>NC_139169.1:57976446-58624442 GCF_965202585.1 Thalia democratica | reverse complement strand
ACTAGTTTTAACAGTTTGTTGTGGGTAGATTTTACTTTAGATATTTTATAGATTCCAAATTATCACAGAAACATTCAAATGTTTAATTAATCAGCGTAATACTATTGATAATATACAAAGATCTGGTTTTTTATGACATTTTCTTTTAAAAAATTGGCTCACTGGAAATTAAAAAAATGTTTCGGTCTTTACAGTTAGCAAAAATGATGTTGATTTAAAAAAAAAGATTTTGAATAATATAAAAATCAACTGCACATATTTTTTTAAAAGCAAAAAAGTACTTTATTAATTTAACAAACCAAGTACTTTACTAAATTTTAACGAATGTTATTTATTTCTTAATTATAAGAGAAATTAAATGAAAAAAAAACAAGTTTTTCGAACTTAATACCATTCTGACATTTTATCTAGATATGCTCACAATTAAAATTTATCGGTACAAGTTATTTTAGTTTTTTTAATAATATCTTAAAGTTTGTTGACAATATGTTAAAAATTGAAGAATATATCTGGGGTGAAAGATTGGATATCCTCAAAGTTTGTTCAATGTTGTGAAGTTTTTCTAATCAAACTAGGGCAGCGATAATATATGATAGTAGTTTTCTGAATCAAAAATAATTTGGAATTAAAATTGGAGTAAGAGATGCTGCGTACTTGCTCCAACTCTTTTTGGAATCTTCTTTACAATGCTGTTAAAGCGTTCTTTTGGTTCATCAACTGCAGGTATAAAGCTCCATACAAGAACTGAAGATCGCATTTTCAAACTTGCACGTAGGGAAGTTAATTGTAAGGGGTATATGCTGCAGAGCGGACTTTTCTCCTTAAGAGCAAAGTGAAACCTGAAGACTATCACTTTACTTGGTCTTCTCTTTGCTGATGATGCTGCACTCTGCCCAAGACCTGCAAATACTACTGAGTCAGTTTTCATCTAAATTCTCAGATTTTGGCCTTGCAATTAGTTCTTAATTAAACTATAGTCCTAAGCCAAGGAACATATATTCTACTATCAGTCAAGATCAATGTCGAGGATATCAAAATGTAAAAAAAACGTGTTTACCTTTGGTCAAATGCATCATTGGACAATGAAATCAATAGTCGTATTGGTAAGCCCGAGTCACTTTCGCTCTTTCGTCTGCAAGAGTTAAAGTTGAGCATTCGCTTTAAGGTTAACGTTCATTGTTTCTTCTTGTGTGTGCAGTACTCTGCTACACGGTAGCGAAACATGGACGTTGTATAGCGGACAAGAGAAGTAAATCAACACTATCCATCTACGATGCCTCCTTCACATTCTTGGAATTGCATGGCAACAAAAGGTCACCAACGAGGAAGTGTTGAAACGTTCTGGTCTTGCCATTATGTATTTTACCCTCAGTCAACGCTGGAATGTTCGTTCAAAAGGTGAATCCTAATGCTTCTTTGTAATAGCGAGTTGGTCGTTGGAAAACTTAACGGAGACGTCCAAAACTACGTTTTATGTATGCAAGCGCGAACTAAAAAGCTTAAATATAAGAAATGATGAGTGGGGGTTGCTTGCAAATGTCGTACTAAAATGAATGAAAAAATACTTTAAAAACGAAAATCAAAATGAAATCTGTTTCTTATATCTATTGTTTTACTGTGTTTATAATTGGTTTTACTTGTATACCTTTTTTCCTCTTGTACGCACTGTACGCATAGCCGATTTCGGCTGATATCGGGCCTATTATTATTATTTAATCAAAGGTTGGCGGCTAAGATTTGTTAGACAAAACGGTTACATGAAAACTCAAATTCTTAAAAAAATGTTTAATAGGCAATATCTTTAAAAGTATTAAGTTTTCATAATAAATTAAAAAGCGGTTGTAGATATATTAAACAAAACTATAATATTTAAAAATAAACTGAAAATAAAATCTACTAAAAGAAAAATTTAAAAATTACAAAAATAAGTGTATTTAAAAACTTATTTTAGCAAGGTCTCTAAAAATATTCAAAACTTGGCAAAAAAAAAAAAAGATTATATTATAACCAGTAATGTAGTTATAATCATTATAACTACATACGTTTTTATTATTATTTAAAAATAAATTTTATAAATTGTGGCCATTTAGGAAAATTTTTAAGAATTTGAATTGTCGTGCACCTAGAAAAATTTTTCCCTGGCAGTCGTATTTTGTGTAAATTTAAAAGGGTAGTTCAAAGAAAAGTTTTAAACATCAACTATATTGACCCCTTGGAACTATACTTAATAATGCGACAACTTTTTCTAAGTTTATGACTAAAGTTTAAAAAACTTTTTTTTTTTTAAAGTGTGATTGAATTGTTATTTTATAAAAAAAAATTCCACTGAAAAAATAAAAAGAATAAATAACATAAAAAATAAACACAACTAAAATTAATCTAGACAAAACTTAAATTATCAACATTAGTAAAGATTGAGAAAGTATTGATTTAGTATTTTAATAGGGAAGTAAATAAAGTCATACTTCTTATACTTTTACATTAACAGTTAAAGTTTTCCCTGGTGTAAAAAGAAAACTAAATGTTTAATGGTTTAGATATTTAAAAGAAAGTTGTATATAAAAATTAGTTTATCGAACTAAAGTACTTTTTATAATAGTTTAAAAACTGATACTTTCAGGTTTGTCTCATTTTAGTTAAAGTATTTATACTTAAAAACTACAAAAATACTAATAATTTAAATATATAGATAGTTTATTTTTACGAATAAATCTTAATATTAAACAACATAGGTATACCCTGCAAATAAAAAAGGTAGAGTTTTTCAAACAATATCACAATGTGCTTTTTTTCTGAAAGTTAGTATTGAACACAATGCTCTAAATTTTAAATAATTTACGTATTAACGATAACTGCAACAACGTAAATTTTAATTTAAATCGACTTTAGTATAAGGCTGATGATGGATTTAAAAAAAAATTTTTTTTTAATAAAAAAATTAATGTTTAAGGAAAGTTTTTAAAGTATTTTACATGATATATATATAGAAGAATATAATAGTTTGGGTAACAGTCAGAATTGTAATACATAATCTAATAACAACACTGCTTACTTTGAAAAAATATGAGTGAAATAAATATATAATAAAAAATAAAAATATGTATTTCAAAATAAAAAATAAAAATATTGACTAAGAAAAATGTTAATTTTTTTTTGTTAATTTTTCTAAAAAATGGATATGTAATAAATAAAGAAGATAATATAAATCAATACTATGCAAAAACTTTGACATTTACTCTTTATAAAAAAAACTGTTTTCAAAAGTGTTATTTAGTTTAAAGATAAAAAGTACTTTTGCAACCTTCTACCTTTTATCTTATTAAAGTGTAATATTTCAATACTTTTGTTTTTATAACATACAATTATATAGGTAATGGTAAAGTCATTAAAACTGATATAAGGTAAATAAATATATATATATCAATCATTTTCAAAAAAAGGGTAAACAAGTATTTTACGGCTAAACGCTTGTCTATTTTACGTTTAAACTTTTAATTTGTTTTGAACAGAGCTTAGTACAAAATAATATTGAGAATTGAAAACTATTAGATAGAAAACTCAAAAGAAAGTTTTGTAAACTAATAAACACCAACTTTACTGGTCCATCGTGCAGTCTTCGTTTACATACTTTTCGACGCTTTTCCAGCTAACTTCCGCTTCCTTGTTCAGGGGGACGTTCCTCCTGGTCACCGACCCCGAAATTTGCTGGCCATCATCGATACTAAGCTGGTCCATTTTCTCAAAATAGTCCATAGAAGAAACGGCCATCCCGGCGATTCTGCTTCGCCTCGGCCGCAAGTAGTCCTCGTCGTCGTTAGATGACGTCATAGTCATTTCCGAGTTCTGCGGTGATGTCATAATGAATTGTTTGTTGAGCGATTCAATTATGCTGGTGTCGCCAAACGCGTCCAGTATGCCAAAATGGTTTCTCAAGTTTTGACGTTCCTGTTTATTATAGTTTTAGAATTTTAGATAAAATTTTTTGCACAACAATTCTAATTAATTTTTATGTGAAACATGTATTTTATAAAACTTTTGCTTTGTTGTATCTTCTTTAAAATATTTAATCTCAACTGCAGGGTTGGCAAATGTTTTTGGAAAATTTTCTCCAGGTTTTCAAAACTTTTTCCAGGTTTTTAAAACTACATGTTTTAGCGTCTATTTTTAGTTTAAAATTAAGTTTAAGGTAAAAAAACTGTGTTAAGTAGTAAAACAACATTAAAAAGATACTGTAAAGTAAAGCTACTTTAATTGTGTTTTTTGATAAAAAAAAAGTTTTTGATGATGACAAAAATTGTTATCCATACGATGGAACATTTTTATCAAATGGAAATTTTCGATGATAAATTTTTAAAACTTTATTTCAATACAATGTTTCACTCGTTTAAAAAAAAACGAGATCTTCAGTTGTTTAAAATCTGTAAAAATTTATGTGATAACAAGTAGGAAGACATTAGGCTAAACTTGAAATAAAAGAAGTTAAAAAGAAAAAAGTATAACAAAAAACTGAGTAAAATCTTATTAAAACCTATAGTTTAAAGTTACTAGCATATGATGATTTTAATGTTGCTAGGCTAAATTTAGGAAAATGCACATTACATAATAATTATACAATCTTAAACAAAAAAAAAAACAATAAAAATTAATTATATTAACATTTAGTGGCCTTGTGAAATTTGTAGATAACTAACAAAGAAAAACATCTCTTTAACTAAACCTTTAAGTTAAATTTACTCGTCTAAAAAAGTTTGGCTATTGTATTATGACGTAACTATATATTAGTTTAAATACTTGTACAAATTAAAATAGATATTTGTTTATCAAAAAGCTCTTAAGTTTTGAAATAAAGCTTCTTAAAGTGTATACAAGAGCATATTAACTCGTTCCTTTTATTTAAAGATGTTTCCCCGTCAGCGTTCGCTATTTCCATTTTTTCATAGGAGTAGGTCCTGCAGATTCTCTGCGGTTTCCTTATGTGTCCGATGTGGTGTAAAATTTCCCATTTGGTGTTGTAGTTAGTGTTGTTGCGTTTTAGCTTCCAAATATTTTTGGATAGTTCGGTTCCGTTCTCCTTGTAAATTTTTATATCTCTTATGTGGCTATACCACCTTTTCTTGAAAGTTCCTCCTGTGCTTCCTACGTATTGCTTTAATTCTTTTTTCGTCGTGACCGTAGCTTTATAGATAACATTCTTAGTTAGGCATTTGTTTTTTAGCGGGCATAAGTTTTTTTTCTACAATTACATAGTGACTCTTCTTTGTCGGTATTTTCAGTTTTTTCTACATTAATTAAAGTTTTTTTGTTGTGTCCTTGGATTAGCATTTTTATGTTACTCATGCAGCTATACGCTAACTTACAGTTGCTTTTATTTATTAACTTGTTTAGACTGTTGTTTTGATTAAAATGCTTGTTGATTAATTCAAAAAACATTTTTCCTATGTTTGTTTTTACTGATTCGCAAAATGGTGGGTTAAAATAAATTATTTTTCTTGTTCTGTTTCTTTTCTTTTTCTGTTTGTTAAAATCTTCCTTATAAGTCAGTTTATGTTTAAAATTTGATTTGTCTAAAGCGTTTTGGTATGTGTATGCATTTTGATCAAAAATATTTTTGTTTTTAGATAGTTTAATCAATCTATTTTCTATCATTGCCGGTAAGTTCTTTTTAATGATTTTAGGATGGTTAGAGTTTCTATTAATGTATCTTATTTCTGTGTTTTCTTTTTTGTACGGTTTAAATAAGTTATTTGAAAGGTCTAATGTTATATCCAAAAAGTTGCATATAGTTGCACCGGTGTCTATCGTTATTTTAAAACTAATATCTCTGAATATTTTTATTGTTTTTTTCTTTTTATTTTCTAAATCTTGGTTGTTTTTTCGTTGGATAATTGCAAGGCCGTCGTCTCTATACAAACCAATCTCTTTAGTGTCATAAAGAGATTCAAGCTTGCTCAATGCATATAGCCCGATTAAATCGCATAACTCGGCGCCGAAGAAGGAGCCCATGGGAACGTCGAATAGGTTGTTGTTATCTTTTTTGATCCAGGTTTTTTTTGTTAAAAGTCAAAATTGTTTTGCAGGTGTGCTTAATTAATTTAATGTCCCTGTCTTCTATTATGGTGTATTTTTTTGCAAAGTTTATAGCGGTAGTCAAATGATTTTCAGTGATACTGGGGTAGAAATTCACAATATCGAAGTTTATAAAGCATTTTTTTGATTTATTTTGTACATTATTGAACCATTCGATTACTTCAAATGAGTTTTTCCACTGGACCAATCTTGACGCGTATCTTATTTTCGTCACAGCTCTTTCTAAGATGTTTTTGCTTATCCTCCCAAGCTCGTTTTTGTCTGGGTTTAATAGTCTGCACTCAACATTGAGGGGGAATTGTTTCTTGTGATCCTTTACTGTTATAAAGGCGTCCGAGGTTGAGAACTTAGGTATTTTTTTGTTTTTGTATTTTCTGTCGGTGATTAATTCTTGTGACTCGGTATTTATTTGTTCGATTAGGTTTTCGTTTGAAGTTTTGTAAGTTTTAGTTATGTTGTTAGTTAAGAGTTTCTTGTAGTTGCTTGGGTTTGTTTGGTATAGGTTTCTTGTTTTATCTGCGAAAAGGATGATTTTATTTTTAGTTAGTATCTGTTTTAAATCTTTTTGCAGAGCTTCTTGAAATTTGGACTTATATGCGGTAAACTTGATATTTTTTATAATATTAAAAAGGTCGCTTTCGAACGCTTTAAGTTCATCACAGGCTGGTGCTTTATAAACTTCGATATTGTAATTTCTTCCCCAGTATCACTGAAAATCATTTAACTAACGCTATAAACTTTGCAAAAAAATACACCATAATAGAAGACAGGGACATTAAATTAATTAAGCACACCTGCAAAACAATTTTGACTTTTAACAAAAAAACTTGGATCAAAAAAGATAACAACAACCTATTCCTCGTTCCCATGGGCTCCTTCTTCGGCGCCGAGTTATGCGATTTAATCGGGCTATATGCATTGAGCAAGCTTGAATCTCTTTATGATACTAAAGAGATCGGTTTGTATAGAGACGACGGCCTTGCAATTATCCAACGAAAAAACAACCAAGATTTAGAAAATAAAAAGAAAAAAACAATAAAAATATTCAGATATATTGGTTTTAAAATAACGATAGACACCGGTGCAACTATATGCAACTTTTTGGATATAACATTAGACCTTTCAAATAACTTATTTAAACCGTACAAAAAAGAAAACACAGAAATAAGATACATTGTCGCTGTAAATTAATTATCGGTCAGTACATTGTAAGCCCAATAACAATTATGTTTTTTGTGTTTTGTTTTTCCTTAAAGTTTAATTTTTTCCCTTAAAATTTAATTTTTCATTTTTACATTTGAACTAAATCTGCTTCCTAATTCTATATAACTTTGATTCAATCATTACAAACATTCAATATATAATTTACATGTTACATTGAGTTTCTGTGACTTTTATTGCCTTCAGCGTCGTTAAGTTTTATTAAATTTTATTGATTTACTAACTATGGTTAATGTTTTATTTTTGTTCAAAATAGATTACATAAAAACAAAATTAATGTTCTTTTCAATACAAATTAAATAGTTTAAATAACCTAATTTACATTGTGACGTAATTATTAGTTGTAACGAATTTATTTTTTTCGTTAGTTACCAACAGTAAATTTTGAATTAGTTATCTTTCCTAACAACGTGAGTTGTTTGTTTATATTAAGTTTTGTTGTGTAATTTAGCTTACTTTACTTATTTTAGACTTAATAATCACAAATATCATATAGTTTTATAACAGTCGGATTTAATATTAAGTATTTCACCTATTAATAACTATTATCTGTAAAAAAATCTTATTTTAATGAAAACATGTATACACCTACTTTATTCTATGCTTCTATTCTCTCATTAAAGTAATTATTTTTTTACAGAACCCAGTTGAAGTGTGTTGATTCGTTGACACACAGAAACATATGTTGGTAGAATAAAGGAAGATTACTGTATAATTTGTTTTTATTTATATTCCAGTGAAGTTACTTCACTAGGATCTTTTGTTAGCAAACAATTAAACCTAAATTTTGAACAGAAATAAGATACATTAATAGAAACTCTAACCATCCTAAAATCATTAAAAAGAACTTACCGGCAATGATAGAAAATAGATTGATTAAACTATCTAAAAACAAAAATATTTTTGATCAAAATGCATACACATACCAAAACGATTTAGACAAATCAAATTTTAAACATAAACTGACTTATAAGGAAGATTTTAACAAACAGAAAAAGAAAAGAAACAGAACAAGAAAAATAATTTATTTTAACCCACCATTTTGCGAATCAGTAAAAACAAACATAGGAAAAATGTTTTTTGAATTAATCAAAACAACAGTCTAAACAAGTTAATAAATAAAAGCAACTGTAAATTAGCGTATAGTTGCATGAGTAACATAAAAATGCTAATCCAAGGACACAACAAAAAAAACTTTAACTAATGTAGAAAAAACTGAAAATACCGACAAAGAAGAGTCACTATGTAATTGTAGAAACAAAAACTTATGCCCGCTAAAAAACAAATGCCTAACTAAGAATGTTATCTATAAAGCTACGGTCACGACGAAAAAAGAATTAAAGCAATACGTAGGAAGCACAGGAGGAACTTTCAAGAAAAGGTGGTATAGCCACATAAGAGATATAAAAATTTACAAGGAGAACGGAACCGAACTATCCAAAAATATTTGGAAGCTAAAACGCAACAACACTAACTACAACACCAAATGGGAAATTTTAGACCACATCGGACACATAAGGAAACCGCAGAGAATCTGCAGGACCTGCTCCTATGAAAAAATGGAAATAGCGAACGCTGACGGGGAAACATCTTTAAATAAAAGGAACGAGTTAATATGCTCTTGTATACACTTTAAGAAGCTTTATTTCAAAACTTAAGAGCGTTTTGATAAACAAATATCTATTTTAATTTGTACAAGTATTTAAAACCAATATATAATTACGTCATAATACAATAGCCAAACTTTTTTAGACGAGTAAATTTAACTTAAAGGTTTAGTTAAAGAGATGTTTTTCTTTGTTTGTTATCTACAAATTTCACAAGGCCACTAGATGTTAATATAATTATTTTTTATTTTTTTTGTTTAAGTTTTAAGATTGAATAATTATTATGTACCGTGCATTTTCCTAAATTTAGCCTAGCAACATTAAAACCATCATATGCTAGTAACTTTAAACTATAGGTTTTAATAAGATTTTACTCAGTTTTTTGTTATACTTTTTTCTTTTTAACTTCTTTTATTTCAAGTTTAGCCTAATGTCTTCTTACTTGTTATCACATTATTTTTTACAGATTTTAAACAACTGAAGATCTCGTTTTTTTAAACGAGTGAAACATTGTATTGTAATAAAATTTTGAAAATTTATCATTGAACCATTCTCCTTTTTAAGTCGAGAACTTTGATTGCAACCTTTAAAGCAAAAAGTACGCAAATGGAAATTTTACTTATAAACATGTAAAAGTTGTTTAAAATTTCAGTTTTTCTTTTAATTTCTCAAATTCCAGGTTTTTCTATAATTCCAGAATTTTTGGCAACCCTGCAACTATAAAAAATAGTTGAATCTTAAAGTTATTCTTAAAAACTTCAATATAAATTCTATTATATAATTGAAACAATAATCAACAAAAACATCGGCAAAGTCAGCAGAGTAGAAGTTTGGACTTTTGTTTGCCGTTACAAAAGCTCAAACTTAACAAAGATTTGATCAGGCCAATTTGGTCATTGAACCACAAACTTTTGAAGGTAGGCTAAGACCCGTTTCGTCCTTATTAGGACTCATCAGTCTGTCACAACCGAAAAACTTGCAGTGTACAATCTACAAGCGGTTTATGATGTTTTTACATGAAGCAATCATTTGCTGGCAATGATTTGTGACGTCAGCATTGTCTTTTTCCGTGCAAAGTTTAAGACATTGTTCACTAGGTGAGACAGCTGGTACGCTCGAATTAAGTACGATCAACAAAAACATTTGCAAAAGTCTGCAGAGCAGAAGCCTGGAATTTTGTTTGCCGCGAGACAAGCTCAAGTTTAACAAAGGGTTGATCATGCCAATTCGATCATCCAACCACAAGCCTTCGGTAGACTGATTTTTTGTTGGTCATACTTAATACGAGCATACCAGCTGTCTTGCCTAGTGTACAATATCTTAAAGACTTAAACGTTGCACGGCAAAATACAATTATGACGTCATTAATCATTGCCAGATAATTCTTGCTTCATGTGAAAGAATTATAAACCGCTTGTAGATTGTTCACTGCAAGTTTTTCGGTTGCAATTGACTGATGAGTTCTAATAAGGACAAAACCAGTCTCAGTCTACCGAAGGCTTGTGGTCTGATGAATAACAATAATCGAAAAATAACAGTAAAACATATGATCTTATAATTCTTACTTAGCTTAAAATTCAATTACTTTAAAATTGTAATTATTCAGTTACTTTAAAAGAATTTATAACTTGTAAATAACAATTATTGTCTAATCTTTATACAACAAATTATAACATAAAAAACGTTCTAGTTTATTAATAAAAAAAATTAACGTATAAAATCATAACTGAGCGATTGAAATTGTTTTAAAAAGCTGAATTTGTTTATAAATGTTAATCTTAGCTTGGTATACTTTTCCAATACGTCGTAAAAGATTTAAATTGAAAATATAGCTCAACCTATAATTTTAGATGAAATTTTCTTCAAAATTTAAAAGTTTGTTTACAACTGATTTAAGTTATTAAATCTATAACTTATTGATCAAAGATACAAATTTATTTTACTAATTTTATTTTATTGTTTTAAAGGTTTAGAAATTTTTATATAAATCTTTTTAAATGTGACATACCTACTTAAAGTTAGAAATATATGGATTTTTGTAGAGTTTTAAGTTGCCAAGTATATTGGAAAAACATTTATAATCCTTTTTATATTCTTGTACAGAAATTTTTTGATAAATTTTACTTTAACATTAAAACTTAAACTATTTCTTAAACCTATTTAGAGCAACTTATATACTGCATTTACTCTTTTTTTTAAACTACCAGTTTATTTTTTATAAATCTGCTAGGATACTTGTATCATAACATTAGTACTTTTTTAAAAGTTTAATTGTATAATTTATATACAGTTTATTTAAAACAAATGATACTATGTTATACAAATATTAAAAAGGTCTAGTTTACTAAAATCTTTATAACAGTCTAAAATATTTTATTTTAACATACTTGTTGAACTCCGACATCTTCAAATTTTTTAAGTTGCAATCTGAACCCAGCATTGGGGGAGGCGCATGACCTCTGCTGCTGGACCGCATTCAAAACATCAAACATCGGTTTGTTGGTGATCGTCATCAGGTAGGCGGTTACTATGGTGACACTTCTCGAAATTCCCGCTAAACTGTAATTATTCACTGTAGGTTCTTGAAATAGGAATTAAAAAACAATTTTCAGGTATACTAACCTAGAATACAAATGAAGTATGTCTACGTAATAACTCAAATCACTTACCAATGGACAAGCACAGTTTTTCCACTTAATCTGTTACAATAAACTTATTGGATTAATAGTTAATAAAACTCAAACAAATCAATTAATTAATCTCAAATAAAGAATGAAAATTAGTTTCAAACTATTTTTAGTATGTAAATGTTCAAAATAACTTTAAATATTAAATAATTATTAATATATATGACTACTTATTTTGAAAACACTCATTATAATTTATTTTCAAATATTGTAAAGAACATTATTATAAAAAAATTATAACCTTAAAAAATGTGAGCTAAATATAATTTCGACAAATTTTTATTAGTTTTAAATTTAAATGACAAAAACAACTTGTCAAATCAAATTATATACAATACGTGTAAGTTATATACCAGATTATGGCAAGTAAAATTAAATTCAAAAGTTGATCTGCTGTAGAAACAAAGTTCTATCTAACTAAACTTTATATCAGAATAGAATAATATAAATTTAAATCATGATCACACACCTTGTTTGATGAATAAACTCAATGCATTGTCTAAAGTGATGGTTTCTGAAAATATATTTTGTTCAAACTTTGTTAAATAACTAAGAAAAACTAATATAGAGCAATTTGCTTTCGTCTGATAAACTATTTTTGCAGTGAATATTCGTAACGTAAATACATTACAGAGTATTCAAATACCATAAGTTGTTCTTCTTTTAAATCAATTTAGAAATAAAATTTTATATTTAACTATAAAAATTACGATGACTAATCATTTCTAGCTCAATGAAACTTAATAAAATAAAATAAAAAGTACTTTTTATGACTAATACATATTTAGTATATGATGAAAACAGTATTTGCTCTGAAAATATTTCTAAAACTTTAATGAGTTATTTAAACAAACTATTAGATTTAAAAAAAGCTTTAAAATACTTAGATTTATATTTTAAACTGCTGTGTTACTTAAGTCACAGTCTGAAATAAACCATAGGTACAAAGAAAATGATTAAAGCAACTTTTAAATAGTTTATTGTAGAATTTAGAAGCACAACGACTACATTACATTACTATTAAGGCCATAGGGGGGGGGGGGGGGGGGGGGGGTCCAACATTTTTTTTTACAAAAATTAACTTTGGCTTTTATATGAAAGCTCTAAGTACAAACTACAAGCCAGTTTTTATAGAATTCAAAAATATCATTAAACTTTTGAGATATTTAATTTTTTGTAAAAATTTTCCTTTATAAGCGTATGGACCCCAAATTTTTTGGGGTCAATTTTCTCAGAAATTTTAAAATTCACTAAAAATCTATCTCCTCCTTCATTTTTCAATCAATCTTCCTCAAATTTTCAGGAAACGTTCCTTATAATAAAAAGAAAAAACGTTACTTTAGAATCTTAGTAATTGAAAAAATTAAAAATTTTATCACAAAAATTAAAAAAAAAGTGTTTTTTTTTCAAAAAAAAAAAAATTTACAAAAAAATTTAAAATTCCGAAGTAACGTTTTTTTTGTTATTGTATAAAGATTAGACTGTGAAAGTTTGAAGAAGATTGATTGAAAAATGTAGGAGGAGATAAATTTTAAATGAAATAGTCTTTTTTCGCTGTTTTAGTTTTCCCTTCCTATAGGGAACCTATTATGCGGCCCGACTTTGATTGGTCATATCTCAAAAAATAATTCGAATTTTTTTAAACGATGAAAAGCATCTTGAAGATTGGAAAAAACTCTATAAAATAAGATCAACTTGTAAAAAACATGGTTACCCCCCTATGGCCTTAAATTGACCTAAAACTTAATAACTTTAAAGCTATCTTACGCTTCTTTTTATAGTCATTTTTCATATTTAAACTTATAATATAAAAAAAGTAGTATGAAATAATATCACGTATATTAAGAGAAATTATTATATTAGTAAAGTGTTAACTAGTAAACTATAAATACACATTTTATATATTTTTTTACCTCAAAAACTAATGCACAAACTTTTTATTGGAAAATTAAATAATAAAATGAATGTGTAAAAAAACATATACATTTTTTTTTGTTTAATAGTCTTTCACCAAAACTTTAAAAGAAAACATAAAATTAAAAACGAAGTAGGATGGTAAAATGCTAACGCATCTATCAACTTCAATATCAGTAATTGTCTTTTATTCAACTGAAAATATTTCAGAATAATTTTGATTTCATTAATTTTTTAGTAACAACGTGTTAATAAAGAACATAGTGGTTATCTTAAAAAAAAGATAATAACTGATGTTTAAAATAGTTAAACAATTTTTTATCTCAAAACTTCCTACACAAATTTTTTTAACGGAAAAAACTAAACATAAACAGCTAATTGTTTAGTTATTTAACTTTAAATTTATTTACATATATACTCTTAAAAAATAAATTGGTTAAATAACTAAACAATTCGCTGTTTATAGTTAAATTAAATAGTTTCAATGTTAAATTGGAAATTCATCTAATGTTAAAACAAGTAGCATACAATGAACCCCTTATAGAAATAATAAAATTCAAATTTTTGAGATATAGTAATTTTTGTAAAATACTCTAAACAAACGTACGAACTGCTAAATACTTTTATATTTTTTCTTGGAAATCTAAAATTTCACTAAAATTCAACCTCCTTTTTTGTTTTTTGAGCTAGAGACATAAAGTTTAAGATTAATTTCTTACATAGTATCAACATTTTTACACGTTGTGTTGAATTTTAAAAACATATCCAAGGTTCGTGCCTGAATTTTTTTTTCATTTAGCCTGACTAAGACCAATTTAGCCTGACATTTTTTCAAAGTAAGGAAAATCCCCTTTGGAAGTCATTTTAGGTATTGGGGGGTCTTGATTAGTACTATTGTAGTCTCCGAATTCAACCAGCTTTATCTCAAAAATATTTTGAGCTTCAAAAGTATGCAGAAAGCAACTCATAGCTTAGTTACGACTCAATAAAATAAGACTAAATTGTGAAAAAGGTGATTGACCCCCAACCCTATTCACTTAACATAACAAATTCAGTGATAAGTTTTAAAATAAGTGTTATATCTAATCTATTACTGGTGTAAAAATTTAATATATATTACTAAACAAAATTGTTCAATTTAATTAAGATCTAAGTAAAAACATTATAACCAGAAGATTTATAACAAAACGACGTGCACTGTCGTGTGTTATTAACATTTAAAATGAAACGCTTACACAAGTATTAAATAATTAAAATATGTTTATTTTAGTATTTTGAATAATACTTAAAATTGATACATAATTATAAATCCTAAACTCTAAATAAATCCAGTGATTGTTGATGTCGTATCAGATTTAAAAAGCTTAAACTATAAATTAAAAAAACGTTTAAAATTTTGAAGAAAAATGAATTGTACCTAAAATTTGTACTCCCACAAAATTTAGTACTTATATATTAAAGCTAAGTTTTAGTGTTGTGAATATCTCCAATAACTTTAAACAAACAGTAAAATATATGAATAAACTGCTAAGAGTTTTAATCTAAAAAGTATGGGTATAAAGCCTTTAAATTAGAAACTAAAACAGTTCAACCAACAAAGCTCTGAAAAACATAGCTGATGCAAACAAATTCAAACAAACAGATAAGTTGTTGAACTATACTGTAATATTTAAACTGTATTTTTTTATGAATTTTTATAATTATGACATATATAATCTACTCAAAACAAAATAATGAAGGTTCTTTAAAAAAATTAAGGTTTTAAGCATTTATATTTACAAATACTGACTGATTTTGTCTTTAATAACTATATCTTTATTTAGAAATAATTTTTTTTTTCAATTTCAATTTGATCATAAAAAGATTTCTCAATTTTTTTTAATCGAAGATTTTCAAGCATTTGAACTGAGAAAAACTGAGATTCTCAAATTTTTAAATAAAAAAACTGATTTAGCCTGACGATTTTCAACTTTTTTCAAAAAAACTGATTTAGCCTGACGCGCACGAACCCTGCATATCAAAGCTCACAAGTTAATCACTCAAAAAAGCAGATATTCTCGAAACTATAAAATCCCTACATGTAACTTTGAAATATCTTGTAAAAAAAAATTACAAAAAAAAAGGTTTATTAAAAATTTAAAAAAAATATTTTAAACAAAAAACCTCTTTTTTCACAATAACTATATTAATTCTATATAACTCACTTTATACAATTCCTGACATTTAAAAAATATTTCAACTTTATATTTTATTACCAAATATTACTAAAAAAAGACAATAAATTAACCATATATAATGGTGGAAATTACGTTAATCTTTGAACAAGTATATACTTTAAAACTCATTTAGCATAAAATTTGTTGTAATAAAAAATAATTGCAGCATTACTAAGTCTTTGACACTTATCATGGTTGCCAAAGATTACTAAGAAATTTCTTCCAGGTTTTTGAAAATACAAGTTTATCAATCACTTTTTAGTACAAAACTGAATTCAAGGTAAAAAAAAACTGTACTAAATGGTATTGAAAAGATACTAAAATTTTATTTTAAATATATTTTTAAATAAATAAAAACCTGAA
Organism: Thalia democratica; assembly: GCF_965202585.1. NCBI lineage: Eukaryota > Metazoa > Chordata > Thaliacea > Salpida > Salpidae > Thalia > Thalia democratica. The sequence goes on along the minus strand of NC_139169.1, from coordinate 58,608,347 downwards.
ATTTTTAAAATTTTATAGATTTTTCGTATCTAGTCAAAATTTCATAGTCTTACATGTATATATTTTTAATTTATGGTTTTTCCAAGTTTGCAGGTTTTTCGGCCACCCTACTAACATTATAGTTGTTATTTGTATATAAAAAAAAACTTTGAAAATAATTGTAACTTTATTGTTTAATCGTCTTTCAAAGCATATTAGATTATATTTAAAACTTTTAAAGAGCTAAAGCGATGTGAATTTTATAAGAAACTATTTACACATAAGTTTATAATATTTCAATACTCTTCAATTTAAGAAAACATATTTTAAGAACATATAATTAGGTGGTGAATAGTAGTTTAGTCATCAAAACTATAAATAATCTTATCTTACCTTAAAAAAATTATTGAACTAGTTGAGAGTTGATTGAAAGAAATGTTATTCTATTCTAAACTCTACAACTACTAAAAACTACTACTCATGAAAGTGATAAACTTATACAGAAAACTAATAAACAGTTTAGTTGTAAAAATTTGTTTTTACACTTCAATACATTACATAAAAAAAACTTAAAAATAGAAAATAAAAAACAACAATAATTAAATAAAATTTATTTTTACTTTAAATTAATAATGTCGTAATGCTAAAGTATATACATAAAGTAAAAAATAAACTTACATATCTTCAGAACTGTTATCATGACTGAATATTCTGAGATAGGTGTAATTCTGAAATTTAAGTAATATAGTTAAATAAAACCCTTTAAAACTTAAATAATAAAATTCTAAAACATCATTAACCATATTTACATTACAAACTGTATATGTCACTAAACCTTATGAACAATAACAAAAAATGTGTTATTACTGAATATGTGCAAAAATTTTTAGCTGTATAAAAACGTTAAAAATAAAAAAATCTTTATTTGTACCTGTACTGTAAATTTTAATTTTCTAATGTATTAAAAGGTAAAGAGTGAAAATTGCACAAGGTCATTAATTGCACAAGGGGACAAAATTACATGAAGACAATTTTGGACCAAGGGTAAATTTTGCCTGAGTTACAATTTTGCACGGAGGGTCATTTTAGCACGAGTGTAAAAAATAAAGAACAGAAAAAAAAATAATAAAAAACAAAAAGAAAAAAAGTTACTGACCAAGGGTAAGGGGTAACAGTGATAGTAAAAATAAAAACAAAGCTACCAACCAAGGATAAGGATTAGGGGTAACAGTGATAGTAAAAAAAAAGTATTAAAAAAAAAATTAATTAGTAAAAAAAAAGATAAGTTGCCGACCGAGGGTAGGGGTAACAGTGATAGTAAAAGAAAACATAAAAAAAAAATCAATTCGTGCAAAATTGTCTTTGTGCAAAAGTATCTTTGTGAAATTTTGTGCCCTCTAGCAGTGCTGTCCCCTTGTGCAATTTTGTACGCTTGTGCAAATTTGACAGCTACCCGTATTAAAACTTACAGGTAAATTTATTTGTTCTTTATCATGTATAGACAATATATGAGTGATTCCATTTTCTTCTAGTACTTCTTGTTTTCTTGCATCTAGTTCAAAAAAAAATATTTAAGTATATTTTAACTTAAAAACATAGAAACTTTCAGCTAGCAGTTTTTAAAATTGGTCTTAAAGCTATCAATCCTTTGTAATTCAATTAGTAGTAAACTGTACAAAACTAAGTTATTACACTATTATTGTAAAACTGAACATCAATATACTTACTACTTTCATATAGCAATAACTTTACTTTGTTTTAGTAGCTGATTGAAAAAAGTTTCTATGTTTAAAATGCACAAATATAAAAAAATAAACAAACCATGTATATTTCCAATGTACAATCCTGGAACAATCTATAAAAATAAGAATAGTCTTACCACCAAGTTTTAGATATTTTGAAATAAATATTTGTAAAGTTTATACTAAACACTAAATAAATATTCATTTAACTATTTTTATTAAAGATAACTTAAACAGAATTTTAAATAAAAACTATACATTACGGTGCTTATAAATACTCTGACCTTTGAGTTTTCAGCTAGAAGTTTTTTAAATTGCCAAATACCACTAAAACACACTGTGCAAAATTTTAGATGGTAAAAGAAACTTTCACCTTGGTGGAACTGATTTTCTGAAAACCACCCAATGCAAACCCTATGGGACACAAACAATTTAACCTTATATTTTCTAACTGAAAATTTTTTACATGTTGCCAACTATCACAAAAACAAACTGTGCACGATTTAAGATGGTTTAAAGAAAGTTTTATATAGGCAATTCTTGATGTTAAAAAAAAAACGCTGAGTTCAAGAAAACTTACAAAAAGTGATAAAATTACATAAAATAACATAACAAAATACTTATCCTAAATGTGGTAAACTGTTTGTAAATTAAAGTATTATAGTTCTAATTTGCTAGGTTATAATTTATATGTTATAAGGTTTTGATTCTTTTAGGACATAGGGGTTTCCAAAGTTTTATTTTTACAAAATTTAATATTAGCTTTTATTAGAAAGTTTGTAGTGTATGATATAAGATAATTTTATAGAAAAAAAAATCTTTGGAGATATAACCAGTTTTGTAAAAAAAAAATTGGATACAACCATATGTAAGCATAAATTTTCAATGTTAATCTTGAATTTTGAAAAATTAACTAAAAATCTATTTTATCCTTAATTTTTATGTACTTTAAATTTTTAGGAAATGTTCTTTTCTATAACATAAATAACTTGTAGAAAGCAAAGTTTTGTAAAAAAAAAAACAAGCTCAAAATTAAAAAAAAAGAAAACAAACAAGAAGCTTTTACAACTACACTTTTCAAAATTAATCCAAGATTATTCTGAAGAAGTTTTAAAACAACTGCTCAAAAACTGAAGAAGGAGAAAGATTTTAGTGAAATAGTCTATTTTTGCTTTTTTTGTTCGCACCTCCAAATAGAACTTGTAGAAAGCAAAGTTTTGAAAAAAAAAAACAAGCTCAAAATTAAAAAAAAAGAAAACAAACAAAAAGCTTTTACAACTACACTTTTCAAAATTAATCCAAGATTATTCTGAAGAAGTTTTAAAACAACTGCTCAAAAACTGAAGAAGGAGAAAGATTTTAGTGAAATAGTCTATTTTTGCTTTTTTTGTTCGCACCTCCAAATAAGAATTTATTGAACACTATAACTTTAATCACTTATATCTCAAAAATTACTTTTGATGTTAAGAAGCGGTAAAAAGTAAATGGTAGCTTAATTAATTATGTAAAAATACTGAAAAAAATACTGTTTCACCCCTAATAACTGTATATACTAATGACATACTGGAAAAGTTGTGAGGAGGGGTATAAATCACTTTTTTTACAACTTGATCTTTCTTAAACTGTAGGGTTTTAACTAAGCTATAATTTTCTTTTTATAGTTTTTTAATACTCAACATAACTTTAAAGATAGAGCTGGTTAAAGTCAGTGAGTATAACAGGTTCCTTATGGGAGGAGAAAACAAGAACCAAGTACAATAGAAATTACAAAAAATCTATCTTTTTGTATGTTCTTAAAAAATTTACTCCAAACTTCAGAAAATATTCCTTTTAACATTAAACAGTTTGTAGGAATTGGAAATTTGAAAAAATAATATAAACGAGATAAAAAATCAACTTTTTTACTTATTTAAAAAAAAAATTATATTCTGTATAGAAATCAAAGAAATTTTTCCGCACAAGTTGTTTCTAGTTTATTAAAATTTAATTAGTAATGTTTGAAAACAATTCCTCAAAAACTGTCAAAAGATGACACCCTGATATATACTACCCTAAATAAAAACACCTATCACAGAGATAATATATACTTAAACTCACAGTTGGAAAATGCATCAAAATGGTTAATTGACTACAGGCTTAAACTTAATGTAAATAAAACAACGTACATGCTCTTTCACTCTGGTAAAACAGAAGTATGGAAAAACACAAATTTACATATAAAAATAGGTAATTCATCCATATTAACCGTAGAAAATTATAAGTATCTCAGTTTTACACTTGATAGTAACCTCAATTGGTCTGACCATATTGAAGCAGTAAAAAACAAGTTATTGAAGACAATAGGTATTTTATACAAAATAAGGTACTTTTTAAATCATAATTCCTTGTACTATATCTTTAATTCACTTCTGATGAGTCATGTAAGATATGGTTTGCTATGTTGGGGTAGGGCGAGTAAAACTAAAATTACTGAGATTGATAAACTTATCAATAGAGCATTAAGGTGCATTTATTTTAAAGGTTGGAATGAAAGTGTTAAAAATATGTTTAAGTATGAGTTATGAGTATTTATACACAAATTTAAAAGAGATACTTTGCCAGTTAACTTTAAACCTTACTTTACAAACGTTAATAAAATGCATAATCATCTAACAAGATTTCCAGAAAAACAAACTATTTTTTCCCAGAGTAAATAGTCTTTACGGTTCTAAAACCTTATCCTATCTTGGATGTAATGTATGAGAGGAAGTTCCAAGAAACCTAAAAGATCAGAGCTACCTCGGAGCAATTCAATTCGGACAAAAAATTGTTTTACTTAAAAATCAACCAGATAGAAGTCAAACTTAATTTTTTCTATACTTTTAAACAACTAGGATAAACTTTTGGTATTGGTATATTTGTAATCTATTTTTGGGCTTATTGATGGTGATTTGATTGGGTGTGGGCAGAGATGGCTTGGTTTTGGTTTTTTAAATTTGGGATTTAGTGTTATTGTTTTGTCTCCATTGACAATGTGGCTAAAGATAGGTTTGTTTGTTTTTTTACTTAATTAATTCTTATATCAATTCATGACTTAGATGAATAATTTTTTTTTTTGGAGAAGTACAATATTATATTTAACTATCTTTAAAACTTTAAATTTATTTACTTGTTAGTTTATTAATATTATTATTATAAAAAAAAACAGCTGATGAGTCCACTATACAAGTAATAAAAGTTTTTAAGTATGTACAGTAATATTTAATAGCTTTTTTTTTTGATTTTTTTTCCCTTGATCTCTTAAAAAATTTACTCGATAACTTAAGTTTTACTTTTTAACTTGTTTCTATGTAAAGTTTGTAAGATATTTATTAAGTTTTCTTCAAAATCTATTTGTACATTAAAAAGTATGATCTCTTTTTACATAGATATTTACATTGCTTTAAGTTTTTACAACAATTATAGATATGTGAACTAGCAATCATAGTTGAGTTATAACATATATTAGTAGTACTAAATACTCAATTACAAAAAAAAACATTTAAGCACATACAAAGAAAATTTACAGATTTATTTAAGTATAGTATGATTTACAGTTTTTGTTTTATACTCTTGTTTGTTGTTATTCATATATTTAAAGATGATATATATGTTTTTATTTTTCACAGCATTTTTACCATTTCTCCCTTTTTATGTTATTATTGAACTTTATATTGCATTTTTCGTGGTTGTTCTTGTAATAAGAGCAACAAGAAAAATGTGAACGTACTTGATCATAAAAATTTAAATCTAAGGGAGGAGATGGTGTGGTGCCCATAGTTGACTATGGTTTCCATAGTCAATATTGGCAGAAATGGATATAAAAAAGAGTGCACACCAACTTTTTCTTAAAAAAATAATTTTGTTAAGAGTTTATTTTAATTATAATACTTTAAAAAAAGAATAAAATTACTATTAATTAATATCTTGTACAGAAATGTAAGACAAAATTCATTCAAAAACATCTTTATTAAAGCAACAAACAAGTAAAATCGATTTCGGCTAACGCTTTTCAATTACTTTTGTTAGCAACTAATTTTAAGATTAAATTTTGAGTATATAAATAGTTAGAGGTTACATCAGAAAAATCAGAAAATCAATTAACACTAATTAGCATAATTGAGCAAAAATTAATTAGACATTCACAATTCATAAATGCATATATAAAACAGTTGATCAGTAATTTAACTAAGATAAGCAACATTAAAAATAAAATAAAATAAGCGACAAAATTCAAATAAAATCTATAACAACTTATAAAGATTAGATTTATAAACGTATTGTTGCTTACACAAATTAGGTTTACATGTTTTTATAAATAGAGATTCTAAAACACTTAGGTGATAATCGTTACGAGCTTTACTTAAAATTTTAATAATAATTTTGATTTTTCATTGATCTTAAGTTTCTTTTTTATTGTTTAATTAAGCTGCTCAAAAAATGTTATAAATATATAAAACATATGGTGTAAGGCTTGATGACCAAAAGGTCTTTCTCCACACCAATCCATTGATCATAGTTGTGAGCGTTCATATTTTTCTTTTTTCTTTCTCAACACTAAAAACAATAAAGTGCGGGAAAATCATAAAGATCAAATCCCTAAACAAGTATCTGCCAACTGCAACAAAAATACATCAACAATCCAATCGTCTGATCTTTGCCACAAAAATGAACTCACAATCAGCTATTGCAAATTTAATTAAACTAATACCAAACTGAAACTATTAAGTTCTATAATTATAAATAAAATAGCAAAGTACTGAAAGTTAAAAAAACAACACTATTTATATTAAAAAAATTAAAGTAAATATAATACCATATATTATAAAAATAGCTAATAGCTTAAAAGTAAACTCAAAAGAGTAAAAATTTAATTTTAATCAATGTTTTAATTTTACCTCGAACTAGTAATAAAGAAAAAAACCAACTGTCTCAAATATAACACAGTAACAAAAAAAAAGAAATAAGTTTAATTTATTTCCATAACTTATAACAATCAGTTTTTCATTAGCCAGAAATCATAAAAAAAAATAATCTGGTGTACATACAACAAGCATCAAATTTCAGTGCATATAAAACTAACATTAAAAATCATTTTAGAGCTACTCCTTGTAAAGATTTAATAAAAGAAAAACTATAGCTTTATTTAAGATTATCGTTTTTTAAGCTTTTCAAAGTTTCTGGGACACTAGACTAAAACTATGGAGCCAAACACCTAAAGCAATTTAGGTCAAGTCTTGTTCTAGGTCTTGAAGTTACTAAATTTAATTTCTTAAAAAACCTTGTGAGTTGTGTGAATGAACATAAATAGTAAGTGTATATTTATTGTGCTCTACCTCAAAACCTATTAAAGTATTGCATATCAATTTTAAATTTGTAATTTATATACATCATTTAATTTTAGTAGACAAGTTATTTTTAAACAGAGAGTTTGCAATGCAGGCACAAGACAAAAATATATCTTTTTTTTTGCATACAAATAATTGGTTTTAAGTTAATCAAAATAACAACACAAAAGTAAAGTTAAGTAGCCTGATGGTGTAGGGGTCCTAATATCAGGTTTGAAAGCTCTTCTATAAATCATGGTTGCCATTGATCAAGCTGAGAAAAATTTCCTGACTTTTCTAAATCAGTTTTACTAATACAAATTGTTAACTTAGTTTAATAAAATACTACCCAAACTATTTAATATAAAATCCTTAAATTAAAAATCAATTAAAAAAGAATATACTTAAGTAACTGTAAAAAAAGATATAAAAAGTAAACTATATATGTGTTGTATAAAATATTTCCTCTTATCATTTAGTATAAAATTTGTAACTAATAAATATACTCTTATTTACTTTAAAAACTTAAGTTACTCCACAAAAAATACAAATAATAAGTAATCTTGGCATATACCACTCTTATAACTTAATTTATAAATTTAAACAACTTTGAAAAATTATAAAGAGGTATAAAGTATACACATTAACTTGTTACATAAAATACTAAACTAACTGCTTAGTTATAAAGAACTCAATTATTAAAAAAAAAACACTTTGATTTTAAAATTATGCTAGATAAACTTTTGTGTATATATCAAAGTTTCACTATGAAAGTGTCCTTGCTACAGATCATCAATACTAAAAAGCTTACAAAACCTGCTTGTTCAATATGTTAATAAAATTTTTTTTGCAGTTTTATAAAGAATATTTTACTAATTTATACCAGGTGAAGGCATTGGAAATAAAATTAAATATTTTTGTAAATTTCTAGGAAAATTTTGGAAATTTTTTCTGACTTTAAAAAATTTTCAATTAATTTTTACCATTTGAAGGTTTTGGAAAACAAGGAATTTTGTAAAATTAAACTGACAAAATCTGACTTTTTTTTAAATTTTATCAAACTTCCTGACTTTTTTTCAATACCCCCCATTTTTTCCTGACTTTTGTCATTTTTTTAATTTTTTCTGACTTTTCCTGATTTCCTGAATTTTCCTGACCGAGTGGCAACCCTGATTAATTAAACTTCTCAACATCAAAACCCAGTGATCAACACTTTAACATAAAAATGTTTGTTTTTATAAATATTGCTTTTTGGGCAATAACTAGTTTATTAAACCAAAACAAAAAATAAATATTTTATAAAAAAAAGTAATCACCTTATTCATTCCATTTCCCATTGTTAAAACAGTTTTTCTAAAAAACTATATCTTCAAAAAGTTTTAGTTAACTTTTTGTTTCTTTTTAGTTTACTTATTTAGAAATGAAGTTATTAGTTGAAAGTTTTGAAACAATTGAGTTTACTATGAGTCCACCATAGAAAGCATTATTTTAAAAATACCCTAAGTAAGAAGCTTAACAAAATGCTCACCAAAAAGTTTTAAAAAGATCATTTTTCCAAGCCGAAACTAAAGAAATTGCTAAAATTAGACAATTAAAGTTTTTATTATACTAAAACAAAAGAGATCTCTTTTATTGTGTTTTTTTTTTCAAACTGGGTATTAATACTAATCTTCATCCAGTTTTACTAATTAAAGTTATTATTTTAAACAAATATATATATTTTAGTATGTCGTTTATAATTAGTTTAAAAAACTGTGGTTATTTTTATTTTAAAAAAATTTTAATTTGAATATATTTTAGTGTTTATACTTTTATATTTGTGGTAAATAGGTTTTAGCAAGTTTTTTAATTACATAGCAACTATTAACAATTTTTTGTTTATGATAAGTTGTTTTGTACAGCTTTATTAAACAGTTTAAAATTTAAGTATAACACAGTTCATGTAAAAGAAAACGATATAAAACTTTTTTCAATAATTTTTAACCTCTTTTAAGTTACTTGCCTTCCTAAATTAAAATAAGAATATTACAAAAAAGAAAATAAAATGATTCAAAAAAAATAAATTATAGTTACTTGTACAAACACAACTATATTAGATTATAAAAATTTAGTTCTTGTTTTTTTGAGTAAATAAATTTTATTCATTATAATAGTACAATAGGTTTAAAAAAGCGATTAGCTTCTTATTTTCTAAAAACAGTAGATTTTATTGAAATCAAACTCATTTTATTAGAACAGTTTAAAACTGTTTAAAAAAATATTTGTTTTAAAATCTATTGTTAAAATTGTTAAAACAATTTAAGATGAAAAGTATTTTAATCAGTAACCGTAAATACATTGTGTTAATTTTTTGATAAAGACATAAATTTAAACAAGACATCAAATAATAGTGTAAACTTTTTTAAAGAATGTAATTTACCTATGCCAGCATCTATTATGTATATTAAACAAAAAGTTTTGTACAATAGATAACTTAGCTTAATATAAAAAAAGAAAAAGAAAAAAGTCGATTACACCTTTTCTAAATCATGGATGTGAAAAACTTCTTATTTTTTAAGCTTTTTTAACAAAAAATACTTATTTTGGCAATCAAAATGTTTTTTGTACAGAAATTAAAGCTTATGAACATAATTATTTTTTAAGCATTATATGTTTATAAAAATATTTAAATAGAAATCACTTTTTAGTTAAATAATCAAACAGTGTTAAGTTAGTTTCAGTAGGTAGCTTTATAGATTTCATTTGCGAAAAGGAGCTTCAGAGATGTCTGTCTGAGATCCCTAGACATTATAGAAGAGTTTTTGTCAAAAAAAACATAGACTGACATTTGGTCTTCAAATCGCTTAATTTATCAATTAGATAATAAACAGTTTAGTTAAAAATAAAATAGCATACTTACTTAGAAATAAAATTCTAAAGCAAGTTTTTGTAGTTAAAGGTTAAAAAAATTATTAACGAAAAAAATGTGTAGTATATTAACGTGAAAGAACATTTATTTTCTCAATAATGAGAGAGTCATAATAATGTTGAACATTAATTTTTCATTTTTAGAACAATTAAATTATAGTATTGCATATGAGAATAATAGTTTATTAGTAAACCATTAACTTATAATTTTTTTGGTATATTTTGCAGTATACTGCTTGTTTAAATGTTTGAGTTAGAATTTGTTTTTGGATGTTTGATTTAAAACAAACAAAAATAATAAAAACTTATAAATTATTAAATAATTTTTTTTTACACTTCTTGTTCCTTTTTATTCGTTAAAATACCATTAGTTAATGAGTAACGATTTTATAATAGCAAAGATTTGAAAAGAACTACAAAGTTTTATGACTGATGAGTAGCTATTTTAATACTTGACTTTGGTAAATTTAAAAATACTGTAAGTTTAAACTTTTATGTCATATCAAATTTGAAAAAGTTAAAATATTTAGTTAGGTTAAAAGTATAGTATTTAAAGCACATTGAAGAAAAATATTTGCACTATGATGTCGTTTTAAAAAGTAATAACTTATCAAATTTATTAAAGATTTCGCTAATTATTGTTTCAAGTAAATGAAATTTTGAAACTAAAATAGTTAAAAAAATTAGGATTTAATGTTGTTTTGTTTTTTTATAAAAATTGTTAATTAAGTCTAAAAAATACAAGTAAGAATGTACTTATATATTTATATATATTAATAAATTTTTAACCTATTTCTACAACTAATTTCATAAAACTAATCTCAAAGAGCTTTATTTAAAATTTTAAAATAGTTGTTGTTAAATGTTATTATAAAGTTTAAGAAACACAGAAAATTCAAAATAGGGTTGCCATAATGGCAAACACTTAGAGTTTTGTAAATATTGCTGTTGTAATTGCTTTAATTTCATATATTTCGATAGTTTTACTGTATTCATAAACTAATTCTTATCAGAATAAAGCGCAAAAGCTAATATACTATAGAACCTGTACATTAAGATAGTCTTTTTTAACCGCACTGCTTCGAAAGCAAACATAGTTGTTGCGGCATGTTCATAGCCACAACAAAAACTATGATGCAAAATGTTGAAACACACGAAGAGTTTCAAATCAAAATTTGTTAACTCTGTCAAATATATACTACGTATAAAAAACTTAATCTGTCTTTAAAATTTGCAGATAACAAACTTACTTTAGCAAATATGTAAACACCAAAAAATGCTTTGCATTTACAACTTTCTTAAGTAGATGTGTTTTGAATAATATAATAATTGATAGAACAGCTGATATAATTTATAAAATTTAGAAAACATATTGTAAAATTTAATAACATAAGACTAAATATTTTTATTTTAAAATGCTACGTTTTTTGAAATGTTTATTGTACTGTTAAATTTTAATAGTTGTACTATTTGTAATAATTAGAAATATTTTACCATAGTGATATTCAAACTTTTTGTCAGCTAAAAGAATTATACTTAATATTATGACTTATTGTTGTTTTATTTAAAATAAAAAGCTTTATAATATTTTAGTATCTACTTTTTCATTAGCATATTATATTGTGTTTATGTAATATATAAAAAAAAACTAAAACTTAAAGAAGTAGCAAAAGAAACTTATAGGAAATTATAAAATTATTTTGAACTTAAATATTTATCAAACAAAAAAAGAAAATTTTTCTGTGGTTTTGTTTTTGATAAACTACTTTTGGTTTATGGGGTTACACTTCTTTATTTATTTTTATTTTATTTTGTATAAATGTCTAACTAAAGTTATTTCACAAGACAAATACAATACTGATTGAAATTAGTAAACTTTTAATGTTTAAGTATTAACGAAACTTCATACTAACCTAAGATAAGAGAAAACTTAAATTATTAAAGTATGCCAAAGGTTATATTTTCAAGGATGTGTATGAAACATGGCAGTAAAAAATGTCGAATTCAGTTTTAAATCTTATATTTATAAACAGATAGATGGAGTGGCAATGGGTAGCCAACTAGGCCCTATTTTAGCCAGCATTTTTGTTGGATATTTTGAATCAATGCTCTTTTCCGAGTATCAAAAACCTTTAAACTATATTAGATATGTTGATGACATTTTTGTGTCTTACAATGATGATTATGACATTGAAGAATTATTTAGCAAAATTTCGAATTTACACCCAAATTTAAAATTTACTATTGAGAAATAAAAAGACAATTGCTTACATTTCTTGGATGTTTATCTGTTACGTACATCTTCTGAGTTGCTTACTACTGTCTATAGAAAACCAACATTTGCTAGCCAATATATTCCATTTCAGTCATTTTGTCCTTTATCCCAAAAACTTGGCTTAATATCCTGTTTAGTATTCAGAGAACACAAGATTTGTTCGAAAAAGTTGTTTAAGGAAGAATTAGATTAAAAAAAAATATTTTTGAAGCTCTTGGTTATCCATCACATATTATCAAAAAGACAATTAACAATACAATCTTAAAATTTACAAAACCTCTTAAATTTGGTCCTAGTAAATGCCCTGAATACTTAAGATTGCCATATCTTAGTAAAGTAGCAACTGCTCTTGAAAAGAATATCAAATACACAGTAAACTCCTGATTTAATTCTGTACAATTAAGAATCAGTCATGCTACAAGAAAGCCATTAAATGGAATTTATAAAGATCATACTGCCGATCTCGAAAAATTAAAGTAATCTATAAGTACAAATGCCACTGTGACAGTGTGTACATCGGCAGAACGTCCCAGAGATTCCATATGAAAAGAGACCAACATGTATTTAAAGCCCCCTCAGAAGTTGGATGGACACGGGTTTAAAAAAACCATCTAACAGATCATCGGCGATTGCCGAACACTTATTAAACAGTTCAGATTGTGCAAAGAACTATAGTGATAGTAATTTTTCAATTATAAGTACAGCTCGTAATGATTATCACCTAAAAGTTTTAGAATCTTTATTTATAAAAACGTTCAAACCTAACTTGTGCAAGCAACAATACGTTTATAATTCTAATCTTTATAAGTTGTTATAAGTTGAATGAAATAAAATAAAATTTTAAATTTTGTTTACTTTTATTCGAATTTTTTCGCTTGTTTTATTGTTTGTTTTGTTATTGTTGCTTGTCTTAGTTATATTACTGATCAAATATTTTTAAATATGTATTTATGAATTGCGAAAGTCTAATTAATTTTTGCTCAATTGTGCTAATTAGTGTTAATTGATTGTTTTTTCTGATGTAACCTCTAACTATTTGTTTAGTCAAAATTTAATCTCAAAATTAATTGCTAACAAAAGTAGTTGATAAGCGTTTGCCGAAATCGATTTTATTTGTTGTTTTCTTTAATATAGATGTTTTTAAATGAATCCTGTCTTAGATTTTTGTATAATATATGTGGTACTAAAAAGTTGTAATTTATGTTTGTAAAAATGTTCTAAAAAACTTGGAAAATTCTTAGTTTTTAACAGAACTAAAAAATAAAATAAACATTTACTAAACATAAAAATAATAATAATGTGTTATAAATATTTTTTTGTTTTAATAACATTAATATACGTTTAAAGAGGTAAAAAAAAAACTAGTTTAGATTATTAAAATTTAGTTACTAAAGTCATTGCTGTTGTTAGACAGAATCAACAAGAAATGAAACAATAAGTTTTGTAATGCTTCATACTTCGTACTTTGTTTTACATACATTGTACTTAATATATAAAGTATCAGCAAATGTACATTAAAGTATTAAAATTTGTTCCAAGGTCTCATCATTTTTATGTTTAAATTTGACTATGAGTCATAAAATAAAAATGAAAACGAATACTTATTTTTAAACTTATGTTGTACAAAGTTCTGTTACGTATATTAAAAAAGATTTTAATGTTTTTTTTGGGCAATGTTAGATTTTTTTTGGTACAGCGTTTTATTGCGTTTTACTATATATATACTATATTTATATTATAGTATATTTTACTATATACTTATAAGTAGAAAAAATTGTCTACATACACAGAAACAAAAAAACAATTTTATTTAAGATCAAAATACTAAAACTATCATTTTTCATCTTATTTCAGTTTATATATACAAATATGAAATATTAGTTGCATGTATAATTTTATTGTTTCAAAAAAATGCTGTTATTATAACAAATTCTTAAAACTGTTATTAGTATATAACTCATAGTTCAATTTTCAAGTAGTTATTACAAAATAACTAAAATTTATTAACAAGAGCGAAAAAAAATAATGTTAAGTAATGATATATATATAATAAAACTATTTTGTCATTTAAAAAATAATGTAGACTAGAGTTTCTAAAATTATGCAAATTTTCAAAAGAAGCAAAAAACATGGTATCTTTTAGTCAATAACTTTAAAAAATTTAAATAATTTTCATTATTGATACGTTTACAAATTAGTTTAAAAACTGTAAAAACATGTTACTAGAACTAAGTATATAAAAAAAAAATTTAGTGTTAGAAAAATATATATAAAGTGAAGTTAACTAGAGGGTAAAGCTTCAAGTCAGTAATATTTAAATTAAAAACATTATATGTATTGATGATCATACGATATCCAACAATTTAGGAGTGATAAAAATTTAATAATTCGATAGTAGTTAGTTAACCAAAAAGTTTAAATACGAGGGTAGAGAAAGGCAAGTTTTTTTAGGTATCTTAACCCTTAAAATATATTTTGTTTGAAAAAAGTATTACTTTTATAAACTCTATAGCTACTGATTAAATTTTGAAAAACAAATCAAAAGCTTGACAAATATTCGAAATTAAATAAATTAAAAAAACAAGCCTGTGCTTAGAACTACATGTTGCTATAGCTATGCTTGAATGAATTTTATATAAAAATAAAATTTGTTTAGAAGATTATTTTTCTTAATTCGTTGTTGAAAAATATATCAAAAATTAAATCCAAAAATTTACATCCATTAGTTTTACTCATACCTAGTATATGTAAGTATAATTAAAAATATTTTAAACATTTTTCCTGATTTAGATTTAAACAAGTTTTAAAAAAACTATTAAAATATAGTCAAATAAAGTTAGTCTATTTTCATTACCTTTATATTTAAAATGTGTTTTTGAACCACACTATATTTTAATTTACATCTTATTGCTAAGCTATTTAAAGTTTGTACATACTTGTTATAAATTATAAATATCAGCTTACTTAAACAAACTTCTGAGACTACTCAAAAGTGCGAGTTAAAAAACACCTAAGTTTAATAAGTTATACGTTTTTATCTACTAGCTTCATGTCATGCTGGCCCAAAATGTAACGTGTTTAAATTTATCTGTTATAAATACGGCTAAGTTCAACTCTTAAAGCATTGGTAGATCTATTATGAGGTTTTATGAAATAAATAAAAGTTAAAAATCTTTATAGTTCTAAACCAGGGGTCGGCAAACTGCGGTCCGCGGGCCAAATGCGGCCCTCAAAGTCAAAATATGCGGCTCTCGAGCTCCTTTTTAGCCAAAAATATACATTCCAAAAGCAATGAAATTTAAGATTTTGTAATAAAAATTTACAGTTAGGCTCTTACTTCAATAAATACTCTTTATTACTGCTCTAATATTGCTTAATTTATGTTATTTTTGATTTTAAATAATATTTCTTCTGATTACTAGAACCTTTTTTAAATAAATGCGGCCCTTAAAGGTTTTTTGTCTTAGTACTGCGGCCCGCGAGCAATTTCCTAGGAAAGTTGGCATGCGAGTTACATAAGGCTGTCGACCCCTGTTTTAAACCTTCTTAATTAAAAAAATTATGGTTAGAAAAAATGTTAAAAAATGCTATTTTTTATAGTTTTTTTTATGTTTTTTAACTAACAGTGTATGTTTTTAGCATTTTAAACTAAGTATATAAATAAAAATAAATTTAAATGAAATGGCATGTGAATTAAAAATAAAAATTTAGATAAACTTGATACTTTTGTAGCAAAACTTCAATTTTCACAATGTCGTTTTTCATTACTTTTATTAGATTTACAAAAATTTAATTTGTTTGATTCTTAAAAGATAACTAAGCGTAAAAATTTGTTTTTTAAATATTAAAAAAACCTATAAGTATTACGAAGAACTATCAAAACTAAATTTAACAAAAACTTAAAAAAAAAACTTAAAATTAAGGAGATTTTAGAAACTTTGACTAAGACATTGAATTTATTTTAAATTCAGATTTTTAAAAAGACAGTTTTTGCTATAAGCACTTGAAATATAATGGCTTAAAATAAATATGTGATTATATATATTTTAGATACTTTTTAACCGTAATAACTTTATGATTTTTCAAGCTTAACTTACAACTAATAGTCCTGGACAAGACGTTAAAAAGTATCCGTTGTTTGACTCGATAACCGAAAGGTTCTTCGTGCACCAGGTCAAAGACCAAATATTTTGAGCGTCCTTTTTTGTCATTAACTAAACTATAAACACAAAATATCAAAAAAATACTTTTTATTACATTTTTTACTTTTATTTAGGTTTTTTAAATGTATTATTGTAGGTTTAGTACTATAGTTTAAATCATTTTTTTAAACAAACAGTTCTAAAGAAGCCTGTGCAGTTTTACTAAAATTTATTCTAATTCTAAAACTGGTAACTGCTAAAATATTAAATATATGTTCAAGTTTTCAGCACCAACAAAATATAACAAAAAAATAAAAACAAAACTAACCTAATAAGTAGTGTTTTTTGAAATAATGACTGCATGGGGGTTTAAACTAAATAAAATACAACATAAAGAATCATAATACAATGGTATTCATAAAATTACTGATTATAAAGTGTTAATATAAAATATTATAGGTAATAAAACGGAGATCGCAGCTTTTTATAAGTAGTGGGCCAATTTTTCTGAAAAAAGGTGCTCGCGGGCTGCACTGTAATAAAAAAGTCTTTCACGGGCGGCAGTTATATTAAAGTGTTTATATTAACCAACATCAAAAATCAAAATGAAACACTAGTAATGATTTATTGTAAATTAAGAGCCTAATTGTAACCTTTTATCACACAAAATTCTTATAAATGTTTTTAAAAAGTTTAGAGATGATAAGTACCTTGCGTGCCGCAGATTACCGATCCCTGTGGTAAAAGCACAACTATATAGATTGTTTGAAAAATAATTGAGTTTATTTTATACTGCAATAAAAAAGTATAAAATCATTCTGTCAGTTGTACTTCTTACTGCAGGTAATAAGTTTTACATGCCTATTTAACTTTTGCTATGTTGCTTTTATGATAATAATTCAGGTATTAAGTTTAGTACTTGGTTTGACTATTTACCGAATGCTAATATCTAATTTAAGCCTCTAAATCTCTCACTTTTTGTTTACATATCTTAAACACAATAGAAAACAAATCATAAACCTAAACTTCTTATTATCAATTTAACATCCTGTTTGACTACCTTTATTGACTTTACTCCTCTGAATAATAATAATAAGATAATAGGTTGATGTTCTGTTATTGGTAGCGTATTAGTACTTAACAATCTTTAATATAAACATAAATTAAATATCACTTTTACAAAGTTACATTTTTCGTGTGTAATTTTAATTTTGATTTTACTTATAATGACATAAACTAACCACTTATAAATAAAACATATAATAAAAAGCTAAATTAAAGTATATCTTCCAATTTATATTAAGTATTTCTAAGGCTCATGTTAAATTAGAAACAACAAGCTTTACGTTTTAGGTTGTGTTTTTCGGTGGTTACTGTCTGATTAATCCTAATAAGGACGAAAACAGTCTCAGTTTACCGAAGCTTCAGGTCTGATATTCGAATTGGTATGATCAACCCTTTGTTAAACTTGAGCTTGTCACACGGCAAACGAAAGTCCAGGCTTCTGCTCTGCAGACTTTCGCCGTTGTTTTCGTTGATTGCTTTACGTTTTGTTATTTTTAAAATTAAAATGTATACAGTTTTATAACAACACCATAATTTACAAAACTTTTAAAAAGAGCTAAACAAATTTTCTGTTGTTTTGTTTTTAACTAATATAAAAGGTTTATGAAAAAAGAAAAACAACTTAACAATTAAAATAAAGTTTAAGAAACATACTTCTATATGCAAATTTTTACTTATAAGTTTGCAACAAAACTTTAGATTTTAATTGGTTCATTTTTATTTTTCATGCATATATTAAGTTTAGCTTTAAAAATAAAACTTGTTTTAAAAATTTTGAATATTTTTCTATAAAAACACTTTTACTTACTAAATTTTTTTAAGGTATTTTAGTTCTAAGTAGAGTTTCTGATTTTTGATACATTTTTCCTAAAGACTTAATTCGTAGTTATAAAGAGTTTTCTTGTTCTATCTTTAACATAAAAAGAAATTAAAGTTAAAACTTCTAATACAAAACAAATAGAATCTCCTATCAGTCAGCTATTCAAGTGTATAATAACTATTAAGACCTAGAAAACTACACATAAAATTTTAACTTAGTTATAACAAGTTTGATAACACTAACAGCATGAAAATTAAAGAATAAGTTTAAAAGTAAAATGTTCAAGGTTTTTAAGGAATTAAAAAGTCAGTGGGTGCTTTAACAAAAAATATTGCGTATACGCTTATAACTTAACTTGATTTAAAATTACTTAGAAATTCATAATTTTCTAGAAAAATTTACACTTTACATAATAAGTAAAAGTATTTAAAACAAAGAAAAAATAGTTTATTCAACTGTGCTTTGTAACTGAAACTAATATTTACCAGTATTTTGTTTTCAACCGATAAAAGTGTCATTAAACATCTATGTATAAAACAAAACACATTAATAAAAAATTATCAGAACTAATCAATACAAAGTTAAAATTTCAGAATAAATACATAGTAACAGTATAATTAAAAATGTTATTTTAATTAGTGATTCTCAAAAATTTTAGAAGTCTGTAGAATATTTAATTTGATCGAAAAATTAAAAACTAAAATTAATTAAAAAAAATGTTTTGCAGTGCATTTTACTAATCCTTAAAAAAATATCTTAAAATTAGGTTTTTAACATAAGAAACTAAACAGTTTTACTCTGTAAGAACTTAATTTTAAATACATACTTTACCCATCTACAATTTAAAAAAACTTTATTTGAAAAGTATTTCAAGTATTATTCGTTTTGTAGATTGCAAAACAAGCTTTCTAATAAAGTTACAATGTAAATGAATTAATAAATATATTCTGCTAAAACGCGAACAAAAGAGGTAATAAAGTCGAATAACCCTATAAATATAATTTAAGTGCACTACAAAAAACATTAATGGAACATACACTTATTAGGCAACGTTTTTAACAAAACAACATTTTAAATAAGTAGTTTAAAAATAAACTATTTAAATTTCGACATCTATAAACAACTTTTAAGATGTTGAAATAAAAGTGGATTTTGAGAAAAAATAAAAAACTAAAATTAAGTTGTTTCAACAAACAGTTTATGTTATGAAGACAAAGGTTTAAGAACTTAAACATTGAAAAATAGTGATTATTTGTACAAAATCCGAAAGTGCATATCAAATTAAACAAAGAAATAAAGTTTAGTCAACACTAAACTGATTGACTTAAAAAAATTAATCAGCCTCTATTCTGCGAAAGCTGAGTTTCGTTCAAATTATAAAACAAACCCAAAGACTTTTAGTAGTTCAAAATCAAAAAATTCTTTTAAAACGCAAAGTAGTTTAGCCTTGATTTACAAAAATTGATTGTCATCGTACAAAATCAGCACAAATATTTACTCAAGTTACATAAAAAATATCAGAAATATCAGCGCGATGGCTACTACGAGCAACACGCACCCGATGATGAAAGTAATGGCTTCCCTCTTGATCAAGTCTGACATCCTAGAGTGCTCGATAATCGAAGACACTTCGGATCCGCTCTTGTTCTTGTGCGGAAAAGGCTCACTGGGTACGGGGATTCCCAGAAACTTGCACAGAGGGTTCCAGCCCTCCTTGACGTCGAAAACCAGGAGTCGGTCTTTTGAAACAGCCTGTGTTGCATATTAGTTTATACTTTTGATGTATGTATATATTCTTTTAAAATTTAATTTATCCTTTTGATATATTTTTAATTTTCTTTCTTAAATAGTTTATGTGTTAAAGATGTATTAATTTGTTAAAACAAATGTTTTGACGTTTGTTTTTATCGACAAAGCACATTGTACTTTACTTATTTCATTTTAGAGTTTGTGGTTTAAATAAGTTAAACTTTGGAAATTCAGTATTTGTTTTATACGGCAAATATTTTTTGTGAAACCACAATACAGAATGTTTGTGTTTAAAAACTGCACAACGTTTATAAGGCCAATTAAAGTTATACAGTTTTTTATTGAGGCTCATAGTTTGATACAAAAATTCTGATTATTTTTACTAACTACTTTAAAAACCGGTTTAAAACTTTATTAGTTTTTGCTTTAAAACAAAAAAAAAAAGAAAATTTAACTTGTTTTATAATTTATTTCTACAATACCTGTTTAACACAAGCCGTCATACTGTCTATTTTAACTAAATTAATTATTTTGAGTCAATTAAGGTAATAAATTGTTTTACTAAGGTTCAGACTATATTGGATCAAAATCTAATAATAGCTTCTATTTGCTTTATAAAACCTTGTATTAAAGTTAAATAGTCTTGCTTCCAGTTTAAAATAAAACGAAAAGTTTAAAATTCAAATCTATGTTACCTGTCTCACATAAGCGTTGTGCTGCCGATACCTCAATTTTTCCATTGTCATGTTTAGAGGAGGTCGCGACCACGAGTTGAATGGAGACCTGGACATCAGCACTCGAACTGAAATGCAAATTAATATATTTCAAGTTTTTGTTCATTCAAGTTTTTGAAAAATAACTCCTATTTTTATTTTTTTACTCATATCAATTTTATTTTATAAAGTTTTTATTTTTATTAAAAACAAAAAACTTTATTGAACGTAAATAGTTGAACTTAATTTTTGACGAAAAGTTATGATTATTATACTAAGCATACTCTGTTTTAGTTTATAACACACTTTATTTGTTGAAGGAAAAATAAAGTTCTAGTAAGACTTCGTAAAAGAAATAAAAAGATAACAGTAATCGATTGGTAAGTTTTCTTTTGCTATTTTAAGTTCTTTCTAATATTATAAAGCTAGTAACGTTTGAGTTTGTATACCGGAAAAAATAGAAAACCATTCAATTGTGTTCTTCAAAGTAAAATACTTTTTTACTTATATCAAAAAACTGTTTTGAAATTATATATGACTATTAGATATATTTTCAATTTTTTGTGTATAAATATTGAGAAACGCTGAACATTTAGATCTTTATATTGTTTTAATGTATTGAACTTAAAGTAATATTGTTTTAAATATAGCACCTATTTAATCTAACAATGTATTAACTGTTTTTACTAAATAACTTTTTGTTTTTATCATTTTGTTATTTGTTAACTAATGATGTTTTTTTTTAGTTATAAAACAATTTTTTTTAATAATTTTATCATTAAAAAAAAGTGATAACTTTTATATTATTACTTACTTTCATCAACTTAAAGTGTTAATTAGAATTAAATTACACTTTTAATTGTTTTTTTATCAGTTATTATAGTTTTTAGTATTTATTACTATAAAAAATTTATAAAACTTAAAAAATAAGTTTTAAAGTCCAATTCAGAACTTTAACTATTCCTAATACTGATCAGGTTAAATTTAAATAATTTTTTTATAATTTAACTTGTTATTTAAAATCAAAGGTGGGTTTGGGTGGAAAATGAAAAAATAAATATAACTTTAGACGGAAATAATAACTTTATAAACTGCATTTATAAAATGTTTTTTTTATTTCAAAAAATTTGTTTGAGTACTGTTTGACTTTTGTTAAGCTTATTCATGTACACAGATTAATAGGATACACCTTGTTAGTTTACCTTTTTACTATTTAAGTTTAAGTAACATTTCTTTTGTTGTAAGTTTATAAGCCGTTTTGAAATAATTCACAAACTTAAATACATTGTTTGACACTCCTATTTATTCTTGTATATTAAGGCTTAAAGTTCAAAATAACACAGTAGTACAAGTTTAATTTAATGAAATAAGAGAATGAAATTATAATGTAATACATTTAAAAAATATGTTAAAAAACTTATTTAAAATAACTTGGTGAAATATCCATTTATTACTATCAAAAGTATAACTTAAATCATGTTTGTGGTATACCAGAAAATATTCCATCTCTCATTATGATTATTTACTAATTACTCTAAACAACAAAAATCTACAGTGTAATGTGTACATTGTACACATTTAAAGGTTTAATTTATAAAAAGCCTTTTTGTCTTTAAAAGCACTTACAAAAACTGCAATCGTTAAAAAATGTTGTTAAGATAAAATTATAATAATTTTCCTGAACAAGTTTATGAACTACACGTAAGTATATAAAAAAAAAGTAAAGTTTGAAGATTAAATACTCTAAGTTTTATTTATACTTTTTTGAACACGTTTAGAATTGATAACTTTAGCCAAAGTTTTTCATAATTCAAAAAAAAAGTATAAAAATAAACTATGATTTAATACCTAATTTATATATTTTTAAAGGAGTTGGTTTACTTTTCTTTATCAATCTAACATAGTCTATGTGCTATTTGTACTCACATGAAGAGTTGGCAATTCTGTTTGCTCTTCTTCCGGTGGGAGAGCTGATCTGTCCAAACAAAGTCATCCACGGATGATGGAAGACTGCAATCATCTGGTTCAACATGGATTCGGCCCATTCCTCGTCTGAAGATCGTTCAGTGTGAATTATCTGCACAAATTGATAGTTGTAAAAATGTTTCATCAAACAGTGTTTTCAATTAACACGTTTGTTACTATTATCATCAAAATTAGCCTTTTCCTTAGTAAGTTGTTCAGTGTGAATTGTTTGCAAGTTGAAAAAATGTATAGTACGGTATCTCTAATGGCTTATTTTAACAAAACGTTAATGCTTATCTGTATTTTATTTTTGTTTACAGTTTAACCTCATCACACTGTACTGTTTTTTTTTAGCTGTTACTGTGTATCTAAAGAGCTGATTTTTCAGAAAAAAATCGTTATAGGAACAAAGTAAACAAAAAAACTTGCGTAAAATAATGGTTGTATAAAAGTTTTACTAAATATTGGAAAACTTTTTTACAAACATCTAGTATAGTACGTGTTTATTTAATTGCATAGCACAAATGTCGTTATAAATGTTAAGACTATCAAACAGTAAATAAAAGCTAAAGTTGGTTATACTTTGGTTTTAACCTTTTGTAATAAATAGTAATTTATTTTATATTTTATTAAGAAACAAAAGTTTTTAACGCTATGTTTTTCAAATACTGAGTAATTTAAAACCACATTGCTTTTTCATATTGCAACAATTCAAATGTTAAAAAAAAAGTTGTACAATGACATTAACGAATTTCGTATATCATACAACTAAACAAATAAAAACTCCACAAACTTCAAAAAGCAAGCAAATTATCTAAACATTTATTTTTAGCCCTAGACTTACTATACCCAACGTATAACTGTACAAACAGTGGGCTTAAATATTCAAACATGTAAGGTTTACATAGTTTTACCGCGCATTTAAAGTTTATTGAACTTTTCATCTAAATTTCGTTGGCTTTGCACTTGCCAAACAAATTTTTTATTGTTTTATCTGATAGTAAAAAATTTTAAGTAGCTCATTTTAACCATGCATTTTTTAAATAGTAAAAGTTATATAATGTACAAAATGTTTATGCAAATCGCTTCCAAACTACTTAAAATCAACTTTTGAAAAGAAACTTCGATGATTTATTACTTTGTACTTGAACTTAATATAAAAAGGATTAAAAAACGTAGAGCTATTAAAATTTATTGCCATGTCTTTTAGTAATTTGGTGTCAATTGAAAAAACAATAAGTTCTATTTACAGTACTTTATTAGCACGTTTAACTTATTTTTCAAGTAATTAACAGTTTAAAAAATAGTGTTTAGAAACATCTATCACTTAAAACCTAATATATATATATATATAGTTTTTAATTTATAAAGATTTTAAACTTGAACTGGCTGAAGATTAGAGACAATATTTTTTGTCTTTATGAAACATATGTTCCAGCATTTTTAAAATCGTTATTTCAATAAATTATTTAAAATCCCTTCAAGTGGGCTCAGTAGAAGGTGTTCAAATTTGAATATTAACCTTATTTTATATATATATATTAAAAAGGTTTATTTAAAGATGCAAAACTCAAAGGACTCGAGTTTCGTGACTATTCACTCATCAGCTTCAAAACAAGTTAAAAATCTTTAATAATAAAGCCCTCAAGGTGGGCTCAGTGTGAAAAATTTAATTTATTAAGTTAAATAACTTAATTCTATATATACATATATTTATTTATTTATTTAATTATATAAAAACTATAATTCAAACAGCTGTTTCACACATTGAAATGTAAAATTTCATGTGATCGTCAGTAAGTTACAGTTTAATATAATAGTGAACAGAAATTTCGATTTTAGAATTTTTTATAATAATTATGACGTAGTAATGGTACAGTTTATTGTACGATTAGTTGAATTTGAAATACGCTGTGAATGTTATTCTATGCTTTTTAGGAAAGTTTAAAAAGGTTATTTTGGAAAAATGTTTTAAGCTATTAGAAAAATTTTTTAGTCTGTTGGAAAATATGTTATAAAATGCTATAAAATACTCGTGTTTGCCGCTTCGATTTTATTTTGTTTTAATATTTAGTTGGTTTTAATTTTGTTAAAAAAGAATAACATTTACATTTAACATTTAAGAATAACATTTAAGTGATAACATAGAATAACATTCACAGCGTATTTCAAATTCAACTAATCGTACAATAAACTGTACCATTACTACGTCATAATTATTATAAAAAGTTCTAAAATCGAAATTTCTGTTCACTATTATAATAAACTGTAACTTACTGACGATCACATGAAATTTTACATTTCAATGTGTGAAACAGTTGTTTGAATTATAGTTTTTATATAATTAAATAAATAAAAATTAAGCTCCAATTTGATTTGTCGAGCACTATCGATCAGAACTTTGTATAAAACCTTTAATATACATATATATATATATATATAAATACATACCTAGATTTTTAGGAATAGTTATACTTTTTATAAAAAAGTGAATAAATAGCTAAAATGGTTTAACTAAACTTTTACTTGGGTCAATTAAAAATGATTTCGACACTTTTTTAAGTAGGTGATGTAACTGTATTAGGTTATTAAACTACTTATCAGACCAAAAAGCCATTCTACAATAATCGAACGTTTTCTCACACTAACTTCTATCCATTACTACCAATTTCAACTTCAGTAAGTTTTCAAACCAATAGAAAATGTTATACTTTTTTATAGAAAATGAGTGCAAAGTTTAAAATCATTCAACTAAGTCTTTACTTAGTTACTACAAAAAACAAATTGTATTTTAAAAGTTTAGATCATTATTAAAACTTTAGAAAACAAAAAGTCCTTTTGATTAAATTTTTAGACTAAATAATATTTTCAAACCTTTGCGTTTGGAAACGCTTCGGCCAGCTCCTCCCAAATCGCACATCCGGGAACGTCGGTGATGGCGTCCACGTCCCTAAAAATTTCCCGCAACTTATCCGGGGAAATCCCGTAATCGAGAGCCTTCTGCAGATCGTCGCCCAGGAACAGGAACTGCTCCTCGAAGTCGTAAACGTGGTAGCCGAGTTGGCGGAGGGCGGCACACATCGTCTTGGTGCCTGTTTTCGGGTATCCGGAGCAGATTACCTTCATTTTATCTATTTATGTGTGGGCTGTTAGATAAGGCTTAAATAAGTTTTCTTGTAATAAAAAAAAATACATTTGTTTAAATTTTATTTATTTACAGACATTTTTTTTAAAACATCCAAAGTTAAGACAGTAGTACTTCCAGTTCGTTATAAAGTTCATATAAAAAATAAGCTTTTATTAAAGTAGAGTAATAAGTTAGTTTTAAGTGCTTTTTCATAGATATTTTGTTCTAGTTGTTGTTAAATTTACCTTTAGCTTATTAATTCTTAATAATTTTTACTTAAAGCACATTTTTTTTTAATGTTTATTTTAAATGAAATGTAGTCATACAAAATTGTGTTATTAAGCTTAAAAACGTTTACAAAATTCGTTTTGCTAAATTGTTTTTTTTATAGTATAATATTAGTTACAAAGTTAAACACAACTTTAGTCCTTTTGATCTATTTTAGTTTTTATAAACATAATTTAAACTACACAGCTTCGTATTAAATACAAAAAAATAACAAAAACCAAGTATAGTTTAAAAAAGAAGTTAATCATAGATAAACAATCCTTTATAAAAGAATGTAAAAGCTGAAACTATTAAATATTCTAACTTCAACTACATTTTTATTTCTAGCAATGTTTTTAAAACGTGTTAAATGGATTTAGTTAGTTTTAGCACAGAAATTGTTATTAACTTAACATTATGATACGTAAGTTAAAAAAAACTTAAAAAATCTTCAAATTTCATTTTTGAGGCTTTCGTCAAAAGTATAACATAAACTGCTGCAATTATTGCAAAGTATTTTTAAAAGCTAAGTTTGTTTACGTACACTAAATTTGTTGACTTAAAAAAATTTCAATCAAGTTTTTCAACCACTTTGGGTACATATTTTATGCTTGAAATCGAAATTTTTTATATCATTCTCAAAAAGTAAACTGTAATAATACTTTAAACAACCTTTAAACCAAGGTAAATTTTTTTTATATAAACATATAACAAAGTAAATTTTTTGTATAAAACATTAAGAATATAACCAGTACTCAGTAACATAATTGATTGTTTTAACATTCAATTTCACTTCGTAGTGTATGTTCTTGTATTTCAAGAAAAATAATTTTCTTTGCTGATAAGCTAAAAATATATTAAATAAGTAACGTTAGTTAATTATCAACTAGCAATGAACGGACAAATATTGTTTTACCACTTAATAGTTCAAAACGTTTATTTAGAAGAAAAAATATTTTGTTTAAAAATACTTTTATTATTAAGTGATTCACTGATTTAAAATTTTCTCATCACATTTAAAACGATATACCACTTTTATGTGTTATACATATGTTTTAGCTGCATTAATTTGAAAATATTTTTAAATATTTGTATTTACTACATGTAGCATGTTAGGTACCCTAATTCAAAAAAAAGAAACTAATTTAGTTTTATTACTATTTTATTTTTATTTCTTAACCATATAAATATCTAGGCTAAATTTTTATTTTCAAAGACATATCAGTACATATATCAAGATATATAGTACAAATAGGCCTTGTTTTTGCTATTAGACTAACTAAACACTATATGACTTTAACTTGGTATTTATAACTAAAAAAAATTAAACTGTGCGTGAAAATTTTTAGATAATATATTTACAGTTTAGTTGTAAATATAATAATATGAAGACTATATACTTAGTTAAATTAAACAATTTTTAGCACTATGATAATAAGTACACTTAAAATAGAACAACAAGTTTTGTAAACTTTTACGTATTACATAACTAATTAATCTTTTATTTACATTATTCTTCAAAGATAAATAAAATATAGAAAATAAAAAATTTAAATTTGATTACATTATTTCTAAAACAGACAAAACTATCAAAATTGTTTGATTAATTACTAAACCAATTTTTTATTTTCTTTAAAAAAAAATTGGATTCAAAAATCTTCAACATTAAAAAAAAGTGTTGATAGACAACTTTTGTAGGGGTGCACGACTATTCAAATTCGGATAATTTAAATTCTTTAAAAGAAATTGAAATGGCCACAACTAAAAAAGTAGTGTATGTGTGTCAAATATAAAAAAATACATATGTAGGTCCTATTAATATCTACAAGCCATGTTTTTCTTTTTTCAAAATATTAAATATTTTTTGAGACATGGCTTAAATAAAGTAAAACACATAGTTATTTTTAGTAATTTTGAAATATCTTAAAATATGTTTAAGATATTGCAAAAAATAAAAAGTGGCTTGTAGATATTAATAAGGTATACGTATGTATTTTTTATTTTTTACAAATTTATATTACTTTTTAAGATATAGTCTTTCAAATAATTTTTTAAGAATTTGAATTGTCGGAATCTGAGTTGTCCGAATTTGAATTGTCAAGTAACCTTTTTGTAGATTACTTCTTTAAAATGTTTATAACAATAACTTGACAAAAATATTACTCATAAATTTTTAGTTACTTCCATCTAAAAATTGATATGATTATTGTTTATAACTAATACCTACTTGAGCTTTCAGTTAGAAAAACTTTGCAAGAGCTTTTTATTTAAAATAATATTCTTTAGCTTAGAAATTATTCATAAACTGAGCGTGATGTTTAAAACTTTTTGATATCTTTTATATTAAAATTATGATTATTTACCTAACAAGTCCTTTCAAAACTATGAAAAACCTTTACCTACTATTTATAGCAGGTATTAAAATACTTTATTTACACAAAAAATTTGTGTTAGTAAATTTAGTCATTAAAAATTCTTTGATTTAAAACAAAACAAAATTAAACTAATACAAAAGTAGTTTAAATTTCTTGAAAAGTTGTATATGCAAATAAAAAACATGTGCACATATAGCCAAACTTAAAGTAATCATTATTTACTACTAGTGCATGTTGAAAAAGGTTTTAATTATATACTGTAGATTTAATTCAGATTTTTATAAATTAAATCATACTTTGCAACAGTATTGCAATTCTTTTTGTAATTTGGTTATTAAACAATTATTATACTTGGTAAAATGTATACCCTAAACTTGATGAAAGTTAAATTATCAGTTTTTTTTTTCAAAAACTTTACTTCAACAACAACTTCATATTATTAAAATAAAGTTATCAACAATTTATTCAAAACTTGGTACAACTAAAACTTATATTTAAGTGAAAAAATCAAATTAAGGTTTTTTAATTGTAGTAAAAATTATGTATATTTGCACAACATGTAATTATCCTATATGACTAAGAATTAAAAACATATTGTTTTTATATTCAATTGTGTTCTAGCATAAATACTTTACAACTTTTCATGAACTTGTTCTTTGAAAGAAAAGTTTAAATCTCTAATACATACAAAAACTAATGTTAGGCTTAATTGACTAAAGTTCAATATATATTTAAAAAATAGAAGTATAAACGAAACTATATTAACAAGGTATCTGCTAGGTTAAACATAAAAAAAGACTACTTGCTACTTAAATTTAATTGTTAAAGAAGAAAAATTGGCTACTTGCTTTAACAAAGTTAAGCTTTATTTAAATATCTGCAACTAAAACGGTTAGCTGTTTCTATCTCGCTTGAAACGCAGTAGCACCCAACTAAAAAATGCCGTTCTTTTACAAGTGTTGACCATAAGTTCTACACGCCGCTGGCAAAAGCCTCTACAAAAATTAAGCGGCGTTGGAAATTTCTGCAAATGCAGTTTAGCTTAGGTCATATTACAACAAAAAAAAATGAACCAGCAAATTAAAATACTAAGAGCTTTCTGTACAGCAAACTTTCACTGAATAAAGTCTTGCGGTGAATGTTAATCGACAAAACGCTTTGTCGGCTGTTTCTTTAAACAAACTTTTTGTTATTTTAGCTAGGCAGGTGCCCGCCTAGCATTCTGTACCAAACTCATTTTATATTATTGCAACGTTTTAATTGTTTAAAGTTGGGCTGAGGCGTCGGACAAACAAATAAAAATGTTGTTAGTTTAAAGTGCGTGGTCCGGAGGTACAATGGTGTTTACTTATAAACACGACATAAAGTATTGCTTTATTGAAGTGCTAAATCTTTCAGAGTTTATTTTACAACTTGTTAGCGAGTTTTTAAACTTTTGAACGTACTTACAAAAAAAAAATAAACGACGTTAATTTAGAAGACTAAGTTTTTGTAATTTAAGACTTAGTGCATGTATTATCTAACAAAAATAGTTGCGCGGTTATCATTTAAATCATCGAAATACAAATACAATTTTTTTCTTAATACTCTCACTTACCAAAGATTTTCAGGGATTTATTTGTGTAAAAGAAATCATTAGATTATTAAACTACCAGTTACAAACATTTCATTTATAATATTACTTACAAACTGTTATAATGTTAGTTATAAATATACAAATGTGAACTTTAATAGTTAGTAGTTTTATATTGTGTATAAATCATAGTAAAATTAAATAAAAAATATTGTAAACTTTAAACTATAAAAAACATATTTGTTGTTTTATAAAAAACAACTAAAAAAAAACTAAATCATGTTAACAAAAGATAAAATTAGTTATTCCATGTTTATTCTTTTTAAAATATTAAATTTTATTTATCACAAAATACATAAGAAACTGAAAAAAACATAAAGTTAATAATACCACAATCATTTTGCTTTATTGTTGTATTATAACGTCTTTGTTCATATTAGTTTACCGTAATATGATTGTTTAAATTTTTTTTCAATAATACAAGTTTTTTAAACTTTATTTGTAGTTTGAGCTAATAAGGTACTTAAGTCAGATTTATACAAAGTAAACTTTTACTTAAAAAAACTTTTTTTTACCAAAACTTTATACATTTAAACTGTTAAATAAACAAACTACAAATAAGTATACAATACCTACTTTTAAATAAAACACATTAAATAGAACTTCTTTTTTACCTTTATGATTATGTTTTTTTCACTTTTTTTTAACTCAAAGCATATTACGCAAAATTATTGTTAGATTTTAAAACTTTTCCTTTGACAAGATAGTTATATGTCTTAGAACTGGTAATTATATATGATATCTTAACAAATCGAATTAGCTTTAAAAAGTAGAAAATTCAATTATTTATTGTATTTCGTTTAACTAAATATGAAATGTGAAATCTAATATATATCTTACCACAAATAAATATTTCTGAAATATAATTTACTGTAAAAAAGTAAATGTAACAACACTTGATATTCAATTTGTTTTTTTTTTTAACTTTTAATAAGAAAACTTTAAAACTTTTGTTACATAAATAAATGGTTTTATCAAAATTTTTATGAAAAATAAAGCAAAATTAGTTAAATTGTTTAGTAATTATAATTTTTTTTAATTTTAAATTTTATTTAAATTGTTATTAACCACTGCTAAAATTTATTTTAATCTTAAAAGCTAAGTTTAAAGTTAAGTAACTAGGTTGTTTGTAACGAACAATAAAATAACCTTTACAACTAGTAAAAGTACTTTTACTAAGTACTTTGTTATATGTATTGTACTACTCATTAAAAAGCTTTCAACAAAAATTATATTAAGCGGTATTGTGATTGATGTTTTAAAAGTGACGCTAAGTTATAACTGATAGATATAAATATTTCTTTAAAGCTCTGTAAAACTTTTTATAATCATTTAAACTGTTACTTTTTTTAAGTAAAAAAAACGTTTATTCATATTTTATAAAAGTGCGAATTTAAATAGTTAAGACGCATAAAGTATTCTACAAAGATTTTAGCTTAAAGTTGTAAACTTAAGTTAGTCGCTAAACATTTAGCTCATTTTTGGAAGAAGTAGAAGTAAAAAAAAACTTTCTGTGAAACTTAACTAACCTTATCTTGTTTACACCATCTACAACGAAATTTAATGGTCATAGAAGTATTTAAATAATTTTGTTTAGTAGGTCGTTGCAATTACGAGTTACTATGAACTGAAATGCCTTTATTAAGACTTTTAATACTTCACTTTATTAAAATAAGTCGTTTAGACTGCTTCTTAGTTTTGTTACTTTGTTTTTAAACTTGCATATTTAAATGTTTTAGCTATTAGTAATCAATTGATAAAATATTACATTTTGCTTTGTAAAAAACTTAAGCATATTTTTACGAATTAATATTGAAATTTGTTTAGGATCATTATTTCAAGTCGTTGAATTTTTCTATAATACTGTTTGTTATTTCAATTTTAAAACAGTAGACTTCTGTAACGAAACGACAAAATGAAGTTAATGATAGCTCTAGCATTATAGGTAATTTATAAATCTATATCTATCTTTATATTTATAAAACCTTTAATATATCTATCTTTATATTTATATATATTATCTCAACTAATAATACAGCAGTTAAATCAGTTAAATTTTAAATAAAGTTTTAAATGGCTTTGATTTTGTTTTTAAATATATACTTTTTTTTTACTCCTATGAAAAATCAACTGAACATAATATATTCAAGGCATATTTAAAAAAATATATATTTTAAAGTTTATAATTTTTTTTCAAATTTTTCAATACAATTTAGAAAAATCTTATGCTTTTAAGCTAAACGTAGAACACAACTCTATTTGTATAGTAAAACACTTGAAAAAAAACGTAAAAAGTTTTAGGTTTAGGAAAAGAAAACAGCAGTACTTGTTAATTTTATTCAAACTTGATTTTTTTTATTATAATAAAACTTCTAGGATATAAGAATTTAATGCTTTTTGTTATTTATTATTAAAAACTCGTGCTAGTAAACATATTGCCACAATATGTACTGTTTAAATCAATTTTACTATTACAATAAATAACGAAATAACTATTTACGAATACGTTTACTTACTTAATTTTGGATTAAATTTAGTGCAAAAATTTTATACCCATTTAAAATCTAAAGATGCTAGCATTAGTTTAAAAAAACTTTTGTCAGTTATTGGACGGAAAAACTTTAATCAGAGTTATTTTTTAAGCTACAATCAAGTTCAAAGTTTTAGAACTGCTCAACCCACGACGTCACTGTGCAAATATTGCCTCACAGCTCAAGAGCAGTCATATTTCTTCTCCTTATTTTTATGACGTAAATGGCCAAAGACAGGTCGATGTTCTCTTATATAAATTGTGAAAACCAGTAGGCGTTGCTTAGGTGATTGTACGAAATATTGTTTTATATTTTGAAACATAAAAACAAATTCTAATTCTTTTTTGCTTTTACACTATTTTTCATAATCTAACTTAAACTACAAAAAAAACAGTTACTAAAATATATTTTTTGTGGAGAGTATATAGGTGCAGAAAACAATTGCACACTGATAAATTTTATTAAAAAAATAGTAAAGACAATGAGTTAAAGTTAATTAATATTTAGTTTATAGTATTAAATACGGTAATAACAAACTAAAAAATAAAACAATAGCACAATAAAATTAAAAAGTTTACTTACTAGTATTAATGCGGATTTTATACTATTTATTAAAAAGTATATAGTTCTAAGTAAAAACTATTGTATAATGGTAACAAATTATACCACAAAATTTAAGACTTTAAGTTCTTATACTGACAGTTTTCATTTATCTTCAACGTTTTTATAGTGCTGTTTAACTTTTAGACACTAACTAACTTGGTTTTAAAAATTATATCTTATTCAGTAAAGTGACAAAATTATTTTTCAATATATTAAGAAAAATAAACAATATTCAACGTCGTTATGTGCTACTTGTTTTACAACTTTCATGAAAATTGCTAGATAACATAACAAGTTTGTACGTGAGCATGTTATAAGTTTATAAGTATGAGAAAAATTAATTAAAAAAGGATAAATAAGCTGAAACGGTTAATATGCAATACTTTAAGAATGAGTAAAATTTTTGCATTTAAGCAGATATTTCTTGCATTTTTATTGCGCAACTACTACAGTACTTATTTTAGTAGAAAAATCAATTTTTAACATTTTACTTATGTATCTGTTGGTGTATCTTCAAAGTAGTAGTTGCAAGACTTAAATAGCTATTAAAACAAGTTTAATTAATGTTATACAATTAAGCTGTTACTAGATTTAGCCGACCATAACGTATGGTCGAAGTGTTATCTACTACGATCGGCTTGTAAGAAACAGTTTAAAACTTGGCTGAATCACATACTATTAAGTTTTGTGTGCTTTTTATTAAGCCATAATAAATCTACAAACAAACTTTGATTGTGTTAAACAACGCGTTATAAAATAATTACCCTACCAAGAAAAAACTTAGAATTAATATGCATGAGTAACGGGAGCCGATCATTTTTAACCCGCTATCATTTCTAACTCGTTCACTTCTAACCAGTGGCGTCGCGTGGTATTTTTCTTAGGTGGTGCAGAAAAAAAATCCGAGTTTAAGGTGATCGATTTGCCCCTACTTGAGTTGTCCCTGCTCGAATTGCCTCTGCTCGAGTTACCTCTGCTCAAGTTGCTTCTGCTCGAATTGCTTCTGCTCGAATTGCTTCTGCTCGAGTTGCTTCTTCTCGAGTTGCTTCTTCTCGAGTTGCTTATTCTGGAGTTGCTTCTTCTTGAGTTGCCTCTTCTCGAGTTGCTTCTTCTCGAGTTGCCTCTTCTCGAGTTGCTTCTTCTCGAGTTGCCTCTTCTCGAGTTGCCTCTTCTCGAGTTGCTTCTTTTCGAGTTGCCTCTCCTTGAGATGCTTTTTTACAAGTTGCCTCTGCTTGAATCGCCTGTGCTCTGCTTAGCTTTGTTTTAATTTTTTGTTTATAATAACTTGTGGAATGATACTTAAACCTGTACTGTTTCAGGGAATTTTCAACTTAGCTTACTTACCGCAAGATATTGATTTTGCGGTAATTCTTGAAGAAATTTTGCTGTTTTGAGTTCATTTGCGGCAGTCAGCTAAGAGTTTGCGGCAGTGAAGTGAGCAAAATGGTCGTTTTCTAAATTAAAGTTTTATAAGAGATTTTCTTCTAAAAAATAACGAAAACGTTATAGATACTTATTTTTTTCTTACAAAATTTTAAGGTGGTGCAATTGCGGCAGTGCAACACCCCACGCGACGCCCCTGCTTCTAACCCGATCATTTCTAACCCGATCATGTCTAACCCGATCATGTCTAACCCGATAACTTCTAAACCAATCACTTCTAACCCGATCATTTCTAACCCGATCACTTCTAACCCGATTAATTCTAACCTGATAACTTCTAACTCGATCACTTCTGACCCGATCATTTCTTACAAGATCATTTCTAACCCGATCATTTCTTACCCGATCACTTTTAACCCGATTACTTCTAACCTGATCGTTTCTGACCCATTCTACTTGTTTATTTTATAATCAGGATTTAATGCAAAAACAAACTAGTCTTAATAAAGTTTTTAAAATATTTTTTATTGTTTATTTTTAGTTTCTTTAAAACATTAAGATTTTAATGTGTTACGTAAAAAACATTGTTAGTATAAACTTTTGTTTTAGTGTTAGCTTAACATAAGTTTAATTTATTTTATTACCTCATTTTTTGATATTTTATCTTACACATAATTTCAAACTTTCTCATTTTTTCATATTTTTTTGTTCTTTCAATATACTTTAACAGACGTTTTTCGTTAATCATATACAATTCACTAAATCGTTTACTTTACAATATTTTGAATTATTCTTTGTAGGATTTTAAAGTAAGCAGTTATAACTATATCTAAGTTGGATCTTATAATAATTCACGTGACTATAATAATTTCAACATAAGCAAATTTTAAAAAGTAAACCTTTAAAATTGTAATATTCAGGTACAAAAACCTTTATACTACGGTCTAGAAACTATATTGTAAGTCTGCTGTAAATGTTGTACTATTGCTGACTAATGTATTAACGTTTTATATTAGGTTAGTTTTAAGTTTTATTTTAATAACTTTTACAAATTGTTATACAACTTGCATAGGCCTATTAAGATAATTGAATTCAAACAAACACTATAAGAAATTAAATAATTTTGTTATATTAAATGAAAAAGCATGATTTTTAGGTATAACCTATATATTAAAGCAGTTATGTCTTATAGCAAACCGCAAAAGTATGTTACGTCGATTGACCGTCTTGATCTCACATCATTAACAAATTCCTACTTAGTCCTAGAGGAAAAAAAGTCACTAATAATTAACCAGACATGTTTATTTGTATAACAAGTCCGAGGTTAATCAAAACTCGCCCAGGTAATCTTCTTTAAAACCTTCACTAAATCTATACAATTTACAAAATGTTTCAATTACGACTTAAGTACTTTAGTTGACAAAAATTTCTTAAAAATTTACTTTATTATGAACAGTTAAAATAACATAAGAAAAAACGAAATAAGTACTGAAAAAAAATTTTTGAAATAGAGTGATAATTATAGATAAATTAAGTCCAACTAGGAGCAGAAGTTTATAAAAAACCTATCAAGTTCTTTGTTTCCTGTAACCAACTATTTATTCAGACGATTATTAAACGCAACATATTTACTTTTTATTCATTACAGTAAAGCCAGCTTGAAGTCTATTGAGTTAATTCTCGGTGTTTTTTTGTACCTCTAAATTTCTATAAATGTCATGAGTTTTTACTTCTTTAGAAATTTAAAGCTATATTAGAGTTTCACAATACAAACTAATTTTATTATTTTATTATAAGTTTTTAAGTTATATAAATTAATTAAACAACTTATACTTATATTTCATATTTAATTATAGCTAATATTCTTAAGTTTTTGTGTTTTTTAAAACCTGTGAAACAATAACTTTTAAAAGATATCAAGAAGTTAATAAAAGAAGTTTCTACTACTTCTCGTGAGAAACAGTTTTTGCAAAATTAAATTTATATGATAAATGTAAATTTATTTTGCCCTAAATGCATCATGTTTTGAAAAAAAAGCACAATAATAAGTTTTCGACACTTAACTTTTATAGTTAAGTTTATTATATAATATATCTTATTTAATCTTTAAATATAATTTACCATTGGCTAAGGAATAAAAATTAAATTTAAGTTATAGTAAATGACAGGTTCTAAATATTAAAAAAACGTCTACCTTTGCTTTTGACTTATTAAACAGTATACACTTTTGTTTTAAGAACTTAAAATTTAATAATGATAATTTTAAATGAAACCACTATACTAATTACGATTACTAAATTTTATTAACTGTATTATTTCAAGTTTCATTAATACTGATATTAATATTTCAAAAAAGTTGTATTTCATATAAGTTCGCCCTAAGTTCGAATGCAACTTGCCAATCTAGTCTCCATACTTTAAAAATATATATTAACCATATAGAGTTTCTTCAAAGAAAAAGTACGGAGTAGTTTTTAACGGTTGCAATACTCATTATATTTCTTACATTGACGACCATCAAAAATTAATATTTAATCCTTAGAATTAAAAGACTTATACTTTTTCTAATGCATTTTAAAAATAAATAACTACAATTAATTTATAATCAATTTTTTAACCTTATTAAAATTATTAATTACCACGAAAATAAATCAAAAAGTTCATGCAGTCATGATTATCTTTCAGTTTAAATGTGAAATTAGCTTTCAAACAAAAATAATTTTTTCAACAGAAATTAATAACGTTGATTTAAATTTACTTGATTAAGATAAAATACTTTATACTAAAAAAATATCAGTAATTCAACAAGTTTTTAAACTTATAAACCGTTGATTTAATATGTTCATTCTATAGTTTGATTTTATAAGCAGCGCCTTTTCTCTGTAAATAATAAACCGTTTTTCAATATTTTTAATAGATATATATTTGACCTGTATTCTTAATGTGCTTTACACTTAAAATTTTAAATTTAGTGGTTAGTCAATGCACTTAATTTTTTTTTCTTACTATTGTCTTTACCTTAATTCCAATAATGTTTATTTTAACTGTATCGGTTATGTTTTGGCAAAGTGACAAAAATAATTGATAAAAGAACAATGAAATACCAAACGGTTGCACAAATGTACAGAACCTAACTCTAAAAGTCAGGATGTGTATATCCGGTTGATGTTTAAACAAGAATACATTTACTCATGAACTTTTGTAGTTTGTTTAAATTCTGACATTCTAGTATGTTCTAAAAGAATTTTATAAAAGTAACCATGAGCCTTATTTTAATGAAGAAGTGCGTGATTCAGACTATTTTGCTGATTGCTGTAATAAAATCATTGAAATAATTTACTAAATCGTCTCAATATGTGTTGCTGAATTTTTAAGAGATTGTTTTTTTGTTGAGAAGAAATTGAAAGATTGTGCAGCTGTGTTTGGTTTTATTGGAACTCACTGATCGATGAAAGAATTGATGTTAAACTTGCTTTTTAGGTAGTTAAAACCAAATTTGTTAAAAACCTTCTCCTTCAAATCATAAATCATAAATAAGTATTATACTAAAGTGTTGATTTCTTTTGCTGTTAATCTATAAATATTGGATAAAACTGTAGTTTTTGATTTTAAGGTATATAAATTTTCGTCTCTTTGTTAAGTGTCAATCAGTTTAAGTGGCCCATATTTTGATGCCTGGGTCTAGCATAGGATAACAAACTTCCAATAGCAATAAAAATCGAAAATTAAATTTTAACAAAAGCTATATAAAAATTAAGTTTTATTTTAAACAAAACAAACTAAATTTCATTTAAAAATTAGTTTTTTGAGATTAATTTGTTTTTAAACAAACCCTTATTTCAAAACAAAAAAAAAAATCATATTTTATACAGATCGGGTTAATAATTGTCGGGTTAGATCAGGTTAGAAACGATCAGGTTAGAAATGATTGGGTTAAATCGGGTTAGAAATGATCTTGTTAGAAATGATCAGTTTAGAAGTGATCGGGTTAGAAGTGTTCGGGTTAGAAGTGATCGGGTTAGAAGTAGTCGAGTTAGAAGTGGTCGGGTTAGAAATGATCGGGTTTGAAGTGATCGGGTTAGAAGTGATCGGGTTAAAAGTGATCGGGTTAGAAGTGATCGTGTTAGAAGTGATCGGGTTGGAAATGATAGTAAACCAAAACTAAAAATAGTAGAGCACTAGTAGTAATTAGTTATTAAATTAAGAGCCTATCTGTAAGGTTTTTCCGAGAAAATTGTTTTTCATTGTTTTAAATAAATATGATATTAGCTCAAAAATACCTCGCGGGTAGTATTTTGCAGTAAGAATTTTTTTCAAATTTAAAAGAAACCAGGGGCGTAACATGGGGTGCTGCACTGCCGCAATTGCACCACCTTTAAATTTATTAAGAAAAACTTAAGTATCTATAACTTTTTGTTTAATTTTTAAAATAAAATTTCTTATAAAACTCCAATTTAGACAACGACCATTTTGCCACATTTTGTTACACTGCCGCAAACTCATAGTTGTCTGCCGCAAATGAACTCAAAAAAGCAAAATTTATTCAAAATTACCGAAAATCAAACGTTGCAGCATTTAGTGTAGTATTTGCCAAGTATTTGGTGTAATCTTGTTTCGGAGAATTCTCCTACAAAGAGTCAAAAATGGTCTTTAAAAATGATATAGGCGTCTTCCCCAAGGTCTTTAGTTTTGCAAATAAGTCTTTGATTTTTAATTTTTGATGTATTTTGTTCAAAAATAACGTCACAAAAAAAAATATTTTTCGTCATAAAAAATAGTTTCGGTGAATTCTCATATAAAGAGTCAAAAATGGTCTTTAAAAATGGTTTGGGTGTCTTCCCAAAACCCTGTATTTTTGCAATTCACTCGTTGATTTTTAATATTTTCTAGAAAAAATGTTGGCATGTACAGTAACCACTCGCATCTTTACGCACTTGTGACGTTACGCACTCTCGTTTAGTTACGAATTTTAGAGTTCTGAAAAATTTAAATTATTTTTTTTTATTGCACAAATTAGGTTTATTGTACTTTTATTAATTAAAATATGTTTTGAGATGCTAACTCACCTCTATATATCTTTAGACTTTGTAAACTTATGCTCCTTGACTAATTGATGAACATTTAGTTATACCTCAGTATATCAGAAATTTTGTTAACAATAAAAGATTAAATTTAAGTTTATTCTTATGTGGGCAAAGGTCAAATTAAAAAATTGTAGTAACATAAATAATTTTTATTAAACATTTTTTTATATCTTATATATTTTGTTCAAAAGAAGAAATTTATTACAGCACCAAATGCATATTTCTGTAAAAGACTATAGAAACAAATTTTAATATAGACATCACACCATTTCTTAATTGTAAACAAATGCTTATTTATAAATTGAATTTGCTAAGTACAATAGAAATAAATTTTAAGTCACACATAAATAAAGATAAAATCTACTTGTTATTAAATTAGTAAAATTGTTCTACAAGTATTATCATTTTATACAAATTTAAACCCCTTTTTTTTAATAGATGTATAGTTTCATCTTTTGTTTTCATATTTCAAAATAAAATAAACAAATTGTAAAAAGTAGGAAAGTCCCCAGTCTGCTTTTAACTAGAAACAATATTACAAAACAGCCGTTATAGTAAGTATATTTTGTACCTCTCGACTCTCGTATCTTTACGATCTCTCGTATCTTTACACATTTTTTCTGTGGACACAATGTGCGTAAATAAGCGAGAGGTTACTGTACTTAACTTTTATATGATAAATTATATTTTGAAAAAAACTTTGAATACTTGGCGAATACCAGGGGCGTCGCGTGGGGTGGAACGCTGGAGCTGTAGCTCCACCTAAAAATATGTAAAACTATGCTAAACTTTTTTGAGTTTAGAGTTTAAGCCTTTAAACACGCTGCTTTAAATGTGCCCCTGCTTCAGCTGTAGATCCCTAAACTACATCAAAGTAACTTTATTTTAAACTTAAGGAGTTGAGCTTTAAATTGATATAATTTTTTTTATTTTAGCTTATAAAACAAGAAAGTTATGTTATCATGAAGTTGTACAAAAAAATACAGCCAAATGTGTACATGAAGGTAGTTATTTCCCTGCTAAATTATTTTTTTTCAAATTTTTATATTTGATGTTCAAAATGTTCGTAAAATTAGAGCTGCAAGCTCAATCTGTGTCAGCTGCATCTTATTTGTTTACAATTTTTTAATACAAAAAAATATTGAAAAGTTGAATTCTGGAGCTGCATTAACTTTCAGCACTATGTGAGTTAAATCATGATCGTTGTTGAAAATTTACAACAACGCGAGAACAATAAGACAAGTTGAACTCGAGCAGAAGAAACTCAAGGAGGGAACACTCGAACAAAAGCAATTTAAGCAGGGAAGACTCAAGCAGGAAAAACTCGAGCAGGGGAAACTCGAGCAGGAGCAACTTAAGCAGGAAAAACTCGAACAGGGGCAACTTCGTTTTATAGTTCATATTTTTTTATTACTGGTTAGACAAGTAATAAAATTGATTTAGTAGATTTATAATTCTGCAAAAACAAAAACTTACATTGACATAAAAAAAAGGAGCTTTAGCTGTTAAGAAAGGGTGATGATATACAAAGGTATGAGATATGTGTTTTTTTTTGTACTTGTTTTTTTAATTTTATTAGTTTTTTTATTAAACACATATGTTCAATTTTTTCATATTACCTTTATGATTTAATCTAAATATTTCAAAATAGTGTATTTTTTAATTTGACATTGTCAATTTACAGCATCCCTTAACAAAAAGAACACGCGACGCCACTCGAGTACTACACTAAATGCTGCAACGTCAAAATCAAAATCTTGCTGTAAGTAAGCTAAGTTGAAAATTCCCTAAATCAGTATAGGTTTAAGTATCATTACACAAACTGTTGTAAACAAAAAATGAAAACAAAGCTAAGCAGACCAGAGGCAACTCCAGTAGAGGCAACTCAAGCAGAGCCGACTCGAGCACCGGCAACTTAAGCAGAGACGACTTAAAAACCGCCAACTCGAGCAGGGACAACTCGAGCAGGGACAACTCGAGCAGAGACGACTTGAGCACGGGCAACTCGAGCACCGGTAACTTGAGCAAGGACAACGCGAGCAGAAACGACTTGAGCACGGGAAACTCGGCATTTTTTTTTAAATTTTTTGCATTGCCTAAGAAAAATACCACGCAATGCCACTGAAAGAAACCATTAAGATGTATTTTGTATAAAACGATCATAAATTGAAAAAACAAAATGTCTAAAATAACTACTTTAAATCAGGGTTCAATTTTTTATCATTTTGTATGTACTAATCGTTTAAATTAGAAAATGAGAAGAGTTTGTAAATGCAGCATAGAATATTTTAAAGCGTGAAGAAAACATTTACAGTTTGAAGTAATGTCTACATTGAAAAGTAACTGTACTAAAATCGTATGTGTAATACTGTATTATACTTTAAAGATTTTCTTTATTATAGACTGTATAACCACTTTACTTATGAAAAAGAGTGTTTTCAATAAATGATATTTTTTCACTATGCTGAAAAATTTTAAGCTAGAAAAAATATAAAGAAAATAATAAAAAATTAAATTAAACTTTAGTCTGTATTTTTAATATGATGAGTTATTAAGTCGTGTGATTAATACCATATAGCTACATAGTAAAATCGATTTTATTAATTATTGATATTTATGTGTTCTATAGGAATCAAAAAGTAATATTTTACCTTGTTTGTTTAGTATTGTGATGATAAGTTTTTATATAACGTTTGTGGTTTTAAAAAGTCAACTAGAAAATATTTGCTTTTTGTTAGGCTATTTAGATGGCGTTAAACCCGAATAATTTAATATAAAACATATATTTTTTACAAAAACATAATGTGAAAATATGAACTAGATGATATATAATAAACTATTCATACTTAAACTTGAAGACATTCAATAAAAAAAATAACAATTGTATTAGTTTAT
The DNA here is from genome assembly GCF_965202585.1 of Thalia democratica. Taxonomy (NCBI): domain Eukaryota; kingdom Metazoa; phylum Chordata; class Thaliacea; order Salpida; family Salpidae; genus Thalia; species Thalia democratica. Next base: position 58,565,747 of record NC_139169.1, on the reverse strand, counting down.
TAGTTTAAAGCTTAAAAACACAATTTGTTTCTTGTAGTTTACAATTTTCGGTTTTACATCATCGTATATAAACTTGAAATATTTAATACTAAACAAAAGTAATTAGTGAAGAAGCATTCACTAGCTTAAAAACCTAATTTATGTATATCTCTTTATCTATTCATAATACTAAATTGTCAGCAAGCAATTATTTTTTAAAATTTAAACAGGTGTAAGAAATACTATAAAACAACTTTTTTTAGTGTTAGCAAGTGTTAACTGTACAATTGTGAATATAAATTTAAACTGGTGTGAAGAAAGGTTTTTGTAGTTAATAAAAGCTGTTCAACCTTTTATTTTTATTTAGTTCAACAACAAAGTTGGAATAAGCGACATATATATATATATATATATATATATATATATATATATATATATATATATATATATATATATATAACATAATAAATCAACGCCTAAATAAACGATCAAGCAAAGAAGAAAATTTTTTAAAGACTAAAGATGAATATGAAAAAATAATGAAAAAATGCGGATACGACAACAAACTTAAATTCGAAAAACCTGAGCAACAACCTAATAATCAAAAACACAAAAGAAAAAGAAATGTAATCTGGTATAACCCTCCTTTTAGCAATTCTGTAAAAACTAATATTGGAAGAAAATTTATAAATCTAGTCAAGAAACACTTCAATAAACAAAATCCGCTAACTAAAATCTTCAACAAACATAATATGCGAATAAGTTATTCGTGTACGGCAAATTTAGAGAATATCATTAAGGCACACAACCAAAAAATTTTAAATCAAAACTCAGGAATTCAAAGTCAATGCGGCTGCGCTGGTAGCTGTAAATATAATTTGAAAGGGGGTAATTGCCGTTCAGAGAACATCGTCTACAAGGCCACAGTTAACTCTGGCGTTGAGACGAGGTTCTATGTCGGATTGTGCTCGACTCAGTTTAGATTCAGGTATGCCAATCATAAAAAATCTTTTAAAGGCGGCATATATGAAAATGACACTGAACTTTCGAAGTATGTTTGTGGCTTAAAGCGCAGCGGCATTGACTACGAAATATCCTGGGAAGTTATAAAAAGAGCACAGCCTATAGCCGACGGCAATAGCCCGATATGTAGGCTGTGTCTCAAAGAAGCATCAGCCGTTGTATATGCACTGAAAGACAAAAGATGTTTGAACAAAAGAAGCGAGTTTGTATCGTCTTGTAGACATATAAAAAAGTCGCTTTTAAAGTTTAACAAGTTTTAATTTCATCTTAAAATAACCTAAATTTCAATTTGCATCTTAATTTTATCTTTATCTCTTCCAATTATCTGTCCTAATATGTAGTTACTCACTGAAGTTATATGAATTTTCGCTAGTTTATTGTCTGTTGGTAGATTAGTTTTTGCACAAGCCGTTTTGCACGATTTTTGATAGTTTCAAAATTACGTCATAATCTTTTTATGCAAAAAATTTTTTACCTTCATTAGTGATTTTGTTTTGTGCTTTATTTTAAACTTGTTTTGAAGCTGATGAGTGAGTAATCACGAAACTTGAGTTCTTCGAGTTTTGCATCTTTAAATAAACCTTTTTATTAACAAAGCCCTCAAGGTGGGCTCAGTGTGAAAAATTTAATTTATTAAGTTAAATAACTTAATTCTATATATATATATATATATATATATATATATATATCGCAAAATTGTATGTAACTATTTACGTTATTGACTATAACGTCTTTTAACAAAAGGAAACACTTTTTTTTTTCTTATGCTTAATCAAAAAGTTATCCGTTTTACTTCAACTCTAATATTTTTGCTATTTTTTTTGATATATAAATGAATTATGAGTGCTGATAGCAAAAAATGTAAAACTTAACATGTAATATTAAGTTCTATCAAACTTTATTATTTGTACTGTTACTTAAATCTCTGATGATCTGTTTTAAGAAAAGCATAGTAAAATAATTATATATTTCACAATTAAATCGTTTATTTGGCTTTCCAAACAATTTAAATTTACACTTGTTTCAAGTATCAAAAACTTTTAGTAACTTATAGAGCATTAAATTAAGTTGACACTTTTAAATATGGTAAATAGACTAGTGTGATAAAAGTCTTTTGATCATAAAAATCGTAGCCAGCAGGACTGGTGTACTAAATTTTCTTAAGGTAAATTGTTATAATGTTATTTAAAAAAACTATAAATTACTTTTAGTTATGTTTTAACATTTGAAATATAAAATTAACGGAGATAATATTTTACTATTACAAGATTAAACAAATTAAAAACAAATCATTAAAACACAAAGTTACAAATTTGACTTAGTTATATTTCTAGTATGTTTCAAAATGTTTATAGTTTTATACACAAACTGTTTTCGATTTAAATCGTATTGCTTATAATATACAGTATTTTTTTCTTATTATATCTATTTAACATAAGATTCATTATTGTTACTAATTCCTTAAATAAAAACTATCCTAAAGTTATTAATACACTAAATAAAAAGGATATTTTTAAAAACTCAAGGAAATCTAATTAAAGTTAGATTAGTTAAATACTTAGTGTATACTATCTCCGATATATTTTAGCAACTTTTTTCTTAAATAAAAACATGAATTTTAAATTTTTCTTGTTCAAGGACACTAAAAAAATGATGCTTCAAGTTTAAATTTTTTTATTTTACCGTTAATTAGCAGAAAAATTTACTTATTCAAAACAGCAACAGCATATAATGTCCTAAAATAGCCAATGAAAGTGATTTACAATGTTAACTTAATTTCTGTTAAATACAATCTTTAAATATAAATCAAATAATAACATAACTTAAAGACTATAAAAACTTTAAATACTATTAATTTAGATATCAAATAAAACTTTTGAACACTAAAAAGTATAGACCAGACTTTCCCAAACTATTTTGATAATCGCCCTCTTCCCATAATCCTTCCTTCATTAGTTTTCGCCCCTTTACTAGTTTATTACCTTTTTAATTTTATTCCTAAACAAGTACAGTTTTATTGAAATTTATTTGTTGCCACATGTGGTTATAAGGTTCATAAAAAACATCTAAAAATAATAAAGTGCTTATAATTAGTTAAAATTTCTGATATTTTTTCGATAAGTTATCTATTGTTAATTTTAGATAAATGATCAAAAAGAAAGTTTGAGAAATGAGTGAGATTTTTTTTGTCCGGGTTTTATATAACAAAGTCAAGGCGCGCCGTATAATTAAAAAAAAAGTTATATAAAGATAAAAGACACTTTGTTAAAACAAACATTTAACGAAGATAACTTATAATAAGAACTACGGTGTACTAAATGTCGTATTATGAGCGCATTTCAATCTGTCTGTTATCAAAAAGCCTAATTTTGTTTGTTTTTCTCAAGTTATTTTTTATCTGAAAATACTTCGCAGGTCATAAACCTCTATTGCTAGGCTGGATACGGCTCGTATGTTACGGCTTGCGGGTACTAGTATAAGTTATATTACTGTGTAAAAAAAATGTAGTTTAAGTTTCCGAAAAAAAAGTAATGTATTTTCAATTCGTTTTCAAACGCTAACTTAACAAAATAAGTTTACTACTGTTGTTTATAAAACTACAAAAAAGCGCTCAAAATAATTGTTCTTAGGACCTGGTTTACTGAAAAACCTTTCAGTTATCAAGTCGTACACCACTTGGATACCTTTCAACGTCTTGTCCTGGACCTTACTAGTTTAAGATTATGTTCTGAACTCTTACTTTGTAAATTTTATGGAAGGACTCAGAAGACCCGTAGTTCTTAAACCTTAAAAAAAAAAGTCAATTATTTAATAAAATTTTTGAGGAGCATGCTTGATCACTACTTATATATTAGTTTAAAAAATAGTAACTATTATGATACTATTGTGTTGTTTAATCATTCTTGAAACTTTTTTTTAACTATTAAAAAACTACTTTAAACTAATACTTAAAATAATGTTTACCTACTTTAAAATCTTTAATAATCAACCGACTTTTCTGTGAACAATAAAAAAAATCTCTACTTCAGAAACACTGATCTAGAACAATACTAATCAAGATTTTATTAAACTAAAGTAGACAGCCAAAATCTTACATCACAAAATAGTGAAAAACGTTTAATCGTATCAAAATGAGCTTTTGAAAATAAGAAAGGACAAAAAGCACTCCCCTTATAATTCTCATTACTCGCAAATTTCCACGCATTAGTGCACTGTTAAAGCACTTGGAGATTTTAAAGTGGTCACAAAAGTATTTAACGTTCAGCTTTTCCGGTATAAATTGGTTCTTAAAGTTTAATCAGATTTTTCTTAAACTTAGTTTTTATTATATCTTTAAAAGTGTTTGCTTTAGAAAGATTTTACTTAAACCATGCTCACAAAAAGTTGTGCTATGATAATTTAACCCTAATAATTCTTTAATATTGTTAGCAAAGAGTTCAGCTGTAAGTTACAAAGGTTTTAAATAATAAAAAAGCATTGCAGTATACAAGACAATAAAATTGTTTTAAAATAAAAATGAAAAAATAAAAATAAAACGTTTATACTTTTGAACACATTTTTTATAAGAAATTTATTGTCGACTTTAACACATTATTAACATCAGTTTTAATTTACTTCAACCAGTAATAAAAATGTATGCTGTTTTTAACTGAAAACGTATTCAAAAGTTTTCCAAAACTTAGTAAACGACATAATAACTTTTATCTTTTAGTGATAAAATATACACTTTTAAAAATCTATGTCATTTATAATGTTTTTAACCATTTACAGTAAATTTTAACGTTTTAGAATCTTAGTAAAAACATAATAAAAAAAAACTATTTAACTTTTTTTTGTTAAATAGATGCAAACATCTTAGGGTTTTTTTTATATTCTTACTAGAATCAAATATTTTTTAAGATTTTATATACTTACTGTCTTAAGCTTATACTACCTTTTTTGAATTAAACCTTTTTTTTTTGTTATTAATTAGTTTCTCATATTTTTTTTGTAACCATTCAATTCAAAAATAGTTTGGTTGATTTAATTTTTATTTTTGTAGTTTTGGTTCTTGCAATATTAAATCGTTTAGTCGTAAAGTATTATTTCAGACTAATGTTTTACAACCTGGTTTGACAAATTAAACTCAAAATTACTTCGAAATATCTTTAATTTTTGCATAAAATTTAATTAAATCACTACTATTTATTTTTTGTTTGTAGTTTAGGTTGGTTTTATACTAAATAACTATTGACTTTATCAATTCAGGTAAAAATATAAATGCATAAGTAAGTTTTAATTGAAACTTTGATAAAAAAAGTAAGTGATACGCTAATGCAATCAAGTTGTTATTGTTTTAAACAATTAATAAAATCATATATTCTAATTTATTTTAGACTCTATTTGTAATAAAACATTAGTATTTACTATTCCTTCTCTAAAGTATAAACATTTTATAAAATTCGAGAAAAAAATATGTGTATCGTAACTAGTGATGTACCGGACCCGGATCCGGACTTTTTTTTCAAATTAGAATCCGGCCGGAACCGGATCCGGACTTTTTTTTCAAATTAGAATCCGGCCGGATCCGGATATCAGACAAAAATGGCAATATCCGGCCGGACCCGGATAGTGAGTCCGGTACATCAGGTTTTTAAAAACTGAAAAAAATACTTTAATCTAATAATAAGTAGAACAGTTAGCCATAAGGTTTACAAACTTAGGTGTTATTTACAATTAAAAATCTGAAATCAAGTTCTTGAACAAAATTAACTAGAAAATTACTAAATATTGAAAACTGGATCAGCTCAAACTCATTCAAAATCTAAAAAAAAAACTAGCCTTAGTTTTTATAAAAAACTAAACTAGCCTGAGGCAGTCCAAGATTTTCTAAAATTCCTAAAAATTTTCAAACTAGCAGGGTTTCCATTGTTTAAGTCAATAAAACTAGCTAGAGTGAGTATAAACAAGCCTTAGTCAGAATGAGATTTTTAAAAAGTTAAAAAATTACTTTAATCTTAATCAGTAGAACAGCTAGCAAAGGTTGACAAATTGGTAGTAAAGTTGTGGACTGATTGTGGTACACTTAACTTATTAGTACTACCCATAATAACTAAATCCTACCTTATTTAATTAATATCTAACAAATACTAAATTCTAACTGAGACTACTTTCTATAATCAGACACGACAGTTTTGAGTGATGAATCTTTTATATAAAACACAACAAGAACTACTAGCATATACAAAACTATTAATTACTTTGGTAACACTTTAAAAACTGGAAGCTATTTAAATCTATATAAAAAGACTTAAAACAATAAACTAAAAATTAGATAAAACTTTTAGTAAACAATAAACTATAAAATTTTTAATAAACTATTAAACTATAAACCTGGCTTGAATATTTAAACAATTAAACACCAGTTGAAATATTCACTTTTAAAACAAAACACTACTTATAACAAGCATTCACAAACAAGTTCAATATATTTTGTTGCTTCAAGCTGCACACCAAACTAACTAACTGCTTACATATAAACTGCCTGTCATGTTCTGATGTTTTGTTGCATCAGTATTTAGTTTGAAACATTTCGTCATATGATTCTCATTAGCTCGTACATTCAACCGTATTTTAACTCTAAGTATTCTCTGAGCTCAACTTTAAACAACAAATAATGCAAGTATTCATTCCAAAGTTTTCAATTTTACAACATATGTAAAGAGTTGCATTTCTGAAATGCTTATTTCATAGTTTAAATAATTGTAAACAAATGTAAGTTAGTCACGTGTACAAAATGAGCAAATCACGGTAGGTGTTTAATTTTAACTAACGAAAATGACGCTTTTTAATTTACACAGGGTTTGTTTTTGAAATTATACTTTTTAAGAGCTCTTTTTTACTGACTAGATCCGGGTCCGGCCGGATCTCTGTTAGGATCCGGCCGGAACCGGATCCGGACTTTTTTTTTAAATTAGAATCCGGCCGGAACCGGATCCGGACTTTTTTTTCGAATTAGAATCCGGCCGGAACCGGATCCGGACTTTTTTTTCAAATTAGAATCCGGCCGGATCCGGATATCAGACAAAAATGGCAATATCCGGCCGGACCCGGACCCGGATAGTGAGTCCGGTACATCACTAATCGTAACTATATCCTTAGGAATTGACATAAATTTAGCTAAAGATAAATACAGAAAAAAAAGATTATAATAAAAACCTTGGTGACAGACTAAATTTTAACATTAAAAAGTACGAAGTTTTACCCTGAAGCTAAAACTCTAATTCAAAAGTTTACAGACGCTGCAACTAAAAAGTACACAAAAAACTTAATTATGTGTTTTCTGCCACCAAAGTGAAACCTCAATCAGTTGTTGCAGCATAAAATTAAATTACTGTTTAATTTAAAACACCAGACAAAATTAATAGCTTTAATTTGTTTTCTAGTTAAACATATGTTCAAACTAACTACCATCTTACACGAATTAACTTAAACTCATTGTGTATAGTAGTTGTTTTAAGCTTGAAATTTAGATAAACTTGAAGAAAAGTTCTTCCGAACACATTAAAATAGCTTTTTTACTGTTCAAAAAAGTCATGGAAACTTATTTATTCTATAATTCATTACAAAAAAAATTTCTTAATTATTTTTCGATTAATTCCATATTTTAATTTAACAAATATTTTACAACAGTTCAAAAATTACGACAAGTTCCCTAAAGTAATGTAGCTAAAAATGTAAATATTAAAAATATTAATGGAGTTTAAACTAAGTAATCAAAAAATACATTTAATCCTTTTTTTTTTTTTAGTTTATAATTGCTTTTTATATACATTGTACAAAAAGTTGTTAAAATTTATTAAAAGTATTTATACTACTGTTTATTAAAAAAAATTGTATTCTTACCACTGTACCTAATATTACAAATGGAATAGAATAATAAAAACACAAACTAAAAAACAAAACATAAATGAAAACAGCAACGAAGGAAATGTTTAGTAAAATGCAAAATATACTGAAAACCCAAATATGTTACAAATCTTGGCGAAAGTTCCAGTACGTATAAAGTAAAGCAGTTAGATTCATACAAAGAACAGTTGTCGGCAAATATTATTGTTTTTGTTGTGCTATAGAAAATTATCATATGAACGATTTGTTTTAATGACTAATAGAAGAAATTTTCAATTGACGAAAATCGCTGTTTGTAACTGTACGTTGCAATACTATTTACTTTTTCAACAGTAAATATATTTTGTTTACGGAAAAGAGATAAAAATAAAACTCACGCAGTATTACTCACATGATTAGGTTCGTTTGTGACGTAACTATGGAGAGTGTTAGGATCGGAATTCATTGGTTGAAGCTGGTACCTCCCATCAGCTTTTTTGTTTTGCTGTCAATTGATTTTTATTTTACTAAAATTTAAGGTTTTTAGCTAAGTATTAGTGCAAAAAATTAAAAAAAAATTGTATAGAATTAAAACTAATTTCTTAGATTAAAAAGATAACTAATTGAATTTAAAAACAATAACTTCAAAAGTTTATTTATATCTAAATTTCATAGTCATCGTTAGTTTTATTTTTGGATTAAAAGTTAAGGCAATAACTTGTAGTTTTGCATGTAAAATTATGGTAGAAAGTTGTGTTTTAGTAGATTTAATGAAACTTAAGATATCACCGTACTTTTAATGATATTTTAATATTTTTTTTCTATATAATAAATAACTTTTATCTTTTAGTGATAAAATGTACACTTTAAAAAATATATGTCATTTATAATGTTTTCTAACCATTAACATAGTTTTTAAAAGTTTTATAATCTTACTAAAAACATAATAATTTTATTTTTGTTGAGTAGATATAAATATCTTAGGGTTTTTCTTACTTTCTTACTAAAAAAAAATATTTTCTTAGATTCTATACACTTACTGTCTTTAGCTTATACTACCTTTTATGAATTAAATTAATTATTATTTATCACGTTTAATATTAATTGATATTTTTATGATGTTACTGTACTTTTAATATGATTATATGAGAAATTCAATAATGAAGCTTGATTAGTACTTAAACAATAAATATTTTATATTTTATAAGTTGTTTTAAACATACAAACCGTAACTTTAAACGTTTTATCACTTTCAAAGGTTTGCAGTAAAAGTTGTTAAAACTAAGTGAAATTTAAAAAACTGTTACGAAACTATAAAAGCAATAACTCAATCGAAAGTCTGACTGAACTAAAAAGACTTTAGTTTTATTTGTAGACATAACAAAAAGTTTGTTGATAACACAAATGAAATACTCTTAGCATACGGTGTACTATTTAGCGTTATGTAAAAACGTTTTATGAAAATTTTAGTGCTATATTTTAACAAACTTAAATATCGTACTTTTTGTTCTAATAAAAGTAAAAAAACTATATTAAAAGGACTATATTAATAAGAACTTTACAAACTGAACGTCTAGTACTTATACAGTATTTAAAATAAAACCTTAAAGTATTTAAATAGGATTTTTGTTAAATGCGATCAATTGAAGAGTTTTTTTATTTAATATTTTCACATGACTTCAAGAAAAAATACAACGGTAAAGTTAAAATAAAAAATCATTTGTGCTAAAATTACTTGGAGTTTTTTTTTTCATCGTTTAGATTTATTTCAAAACAAAGCTATATAGATGTCTAATTTACATCTTATAACTGAAGTAAAAAATAATAAAAAAATACTAAATCTTGATGTGTTAAGTTAGCTACCAAAATAAAATTTTTGCGTTAAACATACCAATTCTAGAATACTATCCTAACATATTCACTTAAATATTATAAACTCAAGCACCACTCAATAAAAACCAAGTACACATACTTACTTTGAAACAACAGTATTGTCGTTTCAGTTCTTTAAGTAAAGTTCCGCTAAAGCACAAGTATATCCAGGGATTGGTACACGAGTTGAAACTTCCAAGTAAAAATATCACATTGGCTCCGGTTTGTTTGTCTAACAAATATAAATTACATCATTATTTTTAGTCTTTCTTTTCAATATTACTTTTACTATTCATTTTGTTTTTAATTTACTTTTCATCTTTAAAAGTATATAGCTTTATAAGTAATTTTTCTAAAGCTTTTTCATAAATTCTAAAGAAAATAATACAAATTATAAAACAAAAACTTAGTTGTTTTAGAAGTGAAAAAGTCAGAATAATCTATTCACTTTATTTTAAGTCAGAGGTCGGCAAACTGCGGTCCGCGGGCCAAACGTGGCCCTGAGTTAAAAATATGCGGCCCGTGAGGTACTCTTTAGCTAAAAACATACTTTTTAAAAACCATATAAATAAAAGGTTTTGTTTAAAAGACTTACAGCTTTTAGTTTAATAAATACTCTTTAAAGGTGCAATTTTACTGCTTATTTTATGGTTTAAAATATTATTTTTTACTAATTGTTATAACTATTTTTAAACAACTGCGGCCCCCGAAGACTTTTTTCTAAATAGTGCGGCCCACAAGCATTTTTTTTTTTAATAAAATTGGCCCGAGAGTTACAAAAGGCTGCCGACCCATGTTTTAAGTGATTTAAGTTATTTTTCTAATAAACACTAAATAAACACGTGTAAACTGTGCTTGGTCTTAAAAAGTACTCAACAACGTTCAAGAAAAAATTAAAAACCTTGACCAGGGTTTTTTTCAGGCCACCACTCGTTCATCATCCTAGCCGTGTAGAAGGGAGCCCAGCAGATGACAAAAGTGATGACGATGACCAGCGTCATTTTGACTGTTTTCATCTTGGCGCGAGAAATGACACCGACTCCGCTCGCGCGTGGAGTGAACTGCTTTATAGTCTTTCCTCCTTGTTGAGTTGAAATAAAATTTTATATGTATATATATATGTGCATGATTTGAAGTAACTTTTTATTTTGTTAGTGTTACAAAAAAATTGTTTAAAGTATTAATGTGGATACTTTTGAGTTAGTGTTTTGTTCATTAAACTTCGATAAAAAAATTGTTATAGAAGTAAGTAATTTTAAACATAAATAAAATTTAAATTGAAATCTATTTAAATTTTGATACTGTTTACAACATTTTTAAACTGTTTATCTATTTATACTAAGAAAACCTAACTAAACTTTAAAAATAATTAATAACTACTTTCTGACAAACGGCTCAGTTAAGAATGCTAATAATTATAGAAAATTTTATAGAGTAGATATATTTAAAATGAACATTTTAAGTAAAATTTAAAAATAGTCTTTTAAAACAAGAAGTTTGCATTTAAAAGTTAAACTTACACACACTGTACATAACAAAAGTAACTATACAGGAAAAAAATACCAAAACTTGTGTTTAGTTAAGGTAAGACTTAGAAAATCTAAAGCAAATTTTTTTCACTTGATAGAAAAAGTTAAAACTTCTCAAATTCACCTTTTGTTGCACTAATCTGTCCGTTTGTAGGGTTTTTCTGCATTCGTTTTTTAATTTTTGCATTTTCAAGTACTGTTTTTGCAATCATTCCGTAAAAATAACTCAACAATATAGTTGGTATAACCTGTTGATTTTTATACGTTTAAACATTTGCACAAATTATAAAAAGAAAAGTAGGAATTTGATAAAAGAAATCTATACTCATGTCGTCTGTTTTAAATTTTTGACACAAGTTTCATGAAAACTCTGTACACATTTAAAACAATTATTACAATATATAGTTTTGAGTTTTGTAATGTTGTTCCAAGCTTAAGAAAAACACGTTTTTATGTTAAATAAGTTTTGCCAACTTTGATTATAACCAGTTAGTTCACTAAAGTTTTCAAAAAGTTGTTTTTAGTATTCTTCTTTTTATCAAGTTAAGATAAACAAAATACTATTTTACAAACATTAGTAAATAATTATGCGTCTGATTATCCCCAAAATCAAGGTCAATTTTCGCTTATATGTTTTAATTTCTAAAGTAAGCCTAAAAATTTTACATATAAAGTTTGGAAGCTTTGTGAAAAAGCTTTAAAAATTATAAAACAATAAGCAAACATTTAAATGTTTATTTAAGTTTTATTTTAAGTTAAGTAAGCCTTAATAAAAAATATTTTTTTAATTTATACCGTTAATGATTTATACAAAACTTAACACTAAAAATTCACAATTTGTCATTTTAAGCTTTTATTTATTTGTGAAACCACTACTTGCAGCTAACTTATTTTTCAAGATTTACTCTAGTTTTTTCTACAACTAATTTTTTACTATTAGTTTTTAGTTAGTTATAACTAATTTATTATAAGCGCAGAGCTTAAACGTTTATCGATGCAGAAGTAAAAATAATCTACTTAGGTTTAGTTTCAAAATTAAAAAAGAAAAGTTAAGTTCTTAGCTTATCTGAAACGAAAACAAATATCTAAGAAATTTGTTTATTTAGCTAAGGTTTAAGCTGGAAGTTTTTTAAATTCTATTTGTTGCTTGCCTAAAAATTTATTAGCAAGTTTCAACATTTTTTTATTACATTGAACTAAATTGTTTTTTTTTTTGAAAAAAAAATTACTATATAATACATAAATTTTGTTAAAAGTCTATTTTTATATAAGGCACAAAACTGTAAGCTATTACATTTATATTAATTTATATTGTTGAAAAAACATCTAAATGTGACTAAATAGCTGTTGTATTGATTTTTTATAATTGTTTTTTGTTGTTTTTTTATATAATAAATGTAAAACTTTATTATGATGAATATATGTAATGTCTAAAAACACTAGAATTTTTTTTTTTTATACCAGTTTCTTTCTACAAAAATGAAACTTTTTAAGCTAATTTTCGAATAGCTAGTAAACTGAGGTGTTAAAACTAAGTTTTTTAATAAAAAAGTATGTATATAGGTAATTCATTAACAGACTATAAAGACAATAAGATATTAAAACTAAACAAACATAAATAATTTCTAAGTACTTATCATAATTTTGCACATTAAATTTTTTTGATCACTAGAAATTAAAGTTATCTCTTATACAACTTTTTTAAGTATAAACTTATATAGTAAAGTTGTAAATGCATACTCATAAAAGCTACACTGTTTAAAACTTTTGTTTTAAGTTATAATGTATATGAACTATACTTTAAGTACTATAGTTTATAATAAAAAATCGTGTTTATTTTAATAATAACTTTGTTTAAAGTAGTAAGTTGAAACTTTGTTTATTTGTTGGATATAATAAGAGAGTTTTTTTTTTGTAACTTTTAAATAAAATCTAAAAAATTTTAATATTTATTTCCCATTTTTTTAATTCAGCTTAAGAGTTTTTTAACCAAAAACAATATAACTGTTTAAAAAAAGCTTTAAAATAATATTTTAGTGTCATAACGAATCACAAAAATAAAGTTATAAAGTTCTACATAGTTCTGTAAAGTTGTAGCAAAAAAGGTTTTATTTTAAAATAGTTAAAAACCTTACAACTTTATTTTTTTTTAGATTTGATAACCTTCATAGTTTTGATAATATCTTCTATCTTCAGCATATACTGTCTTTCTTCGAGAACATAGAATACTAACGTTGTTAGTATGACGTAACTTATACTAATAGTGTTGTTTAAAAATATCTAGAAAAACAAAAACAGAAGGCTATTTTATTGTTTGTGAAGATTTTAAACAAAGTCAGAAACTAATGGTCTTATTGAAGAACACTGTACACACTTTGACATAAGGTTGTTATTTTTAATGAAAAACATGGTTAGCTTATAAAAATGAAGTTGTAGTACTAAAACTAGAACAAAAAATGCTGGAGAAATCAATTGTTTTGTCATCACTTTTAAATATTAGAATGAATTTGTAATAAAACACTTTTTTTTTTTCAAAAATTGACCTAAACTAATTTGATTCGTTTCAGACCGTATCATGAAGTATAATGTAATTACTTTTAATCATTTTTGGAATGATTCAGAGACAAAAGTTTTTTATGAAATCATCTAAATTTCGAAAAGTTTTTTGTTTTATCTGAAATAATAAATAACGTTTGTCTTTTGACTTACAAAACTTTTTGTTGTTTCTCACTAGTTTTGTTTATTGTTTATTTCCACCTGGCATCACCTCCATTATGATTTTAACTTGTGTTTCAATCATATAATAGCTAGCTCTTGGCTCACTATCTGTCTAGAAAGCTTAATTCAATTTACTTTAAGTCATTTAAAGCGATAGTAAAAAGGAGGGAGCTAAATAAAACCATGAATAAATTATGGCAGACCATCTTTACTTTAACATTAACTGAATTCCTGTCATAATAAAGACTTTCGATTTTGAACTTATCTCTTCATTATTGATGTTTGTTTTTAAGGATTTTATTTTTTTGTTAATTTTCAACCACCAACCAGTATCATAAAAAAGAACCATGTTGTGTACAGCTTGCTCCACTTGTGGCTCATTATTGTGACGCAATAGACTTCGTTTTGTAAATTGAAAGCAAAAATCTAAAAAATACATTTTTGAAATAAAAGAATATTTCAATTTCTTAAAATTATGGTCATTATAGATACAATTGTGTTTGAAACTTACAAAGTCAAGGATATTATAAATCAACTTTCACCAACGACCTTAGAAAAACTTATGAATGGTTAAAATAGCAACCAAAAATTTTATTGATACTTTTACAACTTATACTAGCTACGTAAAGATTGATTTATTTAAAAGATTTTATAACCAAAGTATCAAATATTTTGATATTAATTTTCTTTTTAACTGACGTCAGTTGAATAAAGAAAAGTATTAACAAACTATTAGCAAGTAATTTGGAATACTTAAAAACTATAGCATAATATTTTCTATTAAACATGAATACAAAACCTGGGGTATCGACAGTAAAGCTGAAAACACCCACGCACCAATCACCAAATAGTGCACAAAACTGCGCGACCAACGCAGCGATCTCATTGGGTATCGGATGGCGACGAACCTGTCAAAAGCAGTGCATATGAGCACATACGTGCTGCCGTACATTCCTAATATTTGCATGTATTTGATGAACCTGTGGGAATGTTGTTCATCAAGCTTGCAAACAATGTTTCGTAAACATATGACAATTATGATATACTAAAAAAAATCTATACCGCAAAGGTGATGTTCTATCAAACTTAATAAAAATAGAAGAAAAAAATATTTTGAAAAAAAAAAAATTATGTTTGAATTTTTTACTAGACTTAAAAGACACTTAAACTTTAGTTCTATAAGTATGTTTTCAACAAAGTTACGAAAGTTAACCGCTAAAAACAATTTAGATATTTTTCAATTTTGATTGCTTAGTTTGTTTGCTTGTACAGGAGAAAAGTTTTGAGACATTTTATTTATAAAGTTACGTAGAATAGCTTATATTAACATATAAGTCTATAAAAAAAATATTAACAGAAAGTTAAAACAAATTTTTAGAGAGCTACATTTTATGAGGAGCCTGCATACAAATAAATGCAAAACTTTTTTTTTAAATTCATTATTTTACAACTGTTTCACTTTTACACCATGAATACAAAAAAATAAAAATAATTTTGAAAACTTTTTAATTTATTTCATAAAACGTTAAACAACTGTAAGGGAGTAAACTCAGAATAATTATTTTGGCATTTATTTGTAAACAAAAAAAATCTAACTTGCACATGAACGCTGAGGCGTGGAAGCCGCAAGTGAGACGCTCGATCAGTTCAGGAAGGACCTGGAAGAATGCTACAATCAGGTCTGACATTGACAGGTGGAAGATGAAGAGGTGCATCCTGTTCGGTTTCGACCTCCTCCTGAACAACAACAACAACACAACCAGGTTCCCGATCTGTTTTTTTTTTTTGATTGATATCATATGTTATATGTTATAAACTTCAAGTTATTTTAGTTTAGCTGTTAAATACTGTTTTGATCTTTAACTATTATTAAAACCAATTTTCCGGTCTGTGTAATAAATGCTATTTTATTTTTCTTGTTTAATGAATGATTGTTCCTGAAAAATACTAACAACACAACCAAATTTCCGATCAGTTTAATTGATGGTGTTATAAGTTTCATGTTAGTTTGAAACGGTGTAATTAGTTAAGCTATGAAGTATTATTTATTATTTTTTTTGACTAACTACTTTATATTATGTTATTAGCAACTAAACGGCAAAATCTAGTTTTTGATCTGTTTTATATATGATTTTTCATAAAAATATTAAACTATTTTAATCTAGCATTATGATTCTAACTTGTGTTGTATTTCAGTTGTATTATTTTTATAATCATATGATTGTTTTTACAAATCCTGAAGATTTGTAACAATTTATACTGGAGAAACTATTCAAACAGTGTGTGATTTATCTATGTTTTTTTATTTAGTAAAGGTTTAGTTCTTGTTTTAAACAAAGTAGTTTTAAAGAACTTGCATAGCAGTCGTTATCAAAAATCTAAATTTCAGTTACAAGTAAACAATGTAAAAACAGATCTAATCGACAACAAATAAAAACTTTATCAATGATTTTTAGTAAATAGTAGAATTTTATTTTAATTTTATAAAAGAAATTGATTTTAATTGATACTATACGCATTATTTGTCAGATTCTCGGAATCATTTTTTAATTTGCAAAGCTTACAGTTGAAAAAAATTATTTCTTTAAGAATAAAATAAATTAAAATTTGCTTTCATTGTACTGGTGAAAATATTAGCTTTTTCAGCTTAAAAATAAAACTTACTGTTATAACTAACTACAAAATAATTACATTTTAAAGATAGTGGCTTAAACTTATTAATCATTTCTAAGCTTACAGTTAAGAAAATATACTTCTTTTTGAGTAATATAGATTAAAAATTGCATTTAATATAATGGTGAAGCATATAAGCTTTTTAAGCTCAAAATTAAAAATTATTGTTATAACAAACTACAAAATAATTACATTTTAAAAGTTAGTGTTTTAAATTTATAAACTTTCTTAAAAGACGACTTATAAAAGTGTTTTGTTTTAAAACGTTATTTAAAGCTTTGTTCTATATAAATATAAATACGTTTGGTTCGACAATTATAATCTATGCTTACCACAGTTTATGCATAAAACATATCCCTAATAGTTTTTTAAATAAAAGTACTGTTTTTAAACCTATACAAACCTATAAAAATCAGTACAGCAACGGTTTAGACTTTTTTTATAAACCCTTGTCTTTTGTTTACCTGAACTTCATTAACCATACGTTTATTTGAAAACAACACAATCACTTACCGTAGCCAAGGTGAAAATCACAGCTAGACAGACTATCTCAGTGTAGTAAACTTGTAACATGTTAGAGTCAAAATTAGCTGGAGGACACGTTTTAATATTAGATGCGTTTGCTGTGACGTTTTCAAAGTGTTCGTATATCGTGGTAGGTTCCATTACTTGTTTTTTCTTAAAAAGTCTTATTACAACCTAAACTAGATGCTGAAAAGAATGTAATGATAGCAACAACATTTGTATAGATTAAAACTAGTTTTGAATCTAAAAATTGCAATTAAAATTTTTTGAAACATAATCTGTAAACAAAACTTAATAAGTTACACTTCTAAACCAAACTTTCTATCTTAAAGTATGTTTTCTTTTAACAATTAATAGTAAAAATGTTTTACAAAATACATAACTGAATTAAAATTATATAAAAAATTGTGTTTAAAAAGGGGTCAAGAACCTCAGTAAGTTAATTTTCTCTCTATAAACCAAATAACCAAGCTATTACCGAAGTTTCTCAAAATATTATTATAGCCCTTCTATCATACAACTCTACATTTAAAACAAAAATACGGTTATAAAAGCCTTACATTTTGCGCATTTTTCAAACAAAATAAAAGGAGGCACCACTCAAGATTAAGGCGACAGGAAAACAGTGAAAGCCGCACAGATAGTCGCGTAATCCAGTTACAAGGAGGTACAGCAGCATGGGCGTTTTAATGCAAAAAATTGAGCGCGTTACATCTAATTACTGGACTTTTGCTGTTTTTGGTAAGCTCAAGCTTGCACTTTTTTTTCTGTGAATTTCATTAAAGATCTTTGTTTATGCTCCTTTGTAACTTAAAAACTAAAGGCTTACAACAAATTAAGGTAAAAACGTAAATGAATTGTGATAAGAACACCCACTTTAATAAAACAAAGGAAAACAATAACTAACTAATTTGTTGTAATATAGTTTTAAACAGGATAGTGTTGAGTAGTAAAATTATAAACAGTTTTGCTTCTTTAGTTTGTTTGTTGTGGATCTGATTTTGTCTTAGTTTTAGCTATTAAGATTGTATAAATGTATTTAAAACAAACTTTATAAATTTTTAATAACGCTTTCGTACTGTACTTTATTATAAAACTTTCTCCTTCTTAAAATTGAGAAATATTTCAACAAAGCAATGAAATTTTAGAAAAACCTTTATTTAAAAATATAACTTTAAAGCTGCAGGAATAAGTCAAAGTATGAAACCAATTGAACATAATAAACAAAAACACTTCCTTAAAATAAAAAAAATAAAATATGCTGTGCAGATATGCTAAAATATACTAAGATTTATAAATTTAATATAGACTATAAAAGTCTCAAACTAAACGAAATTATAGTGATCAGACATTAATGGTTAGCGAGAATATATGCAAAACGTTCACTTAAAAAAATTATTAGTACGACTAAAGTTTTACTACTTAATGGGTAATATTCAGGTATAATAAAATAGATTGCACTAACAAAATTTTATTGTACCTTAAGATCTACCGTTAAGTAGTTAAACTTTAGTCGTACTAATAAATGCTTCGTAACTGAACGTTTTGTTGATAAGTATAATATATAAACCATTGTTGTTTTTTATTTTACTTCTATAAATTTTCGTATATTTTGTAAAGGTAAGTTTTGTTTTAAACTACATGTAATATTATAAACGTCTAATGACTTACTAATTACAATACTAAGAAGTTTGTATATGAAACAATGTATACGTTTTAGAGTGTTTCAATACAATTTAAAACAACATGTTTGAAATTTTTTATAGTTTGAATATTCGTATTTCAAAACGGCAGTTGTTTCATAATAGCAAACTGTTTTATTTTACATTAATATTTTTACATTTTGAAAAAAGTTATGAAAGAATCTTCAAAACTAGTTTAACTATAAAATATGCTTTTAAGCACAAACAATTAACTTTAAAAAAAAATGGTAAGCTAAATTCATGTAAGCCTTACACGAACATTATTTTAAATAGAAATAAATTTTAAACTAAGCTACAACTATTTTACTTTAAAAGAAATAAGTACTACAAAGGTTATCGTAATACATATTTAATGAAAAACAATAGTAATAATCTGTAGCGAAAAAGAAGTAAAGATTAAACGCAGTTATATTGTCATTCTTTTAATTACTAACAATCTCAACAATAAATCATTTTTAAAAACTAAAACTTATTATAATGGCTTGTAATAAACTATTAAGTGAAGCTTTAAAAACGTATTAATAGAAAAGATTCCGACATGAATGACCTATTTAAAACACTAATATAGAAGCTTAAGCTTTGCTTGTAAGTGTTAGAAGTAATGCTGCTGTGATTTAATCAATATTCAAACGTTGAAAATATATCTGCGATATATTCGTAAACACGCCGTTTGCTTTTATTTAATTTAAACTATGCTTTGATATTCAAACAATTTTAAATACAGTTTTACGGATTTTTGTTATTACTCGTTTTTGCTGTTAAAACTAATACAGCTAACTTTCATCAAGTTCGTTATTAGTTAATTGTATTTTATTCTGTTTATGTTTTTCAAAGAAAACACTGTATAACGTTACAAAAAACTTGAGCTTTAACAAAGTGTTCAACTTGAGGATCTCTTTCTGGATAGTTTTAAACTTTTTAGTATACATAGAACTTAAACAAACAACCAAAAAATTTTTTTTTACTTATATAATTCATATAGTTTTTGTCACTATAAACAAAATTCTTACTTCTTCAATAAATATATTCTGTTTACTAGTAACAAACCAATATGTTAGACTACAAAAAAGCTCTTAGGAAATTATCCTTGTAAAAGTAACTGCAAAATAGTTTTATTATTTAAATAAAAATCTAAAACCAAAAAAAAAAATTTATAAAAAAAATTAAATTTACTACTTTTAGTTACTTTAAGTTTAAAACTCAATCGCTTGGTAAAAGTATATTATATGTTAAAATCACTATCAGAGTTAACTTAAAATGTTAATTTAAATTCGCGCTCTCAATTTCAAACGTATAAAAGTTTTTGATTTAAAACTTATCACATCAACATCAAATTTAAAAAAATTTAAGATAGGGCGGTATGCATTATTAATTAAAAACGTTAGTATACGTGACTTTCAACAACAAAAATCTTTTTTGCAAACTCAACTCTCAAATTGGAACCGAACTAATGTTTCAACTAACATTTACGAAAAAACAAAAAGCACCAACCACTAATGTCAGCGACGTTGTACCAACTTGACTCAATTAAGCTTTTGTGTTTGGTAAACAAACTGTTCTGTTTACTACAGATGCCTTTTAAATATCTATTCGGTAGCATTTCAGCTAACTCGAGCTGAATATTTAATGCCAGTTTGCTTTTTGTTGCCTTTCGATAAACGAATCCGAGCGTTTAAAAGGATTACCACCAGATGCTCGGCTTTTACCCGCTTTTTTGTTGTGAGCAATCGCAACGCAATCCAACTTTTGCCATTGATTTTCCTTTGTGCTCGGTGACTTTGTGCTCATGGCGACATTTGCCAAAATCGAAGTCTCAGCAGCGAAAGTTTTGCAGCGGCGGAAGCTAATTCGCTTAACGTTTGAATTTGGAAAGCTGTTTTCATATGGGAGCGAGGCGGGAAGTTTTCGCGGTTGTTCGAATCAGCGATTTAACGTTTCAAAGTTTTTTTTTATCGACGCCCCGCGTTATTGACATCCGTAAGTAACTGCTAGACTGTGACACTTTTATTTTTCAAGAGCGAATTTTTATTGAGTTGTTTGTACGTTTAACAGGTTCGCTAGATTTATGGTTAATATTTTGTTGAGTGCTATTGTTGAGTTAATGCAGAAATTTATTTTAACTTATAATTAACTACTCTTTTCTTTTTGAAAGAGTATTTTTAAGCATATGAAATTGTCTTTAACCCTAAATATTTTTTTAGTTTTTTCGTTACTAACATACTTTTTGTGTTTTACAATTTTGTTGTACTTTGTATATACAAATATAAACTATATTGTAAAAATGTAAGAAAAAAAACTGACACTTCCTCGACAAGCTCATAATTTAAAAATAGGTTTTCACATTTATGTAAATTTGTTAAAGCCTATACTACTGAAAAGTTAAACTTTAATAGCAGTGTTTTAAAAAATAAAACCTTTTAGTTATATTTTTCTTTTGAGAGAATTGATGCTTACTTTATCGTTAGCTTAATACATCAAAACGTAGTTTTGTTTTTTATTTTAACGTCCGAAATACTTATCACTGTAAAATTATTTTTTTAAATAAAACGCTGGAAATAGGTTAGTAAATATTTTTTATTTTCTTAAGTGCTTAAACTAACCTAAAAAAGTGAAGAACTAGTTAGTGTGGATTACTAATGTCGAAAAGTAAAATACTATTATATCTAATCAAATATAAAAGTTACAGCAATTTAAAATAAAGGTAACTAATACACTTGTACCAAGTTAAAAAAATAGTAAAATTTAGAAGTGTATTTTTTGTAATTTAAACATGTGTTTTTTAAATATGTATACAAAGAAGATTTCTAAATAGCTATTAAGGTATTTACAGACAAAGAGTGAGCACTAATGTTTGTTTTCTGTTGGTCATTAAATCGCAATTACTTATTGCTTTCCTAATTAACTTTACATCATTTAATTTACACTAGTTACTACACTATAAGAATTGGTTAAAATTTGAAGTGAACTTTACCTTACTTATAGTTAAATTTCTCTCTTATAATAAATATTTTTTTGTGCTTTAATTTAAAAATTATAAATTATTTCCCTGTAAAATAGACTTTGGAGTTTGTTTTAATTAACATAAATATCTATATGAAAAATCTTTGCTTTTCAGAATAGTTTTTTTTTTTAAAGAGTTACAAAACATCGATTAAGAAAGTTATAATACTAAAATCGTTCTTTCACACCAAGCTTAACATTAACATATGTTTTGTTTAACATTTGTTTAGTATAAAAAATAAATAAAGTTAATATCAACTGTAAATAATTAAATATAAATGTAGACTAATTAACTAAATGAAGTTGTTCTTAATTAACTTAAAATTTTTTTTTTGAATACAATTATATTTCAAGTACTTATTTAATTTATACTTCTAATTATTACGTAGTCGTTTTAGTTTTTAATGGGTTACTTAAAAACTAACAATAACATTTACTTTTGATTGTATATATTAAAATAAGCTTTAAAAACTGATAGCCATAGGTAACAAGAAAAAAAAAGTTAGATTATATAGAGTCATTAAGCTTTTTTTGATTTAGTGCCAAAATTATGTACATTATATACGGTAACATGACAATTTAAATCTTATGAAAACTTAAAGGGACAAAATTTCAAAAATATTAAGACTATAAAAACACAATTTGAATTTTTTTATTAAAACAGAAAATTAATTTAGCCATATATCAAAAAATGTTCTAAACTTACAAAAACCAATTACTTCATACTATTATTTGCAAAAGATACAACACTTATAATGTGTTGTATAATATTTAAATATTATTTGTGACGCCTCATTTATTATTTAAATTTGGAATTAAATTTATTCGTTTGTTATTTCTCCCCTTTTATTGTGAGCACCTATAAATATAACCTTGTCAAAATATGTTACAGTTATTATTTATACAGTTTGCCATAAAAAAAATTCTTTTTAATTTTCTCAAACTAGAAATGTGTTGTAGAAACAAATAAATATATATCGGTATTATAATTTTTCATTCTTTTTACTTACAAAAATTCATAATAAAGTTTATTTATTAAAATAACAAAATTTTGACATATTATTCAATGTATAAAAACACTGATAACTATCAAGCTTTTGAAACTATTTAGCTAAAACTAAATTATGTGGCTAAAAATATTGAAGAACTATGTTTTACTTTTTGAAGTTTAAAAGCATAGTTAAGAGTTTTTTCAAAATTGCTACACAAAAAATTACTTCAAATATGTTTGTTGCACTAAAATTAAACTTAATTTTACTAAACTATATTAACATTTTCCACAAAAATGTAACAACTTATAATCCTTTTAGTCTTTGTCTAAATACTCACAAAAAATCTCGTTTTTAAACTAACAATAAATTCTTAACAATTCCTAAGTTTATTGATATTGATCTCTGTATTTTAAAGCAAGTGTAAACTTATTCAATAATTTTTTTGTTATTTTTACTACTGCAAACCTGTACATATATTTTTTTTAATCTTAATTAAGTTTAGCTGTATAATTTAAAATTGCAACTAATTAGATTTTTCAGAAAAATAAGTAAAAAAAAAACAAAAAAACGCTAATAAAAAACTAGCTAATTTAGTTATTTTTTGTAGTATAAGTTCTAACAACAAAAAAAACTTTTTAAATCTTTTTAGACAGCTTCATAAAGCTATACTATACCTCTGACAAGTAGCCCTTAATTATTTCAGAAAAAAAAATCATTTAATCTGATCAAAAAAATAAGCAAGCTGCGTACCACGGTCAACAACGAAAGTTTGAAAAAGAAAAAGCAAATCAATAACTCTGAAATAAAGAAAACTCAGCGGTAAATATCACTTTTTCCAAACTGTTTCATTATACAATACTGCATTATGCTGCATATCGTTCTACGTATAGTTGAGCAAGTTATACTGTACCGTAATCGAAATTCAAATCATATCTCGATCGAAGCCATACCTTCTCATCGCTATATAGAATCGATACTAAGCTCGTTGTTTTTTCGCACAACACTTTATATTTGATAACCGTCGCTGCAAACAACTTCGTACTCTTTTTGAACTTCAAAATATAATCAAGTTTAATTTTTTTTTTTATTAGATAAAAACATAAATCTTACTTGACTGGCTTATAACTTTTTGATCGCTTTTGGAAAAATTAATATATTGTTTTTACTTTTATCATAAGAGCTTATAACTATTAAAAGCTTTACAAAAACTCATAAAGCTTAGATAATTCTTTATATTGCATACTAATAGTTCAATCTATAAAGTTGCTATATTTTACTTATTTTTTTATTCTACAAAATAAAGGTTTATAAAGCTTCAAACAACCTAATAAAAATTGTGGTGTTAAGATATTTGTTATAAATCTTATATAAAATTCAAACTAACTCGAGATAAACAACAGTCTAACATTTGATAGATAAAACAAAGAAATTGTGGAAAAAAAAATCAGTTATAATTATTGTTTGAATTTTGCTTGATTTCCTATAAACCAAGCTTTGAAAAATTTTAAAAGCGTTATCTTAAATCAATAAATAAACAACATTGAATAAATGTTTTATCTTTAATCTGAAAAAATAAATTATTATATTTAAAATATCGGTAACTGATATTTTAGTAGTTATGAGAAATGTTTTTGATTATTTTTTGTTAAATGTACTTTTTTTGGTTGCTTTTGTTTTTTATGTTTATAAATTACTTTTAATATTTTACTCTTTTTTAGTTTTAATTTTAAGTCACTTATTAAGTTTTTGTAAACATTAATAACTCTATAAGGGGATTTTATGTTAGGTTAAAAAATTGATTCCAACATTTTCCTGTACATGCTAACATTGATCTCTGCTTTATGTTGTTAAAACTTTATATAATAAAAAATGTTCTCAAAAATACTCATCATACTATTTACTATTTATTTGCTGCTATAAATCCTTAATATTAATCTATCCGGTACACTAAGACAAAGTTTTTTGACGCATCCAAATTAAGGCTAAAAACATAAAGATAGGGTGTTATTTTTCAGCTAGAGTTTACTATGTTTTTGTGCTGTTTTCATTAGATTTATATGTAGAAAAATTACAGTTGTCTTTAATCTGCATTAATAACACTTTTACTATTATTTCACAGCTTAAAAATTAATTAAAAATATTTTCAAATAAAATTATACTGACTTTGTCTTGTGCTTTTGTCGTAAACACCTTTAATATTTTACCATTATGTAAACTCATAAGTCATATTAGTCGTTAATATAACAAAGTATAAAGTTAAAAATATTATATTTATAACTTAAAAGAACTTGCTGACCAAGAACTATGAGTATAAGTCTAAAGTTTAAATACTTTTAAAGAGATAATTAAACGCTTACAATATATACTCTATTTCACGTATTTAATTATTAAGGTTTGCTTTTCGCTTTAGTTTACCAATTTAGTTAGCTTCCTTATTAATCTCTATCTGTTTCTAAATTCCTAGTAAACTTATTTTGATATTTTCAGTAGTCTCGACTTTACAGAAATAAGTCAATAACGTTATTTCTATAGAAAACTTTCCTTTGTTTGAAAACCTCAAGTTCTTAAGTTGATGATAACCTTATAAGTCTACGCGTTCAATGTTATAAAATACAATGTATTTATACTTTTTATTTATAAGTGTGGCAAGTTTTTTTATTTTTCAGAAAACTTGTAACAAAGTCTGTTTAGATCGCCAAGTTTCATCCTGTTTTGAAATTTAGTTCAGGCATTTAATATATTATTCCAAAAAATCGTATATATTTTTTGTTTGTAAATTTTTTCTTTCATTTATTTTAAATTCTTTTTTAACACTAGCTTGTCAACAATCTTGTTTTCGGCTGTCGATTTAGCTTTATACTTTGAAATTGCGACGAAAACTGAGATATTTTTTTTTATTGAAATAAAACCATGAAGAATATTCACAATGTTTGTTTCCGGTGTGGGCAAGAAACTTACTATTTATAAAAGTTTTTTACGACCTGTAGTTGTATGGCGAATATTTTTTTAGTTATTTTAAAACAAATTAAAAACATATCCTAGTTTTCTTATATACAGATTTTATATACTTGTTCGTTTTTTTCTCGATTTGGTATTAACTTATCATGTTAAAAGTGTTTACAGTCATAAATTAATGAATTTTTTTTTAACTGTTTCTTATACACTAATTTTTTAATTTTTGTTTTCATTTAAACTAATGTTTGCTTTTGTTTATATATAATTAAATAAATGACATTTTTTTATAATTTTTTATTTTAGCTTTCGTGGCTAATTAATTACTTACAATTATTTTTATCAAAAGATTTATAAATGAAGAGTTAAAAATTACTTAACTAGTCTAATTAAATAATAAGATAAATTTTAATAAAATTAGTTTATTACGAAACTTTATTGTTAATTGAACGATAAAAAAAGCGTTCAAAAGTTTGGTCTGAGGACCTGGTGTACAAAGGAACCTTTTGGTTATCGAGTCCGTACATCACATGTTTATAAAGTTTCTTACGAGCTATTACATATATTTTTTTATCATGTAATTATTTAAATCTTTAGTGATAAAACAATCAATAAAACGATACGAAAGAAAACAAAACAAAACGAAAACTAACTGAATTTTGTGTTTAAAATGTACTTAAAAACTTGTTTAGTACATAAGAACTAGAAAAATGTACATAACTTTAAATTAACTTATAAAAGGAGATAAACAATACAAATAGCAAACATGTGAATACTTGAATTGATAGGTTACAACCTCTTCAAAGAAAGTAAGAATGTAATACGCTGAAATATTTTTACGTAAAATTTTATCAGTAATTTTTCTTTTTTATTTAAAAATGTTACTTAAACAATAAAAATAATTTTACATTTGAATAAATAAATAAACTATTGTATAACTTTTTTAATAATTTTAAAGAATTGAATTCTACCATAACTTAACTTAACTTTTTTAAATGATAATTTATAGATAAGTACTGTAAAATGTTTGCTTTTAATGAGAAAAAATACCAAAAAAAAAACAATAATAATATTAACAACAACAAACTTCCTTCTATTTTAAAATATACTGTTTTATATTTTGACTACTTAAGTCTAAAACTGTAATAATAGAAAGCAAACAATATTTGTAAACATAAAAAAGAAGTTTTCTTTTTTTCTTTGATTTCCTCAGAAACAAAAAAGTTAACATAAGTTTGCTTGAAAAACTTATCTCAGCTTACTATTTAAATACTTAATTTTCTGTTAAAGTATATACATCTATAACTTTTTTTTTTCATTGGCATACTAAAAAAATAAAAAGTTTGTAAGTATTTTGAAATTAATTCAAAATAGTAATCTTAAAAAATAATCTAAAGAATTTCCAGATAGAAAATGCTGCAATCTAGACTTAATCACTTTTTTCTAACCAAACAAATCAACTTTTGAACAAAATGAAAAATAAAAGTAAGTTGGTTATTAAATGACAACTACTATTGACTTCTTAAACAAAGTAAAAAGACGAGTAGGAATGATCACTAATGACTTTGAGAATCCTTATTTAAAAGATAACTTTTAAGTTCATCCTGGAACTTTCCAAAATGACTTATATTTTTTAAACATAATGGTAGCTTAATCCATAATTTACATAAACAATTTCCTTAATGTTACCAAAAGTTGTAAAGTTTTCATAGTTACCAAAATTAAAATATTTCAATTCAATAAAATCTGAATTTTGTTGCTTATGTATATATTTTTTATTTATTGTCTCGTTCTTTGAACTTTACATAACTCCTTTAAGTATGTTTTCTACATTAAACAAAAGTTTTTTTTTTAGATTATAAAACTACTTTTAGCGTAACTTAAAGCGAGTTGTAGTCTTTAAGCTTCGTAAAACCTGTTTGACCCAACACACGATAATATTTTTGAAATCTAAATTAACATTTAAATGAAGTTTTAAATTGTAAGTATTAAGAGTTTTTTAACTTCTAGTCATCTTTATCGTTTTAATTATCTGAACTTCGAGGTTTCATACAATTATGTGCATAAAACTTTTGTTTTTAATATAAAAAAATTTGTGCACCTCATATGAAGAAATATATTTTGTTATTTTGTATAAATTAACAGCTTATAGAGGACTTAAACTACATATACTTAAATACTTAATTACTACTTTATTAAAACAAAACACAAAAAAAAAATGTTATACTTTTTATTTAGAAAAGTAATGCCTGAAGTATTATCTAAAAAACATATTTAATTTATTAATAAAATTCTGGAAATATTTCAAGTGGAATATGAAAACAGAATTAAGCTTAAGTGAAATTATACTAAGAAATTTATAAAATAAAGTGAGAACTCTAAGTACTTTACCTAAAATGATATTGACTTATAAAAAATGAATATTGTTTAGATCGAGACTTTATGTCTGACAATAACTCTTAAATAATATTTAACATCAAAAACATAAGCCTACTATAGCTTTTACCTATACAAATAACAATCAATGTTTTTCAATAAAAGTTATAATATACTTTCAATGCAACTCATCAAAAACTTACTTCAGACATTGTAGTAAAACAATAGTTTTTTTAACTAGAAACAATAAACTTATGAAAACTAGTTCATAAAAGAAATTTGAGGGATTTCATGTTCAAATGATGAGAAACACCTTGAGAACACAGCAAAGTAAGAATATTAAAAACGTATATTTATATTTTTTTAGGCTAAAACATCCCTTAAAGTGAAAATTCCAAAAAAATAAGATTTTTCTGAGGGGCCCCACTTAAAAATTTAAACCCCAATTTATGGATTTTTTTTAATTAAAGGCAAAGGAGCCTAGAATAAGAAAAATTTAGTTAGCTCTAAATATAAGGAAAGTAATTTAATCTAAAGTTTGGAATTTTTATTAAAACTGCAAAAATGCTAATTGAGCTAAGTTAACACCCGTTAATTGATTAGTTACTCTTATAACAATGAGTTAATTCAAAATTAAAAAATAACCGATATCAAAACACAAGTAGAAAAATTAGTGTGAAAATAAACCTACATAACTAAAAAATGTGTACCATCTTCGATAAAAAAACACCCTGTGCAAAACTTTAGATGATTTGAAGAAATTTTCATGCTAGCAAACTTACAACAATTATTTAAAAAAAAGGGAAAATTGAGTTATTTTTCTGACTTAAAAAATTCATTACACAAAAACTTTTTTGTTTTAAACAAAATTTAATAGCTAAATGATACAGCTAAAATAAATTAGTCTTTTTTAATTCAGGTTTAGTAGTAGGTTGCACCATAAAATTTAATTCGCAAACCATATTTAAAAAAAATAAGCACATTTTTTAACTTAAAATGTTAATTAAAAATAACTTAAATGGGTGATTTTTTATTGAAATTTCAAATTTTAGATACATGATGCGCGGAAAAAAAGTTGCTAAAATGTCCTGTTTTTTCTACTAGCTCTAGCACCGACCCAATAACTCGAACTAAAAAAGCATTATTTTTTTGATTTGTAAAGTTTACCTATTAGGTTTTGAAAAAAATTATACATTTCAATGACAAAAATGTTAGTGTATTTTAATGTTTGAAAAAAAAATTACTTAACTTTTATTTAATTTTAAAAGATTTGTCGTGATAAATTTTGAATTTCTGAATAAACCCAAAAACAAACTGTATGGGATATAAAAAATGTGCTCTTTGTCTTAGACAAAGAGTTTTTAGCTGGAAACTGTTAAACATGTAACAATTATCACACAAACACATTGTGCAGAGTTTAAAAAGGTTTAAAGAAGTAAAACAATTTTAGTTTATTACAGAACTATTAAACAACTATGTTTTCAAAATAACTTAAATTTTACCTTATTTAATTTTACACAACTTAAAACATTTATTTATAATAACTATAAGAACATTAGCTAACTTTATCAAATTTACGAAAAAGGTCTACATAAAAAATTAAGCTAAAATTTTGACACTGTAAAAAAAACTAAAACTTTGAAAACAAATAGTGTCTTAATTCAAAAAATATTGTTATTTTTTTCTAAACATCACCAACACATAGGCAGTTTTGCACAAATAAATTCACGATAACTTTTAGTATCTTTATCAACTTCCGACCAACTGTCATTGTCGACGTCATAAACAACTACGGATCCAGAAACGACCAGGATGTGGTGGCACCTCACCCTTCTCATGCTCGACATCGGCCGCCACTCGTCTGCCGCAACATCGTACGAAAACACCGTTTTCGTTGCAAAGTGTCTGACGCTGCATCCGCCCGACACCACGATCTTCTCTTCAAAAACTGCGCACGCCGCGCCCTGTCGCGCCGTCTCAGTTTTGCAGCTCTTTCCACCGGTTGCTTGTTGCGCTGTATGGGAAGCACGAGTCGACTGCAATTCGTTTCCCGCCTTTGGCGCTCCCGAAAGTAAAAATGTCGTCCATGAACGCACAAAAACAAAACTCTTTGTAAGTGTTCGGCATTTCAGCGATTTTATTCCAAGTTTTAGTATGAGATGAATACTTTTTAACCGAAAAACAACCAAACGCATAAATTTCCCATTTTAAAGTGACTAACCTCGGAGAAAAATGTTTTCCTTCCGTTGGGGGTAAAACTGTTAAACTTACACCATCTAATTCAGTTTGTTGATTGCTTCTCACAGCTGTTCTAGATAATGTATTGTAAGCCAAAAACTTGAACAACCTCTGATTGCAATACCTGGCCTTGCATTGAACGTTTGACTTGGCCTTATAAAATGAATTTTGGCTTTCACGAATTTCTAGTAATAGATCATAGCATTCTTTTCTACCACAAAACGATGAAGGTTTTTCTAGCAGACTTTTAAAGGCGCTATCCGGCAACAAAGAAAGACGAACTCTCAGCAAAAGATCTTTTGGGACTTGCCACGATCTTCAATGTTGTGACTTAGCCATTTGTCGGCCAAGTTGTAAACTTCAAGTTCAGTTGTTCACGACAATCCTGAGCTCGCAAGTATTTCAACTACACTGGTAATGTCCAACTCTAAAAAACGTTTGCATTTAAAAAAAATTGTGAAACAACGTTGTTTGTAGCTTGATGCTTCTTCATAAAATTTCGGCATCTTGAAGCGTTTTGCCAGTTGGTAACAACTGATTGTATTTTTAATGCTCAGCTTGTTTTTGAGTTGTTTGCACAGTTTGCTGTCTAAACCATTAACTAAAGCAATTATTTCATCATTGTTTTTATTGCTTGATTAAAACATTTTCGTTACTAAAATAATAATTTTCATGACATGTTTTGGTCAAATTTCTCTTAATTGTAAAACCTAAACAGAGTTCGTAAAATTCTAAATGTTGTCGCGCCAATTGAGCACTGAGGCGTATAAACTTTTGTCTGTTTTATGTTAATAATTTTACACTTGAGTAAATATAAAATTGCTTTTTACCAAGCCTGGTCCTGGATATGATATCAAACTGTATCCAGCTGTGGTGTATGTCTCGGCGACAAAAATTATTTTTCGTACACAAGGTCCCTGGACCGAACTTTTTAGCCCTTATTATTAGGTTTATACATAAAATTTATATAGCTTATATACAAAACGTTTGAGTCTTTGAATAAAATTTATTAAATCATTAAATTTATTTTTGAAGTAGTTTAATAACTTTAAACGAATCGTATCACTTAGAAACAGTAGGAGCGTGTTTTGACTGGTTTCCTATCTACTGTGCGACCCCTACTGTGTTTCAATAAAGAAGAAAATGAAAAAAAAAAGATTAGATTATTTAATAAAAATGTTGTGTATAGATTTAGTTTTGCTTATTTGCTAGTTTTAAAAAAAAATATTGTTGATTTTATTAGATAGGAACAAAAAGCTTTATAAAGTTTTATTTTTTTCTAAAGCACCACTGGGACTCCCAGTCGGGGAGTCAGTTGAAATAGATTTAAAATAAAAACTTAATTTTTAATAATGAAAGAATATTTTTTAAAAGTAAACTTTTATTTAAATCAAATGCTATTATGTTAATAAATCATGTTAATAAATTGTTTTTAAAGGAGAAAGTAAATTTCTTACTTCAAAAATTTTCTATTTTATTACTAAAGTTTAATTACACTTAGTTAAAATTGTACAAAATAAAATTATTTGAAGCAAACATATTATATTGAACTATAAAGCAATTAAAAATTGAGCTAAATGTAGCAGTAGCCTTCAAAGTCAAAACCCACAGGTCGACACATATTTTAGATATTTTCAAACTTTGATTCTTATATTTAACAAAAAACTGACCATGTCATTTTAACTACTCGACCACGACATTAGTATAGTGAAATATTTGTTTTATGTGATTAAACATATGATTTTACAGTAAATGTGTCGACAACTAGGTTACAATCTTGAAATGTTCATTTGAGAAACTTTTCAATAGCATTATAAGGACCCTTGTATATTGTACAATCAGGCCAAATACCTGATTGTTGTTTAAAGATACTTTTATTCTATTACTTTAGGTTAAGTGTTATTTTTCATAAAGTTAGTTTCTTAAAACAAATCAACTCTATTAACAAAATATATTTTTTGTTGAGAAAATTTGAATTTTAAAGAAAATTTTGTATAGAAACTAACTACAGTACTACCTTTATGAATTGTCTAAATTTAAATTTTGTTTATAGTCATCTACTACAGTTTTAATTATTTGATAATATTATTTCTTAACTAAATTTCTAAACTTTTTTGAAGTACAAATTTGCAAAAAACTTTTAATAAAATGATTTTTTTCTTTGATAAAGGTGTAAAAAAAAAATTAAATAGTACAACAATAATTTTTAAGTAACAAATTTGGTTACACTATAATAATAAATGATACAACATGGCAGTAAAGAAAGTTAAAACATTTTCTAAAAAGATTTTAAAGAGCCACAACAGAAAACATTCTTTTACTGATCATAAAAATTTATTGCAACCTAATTGAAAATAGTCTAGACAAACACCTGATTTTTAATGTAAATGTAAAACGCTGTTCTGTTTCGTTAACTTAAAAGTTTGACACTACTCAACAGAAACACCACTTTTAAATTTATATTCATTTAAACTAAAAAACTCTAGCATATCTAATACAATATTGACATTTTTAATAAATATATTTAAACAATGCAGTGTTCAAAACTGTTTATTTCAAGCAGCTCTGCTGCTGATATTTACCATATTTTGCCACTAAGTTAATCGAGCAAGACATTTTAAGTTAAAAAAAAAGCTATTCCGTATTCAAAACTTTTTCATTCTGACAACCTTGCTGCTGTTATATGAAATAACATAGATCAGCCCTGATTACCTTTAAAAGTTGTTTGATCTTTCTATGTTAGTTTCGAACTTCAAAACTTTCCTACGAAAATGTTAAATAACTATTATTTGAGTTTAAAAAAGAGTTATAGCAACTTTTATAATGGTTTAACCTAAGTTAGTAATACTTTAAATCAGGGTTTCCCAAACTCATTTACTAAATCGCCCCCTTTTCATAGATTTGAAAAAAAATCGCTTCATGATTTTATAAAGATTTTTTTTCTCTTGAGTAGGCACTTTTGAGCCAAAAAAGTTGTATTCGAAATGTAATTTAGTCTGGAACTTCTTATGCACGCACTTTGCGTTGTGTTTAAAGTAGTTTACAGAGCTTGAAAAATAGTTACAGTTATTTTCTGTTAAGTCCAGTGAAGTGTATTAAAATACTTAGTTATTAAAAAGTCTTGTGTAATCTGTAACCAATTCTGTTTAAATATGAATTGTATTGAAACTAATGAAACGTTTAGGTTAGTTGTGGACAACTTTTGTAGTCAACAAGTCATTTTTACTAAAAAATCCATTCTAGTGTCAATTTGTTAAAAAAAATGTACTTGCGGGCGCATAATTTATAGAACTAACATATAAGAAAATTATAAAACTCGAGAAAAATTGTAATAAATTGATTTAGTATTATTGTGATCTAGGAAGTACTATTGTGAATTGAAAACCAAATTGAAAGCATATCTCAAAATATTAAGTATCAAAAAACTAAATTTTATTTGTTTTGCACAGGTAGTTTTCAAGTTACTTAGCGGGCAGAAATTTGACTTGATCTGGACCGTATGTTACCCATCTAAAATCTTAACTGAAACCTGACATTATAATAATCTCTTGGATAACGAATTTCGGTCATTTAGAAGTGAAGCTAAGTAATTTATTTAAGTCGCACAACATACTTAAATTATTTTATAAATAGGCATATTCTAAAATTACTATACCATAGATTAAAAAACTACATAAGAATGTACAGCTTATTTTATACATAAAGTATAAATATCAAAACATCATTGCTGGTCTAGTTTGAGGAAGTTTGACCGATTGGTTGATTATCTCACATGAAAAGTGGTTTTATCAATATCTTCTGTTAATGCAGTAAAATTATAAATTTCAGTACTAAAAGATAATATAAACAAGTTAGTTGTAAAATTAGAAACTTAATTTTAAACTTTTTAAGCTATAAGTTTCGTAGTAGAATACCAAGAAATAGTATTTGACTTGGAATAATTTTTAAAAAATTATTACTCTCTCCTAACATTTTTATTTATTTATTAAATTTAAAAGACTAAAAGTAAAGGTTTTACAGTTGATTTTGTGATCAGAAAGTAATGAAATAAAACAATTTTTATTAATTTTTTTTTTGTAACTGTAGCAGTCTTTTGATGGTTTATTTAATTCTGTTCAAAAATCGATTTATTTTCTAGCTATCAACCTATAAAAATTTAACAGAGGAAAGTAGTGAAAAATTAAAAGCTAGGGTTGAACTATCAAAATAAATAACACATTTTAACTTTCAAAATATTTTGAACTGAGATGAAACAAAAAACAGTTGTACTATTAGTTTAACATTCTTTATTATATACATTTTTTAACAATAATAAATCAAGTAAGAAAATAAAACTGACGTTAAGAATCTTTTAAATGAATTAGTGAAAGTCATTTCAAATAGAGACCTAAAATCTATAATGTTTTAAAGTCAAAAAATCCTTTGAAATAAAAATGTTAATGGTTATCAATTTTTTTTCAATAATACAGATTAATTAAGTAATAACAAAAAACTGTCAAATAAATATCTTTCAAACAAATACTTTATTCACTGTCTTATAAAAACTTTTATTGTAATGTAAAACGACAAATATAAACTACAAAATTAACCAGTCAAAACATAACTATTAAAAATTTTCAAACATAAACCACTCAATAAATACAGTAGACTTCAGCTTGAATTTGCACTTTAAACAAAATCAAAAATCGTGAACTCAAAAATGCATTATCTATTTTTTTTTACAAAATGACAAATTTCAATATGTTATAATGCAATAATGTTATGAAAAAACGTAATTAAATTAAAATACAAAATAAACATTCATTAAAAAAGATAGATTAATATAAGCTTTTAAGTATAATAAAGTTTTTGTTTTATTAATACTTAGTTAGTTATATAATTTTTTATAATTAAATTTAAGAAAATGTAAATTAGCATTTTTTTTGGATAAAAAGTGCGAACTCAATAGGAAGTCTATCGTAATTAATGTTCATTAGGCATTAAGCAAACCTGTTGTAGAATAAATAACTTAACAAAACTGCTATTATAAAAGAATACTCAAATACATACTATCCAGGTTAAATAAGAAATATTAAAAAAAATAATAATAAAAATAACGTCTGCTACTGAAGTCTAATCTAATGTGAAGGATGAGTTTCATGACTGCTTACAAGTTTTTCTATATCTGGTTCTAAATTAGTCAAATAAAACCTTAAGTCACTTCCTTTACAAATATCTAGATTAGATCTTTTGCTCAAGATGTTGATAACTGAACTGAAAACTTTCTCAACAACATAGCTAGAAAGAAAAGCTATAAATAGCAATCTAATTTCTTTCCAAATGGTTGGTTACTTTTGCTTTAGTTTTTGTTTAGTCCAAAAGCTTTCATATCGTGCTTTGGTAAAATTTACTTTAAGTTCAATGTCAGTTTGCAAGTCTGAGAAAGTTTGCTGTAAGTCAACGTTTACTTCAAAAGTATCTGCTTCTAAGGGATCCATAATCCACTTTGGGACGTTTAATTGAAAAACGTCAACAAACCGTTTATAAATATCACATTAAGCTGTTCCAGATGATATGAAAGTACTTCTACTTCACATTTCTATTTTTCTGAACTTGCAAACTGTGAAAACTGACTATTTTTGAATTTTTTCCATAAAGTTTAAGTTGGTTTCTGAAACTGGTTATATTACTTTTGACTTTCACAAGATTCAAGTTTTTACCTTGTAAAGTATTTTTTAAGTTTATTGATCTTACCATATAAGTCTGACATGTAAGCAATGTCTATTTTTATTTTAGAAAGATAGTCTACCAATACCTAATCAGAAAAAAAAAACAATAACAGAATTAAAAACATCCAAAAACTTTCTAGACAGTTTTCTTTTAATAACCAAATAAATCTTTTCTGTATGCATTATCAACTTATCAAAAACTTCGTCATTGTCATTGCACACCTATTTAAACAGACAACTTTGTAAAACATGCCTTTTTATTTTGTTGACAGCTTTTATCACAAAATTTAGTTAGTCCTTTAAACGGACGCTCAAGTTTTTTGCAACTAACTGTTTGCGATATATAACGCAATGAATAGTAAATACGTCAGGGTTTAACTCTTCGTAATATGTGATTAATCCATGATACTTTTCTATCATAGACGGAGCACCATCTGTTGCAATTTCTATAAGAAGTTTTGAAGATATTTTATTTAATTCAAAGTATTTTTTAATTTTTCAAACACAATCCTTTCTGTGCTATACGATTCCATTAGTTGGGAGAACGCTAGTTCTTCGTATGTTGTATTATCAACTATTAAACGCACGCAAACAAGAAAATTACATTTATTCTCCGGCAAAGTAGACTCGTTAACCTGCATCGAAAAAAAATTATTGCACATCATTCGAACTAACTTTTGTTCAACACGTTATGACATTTCATCTATACGACTTTTCACAGTGTTGTTGCTTAAATGAATAGAACGTAAAACATTACTGGTGTTTTTATAATGAATGACTTTTTCCAAAATATTTTTTAAGACAGGAATAATTGTTGTTTCCCCAATGGTGTGAGGCAGTCCTTGTTTAGGAACTATGAGAGACAGATAATAAGAAGCTAATTGCCCATCATCAATACTTTGTGTGGATAACATTTTGTGATTTTACATTGTTTTGTTTTCTCATCTCGACGTTTAATGAAAAACTCTACATTCTTATCTACATATTCTGAATGAAATCTATATTTTACGTAAACAAAATGGACTTTTTTG
This sequence comes from Thalia democratica, assembly GCF_965202585.1. Lineage (NCBI taxonomy): Eukaryota > Metazoa > Chordata > Thaliacea > Salpida > Salpidae > Thalia > Thalia democratica. The sequence goes on along the minus strand of NC_139169.1, from coordinate 58,528,561 downwards.
TTTAAGGTTTACCTCAGGGTCAAATATTAAATGGCAAGCTAAAATTAGTAAAATAAAAAGTAAACATTTTATGATTACCCTAAAATTATAAAATCGCCCCCATTCGCCCCTTTACTAAAAATCGCCCCCCCCCCCCCAAATTACTAAAATCGCCCCCAGGGGGGCGATATCGCCCACTTTGGGAAACCTTGCTTTAAATAAATGATGAATTTACTATTGACATGAAAATGTTATCATTTTTTAATTGGTGAAAGTGTTTTTTGTGTCTTCATAAAAATAAGCAAGGGGTAGAAAAGTAAAGCAGAAAAGAGGTACTATAATTTGGTTAAAACAATCGAGTAAATATCAGGCAGCTTGGTTTAAATAATAATTTAAAGTTAATAAGGAATACTGTCTACTCTACAGGTTAGTCTTCAATTTGTAACTGTTCATAAAGTTTTGTATTTATCGTTTCGCTGCAAACTTTAATTGTTACAAGCAATGTAACAAGTTATTGCGTTTTTATGGCTCCAATTTATATTTACAATCTGCAAAAAGTTTATTTTTATTTTTAAAGCTTATTGCTACATGTGTAAATTCAAACAGCTAAAATTACAATTGCTTTCTTAGTTAACCACATTAAAGTTACTAAAACTAAGCTAAAAGCCAGCTCAAAAATAAACACATATCAAAATGTTACTTTAGGTTATTTTTAGATTTTTACTCACTGTTGAAATATTTTTTTATAAAGCTTATCATATAGTTTATTGAACGACAAAAATGCGTTCAAAGTACTTGGTCCTAGGACCTGGTGCACGAAAAACTTTTCAATTATCGAGTCGCACACCATGGATACCGTTTTACATGTTGTACATTACAAGTGAAGGTTGCATGAAGGTAGTCAAATAAATACGACCATAGATTTTCAGAATACCTCAATTTTTCTCTTTTTCCATTTTAGTCTCACTTTCTCATAGCATATCTTTCTTATTATTTATTTTAAAACCAAACTTTTTTTTATGTTTATTTGAACGTTTCTTTGACTTTCAAACAAAGTAAAAGAAAAATTTTATTGGGGCTTACTTTTGAAGCAGCGGCCCTTTGAAAAAATGGTCTTTTTAGCATTATTTTTCCGTTTGCAGTAGAAATACCAAAAAAAAAAAAAATTATAACAATTTTTTTTTTTTTAATTAAAGGTCTTTATATTATCTCAAAGTTATATATAATTTTTTTTTAAATTTCAAATTAAAATAATAGATCTGGGCAAAAATATGTTTTCGTGTTTTAGCAGCACTTAGGACAACACTATTGTTTTGCCTTATTGAGAGAAAAATATCAAAGATATTCTCTTTTTTTTTATTTATTCTTGCTAATTAAGGTTTAATTAATAGGTTATTGTTTTATTTTTTTTCTTAACCTGTTGTACTTTGTTTAATACGACCCCTAAAAATTTACCTTTTTATAAAATATCACTGTTTTTCATCTGCTGATTATTCCACAAATAAGTCACTGATTCGACAAAAGTTTGTGGCGCTAAAGAGCAAAAAAGGTTTTCTAATTTTTTCAAATTATAACGAAAGCAGGGACGAAAATATGCTATAACACTAAAAAATCAAAGAAATGTTAACTAAAAATCTTAAATAACTTTATTTAAAAATACACTTGCGAATGTCGAATGTTAGAAGGATTTTAAAAATATTTGTGCGCTTTTATGCTGATTAATGAACTGATTTAAGTTATAATTTTGTTAGTTCTTTTTTTTTGTTTTTTGAATAAAAACCGATAAGTGTTATTGATTTTTTTCATAAATACTAATAAAAAACAAATTTTTAAACAAGTAATTAAAAAGGAACGTACTCTTAGTTAAAAAATTATATAAAATTCAATAGTGAATGATCTTAAATAGTTAAACTCAGAAAAAAAATAAGAAAAAAAAAATTAAAGATATAGAATAAGACATTATAACTTAAATATTTTCACCTAAAATAATTACATTAAATATAGTTTGTATTTAAAATGAACATAAAAACATCGTTAATACGTCAAACAAATATCAACTTTTTAAATGTAAATATCAAATTTTTTTTTTCAGATATTATTCTCTAACAATTTTTTTTCATTTATAAGTTAAGCTGTTTTCATGGAAAAAACTTAGCGATAACAAAAAATTTTAGTATAAATTAGGACAACAACGTTTAAAAAAAAAAATTGAATTGAGGTCTTTTTACATAAAAAACAAAAAAATAAAAATCAATCAGGTTTTTCATATAAACGTACATTTAATATAATTTTTTGACGAAAAAAACGCATAAGTAAATTTGTATAACAAAATAGGTGAATAAAATAGCGTGAATTATACTTGAATAAACGTAATAACTAAATAAATTCATTTGTCGATTTAGACTTTTTATTATATTTACAAAATAGGTTCATAATTGATTATACTAACATATTTTTATTGATTTAACAATTAAGAATATATTTCAATTTATGTTCTTCATTTTAGTTTTGTTATCCTTTGTTATTATATCCTAATAAATGTTAGTCATATAATAACAAGTATATATACGTTTTTAGTTTAACTTTGAATAAATTAAAATACAAAAATTTAAAAAAACTTTATAATATTAAAACTAAAAAAATTGGTAAATTTTAGTTTATGTTCTTTATTTTATTTTTATTATCCTTAGTTACTATATCCTAATTAATGTTAGTCGTATATTAACAAATGAAATTAATATTTTAATACAAATTAATGCTTTGAAATAGTTATTGAAGCTAATAAAAATATAATAGAGGTCTTTATACTAAAACATTTATAGTATATTACATTTAGTGAGAAGAACAACAAAATTATTTAATAAACCAGCCTCTTCAAATTTTGTATCATAATTAATGTTTGTCCTATGATAACAAGTATATATACTTTTTTAGTTTAGTTATAAATAAAATTCAATACATAAATTTTAAAACATAAAAAACATAAAAAAATAAAAAATTGGTAAATTTGTAGTTTATGTTCTTGGTTTTATTTTTATTATCCATATTTATTATTTCCTAATTAATGTTAGTCCTATATTAACAAGTATATACACTTTTTTAATATCAATTAATGCTTTGAAATAGTTATTGAAGCTAATAAAACTGTTATATAGGTCTTTCTTCGAGAAGTACAACAAAATTATTTAACAAACCAGCCGCTTCAAGTTTTGCAAAACACAAATTATTGATTAGGGAATTTCCCATCCAGTTTCTAATGACACTTTTTTCAAATTTAAAATGTCATAGTGGCTGTAATTAACTTATCAAAAGACATTAAAATTATTATCATTTTTCATATTATTATTACAATTAATTCAATCACAGCTGCTTTAAAATTTATTCTTATTAGTTAATTTACTTTTACTTACATTAAATTATTTAAAACATGCCATTTCAAAAGATAAAGAGAGGAAGAAAAGGAGAAAGTCCAATTGAGTTAGAGAAAATATGCAAATCCCTTATTGAAACTAAATATTTTAATAATTTAAAAACCCTTCCTGTGGGTGAATGTTATAAGCTAGTAGCCTTTAATTATTATAATTTGGATTTAAATGTACAACCCTCAAAATTAAAAATACTAATTAATAGAGTAAAATCTTTTTTATACAATAAAAATAAAGAAGTCTTTGCTGAACTCAGCAAAGACTTTGATGGTCCGAACTTAGTTATTCCTAAAAGTTTTAATATTCAATTCAAATTTCACGAAATTTTTTTGGTTAATAATATTTTTGATAAAAACTTGTCTGTAAATGTAAATAGAACTTTTTCCAAAATTAATAATTTATGTAATCTTGTAGTTTATAGTAAATATACTAAAGAATCTTATCCCTTAGCTATTATTAATTTTCATTGTTGTTATAAAGGTTGCCCAGCAACCTATAAATTTAGTTTGATTAATTCTAACTTATTATCAGATACAGATTTAGTTTTTAAAGTAGATCAAACCGGTAACATATTACATAATAAAGTATTTCAAAAACAATTTAAGAAAAAGTTAGTTCTTAAAAATTTAACAATAGAAGCTAAAAACGATTTAAGACAACAGCTGTCAGAAGCTAAAAACCCTAGCCAGGTTTATTATAGTTTGCTTGAAAAGCGTCGACTAGAGGAACTTTCAGGCAAGCATACAGAGAAAGCTAAACAAAGCGATTTCATTTCTAAACAGCAACTTTGTAGCCTTAAGAGTGACCACCTTAAAAAATCTAAGTTAGATAAGGACCCTTTTTTAGAAATAATTAAATTCAAAAAGCTACAAGAATTAAATACAATTAAATTTATAAGAGAAATATGTCACACACCTCTACGGTTGTGTCTGGTACATCAAGATGCATTTAAATGTATCAAACAAGAAATAAAGCATAAAAAGTTTTTATCTTTGCATCTTGATTGTACTGGAAGTCTATTAAATAAATTTCAAGAAAAACAACCATTTTATTACTCTGTATGCTTGCCTAGTGTTAATGTTTCTTCCCAGGTTTGTCCTCAAGTGAGTGTGGCAGATGCCATACTCACTGACCATTCAACGCATTCTATAAAAACTTGGCTAGGGAAATTCTTACAATTACTTGATTTAAATTTACGAAGTTCCCACCTCGTTCAAAAAATCGAGGTGGACTTCTCATGGGCCTTTGTACATGCCTCAACTGAGATTTTCAATAAATGTGACCTTAAGTCATATTTACAAAGATCATTTGAGGTATGTACAAAGGTCAAAGAAGTTTCTGATTTTTCGTTTTTTACTATAATACACTTATGTAGTAGCCATTTAATAAAATCCATATCAACTAATCTAAGTAAGGTAACCAAAAAAAAAATTATTAAAAATAAATTTTTATTTTGTTTTGCAAGGCTACAAAATTGCACTGATTTAGTAAATGCCAAAAAATTTTATTACCATGTAGCAGTTGTTTTTCTTTCAGAATTTGAATCTAAACATTTTTTAGAAAGTTTAAATGAAATAAATAAGCAAATTAATAATCCAACATTAAATTTAAATGACTTAAAAATTGATACTTTAAAAAAATTCTACTTTAAGTACTATATATATTTTTGTTTATTCCTTTTATGTAAATATGTTTTTTTACTTGGTAATAATAAAAAAAAAAAAAAAAAAAAAAAAAATTGAAAATAAAATAAAAATTTTTGAGTTTTTTGTTTTGTTGCTTTCACTTGCCAGTTTAAAAAAAAAATTGTGTTCAATTGTTTTGTTACTATAACTTGCCAGTTGGCAATTAAAAAAAAAATAAAAAATTATATTAAAAAAAAAAAATAAAAATTTTAGAGTTGTTTGTTTTGTTACTTGCAGTTGCCATTTAAAAAAAAAAAATTTTTAAATGTTTTGTTACTATAACTTGCTTGTTAGCATTTGTTAAAAATTGAAATAATAAGTTTAGATTAATGTGTTTTGTTACTATCAGTTAAAATAATAGATCTTATTAAAAAAAAAAAGTTTATGGTTATTTGTTTTATTATTTGCATGTGTTTTTGTTTAGTTACTGCATGATCAATGTCAAGGATGCTTAACCTCTGCGTTGGTGACATTGACTAGTAGGTTGAATAATATTAATTGTATTGTTCAGCTGAAGCTAATAAGCATCACTGTTATTTTGGTTTGTTGTTTATAAAATTGTTAACAAACTTTGTTGTATGCACATGACTAAGTTGTCTAAATGGTGATATAACACCATTAGAGTCTTATTCAGGAGTATGCTAACAAATAAATCAAGTTTGACAAGTATGATAGACCATAGGCTGGGGGTGGGGGTTTAACAAATTTTTTGAAAAAAATTAATTTTGGCAAATATATCATAACTTTGAGTAAAAACGGCAAGCCAGTTTATATAGAATTCAAAAATATCATTCAAATTTATTATTAATTACTGATGATAAAAACTAAGTTATATAACAATTGAAATTATGTATTATTATTCAAATTTATTGATATAATTTTAAAATGAATAATAATATAATTATATGTTTATAAAATTGTTAACAAACTTTGTTGTATGCACATGAATAAGTTGTCTAAGTGGTGATATAACACCATTAGAGTCTTATTCAGGAGTATGCTAACAAATAAATCAAGCTTGACAAGTATGATAACCAAATAATAAATACTTATGTCTATAATTTTATAAAGGCCATAGGCTGGAGGGGGGAATAAACATATTTTTTGATAAAAATTAATTTGGGCATATATCATAGCTTTGAGTAAAAACGGCAAGTAAATTTCATGTAATTTTAGGTTTTGTAATAAAATTTATTTAAATTGTGGTTGTGATGTGACAAAACAAAATGTTTGTACTCTAACAATGTTTTACATAAAAAAACAAAGTTATGAACACAATGAATCCTGAATTATCTAGTAATGTAACCAAAAAAAAATATATCTCATTTTAAATCTTAAGGTCAAAGGGGGAGAGGTATTATTTAGTCTCGATATTGGTCATAAATCATTAGTCTTTTAGAAAGTATTACCAGTGTAACAAACTAATGTAAACTAATAGAATAATTTTTCATGGATTTAATTATTTTAACTTTTAACAATTACAACCAAAGTCCATTTTTAATTTAATAGGATGATGTCCACAACATCAAGCCTAAATTAAATTGTATTTGATTTATTTTTTTAATCTTGCACCAATATAGACCTGAAATTTTATTATATTTGATAATTTGTTTTATAACTTACAACTAGAATCTGTCATTAGCAAATAATTGGGAAATTACCTAATTAGCGACTTATTTGTGGAATAATCAGCAGAAAAACACTGAAATTTTATAAAAAGGTAAATTTTTAGGGGTCGTACTAAACAAAGTACAACAGGTTAAGAAAAAAAATAAAACAATAACCTATTAATTAAACCTTAATTAGCAAGAATAAATAAAAAAAAAGAGAATATCTTTGATATTTTTCTCTCAATAAGGCAAAACAATAGTGTTGTCCTAAGTGCTGCTAAAACACGAAAACATATTTTTGCCCAGATCTATTATTTTAATTTGAAATTTAAAAAAAAATTATATATAACTTTGAGATAATATAAAGACCTTTAATTAAAAAAAAAAAAATTGTTATAATTTTTTTTTTTTTTGGTATTTCTACTGCAAACGGAAAAATAATGCTAAAAAGACCATTTTTTCAAAGGGCCGCTGCTTCAAAAGTAAGCCCCAATAAAATTTTTCTTTTACTTTGTTTGAAAGTCAAAGAAACGTTCAACTAAACATAAAAAAAAGTTTGGTTTTAAAATAAATAATAAGAAAGATATGCTATGAGAAAGTGAGACTAAAATGGAAAAAGAGGAAATTCGAGGTATTCTGAAATTCTATGGTCGTCAAATAAATACTTATCAAAAGTTTGTTTGTTTTAGCTTAAAATTTCATGCTCACGTAATTAAAAAAAAATAACTTAAACTCTACTCAAAAACACTTTCATATACTTTCAAATTAAATTTAAACAACTTTAAAAATGATTTTCCGAATTTATAAAATAAAGGAATATTTTACATAATATCATAATGTATTTAGACCCACTTTTATTAAATATGTTTATAAAAATTTTATGAATAGTGAACTATTCATCATGTGTACTTTCCCTGATCCTACAACAATTTAAATTGCCATAAATTACATTGCAAAGTAATAAGATTCATAAAAATGAATAAAGTTTCAACTTCCTTATGTTGGCAGTATTATGCAAAAATCAGGTAGCTCGAAATAATATAATCATTTTAAGAAATAAAATAAAGTTGGATGTCTGGCAGCAACTATTAGTTAACTTGTCCTGGGCATAATATTAAAAAGTCTCCTTGGTGTGGGACTTAATAACCTTTAGATTCTTTGTACATCAGGTCCTAGAACCAAATGTTTTGAGTGTTTTTTTATTGTTCAATAAACTCTAACAGTAACAATCTTATTTTTTAGTATAAAGTTATCTGAAGATTTATTTTGAAAACAGTTAAGATTGTATGAAAGCCTGATACTGTATACTAGATTAATGTATGTGCATAGAAATAGTATCTAACTGTATCCAAAATTTATTCTACTTAAGACACAATAACAACAATCTTTTTGATACTATATTTTTTAATGATCATGAAATTTTATTTCTTTGGATATTGTGGAAAACATCAAATATATATATATATATATTGTATATGTGTCGACTGCTAGGTTTTGATCTTACTACATTGAACTCAGATAGTTTTCAAAAGACATCAAAAGGACCCTTACACCATCAAGTAACACAAAAAATATTCAAAAATTCTTTTTAAATTTTAATAAAAACTTCATTAAAGGCCTCATTGCACTTTAAAATTTTAATATTAATTATTATATAATGCTCAATTTTATAATAAACTTTAATTTTTTTCATTTTAATTAAAGTTTTCTTTCAAAATTTTTATATAGAATATTTGTAATAAAGTTTAAGCTTTAAAGCTAAACAAAAAGTCTAAAAATAAAAAATAATCTACATAATATCCAACAAACTTTTTTACTTATTTTCTTGAATTATTTTTTTCTGAAAAGCTAAAATTAACCAAAAAATTATACAAAATAAAAACAATGTTTAGGAACTAGAGAAAATTTAACCTTAACCAAATATAGAATAAAAAAATATGGTACATAATGTTTAAGTAGAATAATTGATTGTACTATTTTAATATTTTGAAATGATTTTATTTACTTATTTAGCAATCATTTGATTTTTATCAATGATATCCCAAGAAGAAAATAAAATAAAAAATATTAAAAAAAACCGGTAAAAAAAATCAGTGAATTGTGTTATAATTAATGAAACTTTGATCACTATTGGATACTATTTTGATACACATTTTTATCAGTGAACTATTTTATAACATATTATCTTTTGATGCTACTTAGTTCTAAGTTAGCACATTAATTTAATATATTTGATAAAAACTGATCACGTCATTTCAACTTTCAAGTTTTGTTTACTGAAAGAATAATTTAGTGACATCCAAATGACAAGATCAGTTAAAAATTTAATTAGTACTTTAAAAAGTTTTAGCTTAAATTTTCATTTACTCTCTAACAAGAAAAAAATGATTAAAATGATTTTTTAAAAAGAAAAGTTATACAACAGTATAAATTAGAAACATTAGCCCTATTTCTATAAAATACTTTTTTGATATCAAAACAACCTTAATTTTGTTGTTAAAAAAGAAATATAGGTTATTGAGTACAAAAGGTCCGCAAGCATTTTGGTATTTGTTATTTTATGTATTGATATTTGTTATTTCATTATTTGCTTAGGAATTTTTATTAGTAACTGTAAATATTAGTGTCTTTGTTACAATGGAAGATAATGTCATCTCAACTTTAAAAAATGTTTTAATTTCAAATGTTAAGATAATTAAGAGTTAAAGTTTTTTTTAAGTTAGCAGTCAAAATGTCATTAGAAATTGAAATGACATCAATTTTTTATGTAAAAAAGACACTAAGGTTTATAGTCAGTAGTAAATTCTATTTTTTAACCCTGTTATTAAGCAAATATCAAAATAACAAATAACAATACATAAAATAATGAATACCAAAATGTGTTTGCACCTTTCATACTCAACAACCAAATTATATCATTATCATAAGATAAAGTCCTGGTCAATCATTTTAACTTACTTGAAATTAAACTTGTCCTATAGAAAAACAAGCCATAATTAAATTGAAATTTGTACACTGATAGTTGTGTAAAGTCTTTTTAAACTTGGTTTCCACACACTCAGGCTACTCATAACTCAGGCCACTATGAAATTAAAAAAAAAACAAAGACTTACACAGGCTTTTTTGATATTTTCCAAAACTCAGGATAGTTTAAATACTTTTCCTAAAACTTAGATTAGTTTTTCAACATTAATTTTTTATTGAATATTATGCTTTTTTTTAATTTTGATATTTTTATTGTTTTTATTTATTTAAGCTTAAAAATAGTTTTCAGCTGATATTATTTTTTATTAATTTCTCATAAACTAAAGCTGGCTTGATGTAACTTATTTTAGACTAATTTTAGACCACTTAATGAGGCAAATCTGTTTAAATAAATAAAATGTAAGGGTGTCGGTTTAGCTGTTTTTAAATATTATTGATATGGTTTGAGGCTTAAGGATAATGGTCAGAGTTGCACTAACAAGAGAGAAATTCTGTGTAAATCCAGAAAAGCAAAAGTAGTCTTACTCCTAATAATATGATAACTTTTATGAGGGTTTATCTAGTTTGAATGTTTTCAGCCCAACTGAAGTCTGTAGGCTGTTTTACACTTGTTTTGAAGTTAGTTTTCTTAATCTCATTCTAGCTTTTATGAATTAGAAGTTTTTTTACTCAATAAATATATTCTTCAAAATGTCAGATTCTTTTAACAAAACTATGATTACTTTAAGTTTCAATCTTGATTGATCATCAATTTTTTTCATACTACTTTAATATTTCAGTTTTTTCATTAACTCAAACTGACCCCAGCTAGTATTAGGTAACTCTGACCTCTAAGAGTGGCAACCCTGATTGTTATAATTCAGATATATACTTTTATTATATGCCTCTTAACATCTAGTAAAGTTAACACACTGAAGTTAACGTCTTCTAGTAATGAGAAATTTTTGAATTATTAGGAAAAGTTCAAAAAAAAAATTGATTACTTGGCTTCAGAAAAACAAAAGAGGGTTGCCAAAAACATTTATCCTGGAAAAACCTGGAATTTGCCAATTTAGGCTGAAAAAACCTGGAAAACATAAAATTTGAAAAAAAAAAACTTGGAATTTTGAACTACCATTACTAAAAAACCTGGAAAAACCTGGAATTTTTACATGTTAATTATTAAAGTTTTGATTTGACACAAAACATTTATCATGTAGATAAAAAAAATTTGTGATAGTCAAAAAAAAATTAAAATTACATTTAAATTAAAGAAGCTTTAAGATATCTTTCAATATTATTATGCTTGAACGTAGTTTTTTTTACCTTAAACTTAATTTTAAACTAACTAAAAATAGATTCTAAAGCGTGTAATTTAAACTTTTGAAAAACTGGAGAAAATTCTATTTGAAAAGAATAATAAAGTAGGTTGTTGACGCTTGATGAAGATCCAACCTATAAAGGGCGGTTTACTTGGAGCTTGAAAATTTAGGCAATAACAGCCTAGAAAAAGCTGCTATTTGATACACGAAAACAAAAAAATTAGAAAAACCTACAACTTTGAACAGTTGTATTTGTACAAAAATTATAGAATTTTAGTTAGATAAAAAGTTTACAATATAATTATAAATTTTTAAAATTTATTTATTATAAAACACAATTAAAGTAGCAAAACAGAATTTTTTAGTAATTTATTTACATTTTACAGGCTTAAATTAAATTTTGTACTAATTAAAAAAAAATTGTGTTTTTTAAAACATTGGAGAAATATTTTTATATCCAGTGACCATGATGTTACATTTCAGCTAATAATTAAGGTGGTAACTTATGATTACTATCTGAGTTATAAGTAAATGCTTTCTTATAAGTCAAACAAGAGATCAGATTGTTTTAGCATGAATGATCAACAAAATAAGAAAGTTTAAACAGTTTGAATATTCTTATCTATATACTTTAAACTAATTTTTACTGTGATTAGTAATCAAATGATGGTTTTTTGATAGTCTTAGTAAATTATTTAGTAAAATATTTTCTCAAAAAATATTTTTTAATAAGCCCATTTTAAATGTAAATAAGGTTATTCTGTACAGGAGTAAGATATCTTTAATTATTAAGGGCGTATGGGGCCAAGGCTTTTTTTTTGTTTTGTTTTTAGTTTAAAGATCTTTAACTTAGCTAGCAGTTGATTTTTCCCTTTTTGTAAAATTTAAACTAGTATTTGAAATATGAGGAAAACTTAATAAGTTTCTTTATGGAAGGACCAATGTAAAATGGCAAAAAAACTATTTCATTAAAAAATTATTATCTCCTACAGTTTTTAAGTATTCTTTCTGAAATTTTTCAGTTTAATCTAAACTAAATAATAAACATTTCTTTTGTAAGAATTATTTTTCTATTGTATTAAAAATAATATTTTTATTAAAAAAGATTATTTTTATTTTGGTCATAAAATTCTTATATTTCAGCTTTTTTAAGTTCTTACAATATAATTTTTTCTTTTAATGCAAGTAAAATTTCCTAATAGTATGAGATTAATTGACCAAAAATGAAGAAATATATTTTTAATTGATATTTCAAATTTCAGAATAAATCTAGCAAAGAAAAAATTTTCCTTTATGCTTTTGCACGAGAACTTTTTACAAAACTGACAATATCTCAAAGTTAATAATTTTTTTTGTTTTATAGCTTTTATATGAGGTCTAGTGTTAATTAAAAAAAAAATGTTGGATTCCTTATGCCCTTAAGATACAAAAACTTATAAAATATTTAAAAATTTATATATTTTGACATGAATTTTTTAACTTAAATTTTGTATTTAAATTCAGCACTTTAAAAGTTACAATGAAAACAATATTAGTTACAAAAATTAAAAAGTATAGTACAACATAGTTTATTTTGTAAAAAAACAATACTTTTAAAAAGATTTGCTTAATAAAAAATACTAGCTTTTATTAAAACACTACATAGTAAAATACTCAGTATTGATTTTTTATAAAACAAACATAACTATGAATTGATTTTGTAGATATATATGCTAATTATATAAAAAAATTCGTGTCAATAAAATATACTTAGCATATTGTAACTCAATATTTTTGCTTGAAGTACTTTCAAATCGTCTTTGGTAATACATAAATAATCAAAAAGGAAATAAAAAACTTACTTTTGCGTTTTTTATTTAATTTTCATGCATTTTTTAATCAGTGAGATTTTTTTTAATATATGTAACCCTACAATATACATCAATTACAATTTGTAAAAGAACAAATACCTAGAACTTGTTTATGCTAGTCCAGGTCTTGGTTTTCTTAAATAACTTAAAGTTATATAATTTATTTAATTAACACCTTAAAATGTTTTGAAGAAACCTAAAAAAAATTTACAATTTATAGTTTAAATTTTTCATTTGATTAATATAAATATTTGTTTAATTTAAAAGTAAGTTATTATAATTTTATATTTGTGTTTAAATTTCGTTTTTAACATATCTTGTAAATTTAAAATTTCATACTTGGTTAGTTTGGTTATATTTGTATGTATTTACAATTTTTTTGCATTAAATAAATGCTATAGTTTATTAATTATATTATAGAACTTCAAATACTAAGTTAGCATAATAACTTTTTGGTAGAATATGATTTTTTTATTTATAAGTATTTAAATTTACACTTACTATATCCTTTTAAACCTTTGTCTAAAAAGTTAATATAATATTTAGTTGGTCTAATTAATTTTCATTAAAAACTTACAATGTTAAATGTTAAAGATATGACAGATGATCAAATTCGCTCAGAATTATTAAAGTTTGGAGTTACTCCTGGTCCTATTTCTTCTTGCCGAAAAGTCTATGAGAAAAAACTTACAAACTTACTAAAAAATAAAGATAAAAATAGTGAACAGCTGCAAGAAATCACAGACTCTGACTTGAGAACTCAACTTGAAAGTTTTGGGTTTCAAGCTGGCCCTATTGACAAAAGTACGAGAAGTTTCTATGTTAACAAACTTAAAAAACTGAAATTTGAGGATTCTACATCTGACTTTTCAAAGTGTGATGAAGAAAACAACAAGTTTGTTGTGAAAAAGATTAGAAATTCCCCTGAATGCAGCAGAAAAAATCATTTACCAGTAAAAAGAGTTTGTTTGAGCAGTGATGAAAATGATATTGAACGTATGGATGTTGATTAAACTAAATTAAAGTTGATTTTTATATCAACATAAGTTAGTGTTAATGCTGAACATTCAGATATTTTTAGTAAATATTTTAGATTATAAGGAATAAACTAATTTATTACTGTAGTTTTAAGTGATGCGTGAATAAGTAAATAATTAAGCTCTAATTTTGTGTCTTTTCATATTTTACTAGAAACATAATAATAATAAACCTAATAGCTGCTTAAATTCAAATAGATATTTTGTATATTATATTACTTAAATAGGTAAAAACTGAAATTTGTGACTTAAGGAACTTTCCATTAAACTGTTACTATAGTTGATCTAAGTGATTTTTTTTCAGACATTATTTTTAAAAGTTAAAAGATAAAGGTGTTTATGTTATTTTAAACATGACAAGAAAACAGAACGTTTCGCCTGTGAAGGACCCGCTTGTAGACAACGTCGTACTGCTAAACAAGCTTCCTGTTCACTCGCACAAATACTTGTTTCCTTTTTTCGTACTTTATATTTTGTTAGCATTGGTATGGATTCAAGTTTTTCAAAGCCAAAGACCTGATTTCGCCATAGCCGCTGCAATTGTACTCTTTTTGGCTCAAGTTATCACAATGCTTTCTTGTTTTTGGTCTTGCAATGTTCGAGTTTTACTGACCTGTTCTAAGGCTAGTTTTAGTTTGCATTATTTTTTGCGTATATATTTCTTTTAGATAGAATTGTATTAATCTAATAAACAAACACAAAATACTATTTAGCAAGTATTTATATATTTTTTTAATTTTAAAGTATGGTATATATGAATTAATTATTTTAAGAATTTATTTTACAAACTAAGTTTCGGTCAAAGACCTTGTCAGTGCTTAAATAAATCTAAAAAGATATGTGACAGTCATGGTATATATAATAGTCATGGATGTTATAAAAAAATTATAGTTGTTTTTTGTTCAGTGATAATAGTTTGTAAAATTAAGTAACTCAAATTAAAAGTAATTACTTTGCACACATATTTAGTTACTAACAGGTTATATTTGTATATAAGTCGATAACTATTTACAGGTCTTAAATTTAAAAGCACTTCAAAACTTAAGCTTATCTTAATAAGTTGTTTATACCTTATAAAATTCACAACTGTTTTTCTAAACAATATTTTAATCTTTGGTTACAAAAATATGAACACATGTTTATTTGTATAATTTTTTTTTAATATACATGTCACAATTAATAAGAACTATTTTACTATTTTGATTTCGATCCTAATAAATCTATTAATTATAGTAACGAGTATAGTAAAAGATTTTGAAATTTAAACATTCGTAAAGTAAACACATTTTTGGAACAAATGTATATTACTTAACAAAACAGTTTTCTTAGTTTTTAACGTGTGTTAAAGTTTGCAATTGAATTTCAGAATACAATAATTTGTTTTTAGTTATTTTAAAAGTCTTTAATTTGTTAATTCTTGAAAAATCCGTAGTCGTATTTGATTTTTTTTTGTTATAAAGATTTTTTTTACATGTTGTTTAAAACAAAAATTAGAACGTTCGTAATATAATCAATAAATTTTAGAACATATTTGTAACCAATTCTTGAAATGTTTAACACATTTTGATTTCGTCTAACAATTAGTAGATTCATTTTTAACTTTAATATGACAATTTAATGTTGACTTAAGTTTTTAGGAAAACTTTCCGCTTTGTGCCTAGCTCTACTTTTATACAATATTTTGACTGTTTATTAAAGTCACAAAACTTAAAAAATATAATTGTAACACAAATTGTTTAGATTAAAAAAGTTAGTACATATTACGATGTATTACAGCCTACTAAATTATAATTTAAGTTGTTTTCAAACAATTTAGTTTAGTTATGTATATATATGTTAAATTTTGATAATCAGTGTTATATTTTTAGTAATTTATAAATCTTTTTTGTAAAACTTATTTTAATAATATTTAAAGTATTTAATCATGTGTATTTGTAATAAGTTAAATGTAGATTAGTCTTTTTTATTTATATAAATGACAGGTTTTTCTTATTTTACAATGAAAAACGAGTTTTCAAATAGATTTGAACTTAATTTTTTCCTGTGAGTATCAACCCTGAAACAGTTCCTTAAAAATGATAATCACTTTACACTCTAACATAATATACAACTACAATCTGTATTTAGACTAGTAACTGTTACAAATAAAAGCTAAACTTTGTGCTTTTAATCAAAACCACAATTGTAATTAATTATAAATATTTGTAGCTCTACTCTTAGATTGAAATTACCTGTGTAATAAAATACAAATGTTTTTTTTTAACTTGGTAAAATATTTTCAGTATTTTATATTTTAAGCATTACTAATTAATAATAAAATATAATTTTGTAGGCTGAAACAACTGATGAAGCTTCTTTTGTCAAAGTAGTTCCAACGCCTCACAATGGTGAAACTGAAATATTAAAGCTACAGCGCGTCCCTCACAAAGGAAAAATCAGAACTTGGTTTGAATTCCAAAAAGTTAGTGGCAAGTTTGAAAATAAATTCAAAAAGCTGTACGTATAAAATTTAAGAGTAACTTGTATAACTTTTTATTTATTTATGTAATAATATTTACTTATAAAACTTTTTAGTTTAGTTTACTACTGTTTTTTTAATTAGTTTATGTTGACAAATTAAAAATGTATTTTTCGGAAGAGCTTTAAAAGTAAGTATTTAAACAACTGATTTATAAAATTTTATTTTGAAAGGTCATGTATATTTATGATGATGAGGAAAAAAGAAGGTTCTATCCAATTTCATTTCCGATAAAAGAAAGTTTCAATTTTTATCAATCTAGTAAAGGATTAGCTACTGATGAACAATTAAATGAAGCACTACATACATATGGAGAAAATGAGTAAGTGATTAATGTTTTGATTCGTTAAAAAAACTAAATAAAATCAACTGCAATAATTAAGTATGGAACAATTATCTTAATGATCTTTACATCTTTTGAATGTATTAATTTGTTTAAGCTGTACCTACTATTTTTTATTTTACTTTATCTAAAATAGTTAACAGTTTTGTTACATTTATTGTAGAATGGAAATGGTGATTCCTGAATTCAAAGTTTTATTTCAAGAAAGAGCAACCGCTCCATTTTTTGTATTCCAGGTCGGTTTTAGTAATCTTTAATTATCTTTAATAATTTAAGTTAGGAAAATAATCTAGTTATTTTTTTATTTTGTATAACATAGAATTATTATCTAGTATATTTTGTTAAGTTTTATTTTAAGTTATGTGAAAACAAGACGTAACTTTTTTGTTTTCTAGGTTGGCTTGAGTAAATCTTTATTGTTTTACTTCTAGTATACCTTTTTTTTTTGTTTTACGCTGTATAAAAGCAATGCAACATATTTCATAGGTTTTCTGTGTTGTCTTGTGGTGTTTGGACGAGTATTGGTACTACTCCCTGTTCACACTCGCCATGCTGGTCGGGTTCGAGTGCACGCTGGTCCAGCAGCAGCTGAGAAACATGGCTGAAATAAGGAAGATGGGAAACAAGTCTCATAAGATAAATGTAAGCTGTTTACACAACAAAATAGTTAAGAAAATTAAAAACCTTCCATATTGATTTGTTTATTTTGAAACGTGAAAAATTTGAAAATAATACAACTTCAAATGCAAAAACTTTCTCAGGTGTACAGGAACCGCAAGTGGCGTCAGGTTGACAGCAACAAGCTGGTGGCTGGCGACGTCGTGTCATTGGTCAGATCGACCCGTGAAGAGGAGAAACTCGTTCCGTGCGACATTCTCCTCTTGAGAGGAAGACTCATCGTGGACGAGGCGATGCTGACCGGAGAATCTGTTCCTCAAATGAAAGTTTGTTTGTATTTTGTTAAGCTGTCTTTAATGCTTGCAAAGAATTATTAATTTTTAAATGTAAGGTTAAATACGAACGATTTCTTGCTCAAAGTACTAAAGCATAGTTACTAATAAATACCATCAACAAAAACATTGAGCAGACCAGAAGCCTTGACTTTCGTTTGCCGTGAGACAAGCTCAAGTTTAACAAAGGGTTGATCATGCCAATTCGATCACCAGACCACAAGCTTTCGGTAGACTGAGACCGGTTTCAGTATACCGAAGCTCAAAAGATCGAAACCGGTCTCAGTCTACCGAAAACTTGTGGCCTGATGATCGAATTGGCATGATCAACCCTTTACCAAACAAACAAGTACCAAGTGTTCATTTGTTTAGTTTTTTATTCATTTCTATTATGTATAATAGTTTTTACTAGTATTAAGGGCATAGGGGGGGCCAACATTTTTTTACTAAAAATAACATTGGATCTTAAATAAAAGCTTAAAGTACAAACTACAAGCCAGTTTTTATAGAAAAAAAAATATTATTTAACTTTTGAGATATTGTAATTTTTATAAAAATTTTCCGATACAAACGTATGGACCGCAAATTTTTCAGGGTCAATTTTCTCGGAAATTTAAAAAATCACTAAAAGTCTATCTTCTCCTTCATTTTTTGAGCTAGAGATTTCAAACTTTCAGGAAATATTCCTTTTATAATTTAAAAGACTTTGAATGTTGGAATTTTAAAAATATTGAAAAATAAAAATTTTAGATTAAAAAAAAAATAGGTAGTTTTTTTTTAATAAAATTTTATTTTATAAAATTAAAAAAATTCTAGCATTCAATCTTTTTAAAATTTAATAATACACTTTCTGTGAAAATTTGAAGAAGATTACTTGAAAAATGAAGGAGGAGATAGATTTTTATTGAAATGGTCTTTTTTCGCGTTTTTAGTTTGCGCCTTCCATTAGGAACCTATTGAGGTCACCGACTTTTATCGCTCATATCTCAAAAATTACTTTGAATTTTTTCAAGCGGTTAAAATGTCTAATAGCTCAGATAAAAATCTATAAAATAAGGTCAACTTGTAAAAATCAAGGTGGACCTTCCCTATGCCCTTAATAGAAACTATTGATGCTTCGATGTTCATTTCTACGACTAAGTAGTTTGACTATTTGAAAAGTTTCAATTAATTTTAAAACATTAAATATATATTCAATAGGAGCCAATAGAGTCAGCCAACGGTGACACCGTGTTGGATTTGGAGGCTCACTCAAGAGTGCACCTGATCAGCGGAGGAACGAGAATAGTGCAGCACGATCCACCTGCCAAGTCTTCATCGCAAGATCAACAAAATGTCGTTCCATCCGGCGTTTCAAGGCCTGGTGACAATGGGTGCGTCGGATACGTTCTTCGCACTGGTTTCAGCACTTCTCAGGTAAGTAGAATTTGATAAATTCTCCTATGTAATAAGCAAACCGTTGAAGTAATTTAAAAAATATTTTTATTTGGAAATACTTTTGTTTTGATAATTTTTTAAATTGAAATGTCTGAATTAAACTACAGGGTAAGCTGTTGAGGACAATTTTGTTTGGAGTGAAGAGAGTTACAGCAAATAGTTTGGAAACTTTTGCTTTCATCGTATTTTTGCTGATGTTTGCTATTGCTGCCGCCGCATACGTTTGGATTACTGGTAAGCTTTCATTTAAATTCAACACTTTTCACAGTCACTTAAAAATACAGAAAGTCTTTGTAAGATTAATGTATAATAAATTGTAAAGCATTTTTAACTGCCCATAGTAAAATTTACATCATGTATCTCCAAATAAAACATGAACAAAATAATATTTAAAAACTACTTGGCAGGCACAGCGGATCCGGAAAGAAGCAGGTACAAGCTGCTACTAAATTGTATTCTCATTCTCACTTCGGTGGTGCCTCCCGAGTTGCCAATCGTCCTCTCCCTTGCCGTCAACTCCTCTCTGCTCGCTCTCTCCAAACTTTGTTAGCATTTGTTATGCTTTAAGGTGTTTTTAATGTAGTAAAATGAATAAGATAAAGAAGTAGCTTTAGATGTTCTGTTAAAAAGTTTGAAGTTATAATTAAAGTAATACATTTATAGTATATGATATTTGAATAACCAAAAATACTCTTTACATTAATGTTTTTAGCACTTTCGAACTTTCCATATTGAGTTTGCTAACAAAAACAAAAATAATCATGAATTTATTAAATGACTTGTTTAGATGTGTTCTGCACTGAACCATTCCGAATTCCGTTTGCCGGCAAAATAGATGTCTGCTGTTTCGACAAGACGGGAACCCTCACCAGCGACTCCTTGATGGTGGAAGGTATCGCGGGTTGGTGAGAATTAATTTTATAAAGTTTTCGATTAAATTTATAAAAATATTCATGTACAGGAACTGATCCGGAAAATCCTCTCCAGCTTTGCGCGGTCACTGAAGCTCCGGTTCTCACTCAAAAAGTAAGTATTTATACTCTTTTTCATAAAACTTAACTTTGTATTATGATGCTAATAATCATAAAATGAGAAAAGTGCATAGTTTTACTTTTAGTTTTAATTTTGTATGTGTGATATTTATCAGAAGTAATATAACATTTAGAGTTATTATTTGCATTATTTTGGAGAAATGTTAGGCTCTACAGAACCGCAATAAATCGTTACGTTCATGTAGAATTGCTATATGTACATTTAATTATTTATCTATGTTTTTTTGTTTTGTTGAAAAATTTACGCCCACAAAGTTTAACTAATAATCGTTTTTTGAGACTAATGCTAAGCTATTATAGTCTTTTCTATAACAAGTTTTTAATCTATGCATACAAAATTTGAAATTGTTAAATTTTAAATGTTTTTATCCTAAAATAAATATAGCTGGGTATTTCATATTTTATTTTTATCTTTTTTAAACTAGTTTTATATATTTTTTTAAGTACTTAGATAGGTTTCAACAAGATACAGGACTTTCAAAAGCTACAAAAGTTGCTAATATTCTTTGCATTTAAATTATTCCTCTAAACAATTTTTTAAATACCATTTGTTTTGCGTCATTTACATTTCTTGTTTTTGATCCAAAGTTACATTTTAGAAAAAGTATTAGTTCAAAGCAATAAATCCAAACAGTTTAAAATAATAAACTTTTAAAACGAATACTTCAGGTAGTAGCTTCCTGCCACGCATTAGCAAATGTGAATGACGAACTGATAGGAGACCCTCTTGAGCAGGCCATGCTGAACTCTGTTGAATGGAACGTTACTAAAGGTTTGTATAAAAATATTTTATATATACAACAAGGTAATTGAAAAAGTTATTAGTTGTATTTGATGTTTTGTGAAATATATCAACAAAAAGTAAATAATATCAGCTGATGTGGTCATTCCGCGTAAGAAGTCCGCATCATTCACTCCTCTCAAAATTGTTCATCGTTTTCACTTCACTTCCACACTCAAGGTTTGTTTAATTAATATTTTTATTAAGTTTTCAATTAGCACAGTACTACGTGTTGTTATTATTATTCCGTTTTGTTTCTTCAAAAGTTTTTCCTTTATACAAATAATTTTACTTTCAGATTATTTTACATTTGAAGTCATCAAATGTGTTCTTTTTTTAACACTTTCTTACCATTTTTTAATTTAATAAATTTAAGACTTTATTTTTTGAGGTACACTAATCTTTATAATATTTAATGTTTAAGATTTTTTTCAAATTTTTAGGTTAGAAATTTTTTAGTTCATTTCTAAATTTCTATCACTATAATAAGCAGTTTGTTATTAAATGTTTTAAGTTTTTAATTAGCTTCCTGCTTTGTTTTTGCATATAAACATGGCTTGTTAAGAGAGTTTTTATATTGTTTTAAAATCAAATATAATTTAAAAAAACGAATGTTTAAATAACCAAGTTCCTATTATACTTGCTAAACTTTCAGTTATTTAATTTAAGATTTTTTCTTAAATTCAACTTGCAATTAATTACAAACTTAAGCCATGCAATTGCAAAAGTATAAAATATTTATTAGTAATTTATTAGTTTAAATTAAAGTTTTCCCTTATAATTACAACATAAATAATTAAATAATAAAAAAAGGTGTTTTGAATTTAAAATCAACAGTAAATAAGCTCACTTGTTTAAATTGCAATAAAAACAACTGTTTTTGTAACACTAAACGATTAAATTTACTTAACCTTTTGTTATGTTTAGAAAAATTCTGCCTTAACTTGCTTAGCGATTGTTATCAAATTAAGTTATAACACATATAGTTATAAATTTTATTATTTATATTCAAAGTTGTTGAGCTCCTAAGTAAAAAACAATTAAGCAGTTACGTTTTCATATGCATCTAAATTCTAATAAACTGATATATATTTTAAATAATTTAAAAATTTTTACAATGTTTTAAATAAAACTGCCAACTTGTGCCGAATTGTTTATGTAATTTATTATTAATTTATAACGCGTTGTTTATCATAGTTTTTGAATTAAAACACTGTAAATTAAAATAATTTTTTGTCCTGTACAAAATGAAGCTTAAATTAAGCTTATCAAACGCAGCAAGTAAATTATGCGCTGTTTAAACTTTAATTTCACCGCTAAAAGAATAAATATATTGTATTTAAAGTTAAATTTTATTAAACAGAGAATGAGCACGATTGTGAGCGAAGAAGCTCAAAACAGACAAACTCATCTTATTTGCTGCAAGGGTGCCGCTGAAGTTATTAAAAATATGGTTAGTACTTTTTGAAAATAAGTCGTCTGAAAAACTAGTAAAATACATAATAAAAGCTTCGAATCGGTTCAAGTCTTTATGCGTTACATTTTTTTTTTGCCTAAAATGACACTCTTAAATTTTTTATTTAAATATTTTTGTTAAAGCAAAAATTTTAGAAAAATGAATGTTATAAAGAGGTGTAGTTCTAAATATTAATGTATAATCCAAATACTAATATAGTTATTGGTATAATATTTGGTAAATGTAGTCTTCATTAATATTATACTCTACTATAGTTTGTTCCAGCTAGGAAACATAACTGTTAAAATAAAAATAAAATCCTAGAATTTTATTACAAGTACAAACTGTTACTAGTTGGAGTCAGTGCCGGCAAATTACGACAAAGTTCACCAGCAGCTTGCTCAGAGAGGGGCTCGAGTTCTCGCTCTCGCAATGAGAGATTGCCAACGCGTGTTCACCAGCACCGAAGTATATTTGTTTTTAAGTTATTATTGCTTAGTTGTGTTTTGAAATATTTCAAATTTGCGTAAAAACTTATACATTAAAAATGAACCATGAGTTTGAAAAGTTGAAAAGACTGGTTTTAAAGAAAAAAGAAAACTCATTTTTTAGTTTTAAAGTATTGACTCATATTAATAAAGTAGTTTAATTTTGACCATACAGTATTATTTAAAAAAAAAGTTGTTTATATAAGGTAATTTAACTTTGAATCTATCAATTAGTACTATGAAGATCTCAACAAATATAGTGTGTTTTTATTTTGTATCTTTAAAATGGTGTTATCATAGAAAAGTTTTTTCAACATACGTTTTGAATGTTTCATGTATGATAGTACACTGAACTAGCCTAATAAATAAATTTGTTGTTCCAGATTCGCTCCATGAAACGTGAAGATATCGAAAGAGATTTGCAGTTTGTAGGATTCATCGTCGTTTCGAGTCCGCTCAAAAGAGATTCCAAAGCAGTTATCAGTGAAATAAAAGCTTCATCGCATCATGTAACTGACTACTTAATTAAGCTTTGAAAATTTTAAATAGAAATATCATTACTTAATTGTCATTACAGAAAGTTGCTTGTGTATAAATTAAGTTCATAAAACTTTATTACATATATTTGTTCATAGCAGGTTTAAAGTCTTCAATTTGTGATGTTATAAAAATTATGAAGTATTTTTGTGCTAATGCAAAACTACCATACCATTAAAAAACTAAGTTGTAAATTGAGTTTTCATGTATCAAGACATATACAACAATTAAAATAATATTTTAGGTAACAATGATTACCGGAGACAACCCTCTGACTGCTTGTCATGTCGGAAGAGTTCTTAAGTTTTTGCATCCAACCAAATCTCTGTTGCTATCCAATGACCAAGGTATTTATTTTGTACAAACACATGAAGTTTCACTAAAGTACAAGTGTTTTAAACATAGTTTTGAAAAATATTTTGCTTAAAACCTTATGATAAATAAGTTGAACATACACAAGTAGTATACATTACTACACTTGAATTACAGTTTTTTTTAAACAAATTAGTTATACAAACAATATTCCATTTAAGGTACTTGGGTATGGAAATCCGTGTTGGAATCTGACGATTGCGAGCAAGTTAGAATAAAATGTGACAAATCAACTTACAAAAATATTGCCAAGTACGACTTGTGCCTTACCGGAGAAGTACGTTGTTTTAATAATGAAAAGTAATCGTAATAAGAAGTTATGCTAGTGTATTTAGTACAAGTACATTTTATTTTAAAGTGGTTTGTATTATTTACAACAGGGTCTGTCCCACCTGTTGAAAATGGACAGTTGGTATTTCAACAAGGTTCTTCCGCTTGTCAGGATATTTGCCCGTGTCAGCCCCAAGCAGAAAGAACAGGTAATTTTGGTTGAAAAAACAAATCTTATGTAAGAAGTTAAAAATAAAATAAAAGTTTGATATTTTTTGAAAACTTGTATTGTTTTCATTAAATTGAAAAACCTTTGGACACCGCAAAATGTAAATATGTTTCAATTCGTATAATTAAACAGATAATAACATCAATGAAGCAGTTGAACTTCAATGTGGTAATGTGCGGTGATGGAACGAATGATGTTGGTGCTTTGAAGCACGCTCACGTTGGTATGTGTTTTTGTTTAACTTTTTATTTGTTGCTGTGATAACAAAATTTTCATGAATAAATTCATATATGGGTTTTAATTTTTAAACACCTTACCATATAAGTGCGGTAAGTTGTACAGTTTGTAATGTTTTTTATTTACTTAGTATTTATATAAATGTAAATACATGTTTTTCGATCTCGTTAAGTTTTTAACTATGAAAAAATAACAAATAGTTTTGAAAATTTTATATTTTTAATAAATACAGTATGTTTTAGGTGTTGCTTTGCTTTCTGGATCAAAGAAAGTGGCTGGTAAAAAACCAAAACTAGAAGGCGGCAAAACAGCGGTTGTAAATAATAAGTTAAGAAAGAGAGACGGAGCAAAAATACCTGAAGATCGTATTAGGAATAACAGGTAATATTTTTTTATAACCCCAATTATATTTTGAAAAATGAAAATTTTTTTGTGATGTTATTCAAAAAATAAAGCTACATTGTAATTTTTTTTGGGGTCTATATTTAGATCCAACTCTGTTTTTTTTATACAATTTAAGAATGTTTGTTTGATTGGTCACTAACCGCTGTTTTGCTGCAAAAAGACACTAGCTCTACGAATTAAATTATTATTTTACAACCAACTTCACTACAATAATTGTTCAGGGCGCAGGAAAGGTCACGTGGCCAAGTGGGGAGAAATTTGCGGCAGGAGAGATTAGCCAATCAGAAAAAGCAGCTGCAGAAGATGCTGGATGAGATGCAAGAGGAAGGACCTCAGTTCGTCAAATTGGGCGACGCCTCGGTTGCAGCTCCTTTCTCCTACAAGCTTTCCAGCACCAACGCCGGTTTGTTACATGTTTGTTGAAAGATTATGTAGTATAGATTTGCTCTGGTAGTTTTGAATTGTTTTATACAATTGTTTTATACTGTTATAGAAGTAAAGTTTAAATGGAATTTAATTTTATGATTTTTTCAATTACATGGTTTGTTTGATGTTTTTAAGATACTTGTTCGGGATATAATAAATCATGTTAAGATAAAAGTTGTGAAATAGAGTTGAAGTTTATTTGTACTTTATTTTTGATTAATTCAATTATACCAAAAAGTGTAGTTTTTTTAGCATTTTTACAGCAAAATTAAACACTAATGATTTGAAATCACATAATTATTGTAATCTGACACAATTACGTTTTAATAATGTTATACAAATACTAATGAAGCATTGTATTGTGAACAGTGTGCCATATCATCAAGCAGGGAAGGTGCACTCTGGTGACCACTCTGCAGATGTTCAAAATACTCGCCCTCAACGCCCTCATCCTCGCCTACAGCCAATCCGTCCTTTCCATCGACGGCGTCAAGTTTTCCGACGGTCAAGCAACTCTGCAGGGCCTTTTGCTGGCCGGATGCTTTCTTTTCATATCTAGAAGCAAGGTTATATTCAAATTTTAGTACATGGTATACATTCAATAAATCAGTGAATTAAAAATTGTTTCTGTAAGGGTATAGTTTTTTTTTGGTGTTTTTCTATATTTTGTTAAATTACAACACATAAGAAGAGTATTATAATAAAAAAATAGTAATAATCACAAAATACATTTCAATTAAAAAATTTTTGTGAGGATATACTGTTTCTTTTTCTTTGGTTTTTTACTACTTTTTATCTAAAAGTAATATTACAATGCAGCCAGTAGAAGTATTGTCAAAGCACCGACCACTACCGAACATATTCAATTTGTACACAATTCTCACCGTCATTTTTCAATTTGCAGTTCATTTCGCATCACTTTTTTACCTGGTCACCGAGGCTAAATTGAACGATCCAAAGTTAGTCTTTGTGAATTTAATTTACTGGACATAACATACTATATAGTTACATTTTAAATTAAATAACTTTTACTACTCATTTAAATTTATTACTAAGCCATAGAACTTTTTTTCTAGTTTTAATATTTCATAATAAAATTTTTGAGTGTTAAGAAACTGTTATATTTTTGTATATATTACTTTTAAATCCAATTGAATTATTGCTACCAAATAACTCGGGAAAGTTTCTAATTTTCCTAATTTTTGTTGTTTTTTAGTCTTTACTTTTTTTTATTCCAAATAATTTTTATATATGTAAAGTGTTTTCCACAAAAAAAAGCTTTAATCTTGCATAATATACATTATTTTTAAAGTTAAAATAGTTTACAATGCTTAACTAAAGATAGAAATATATGATGTTATGCGAACTATATCATAGCAATTAGTTTTTATTAGTATATACTTTTGTAGAAGTAATTTTTGATTAAGAACTAGATGACTCAAATTTTATATTTAGTATAACAATGGACAGTGTTGTTATTTAATTAAAAACATCTTTAATGGGTCATTACTTTTTAAAAACTTCAATAGTTTAATTGTGCGAAAAATTAAGCACATATTCAATATAAAAACGACTAAAATAAAATAATAACAAATTCACATCTTGATTTCACAATAAATGTATAAATTTAGTTATTAACAAATGAATTATCAATATAACAGCCGAGTTGTTGATTATGAAGCGGAGTTTGAAGCAAATTTGCTGAATTCAACTGTCTACATTTTGTCGCTTGCGATTCAAGTCATCACCTTTGCTATAAATTACAGGGTTCGTTTTTGAGTGTTTTTTAATTTAAGTTTCAAAACTTAATTAAGTTTATACATTTAGCAACAGTTAAATATAAACTATAAACTCACAATAATTACATAACAAAACTAATTAATATTATAATAGTAAATTGTAAATATGTATATACTTGTTGACGAGTTTTAAAATAAAGTCTCTAATTATTAGTTTGAAATTAAATCAGATTATATCCCAGTAAACTAGTTACTATGATTCCGTTGTGAATATAGAAAAATCATATAAACAAAACACAAATAACAGGGTAGGCCATATATGGAAAGCATAGTTGAAAACAGGTCGTTATTATATTCGCTGGGAGGCGCCTTTCTGTTTCTGCTCGCCCTTCTATTCGACTACATGCCAGAAGTCAACGATCAGTTCGAAATTGTTCACTTCACTGTTGACGTGAGTGTTTTACTTGTATTGAAATAATCATTGACTTTTATATCTGTCAGTATTTTTATTACAAGTTATGTTAAAAAAAACAACACAAAATGTATTGCATATTTTTTTTCATTAACTTTTGTTTAACAAGTAAATTAAAGCATTACTTTTTCACAGCTTAGAAACATGATAATAACTTTCATTATTGATCTGTCTTGAAATTAAAAAAATAGTTTTGTTTTTGCTAATTTAATCACTTTATTAGTTTCGGAACAAGATAGCGGTGGTATTGTTCGGCATCATCGGAACCACGTGGCTGTTTGATCGCTTCTTACGCCTGTTGTTTGGGTGGGGCAGTCTGAAGAAAGTGAGAAAATAATAAACACTCGTTTGGAGCATAATTGTATGCTAGGTGTCTGTATGGAGACTTTTAACAAATAAAACTATTAGGTCTATTTTACTGTCGGTTCAAAGGTTCTACCTATATGCATTTTTCTTTTTTAATGACAACTTTTAGACCAATTTAAGTTGATTTTGCTCATTCCTTGACATATTTAAAGATAAAGAATAAATAAGTGCCTGCTAAGAGCTGCTGATTATTTTTATTAATTTGATTAAAGATTATTTTTTACTTGTACACAGTATTATTAATATATTTTACTAAAAAGATTATAGTGTTAGTCTAATGTTTAAACTTCTTTTAAAACATTTTATCTTTTAGACAAGCAGTATACATTTAGTAGTTTTACTAAATTATATTGATAGTTCATTTAACATTTTTAAATAGTTTTAAATATTTTACAAACCTTTAAATTTAAAAGTATTCTGCGTTTAAAGTTTTTAACTATTTATTTTTATTAATTTATTTTAGCCTTTTTAAGTTGCTTCTAGGCAATTAATTTCTTGTTTATCTTTTGTAGTCCTTGATTTTATTTTAGTGTTTTTGATTATTTACTTTAATGAAAGTTTTTTGGTGCATCCTGTTATAAATAAAAATTTCCAGCTTACACTATAACTATAAAAACTACACAATTTAGCTCGATGTGCTTTATTAAAGTGTACCCTTTACTTACCAATGATTTCAATACTATTCTTACTGTTTTATGTTAGTTTGTTTACATGGTTTCTTCTATTTAAAAAGTTTTTAATTTATAAATATATTTTTAATTAATTTTAACTTTGAAAGTTGCAGTGTTCTACTTAATTTTTTTTTGTAAAAAAAATAAATTTTTAGTAACCAATTTAGCAAATAGTTTCATTATTCTCTGAAGTTTTTATAGTTTACCTATATGAATATAATTAAAATAAAGTTTTCTAAAAGTATGTAGTTTTTTGTTCTTTATCAAAAGAGCTAAAGTTATCAGACATAAATAAGTAGCTTCCTGAATTGGCTATGCTTTTTATATGTAAGTTAGGTTTTATTTAAGTTAAAATAAGGCAAGTTAGACTCATGTTAGATATTTTTTGTAGTGTACTAACTATAAAGTGTTTAGTAGATGTAAAATATAAACTTTTGGTCAAGAAAAAAGAACTTAATCCACTAAAATAAATCAAAAAATATGTTAATTTGTTCTAATTTTAGCTCGATTTACACTATTTTTAAAAATTTTATGTTTGGTTTACTTAAAACATTCTCTAGTTCCTAAATATATTTTTTTGATTTCAGTATTTTTTGTTTGATTTTATCTTATTAGACAAATCCTTGTTTGAAAAGTAAAAGAGTTTGTTGGAATAACATGTCAACTAATTTCTACTTTCTAGACTTTTCGTTTAAGCTTTAATTCTAAAGTTTTCTTTAAAATATATTATAAAGAAACATTTGAATAACTCTAACTAAAAGTAAAAAAATAAAGTAGATTTTAAAATTGTGCTATTTCTTTATTCTCAAGTGTGATGATAAGTTTCAATAAAAATAATAAAAGTAAATTTTGAATAATTAAATGTGTGACTTAATGGTGTAGGAGTCCTAATGACGGTTTTTGAAAACTATCTGAGTTGAACATGGTAAAATCAAAACCCAGCGGTTGACACATATGCAAAAAAAATATACATTTGATATTTTTCAACAATATTCCTGAGAGAAAAAAATCAAAGATCATTTAAAAATATTGTATCAAAAAAAACTATTGTTATTGTGTCTTAAGTAAAAAGAATTGGATACTATTTTGATGCACATACAAAAATTTAGTATGGCCTAAAATTTAGTAATGTTAGTTGTTTTAAACAGAAATCTTCAAGTAACTTTACACTATAAATTACGATTGTCACTGTAAACTTATAGTTGCTACCCGACATTAATTTCAGGTAAAGACTATTTTTTAAATTTCTTTAAATCAGGGTTTCCAGAAATTTTTTCAAAGGCCCCTTTAAAATAATTAAAAAAGCTATGGCCCCTTCAAAACTACCATTAAGAACACCTAAGACATTTTTTTTGTAAGTTTCAAATTATGGCTTGTCGTCCATTTACTGCCTACAGATAAAATTTCGTAACTTTTTATTAATCTAACTACTCGTAAAGAATACAGGAAAAGCTATTCACATAAAGATTTTACACAATTTGTAAACACGAATATCAAAAGTAGACTAATTATTTTTTCGCATTATGTTACTTTTAGTAACTGGACTAGTTTAGTTATACTTATCAATAAGTTTTTATTATTACTTACTTTATCTGTTTGTATTTTTTGCATTATTAAATGTTTAGTATCTTAACTATTTTATTTCTACTTAATAAATTGTGTTTTTACCATGTAAAAAATATTTTATTTATTTTTGTTTCCATTTGAAAATACTTTACAGCTTGTATTAAATAACTTTTATACTTGTATTTTATAGTTTCATAATCTTAATTTTGTCGGGATTTTTTCAAAAATGATAATTATAATACATTTCTTTGTAACCTCATTTTAAAATTGAATCGATAATCTGTTGTGAGTCTTTTCTAGTAGAACGAAAAAAACTTTGATCTTCTAACTTTTTCTTCACTTCTTGTGTTTGTCTAAAGTTTCGATAAAGTTTTTTGTTTCTTTGTTTTTCTTTCTTTTCGTATAACAAATAAAACTCTTTATCAAGATTCAAGGAAACTTTACGTTGCTTCTCCAAACTTCCACTTACAACTTCAGCCTCGATTTTTACATTAAGCAGAGAATTGTCAATACCTCCACCGAAGTAGTTGTGGCACCCTGTTGCAATCGGTTCTATTGTACACGGCAGGAGCAGAGCGCGGTGCTCCACGGGTCCACGACCAATGAAATCAGCGAGATCAACTGATGCGTGTCCGAATTTGTACGAATCGAAATGTGCATGATGGCGGGAAAAATTAACGAAGAACTTCAACTTTGAGTTGTGTAACAAATGTTTGTCTCTTTCAATTCGACTGCGAAAGATGAATTGCTCATCAAATTTAATTTGGCCGTTTTTTAATATTCTTCTGAGCTGGGTGTGCTCGTTTATGCCGAAATGCGTTTCGTGCGTCTCGTTTTCTTCTTCTTCATTTGGGGGATTTTGTAAAATGTTTATGCTCCAAAATCCTCCCGGTCCGAAGCTGCACTGCTCAATTTGCTTCACGTAAACCTTCACTTCAAGTACTGCAACCATCGAACTATAGTTTATTTTTCTAAAATGTTTATGTTGAATTTTGAACGAAATTACTTGAGATTAATTTAGCGTACAATAAGAATTAAAACAAAACTAAAGTTTTTTTATTCGTTTCTTTTTTTATGATTTTCACTTTTTGACTTTAAAATTAAATTTGTCTAATCTAAATATTTAATTTTATTGTTTAGTTTTATCTACAATTATTTTTAGTAACTGTAGAAAAAACTGATGGTAATTAAATTTTAACTATTAGCACAAACAATTAAGTAATCTAATTTTTTGAAAAAAATATAATATTTTAAGATTTTTTTTAAATGGCTGTTCGCAGTTGTTTTTTAATTTCAATAATATTACATAAACTATTTTTTTCTGGTTAGCAAGTTTTTCTACCAATGCGTAAATAGACAAAGCTATTTTTTTGCACTGCTTATTTCATTTTTTTAACGTTAAAGGCTTAATTAATTTTAAAATTTGCAAATATTAAGGTTAAGTTTTCATCTTTAGTTTGTAGTTTTGTTATTGTTTTTTTATTGCGCAAAACCTGAGCCTTTAAACAGAAATAAAACGTAGATTGAAAACAAAAAGCAAATTCTAAAGAGACATATAATATATTAGTTTATAAATATATAGAAAATAAAATTATAAAAAATACAATAACTAAAAAAATCTAAAAAAGAAAACATTTTAAGTAAAAATGCAATACAAGAAAAATAAAATCATAAAAAGTAATAAAAGAAAGCACAACACAATAATTCAAGTCGAGTCGTCAAAAGTATTTTTTGATTATATAAATTTTCATAATTTAAAAGAAAGTTCGAATATAAAAAAAATTAAATTCTTAATAATTTGTAATCATTTATATTAAAAATTTTTGCAAAAAGTTAAGTTCTTTTGAGTATTGAAGGTTATTTGATGAACTTTACTGTCAACTTTTTTATTTGAATTAAGTTTTCTAATTTTTAATCGAAAATTGTCAGAGTTAAAAAAAAACGAAAGTAATGATTTTAAAAACACCTGTTCAAAATTATTCAAATAAAATAAAAGAAGTAATTCTCATTATAATCGATTCACATAACTAAAATATTTGCAAAAAGTTCGACTTAAACTTTCTGTTTACAAGTGTTATACATGTTTTAAATTTTTCTCATTAGCTATAAATAAAACCTTAAATATCCTTTTAGTTATATATGCCAAAAGTTTTACATATAAAGTTGTTTGTTTGACATCTTAAATCAATTTTTTAAGTTTTTTATGTTTATTTTCGCAACAGAAACCTTTTATTTTTAAGTGAGTCTTAAATGATAAAAGAGTCATAACTGAAAATAAATCTTAATAAAACTTTTTTTGTAAAAAACTCGTAACAGCTTAGTTAAGATTTCAATGACTTTTCTAAGTTTCTGTTCAGTACTAAAATTTTCACTTTTTCTATTTGCTCAAATCTAGTTTACTTTAAAAATCTTAAAATATCTTTTTTAATCTAATGGTATATTTTTATTAAACTCTACCGAACAAAATTTTAAGTTATTTATAAGAAAAATTAAAAGCAATTTTTAAATACTAATTATATTGCAATACAAAGATGCGTTGTTTACAGCTTTCAAAGTCTTGTAAGATTTTTTTTTTGTGAAATAAAATTATTGTAGTCGCTTTTTGTCACACAAGTTTTTTATATATTTCTTTATAAACTTAAATTAAAAACTCTCTTTAAAGCAGATAATTTTTTAATCATTTTAAAGTTTTTATAAAACATCAAGTCTTATTTGAAAAAAAATATTCAAAACAAATTTATATTAAAAACTTAAATAAAGATTCATTAATAAATTAGAAACTTCATAAAAGTTAATCTTAGAAAGTTTATTTTTTTAATAATTTATTTTATAATTATTAATTATTTTTTATTTAGAATTTATTTCCACTTTTATTAATTATATTTATAATTTGATAAAATTTATTTTCAGTTTAAGTCGGTTTTAGTTGTTACAATTTAAAGATCTTGTTACTTTTATTGTAATTTGTATTAAAATTTGATACATTATTAGCTATTTAATCTGTACTTTATTTACTAGATTTTATAAAACACTTATACTATAAAATTATAACTAACTTATACTTTATAGTATTAAGACTGAAAAGGTATTACAAAAAAAAACATAAAAATTTTAAGTGTTTTTTAACGTTTTACAGTCTAATAAAATTTAATTCCAAAAACTTGGTAACTTATTCAAATGTATTTTGAATTTTACAAAGTTTAGTGGCTAAAAAACATCCAGTTAACTAAACATAAGTATTCAGCACTATTAAACTTAAAACTTGTTTATATATTTAGACTGCTACGTATTTCGTAAGATTTAAGATTATGCTTATTGCTTGAATTTAATTGAAAATACTTTATTAATCTTAGCTTTTGTTAAAGCCTTTTAATTTCAATTAATTACGTGTGCTTTAATACTTTAAATGACTTAATGAAACTTAATGTTTTTATTAAGATCAGTTTTAGTGAAGGAATTCTTAGTTATATCACAACTTAAAGTTCAGAAGTTTAGCTGTTTAAATAACTTAGTTTTGTTAAACGATAAATCGCTTTGAAATTCTTATCATATTACTTAATTATATTTATAAAAAAAAATAAAAGAGCTAAATCAATAAAAAGTTACAATTGAATAAGTATTTTTAATTTACAGTTGACATACATTAAATAAAATTCTTACAATCAAATAAGTTTTTAATACGTTCTAAGAACACTCAAGAAAAAAAATACTAGAAGTTGTAGATATATCTAAATAAAAAATATGGAACGACTTTGAAATCTATGTTTTAGAAGATAATAATTTTTAGTTTATCATATAGAATATAGATGATTGACTTCAGTTAAATATTTTGCGTTGTAAATAGTTTATTTAGAAAATATGAAAAAATGTACACGCCTATGTAAACAAAAATTTTATAAAAAAGCTTACAAATACAAGTTGAATAGATTTTTTAATAGAGTAGAAAATCTAACAAATAAAATTTTCAAAAGTTCAAAGAGACTTATTAAAACTTGTTTGCTTTAAAAATATTAACTAAAACAAGTTTACTTTTTGTTAATAAAAATGTAAGTTGTATAATGTTAGTTAATACCATCAATATCTTTACATTAATTTATTATTTACATTTAAAATTACATTATGGTTGGTATATAAATGTCACAAAAAAACAACATAAACAAGAAGCTACTGTTATAAAAACTTGCTTTTTTTTTGTATATGTTCATTTAACTCTTGCCTCAGAAGTCAACTTCATATTGTTCTAAAAACAATATGTGTTTTAATATTTTTAAGGAAAACACGTAACATAACTATAGTAAAATTAACTTTAATTACCTGTTACTAGAAAAACAAACATTCTTTGCATAACTTCTTCTATTTGTCTTGAATGAATAATTTTTCCTCTTTTTCTTTATGTTTAATAACCATGTTATTATAAACAAATATGAGTAGTAATTAATTTTTAAGAACACTTATAATCACAGCTTTACTAAGTTATCAATTAAAATAATATTTTATATTTCCATAATGATTTAAACTTAAAAAAGAAATATTTATTCAAATAATTAAAAATTGCTTAATAAAAACTATATTTTTAAAATATTTTCTTAAGTGTTATAAATTTAAATCAACTCGTTCTTTTCAATTACTTCTAACTAAAAAGTCGTTTATAAAAACTTGAACTAATAACCTTCAAAAGTTGTAATTGTTTCAAATATTCTTTTAATATAATTTCTAATCGAATTTTCAATGAGTATAAATAAAAATTTTATATAAATAATCAAAGAAATATTTAAAAATAAATGCTTAAGTATAAGACTGGCTTATTATTGCACACGGATATTGGTTTTTCAACTCATAATTGTTTCCTGTTTCGATAGAAAAAAATAGTCTTTACTTTATGTGTTTAAATATTCCGAGTTTTGGAAAAAATCTATATTACTTATAAGTTGTTCTTAAAAGTAATGTTATGATTTTTTCTTTACTTAGAGTTTAGAAAACTTAAATATTGTTACCTAGAAAGCAAAACGTAGCCCATGGTAAACTTTACGCCTGTGACTTCATAACGACTCATTGTATTTTCAGTATCCGGTGAGAACTCTCCGTGGATATCAAGATCCTGAGTTTCCTAAAAAATTATCGGATTACTTTTTTGCTTGAAATGAGGGTGGAAAGGATGTGAAAACTTGTGAAAACGATATTCTAAGCTTCATTTTAAAAGTAAAGTGTACATTTATTGTTATAAGCTTGTAAAAAAGATAGTTTGGTAAAATCTGTACAATCTTGTAATAGAGTCTTTTAAAATTAAAAACAAAACTGTTATGCAAAGACACAAACATTCTTCGATTGAAGAGCGAAAAAGACTTCGCAAATGCTCGGATCGCCTGCGCCGTGAATCTGCTTGCTGAGGTAGCTCAACCTGAACGAGTCTGAGCTCAGAGATCCGTTGCCCGTTTTCACCAATCCGATCCCGTCGGTTCCTGTGTTTCCAGAAACCTGACAAAAAGACTGCATACATAAAATGAAAAATAAAGTAAAACTGTTTATGTCATACTCCAATCTTATGCCAAAATAAAGGATTTTGGTCCTTTTTGTATAAGTCTTAGTAAAATATCAGGGCGTACTCAAAGTTTTTATTATAGGCACACAACTTGAATTTAAGTTTATAATTCAAAATACGCCGAAATTCAAAAAAAATCCAAAGTTTCGCCACATAGGAAAAGTTCGCGACCTAATAACAAAAAATATTTAGTTAATATTGATACTTAATTGTTCCTACACATTTTTATTATAAATAGTCCTAAGCTTTTTAGTTCATTGTATAACAAAATAAAAATTAGAGTTTACGAAAGTCAACTTTCTTTTAAGACTCAAGCGTATTTCGCAGAAGTTTTTTACTTGATTTACAAAAAGAATTTTTGCACCTGAATCGCGTATAACTGACTTCCTTGAGAGCCGTCTACGGTCATTACAGCGAGAAACGGTTGGGACGTGACAGTTCCAAATGCTGCACCTCTGTACCTGTTTGTTGTTTGAAGAACTTTGAAATTGTTGATATGCAAGTAAAACAGACTAATCTTAACGTAGCTTGACTTGAGTATTTCTTTTACTGCATTTTCTAATTGTTTAATACTATGAAAACAGTACAATGATAGTTAGCATAAAAAAGAGCGTAAAAATATTTGATATAATAATTCAGAGTATTGTTTTGAAATAATAAGTTGTCTAAAAACAATATACGAACGAGTACACTTCTCCATAGTCAACTATTCTCGCCCAAGCTTTTCCAGAGTTCAATTCAAAACTGACCTGTAAAAATCAAAAGTTCAAACAACACACTGACATGGAGAAAGTCGAAAAGTTTCTCATTTACTCACGTGGTTTCCACTATCAAACATGTCGTTCGAACCGTCATCTATGTCGTACATTCTGCCGGGTCTTCTGCTGTATTGGTAAGTGTGGTAGTCAGTGACTAATTCTTTTATTGTTATGTTTTCGTACATTGCTCTAAGCAGCTTCTTCATTCGGACGACGTTTTCGTTGTTCGTCGGTGATGCGTCGTTTGATGTACCTTTAAAAAAAATCTACTTTACTAATTTAAATATATTGTTCAGTTAACTTCTTGAACGCCAAAAACACTTTAAAACATAAAAAGGCCTCACTAACACTAAAAAAAAAAAATCATTCAAACTGACCGTTTTGGACATTACCATTGTCAGTTCGGTTGTGAAAACGACTAAGAATATTTCTGAGGCGGACTACGGACGGATGCGTGTTATTTTGCTCAAATGCGTTGAGCATTAAGGATGTTCTGTTGAGAAATTCCGATGATACGTTGTAAATTGGACCTTGAAAAAAATTGTGTTTCAATTTCAGTATAGAATTAGTAAACTTATTTGGTATTTAAAACAGTAACCACCTCTTTTTATCAATATTTTCTCAATAAATTTTAAATCATACAACTGACCGCTCATGGCAACTCTGTTGCTGGCCGTTTGTCGGTTTTCAGGACCATTTTGGTAGTAAAAATAACCGTGAGCGTTGACATGGCTGCTTATGGAAGGGTGGGGCGGGTGTTGCTCGCTTATATCGTACCACGGTTGGTAGTAGTTACTGGTTCTGTCTTATTTTGTGTGTATTTTATTTGTTGAACTTTTGAGTTTGAAGCAAACGTGGTTGTTTGGATTGATGGGTTTTAAGTTGAAAACTTAAACTAAACTTATATACGTATAAATTAACCAATAAATTCCGCATTTAACTTTTAAAATACTTGAAAATTTTCTTTTATAGAAATAAGTCTGCAATAAGTTTAAGATAAAAACGTTTTAAATAAGTATCTGAATTTACAAACATACAAATACTTACTTAAAGTGATGTTTAGGAATTCAAAATTTTCTTCTGGCGGCGGTACATTTTCTGATTGGTCAATTTCTGATAAAAAAGTATTGTTTCAAAAAATTATTAAAATAGACTTACACCGAAAAGCAATTTTTAATTAACTTGAAAACACCAAAGTTAATTCAGAATATTCTAGTTAAAAATTATCTCGAAAACTATTTAGACTATATAAATCAGACCAATTTATTTAAAGTTTTTTATTTTTTGCGTTATGGAATTTGTACTAATAGTTTTTAGTAAAGAATGATGTGAAATTTTTATTAACTACTTCAACTAAAAAAACAGAATATAAATTAGACGTTTTAAAAAAAGTAAGACATAAAAAGAAACAATAAAGTGTACACTAATGTGCAAGAAAACGCCCTAATTAAAATACTAGTTATAGTTTTAGTTATTTAACAGACTAGTAATGAACTTGTCAATTGTTCTAAGTCGTATAATGATTTTTGAATACTTGTTACGTGTTTGTAAATTTTCACCTTCAATATTAAAAGGCTCCTTTGCAAACGTCAAATTGTATCCTTTATATGTTACTGAAAAGTCTGAATGAAACTGAACTTTTATGGTACTTTTCTTTAAAAATCTTCTAAACGTTGCTCCGCTAACTCGCAAATCAAACTTTGTTGTTTCAGTAATTGAACCATTATTCAAGTCTGCTCCTTTATCAAAAGTTATCTGTTCGACAAAAGGTTGTGATGAAAGTTTAAATTTTTGAAAATAAACTTAAACATTATTTCTCAGTTCAAATATTACTGCGTTTTTGGGAAATATTGTATACACGCACAATTATGTTAACTAATAAAAAAAATTTTCATAGATCACAAAGAGAAAAAAAAGCTTATTTTTATAAATAAAGTCTATGTTTGTTTAAAGTTTGTTTTCTTTAAAACAAGTAACAAAACTTAACTTGAACAAATATTTTTTAGCATAAATTATTGAATTTTAAGAACCTTTAGGTAGTCATAATTAAACTCTGCTTTTCCCGAAATTCTAAACCTCAAATAACTGTATTCCGGAACATCAATATACCATGTACAATCGGCAGAGTTCGGATAATTTTGAGGATAATTTGGCGTGTTAATGTACTGCTCCTCAAATGCAAGAGTTAGATTAAATCCGCAACTCGTGCTTAATGATGAACCTAAAGGTATCTATTTTAAAATAAAATCATTGATTTAGACTTTATTTGAAAACAATGGAAATTAGCTGTCGTTCAGGTTGTTTTTAGCTATGACAGAAACTTAAAGGTTTTACACTATTTAATTTTGAAAACTTTTCAGAAAAGACTGTTTTTGTTATTTTTAATTTGTGTTTTTATTTTTATGATTGCCCGTTTTTCTTAAACTTTACTGCTTTTAAATCTAAAACGTAAAAAATTGATATAAAACATAAATTTAATTGATTTTTACTTATGAAAACTTGGAAAATTTTACTACTTTTACAATTTATTTTTATATACTTTTTTGTTATTGAAAATAAAATATAAAAAACTGTTTATTTTAAACTTAAATTAGCAAAAATTGTTTATCTTTTGTTAAACATAGTATGTACTTAGTGTTTCACTTATATTTCAAGCAGTAATACTAGAAATAATTTAAAGAACTGTTTAAAGGCCTTATAACTATCAAAACTTCATTATGATTTTCAAAATCAGTTTTTTTAAGTGAAGTTTAAAACAAAACATAGATAAAAATAAAAACTGTAGTTAATTATTGTAATGTAACGAAAACTTTTATTATAAGTTTACAATATTTTACCTTACAAAATAAGAAATAAACTTTTTAAGTTTTTTGTAACTTTTATGCTTTAAATACTATCCAATGTTGTTCAAAAACTAAATTGTTTAAGTTTTATTGTAAATAGTACAGTTAATTTATTTACTGCATTCAACTAAAACAAATAATATAAGCTTATTAGCTCAATAGGTAAAATTAAATTACAAAAATCACTTTGTGTTGAAAAACTAACTTGTAAGGTTGATTTGTTCAGTAAAGTAATTAGGATATATTAGTGCTGTTGTCGTTGGTGTTGTTAGTGTTGTTGTTGTTGTTGCCGTTGTTACCGTTGTTGCCGTTGTTGGCGGTGCCCTTGTAGTTGTGGTTTCTTCACCTGTTTAGTTTTCAGTTTTTCAAATAATGAAAAAAATGAGAACCCGTTCAAAGTTTTAAACTAAATTTAATTATTTTTTTAAAGGCGTAACTTATAATAAAGTTTTATCACCATTCTTGCCACGGATTTATATCGCATTTTTGCTATAAAAACACCAGTAGTTTATGGTTTTTCAATCAGGTTTTATTTATTTTTTTAATTGTTTCAAACTGCAATAGAAAACAAAATAAAATTAAAAAGTAATGAAAAGTTTTTCTTAACAAGCGTAAAGATAAAAAAAAATTAGTTTGACAAACAGTTGTATGTTTCAGCAAAATTGATTTATTGAAAAGAATGTATAATTATCGTAATCAATTTAAAAAATTTAAATACCATGTGATATCCTCTATAAGTGTCACTATAATCAGAAGAAAAAGTGTTTTAAAGTAGAAACAGTGTTCAGTTTTATAACAGTTAATATAGATAATCAGTTTGTTTTTAGTACTATAGGCTCATAGGTTTTGTTGTAACATTACCGTAAACACCTCCAACGTTTTTAAATGTCATGTGATATCCTTGATAGTTGTAACTATAATCAGAACGAAACAAAACTAAAAGTGTTCCTTTATATACTCGTCTATTATAAGTTTTCCAGTTTTTTAGTCCACTTAACCTTTCTGCACCATCACCAAAATTAATCTGTTTAAAAAAATAGTTTAGATGTTTAATTAAATTAAAACTATTTTATTAAATAATACGTCATCTGTTTATTTGCAATTTCAATATTTAAATACTTTAAACTAGTTTTGAAAGTTCAGAATATGTCTTCTTACTTCAACAAACTTTTATTTAAAAAAATCATATACTATCATAATTTAACCTGTAAGTAGTCGTACCCAGCTTCTACTTTTCCATCCACTTTTATTCTTATATATCCGTCTTCCGGAACGTCGATATACCACTTACATTCCGCATTGTCTGGGTAGTTTTCTGGATAATTTGGTGTATAGATATGCTGCTCCTCAAATGTAAGAAATGTGTTAAACTTACATCCATCTGAGGAACCTATTTTTTTAAAACAACAAATAAAAATTGCCATAAAATGCTGGTAAGTTTTTTATTCAAACATTTATTAGTTTGTATAAAGTACTGAAGTTCGAATTTTTTCTTAAACAATTAAAATTTATAGAAAAAGATACAATTTTAGAAAATCCTATAGTAATAACTTTTACATTGAACTTTTAGAGTAGAGTAAAAATAATCAACTTTCTTTTAAAAACTAACTATACGTTTCTCTTGAGTAGCATTAAACGTTAGAAGTATTGATAAATGAATAGTAAGTTCTTTATTTTTAGTATAGTTAGTTCAATTATTTTGTAGTTCGTACCAAACGCTTTGATTGCGTTCAGTAAAAAATTTAAAATGTTTTATTATAAAAGTTTTTCAAGATATTTGTAAACTTAGTTTCTTCTCAAAAATAGTTAGTAGATTTAACAGTTGCATATTTATAAACTTTTTTATCTGCCAAATAAATCTATTGAATACTTAACACCGATCGTTTTAAAACTAAAGTTGAATTGGAAAAGGCATAGATTACAAACCAGTAAGAAAATTTTAGTTTTTTTTTTAACGAAAAAAAAAGAAGGTCAAAGTAGTGATAACGTTTTGCATTTGATTTTTTAGCAGTACAGCCATTGGATTTTTTAGTTTGTCTTATACTTGTAAAACTATTTACATAAAACATAAGTATTTATGTTAAATGTGCTTGACCTTGTTAAATTGCATCATATTGTTTAATTTTTGTAAAAAAAAACTCTAAGACTTATAGGATACCTTGGAAAAAGTGGAATGTTTTAGTTGAACTTCTAAAGTGTTTTTTATATATATAGATAGCAAACTTCTTAA
The DNA here is from genome assembly GCF_965202585.1 of Thalia democratica. Lineage (NCBI taxonomy): Eukaryota > Metazoa > Chordata > Thaliacea > Salpida > Salpidae > Thalia > Thalia democratica. Next base: position 58,487,004 of record NC_139169.1, on the reverse strand, counting down.
TAATTATTGCCAATCTGTAAAACTAATTTTTGTTGAATATTCTCTCTAATTTGTTGTGACAATTTATACTAGCATATAAAAAATAAATGTAAATCATTTTTCTTAGTATGTAAAAATTGTAAAAATTCGTTAAAGACTTTAAAAACTTTACAAAACATAAAAGTCTAAATTATAGTTTAGTTGTTTTTAATCAGTTTGATATCGTGTTACTTCTATTTAGTTATTTTTAGGTTAAACAACTAAGTTTTGTTTGTGTAGTTAATTTAACACTTATGAAATATTAATTATCAACTAACACTTACGCAAAAATCATTACTGTATAACCCCAGACTTAAAATTCGTGGTGTTTTTTACTATCTACAGAAATAATCGTCAGTATTTTATTTAAAAAAATTAATTTTTATTTTTGTAGTTTTCTACAAATAAATTTAAGTTACAAAAAGATAATCTTTCTTTAAAAAAAAGTTTTACTTTTACGTAAGTTAAATCTATATATAAAACTATAATTAATTTCCAGTTTTCGATATCTTACCGTTATAAAAAAATCTGTTATTTTGTTTTACATTAAGAATATCGTCGTTTATTTTTTTTTTTAAATTTTAGTTGAAAAAAAATCTGTCACCTTTTTTGAATGATTAATAACGATTAAATATTTGAACCAGTACTTTCTTTTTTACGATTTTCATGTAAGTGGCGTTATATTATGATTTGTTATTTTGTTTTGTATTTCTACTTTACTTCATCTAATTTAGACTTAATAATTACAAATGTTATATAGTCTATAACAGTCGGATTTAACATTATGTATTGTATCTACTTTTAACCATTAATCTACAACAATCTGTAGTATTTATTTTTATTTTTACTAAACACACACATATATATATATATATATATATAAAGTTTTATTTAAAGATGCAAAACTCAAAGGACTCGAGTTTCGTGACTATTCACTCATCAGCTTCAAAACAAGTTTAAAATAAAGCACAAAATAAAATCACTAATGAAAGTAAAAAAAAATTTTCATAAATAGATTATGACGTAATTTTGAAACTATCAAAAAATCATGCAAAACGGCTCGTGCAAAAATTAATCTACCAACAGACAATAAACTAGCAAAAATTCATATAATTTCAGTGAGTAACTATATATTAGGACAGATAATTGAAAGAGGTAAAGATAAAATTAAGATGCAAATTGAAATTTAGGTTATTTTAAGATGAAATTAAAACTTGTTAAACTTTAAAAGCGACTTTTTTATATGTCTACAAGACGATACAAACTCGCTTCTTTTGTTTAAACATCTCTTGTCTTTCAGTGCATATACAACGGCTGATGCTTCTTTGAGACACAGCCTACATATTGGGCTATTGCCGTCGGCTATAGGCTGTGCTCTTTTTATAACTTCCCAGGATATTTCGTAGTCAATGCTGCTGCGCTTTAAGCCACAAACATACTTCGAAAGTTCAGTGTCATTTTCATATATGCCGCCTTTAAAAGATTTTTTATGATTGGCATACCTGAATCTAAACTGAGTCGAGCACAAGCCGACATAGAACCTCGTTTCAACGCCAGAGTTAACTGTGGCCCTGTAGACGATATTCTCTGAACTGCAATTACCCCCTTTCAAATTATATTTACAGCTACCAGCGCAGCCGCATTGACTTTGAATTCCTGAGTTTTGATTTAAAATTTTTTGGTTGTGTGCCTTAATGATATTCTCTAAATTTGCCGTACACGAATAACTTATTCGCATATTATGTTTGTTGAAAATTTTTGTTAGCGGATTTTGTTTATTGAAGTGTTTTTTGACTAGATTTATGAATTTTCTTCCAATATTAGTTTTTCAGAATTGCTAAAAGGGGGGTTGTACCAGATTACATTTCTTTTTCTTTTGTGTTTTTGACTATTAGGTTGTTGCTCAGGTTTTTCAAATTTAAGTTTGTTGTCGTATCCGCATTTTTTCATTATTTTTTCATATTCATCTTTAGTCTTTAGAAAATTTTCTTCTTTGCTTGATCGTTTATTTAGGCGTTGATTTATTATGTTAGGAATTTGTTTTATAATGTTTTTAGGGTGGCTTGATTGTTTGTTGACATACATAATTTTAGCGTTTTGTTTCCTGTAAGGCATAAAAGAGATATCATTCAAGTTGAGCTTTCTAGGATATGAAAGCTCAACTTGAATGATATCTCTTTTATGCCTTACAGGAAACAAAACGCTAAAATTATGTATGTCAACAAACAATCAAGCCACCCTAAAAACATTATAAAACAAATTCCTAACATAATAAATCAACGCCTAAATAAACGATCAAGCAAAGAAGAAAATTTTCTAAAGACTAAAGATGAATATGAAAAAATAATGAAAAAATGCGGATACGACAACAAACTTAAATTTGAAAAACCTGAGCAACAACCTAATAGTCAAAAACACAAAAAAAAAAGAAATGTAATCTGGTACAACCCCCCTTTTAGCAATTCTGAAAAACTAATATTGGAAGAAAATTCATAAATCTAGTCAAAAAACACTTCAATAAACAAAATCCGCTAACAAAAATTTTCAACAAACATAATATGCGAATAAGTTATTCGTGTACGGCAAATTTAGAGAATATCATTAAGGCACACAACCAAAAAATTTTAAATCAAAACTCAGGAATTCAAAGTCAATGCGGCTGCGCTGGTAGCTGTAAATATAATTTGAAAGGGGGTAATTGCCGTTCAGAGAATATCGTCTACAGGGCCACAGTTAACTCTGGCGTTGAAACGAGGTTCTATGTCGGCTTGTGCTCGACTCAGTTTAGATTCAGGTATGCCAATCATAAAAAATCTTTTAAAGGCGGCATATATGAAAATGACACTGAACTTTCGAAGTATGTTTGTGGCTTAAAGCGCAGCAGCATTGACTACGAAATATCCTGGGAAGTTATAAAAAGAGCACAGCCTATAGCCGACGGCAATAGCCCAATATGTAGGCTGTGTCTCAAAGAAGCATCAGCCGTTGTATATGCACTGAAAGACAAGAGATGTTTAAACAAAAGAAGCGAGTTTGTATCGTCTTGTAGACATATAAAAAAGTCGCTTTTAAAGTTTAACAAGTTTTAATTTCATCTTAAAATAACCTAAATTTCAATTTGCATCTTAATTTTATCTTTACCTCTTTCAATTATCTGTCCTAATATATAGTTACTCACTGAAATTATATGAATTTTTGCTAGTTTATTGTCTGTTGGTAGATTAATTTTTGCACGAGCCGTTTTGCATGATTTTTTGATAGTTTCAAAATTACGTCATAATCTATTTATGAAAAATTTTTTTTACTTTCATTAGTGATTTTGTTTTGTGCTTTATTTTAAACTTGTTTTGAAGCTGATGAGTGAATAGTCACGAAACTCGAGTCCTTTGAGTTTTGCATCTTTAAATAAAATTTTTTATTAATAAAGCCCTCAAGGTGGGCTCAGTGTGAAAAATTTAATTTATTAAGTTAAATAACTTAATTCTATATATATATATATATATATACCTACATTAGCTTCTATTTTTTCCTTACAGAATTTTTCTTCAGAGCTCCGTTGAAGTGTGTTAACCCGTTAACACACAGAAACATGTGTTATAAAACATGTGTAATAAAGAAAGAATACTGTTTAATATGTTATTATCATATATTTAGTGAACTTGTTTTGCTCAGATCTTTATTAGCAAACGCTTAAATTTCTATTTTTTTAAAGTTATAAACACTATTTATTACGTATAAAACGTTCTTAATTTATAATAATGTGATAAAAACTTAAATTTAATTTTTAACTATCTTATCAGCATTATATAGACTACTATATTATATGTTTTTGACATAAATTTTTATTTTCAAAGATGTTAAACAATATATCCCTAATAGATACTTCAACGGTAGGCCAAAAACCTCAAACTTTTTATCAGAAGATGGAAAACTGTGGCCAGAGGGCTAAAAGTTAAAGATGTGCATAAATCATTGGTTTTTTTCGGCTAAAAAAAGTTTACAAACGTGAACTAGTTTTTGCTTATAAGTAAACTGTCGCTTTTTTGTGAATACTAATTAATATTTTCTTTTACTAAACAGTACCTTAAACATAAAGTTAGTTGACTTTTACAATTAACAAAAAATAACAGTAAGCTTATAAAATTTACTATTTAAATTGGAAAAAGCTACTTTAACTATAAAATACTTGTTGCTATTGTAGTTTCTAATATTTGTGATACTGAAAAACAATTTGTTTTATATCAATTGCTGAAAATTTAACCACATTTCTTGAAATATCTTAAGCGTATTTTTAAACGTTATAAATTTTATTGCATTATATGTTTATGTTATACAGATTATTTTTTTAAAGAAACCATAATTTTACACCAGAAGAAAATTGTTTAATGCTTAAAAACTTTTACTTTTATTAAATGTATTAACTTTCTCTGTTATTTGTTAAAATCAATTAAAAAAACAAAAAAAAATCAATTGTAAAAACAAAAATTAAATTTATAGTAAAATAAACTGTGTAAAACAAACAGACAAGGAAGTTTTGTCGTGTTACAACTTATACAATAATTAAGCATAATAAGGAGTTTGTGTTTTAACAAAGTTGATTCATAAAACTTGGTGTAATAATACCGTAAGATTTTCACCTTTTTTAAATGAAATGTGGTATCCTCTGTAAACAGTAATTCTATCAGAATAAAACGAAACTTTAATAGTTCCTTTTTCTACCGATCTAACTCGAGTTAAATTGAAATGATATCCATGAAATGTTTCGCTATTGTTACCATAATTAATCTGCAGATAAAAAGTTTAGATAATATATTAAACAAAACTAAAATATTTTATTAGGTATTTCAATCACAGCTTTATAGCAGTTTTGTAAATTTACTACCAAAGAATAAAATTTAACTATTTAAAGTTTTTATGTAAAATTTTATGGAGTTCGTATTTTTAGAAAAAGACATAGTACTTATCATAAAAGTACAAAAACCTTCAGGTAGTCGTAATGAGGTTCTATTCTTCCGTTTACAACAAATCTCATATATCCATCTTCTGGAACGTCGATATACCACTCGCATTTTGTAAATTCCGGATAGCTTTGAGGATAATTTGGTGTATAGATGTGCTGTTCCTCAAAAGTCAGGGTTGTGTTGTATCCGCAGTTTAAAGCTAAAATTAAGCATTCCAAAGTAAATTTATATAGCTAAACTGTATTTTTAAACAGTGAAATTAAGTTTTTAAATGTTAGCTTATGTTATTTTCCTATGTTTAACGTGACTTTATGTTAAAAATCATTCATTTTTCATGATAAGTTATTCTGAGTTTAATGTCGTATTATGTTCTGTTTTTCCATTTAAAAACTTTTTTGCCTATTATCTGTTCATTATTTTAGAAGTAAAAGTTTGTAATGTTAAAAGAGATGCTTATTTTTCTTTCTTTATTTTACAGCTCAAAATAGTTAAAGTAAAAGTTCGTGTGTAGCTCGATGACCGAAATATATTTCTACACACAAAGTACTTTCACCAAGTTTTTGAGATTTAATTTAATTATTGTGTTCAACAAACCTATTTCCTTAAAAAAAAGGTTTTTAAGTTTTAAGTTTTTATCTACCAGTTTTGCTTAAAATTTCAATTGTTAACAAAATTAACTCGTAACATAGCTGTTTTCATAATTTACTTAAAAAAAGTTAAAAAAGTCTACTACTCATTTTAATTCACATTTTAAATGACAAGTATTAACTTTCAAAGACAACTTGTATTAACTCGTTAAATTAACAAAGTTTGTTTTACCTTTTGAGAAGCTTTTTAACTTATACTTTAAGCAGTAGTACTTAATGCATTTTTGTTTATAGACCTGTTAGAAAAGGTCTTGTAACTACTCAAATTACAAACATTTTTCAACAACCTGTTATTAATTTTTGCTTTGTATTATTTTATTAGAGATTTTTTACACTACGTAACATTTAAAACCCTTAATAATTAATTATTGTTATATATAATAATATTGTAATGTAAAAACCCTCTTACGGAAAAGTTTGTTTTAATTTTACAACTCTTTATCCTACAAACTAATAGTCAAGCTTTTAATATTTTTAAAACTCCATGCTTTTTATATATTGTCCTGTGTTGTCTGTACCTTAAATTGTCTGAGTAATACTTTAAATATTAAAGTTATTTTATTACAGCGTTAGGCAAAACTAAAAGATTTATCAAAACAACAATTTTAACACAGAAAACTGTTCAAGTTTAAAAAAAATAAATTGTAAGGTTGGTTTGTTAAATTATATAATACTATTGTATTTATATATTTTTACAAAACTTCTAATACTGCTTAACGCTTTTTTATAAAAAGTTTTATTTAATGAAATACTAATAAAACAAAAGTTTAATATAATAAATTTAGACGTATAATAAAGTTTTGTCACTTAAATTAACTACTATAGATAAGCAAAAAATAATTTTATCATGTCATACAAATAATGACTTTAAACTAGTGAAAAAGTCATAATTCCTTAAATGATAAGTTGTTTTTAAAACCAATAATTGTTCTAAATAACAATAGAAAAAAAGAGAATAAAAGCAAAAACTTAAAGTAAAAAGTGTTTTGTTCAACAAACATACTAAACAGTTTTTAAATGTTTTAAATTGTATAACGATTAAGTTACAAAAAAAGTTTTGTGTTACTATTAAGTCTTAATAATCAGTTTAACATTACCAAATGGAATTTCTTTTTTGAACACCATGTGGTATCCCCTATAAGTAGTTTGACTATTATCAGAAGTAAACGAAACTTCAACAGTTCCGTTTCTTACTGGTTTCAAATATGTGTAATTGTTCTTAGTTCCACTAAACATTTCTCCACTCCCACGGTGTGTAATCTGAAAAATAAATTGATATAGCATGTTTAATTTTTTCAAGTATTTTTTAAATTACTTCAACTACAGCTTAATTTAGTCTTTGAAACTTTATTATTTTAAAATTTTAACTTCTTTTGTCGAAGTTTAAGGAACTGATACTTGAAAAAAAAACGTAGTCTTTAAAGAAACAATAACCACAAAGTTGTTATGCCCAACTCTTCCATTCAGTAAAATTCTCATATATCCATCTTCTGGAATGACGATATACCACTTACATTCAGTATTGTCCGGGTAGTTTTGAGGGTAGTTTGGTGTAAAAATGTGCTGTTCCTCAAGTGTGAGAGTTGTTTCAAACCCGCAGTTTACTACTGAGGCGTCTGTTTTTTTTATTTCAATGAAATCAATATACATAGATAATTAAAAATAAGTATAGCTACGGGTTTATTTTTATAAGATTCATTATTTTATATAAAGCACTGAACTTCAATACCATTACTTTAATTTGTACGATCAAAATGTAAAAAAGGTTTTTTTTTGCAAACTTGTTTTGCTTATAAAATAGCTTCTTGAATAACTTTATAAAATAAGCAAAAAATTGAAAATAAATGATATTTATTATTCACTTTATAGGTAAGAACTCACTATAAGATTCCTCTTGAGCAGCACTTAAAGTAAGAAACAATGTTAAAAAAACAGTTAATGCGTTAATTTGTTTTTTGTAATTCATAACAACAGTTTTGACTTTATTAGAATTTATAAAAATACATCTGGTTTTAAACTTCCTTTTGTTGTTTTAATATTATTTTTATCAAAACCAGCAACTTGTAATGTAATTACAACCTTTTTTACCTATAAAATAAATACTTTTTAAAATTTAAAGGCTAAAAAAATTATATTTTTGTATAAATAGTTTACCAGTTTAAATTATAAATTATTATAAGAATTTTGAGTTTATAAAGAAGTAAATACCATAAGAACGTTTTAAATTTAAAAATGTAGGAGTGCACATTTAAACTTTATATTGACATATGCTTGTACCAAACATGTAACGTTGTTTACATACAACACAAATGTTTATCTATAATGTGTTGTAACATCGTACGATTTATGTTGACAAAGAAAATTTTACAAGTAAAATTCAGTTTTTACAGTGAGAAGTTCAAAGACTTGTAGGGAAGCCTCGGTAAAAATTTGAATAACTTTAAATGCTGCTTTTAGAGTTTCTTAGTAAGTTTAAAATAAAAATCTTCTTTGAGTAAGTAACTAAAAGAGTTTCTTTTAGTTATAAACTAATTATTATAGAATACCTTAACTTATAACTAAGTTCAATTAGTTATAACAAGGTGAAAATTTTTAATGTTGCTGGTATAGTTCACTGTCTGCCAAAATAGGCAATTTTAAAAGGTTTTAACAAATCGAATAAATGGTAAACGGGCAAAAAAAAAGGGTAAATTTAAGTTTTAGACAATTGTTATTTCGTTTATGTTATCAAAAAATAAAGTTGCTACTTTTTCTTATTGTTCTTAAAGTAAAGAGTTTTTGCTTAAGTAAAAACTATTAAAAATGTATCGCATTTTAATCTATATAATAGTATTTAAGCATAATGCTTTAAAAGAATAAAATAGTAACTCTTAATTTCTATATATAGGTTCTCTATTACAAAACATATATCATTTAGAAGGAAGTTATAACTTTTTAGGAAGATAACTCATTTTGGCTGTTTGTGCTAACATAGCGGCCTAATCTCAAGAAAGTGTGCATAGAAACAGATGCACAGATTACAAATGAGTAACAAAACTTTAACTTAGATTAAATATCAAGATTAAACGAAATTCGTTTTAATTAATAGATTATTTAAATACAAGTTTAAAATGTACGTCTTTGTCCATTAAAAAAAGATATACCTTTTCATATGCAAAACAGGTTAAAACGTATTTTTGATACAATAACAATAAAACTTCTTAGAAGAAACAGTACAATATACTGTTAATTTTTAAACTTTGAACTTGAAACACACTCCGTCAAAGAAATTGTATTTATATTTTTTACCATTTTTGATATACTATATGTTTTGGTTTTAAGAAAACAAATAAAGAGATCTCAACTCTGGAGGAGAAATAATTAGTTTATTCTTTCAAGAATTTATTTTACAAACTAAACTTCGGTCAAAGACCTCGTAAGTGCTTAAATAAATTTTATTTAAATAGAATTCTATTTTATTAATTTTATTCTATTTGAATAAAATTTATTTAAGCATTGACGAGGTCTTTGACCGAAACTTAGTTTTTAAAACAAATTCTTGAAAAAATAAATTCATTTTTAAAATATCTTTGAAATTATTGAAAACAATTATGATTGTAAAGAATATTTAAAAAAAAAATTTGTTCGAAAATTTTAAGCTTACATTTAAACGACTAAAATATTTTCATGTTACAAAAAAATCTTACATGACTTTTTAAGGTGTAAACAGCGCATCTTCCTATTAGAATCTTAACATGTTTATATTTAGTGATCGTTTTAGTTTTTTTTTTGGAAAAAATTAAAAAAAAAATATCTTTTTGTATTGTTTAATGAAAAAAATAAGCATTAGTTTGAAAAGTTTTCTTTTAAGATTTTTAAAGATTAGTTATGTTTTAAGCAAAAATAAAAAGAGAAATTTCTAGTACTCTACAGTAAATAAAAATGTTATTAAACCCAAAGTAAACTGTTACGCTAATCTTCCAAAATAAGATTTAATACAAGTTTATAAAGCACTTGCTAAATACTTGTAAGACATTTTACCTTTTAAGATTTACTTAAAACTAAAAGGTTTCTGTTGTGAAACTTAACAAATAAACTTATCAAAATGTATTTAAGGTCTTATTTTTTAATATTTTTTCATTGATTATTATTGAAAAGAAATTAAGGTTTAATTTATAACTAAACTATAAGCTTTTAAAACATGTATGATACTTTGAAAAAGAAAGTTTAAAACAAACTTGTCGCAAACATTTTAGTTTTGTAAATCAATTGTTGTTAGAATTACTTGTTTCAACTTTATAAAAAAAATCTTGAACGGGTTTTAAAGAATTCTTTTAATTTTATTCTTTTTTTTTAACTTTGAGAATTTTCAATTAAAACATAAAAAACTTTATTAATATAAAAAAGTTGACAATAAAGTTTAATAAATACCCCAAATACTCAAAAAAAAACTTAACTTTTTTCAAAGTATTTACCACTAATGACTGCACACTAGTAATTTTAAAGGTTCTTCTACGCCTCATCTTAAAATCTTTAAACGTTTTATAAGTTATGAAAACTTATAAAACTAAAAAAGCTTTCGACTACTTGACTTGATATATTCTTTCGTGTTTTTTGTGCAGTTTTTCTAAATATTATTTATCTTATAATATTTTTTTACTTAAAGTACTATATTATTTTTATTTACTAAGGTTTTGTTTATTAATTTTAAAACAATATTTTTTCAAACTATTACGTTTTATTTATATAATATTATCTTCTATATACTTTCAAATTAAAAGAAACATATGTCGCTTTAGTATTTTGTTTTAATTTTTAATCTTCATGTTTGTCTTAAGCTCAGGTTTCGATCCAGCGTTTCACAATAAACAACAACAATAATAACTACAAGCTAAAGATGAAAATTTAGCCTTAACCTTTTCAAATTCTAAAATTAATTTTGCCCTTAACTTAATAGAAAAAAAAACAATGCAAAACAGATCTGTTGCCTATATAACTACTGGTAGACAAAATTAACTTACAAAAAAGAGACTTAATTTTAGTAAGATTTTTAAAACTAAAAAAATTATTACAAGTAACCATTAAAAAAAAAACAGAGAATTTGATTCTATTTTCGATAAACAAAATAAAATAATTGTTTGTGTCACTCATTAAAACTCAATTATCATCAGTTTTTTTTAATATGACATTTTTGTTCTACGCTTATCAAGATTAACTTTGTATAAAACTAGTCAGATATATCAAAGAATTAAGTTAGACTAGTTTTTTTTTAATGTAAATTAAAATTAAAAAAAAAAAAAATTATAAGAAAAAAAAAACAATTAGTTTTGTTTTATTCTTCGTCTACGCTAAGTTAGTCTGAGGAGTTTTATTTTAATTTTGTACAAACAATTTTAGAAAGATAAAATTTAATTCGATGGTTGCAGTACTTGAAGTTAAGGTTTACGTGAAGCAAATTGAGCAGTGCAGCTTCGGACCGGGAGGACTTTAGAGCCTAAACATTCTACAAAATCCCAAAATGAAGAAGAAAAAAACGAAACGCATTTCGGCATAAACGAGCACACCCAGTTCAGAAGAATATCAAAAAAAGGCCAAATTAAATTTGATGAGCAATTCATCTTTCGCAGTCGAATTGAAAGAGACAAACATTTGTTATACAACTCAAAGTTGAAGTTGTTCGTTAATATTTCATGTACATTTTGATTCGTACAAATTCGGACACGCATCAGTTGATCTCGCTGATTTCATTGGTCGTGGACCCGCGCTCTGCTCTAGCCGTGTACAAAAAAAAAACCGATTGCAACAGGATGCCACAGCAAGTTTGGAAGCAACATAAAATTTCCTTGAACATTGATAAAGAGTTTTATTTGTTATACAAAAAAAAAAGGAAAAAGAAAAAAAAAAGTTTATCGAAACTTTAGATAAACTAGTAAAGAAAAAAATAAGTTAAACGACCAAAGTTTTTTTTGTTTTACCAGAAAAGACTCACAACAGATAATCGATTCAATTTTATTAAAACTATTAAGAAATCTATAACACTAAATATATACAATGTTTTGTAAAATAATTTCGATTTTGTTAAAAAAAATTCCGGTTAAGTCGAATAAAGTACAAAAAAAAGTTAGTAGATACAAGTCATAAAGAAAAAGTTATTTAAAAACTTAGAATTTAAGTCTTGATGTAGTTCAACAACTTGATTATTAAGTACATTAATAAAAAAACAGTTTTGTATAATGTTTTTTAGTATTTTAAAGTTTTAATTTTACAACAAACTCTCTTTACTAACTACTACTATTACGTGATAAGTTTTCGGCCAATACTTAAAAGTTAGTATTTGTTTGAAACAAATTTTTGTCTTTAAAAGTATGTTTGCAAGTCATATTTTACGTGTTCACTCTTATTTTATAAAAAAGTTAATTGAATTTGAAACTACTAAACCTGAATACATCTAATTTCACTTAACTATTAGCTAGAACACAATCAGTAGTTAGTAATGGGCACCGTACGGCCCATTGGCTGGACTTTGCCTGCCAAGCAGAACACTTTGGCGTGGCATAACTTAAGAACAAACTTTTACAAAGCAACTAACGTTGATATTTCTTAAAACACGTGTTCTCTTCAAATGTGCTATTAGTTTGGTTTTTGTACGTGATATTACTTTTAAAGTTATTGTTTCAATATGATTTTGCACCAAAGTTTTATTATATGTCCAGCCGCAAAAGGTTTTTCTGGTAAACATTACTCCTCAACTAAGAAATTTCCAACAACCTATTATAGGTTTTAAATGATTAAAACGAAACTAAGAAATCTAGTACACCTTTAAAATTTTCAAAATTCATAATTTACTGGATCCAGTCGAATCTTAATTTGAAAAACAGATCCGGAAATTGTTTTACCAGAATATCCAGATGAAATTTGTAAATTTGGTAGATTACTAACAACAAACTTTTTTGTTATAGAAACAGTTTTCAAATGAATCTAAGACAGATTTTTTCATAATAAGAAAAAATAGGAAAACTTAAGATTTGTAATATGGCATATACCCAAACTCGAATTAAATTAATATTAAAAGTACAGTAGCCTGCCACTTGAGTACGCACTGCCAGTTTAGTACGCATTCTTTTAGCCAAAAACTCTTACTTTTTTGAGTTTAAAAAGTAGGATAACCTGAAAGTAGTAAAACAAAAGTGATTTATTTAAAAAATATACTAAAATTAAATAAAACTAAAACTGATGGAATCATAAATAAAGTTATTAACTCTCAGTATTATATACCAAATCCACTATTTAAAACAAATCTATTACAGTTTGTTCATTTAACGTAATAACGATTAATGTAGTTGACATTTGTATCTCCCATAATTAAAACAAAGGAACAAAACAAATTTTTAAATACTCATACTGAAATTTAGACAAATGAAAATAATGAGCAGGTGCAATTTACATTTACATACCCCATGATCGAAACATAAGTGTAAAAAGCTTATATTAAAATAAAATTATTTAACAAAAATAACAAACAATGCAATTGAAATTTATTTAGAGTTATTTCGTATTGAAAAAATGTATGTTAGTGTAGCTTGTCAATTGGGTATAGGAGACACTTTTTGCTGTTCATAAACTATTTTCAAATTTTTTTTATCTATTTAATGTAGCTTTCTATAAATGTTTTAACTTGCAGTTACTCGCATTTCTGCTAATAAAGCTCTTTTTCTAAAATTTAAAAATGACTTTATGATAACATTATCAAGAGTAGTAAAAGCTTTTAAGTTTTAATTATTGCTACTAACATCCATTTTCTCATCCTCGTCTGATGTAGTACTTTCTTTTTCATTTACTGTTTACAACTTTTCTAAAAATATGTTTGTTTCTTCTAATACTTCTTCTTATAATATTTGACTGATTTCAACATCAATAGCTACAAAATAGTGATCTACCGGATCCACAAAATAAGAACCCGGCAGGAACTGGATTAACTTTTAAAAAAGGATCAAACCTGATCCGAATGTTAATAAAAAAGGCCGGATCCGGAACTTACTTTAAATTTAGTAAAAACAATTAATTAAAAGTTAAAAGCTTTGTCTATTGCAGGAATCGGTAGCATTTTATAATTCTCGAGCCTTTTTTTTAAGTTGCATCTGGGCTGCACTGTATAAAATAAGTCTTCGCGGGCTACATTTATTTAAAAATATTCGTATTAATCAACATATAAATACTATTCAAAAATTCTGATAAAATAAGCAATTATAGAACACTAGTAATCATTATTATTGATCAAATGGTCTATTTCTAAGCTTTTACAACAAAAACTTTTCTTATTCATGTTTATAAAGGGTAAGCTTCGAGCTGAAAATTACCGCACGGGCCCCAGATTTTGGCTTTGAGGAAAGGATTTGGACCGCGGGCCGCAGCTTTCCGACCCCTGGTAACTTACTTATAAAGAAGTTAAGCATCCTTCAAAAGTGTATGATGAATAAATCTCGCCTGTTATGTAAAAAATGCTACCATATCGTGTCCATCGACTAATGAAGTTACCTAAACTTATTAAAGAACATTAAAAAAGTGTACTGAAACAGGTCTGTTTTGGAATAAATCAAAACAATTTGATTTTTAAACACAGCAAATAAAAAACTGTTGGTTTTTCATGTAAGGAAGCAAAGTTACTATAATTTAATCAATCAACACGCTTTTATTAATACAGCTATGGTTTGATATGTCAATAAGGAGCAATTTAAAGTTTACCTTTGTTTTTTTCATTAATCATTTTTGTTTGGAAGCAACGAAAAAGCCAAAAAGTTATTTGTAAGCCTACAATATACATCAATGACAGTTTTCAAAAGTACTGATATTGTGAGTTTGTTTATGCTTTATAGTTTACTTGTGTCTATTTAAAGAAAGTTTTGTTAAAAGATTAGTGTGGTTGTTTCTTTATCGTTGATTATGTTCAAAATAGTATATCAAAATTAGCTGTTTTAATTAAGTATTTTAGCTAAAGTCCTACCGAATCCAGATCTTTTTTTTCAAATTGAGATCTGTGCAAATCTATAAAGGCAATATCTGGTGGTATTCCGATACTGGATCCCGTAGATCATTAATATTTGTGCTTAAGTTTTTAAACAGTTTAAAAATATAATTCTTAACTAGGTATTTTTTACTTTAAACTTTTTTTTTTGTTTTACATCACGCAGAAAGAAAAAAATCGAAATTTAAAAGTCGAATGTGCTTCTTAAGAATTTAAGGCTTACAAAAAAATCGTTTAATGATAAATATCTAATAACATAAATTAAATTTTAAAAATCGGCAAAATTATTTCATAGATGTTAAAGAGAAAGCAACTTTTTAAAAAACAAACTCCTCTTAGTTATAAGTTTTTACTACATACAACCTTACAGATAGTAATCAAATTTAGAATCTTTAAGTTCAGAACTTGACATACAGTAAAATTTAAATTTCTCGGAAACTATAACGGATTTATATTGATATTGAAAAAGTAATTTTAAAAGTAGTCAGTAAGTTTTCGAACTTGGTTTTATTTTTTTTATAATATTTATACCACTGTTTATTGAAAACGTTATTTAGTAATTTTACCACTTTTAATTATGAATTGGTTTAATTGAAAATTAAAGTTTGCTTTTTATAATTAAGATTACTGTTTATAAAAAAAATTTTAACACAAAGTAAAACATTTCGAATAGCATAAAAGTAAGTTAATGATGAAAAATGATACTAAAAAACACAATATAAAACATTTAAAGTTCTTAAAAGGTACAAAAAATTTGAATGGCAGCTTAAACTGGTTTAATGAATCTAAGCTTATCAAAAATTTAAATAGAAATATAAAATAATCCTCTTTCTGAATACTTTCAGTGTATATCTATTAACAGGTTAAATTAGGTAAAGGTTTACTTAAATATAAAGGTATTTTTTTATATAATCAAACTAAACAATTTAGGTCAAGTATTTTTATCTATATACAACTTTGTACAGATAAGAACAATCAATTTATATTTTATATTGTTATTAGCTATATATTTCTTATTATTCTATCAATTTAAGTTTTTTCAATAACTGAGTGTCAATTTAGCTTACCGTATAAAGGCCGTTTGATTTAGACAACTTTTATTCTAGTTTGTTTTTTTGTTTCAACGTCTATCAGATGTTTTGCTTTTTTTTTTAAGAGTTACAGTGATTATAACTAACAACTAAGGTGAATAATTAAATTTCAGTACTACTTAGTTACCTGTTTATTAAAATACCACAATAATTAGCGATCGACCTTAGTTAAACAAGCTTAAGTAACTGTAAATTAAAAAATGAACTAGTTTTTCTACGTTTTATTAACAGTGTAAATTCTATCTAGACTTTTCAAAATCTTGTTATCTAGACTTGGTCGTTTTCTTGTAGTCCAAAGATTCTGACTGAAAATAGTCAAGATATTATTACTATTTAAACATGTATTATACAATCATCATAGCACGATTTTAACTTAATAAACTACATATAACAAAAAACTGTATTTATTGTAGTTTAGGGTAAGTTATGTTGCTTAATATCTTTTTTTAAATTTCAACTTAAGAAAAGAATACAAATTTATCAAACCGACTAACCAGAGATATTTTTAGGTAGGAGTCTTTGCAACCAATAAAAACTTTCGCATCCCAACTTTTGACCATAAACCTTCCTAACCAATTCTTTTTACTACTCTTTTTAGGTAAAAAAGATAAATATTTAATTTTATCCACGATTAGAGTTTTATGACAGTTATAGATTACTTTATTTTCATTTTTTGTTTCGATTTTGTATCCTCCGTACAATACATAAATTACCAAAGTTATGGTGATCAATTGACGTAAAATATTCCACCAAAATACAAAGTAATAAAAAACATTAAGCAAAACTTCAGTACCATTCATACATTTTTCAAAAATTTCCATGTATTTTTGTACTATAACAGTTATATATAAAATATACGGTATAGCTATTTAACTAGACATAAAACTTTATCCTAATATTGTTGTATTCCTGAGAACTAAAACTGATATTTATAGTTTGAACACATGTATTTCTATTATGACGTATTTTATTTTACGAATTTAAGTTTGTGAGTTAATTTCAATACTGATTTTCTTTCACTTTTTCTAAAGTAACTGTATAACTTTCTAAAATGAAGAAGTACAGATCAAACAAAATTATAGCAAATAGCATGTAACAACTTATTTAAACAACAACAAAAAAATAATTCAATTTTTTTTATACTGCTAAGTTAAGTACCTTTTTAATGTACCTTCTATGAATTTTTTTAATTAGTAGTAAGACTATAATATACTTTTTGTTTGTTTGATTCTATTTTAACAAGACTTGATTATGTCTGAACAGCCCTACAGGGCGGAAGATTGTTTATTATACAAGTTTTTGGATACTGTTGTGTATAACGAAATAGGACTTTAAATCCTTAAAGTTCATACAAACATCAAAACAAATTTTTATAGTCAATAAAGCCTGAAAACTTTAAATAACTTATTTATTGCTTCTAAAACTGCTAAGAGAATCTTTAGTAATAAATCTATTAATCTACAAGCAATTAAGTAAAATAAAATTTTGTAGTGCTAAAATCCGAGCTTATAAAAAGGTTAAACGCTTACAAACAAAAATAAATTTAAGTAAATGTCCAAAACTCAAGTTAAAAGTTTTTAAATATTTAATAACATATACCTTACCGAATTTTAAAAATCGACATGATAATACATTTTTATATAGACAATAACGATTTATAATTGATAAACAAATTATTTTGAAAATTTGTGATACTTATTTAAAACTTAAACATGGTAACATTAGATAATAAACTATGTGTACACTGTTTTAGAATAAATGAGCTGAATAAAAGATCAATCAAAGACAACTAAAGAATAAATAAGCAAAACCTTGAAAATAAGTAAACTTATACAATTTATACTTTTGATTTTCTTTCTAAAATGTTTTTAGAACTTTGCTCGTTATTGGTTCCGACATATTTTTAATTTATAACAACCGTCTAACAAATATATATCCAAAACAACTGTTGTTTTAAAAGTTTTTAGTAAACATATCTTAACCTTCTTTGTTGTTTATAGTTAACAATTAGTTACAACAAAGTTGAATAAACACAGGTGTATGTATAAAATCTATATCAAAAAGTTTTCTATGATTCGATTGGGCTGCAAAGAATTTATTTTTAATTTACAAATTTTAATTTACAAATTTGAAAGCATTGCATCGTATTCTTAAAGCTACAATAAATATCTTATTTTATTAATTCGGATTACCACTGATGGTAAACTGACCTCTAGCTAAATAGTTGAATAATTATTTACTTTAAATGTTTTAAATTATAAATTGAACTTTTTATAGTTATTTTTTTTTGGTTATTGTCTTAACTTCACACAATTTTACGTTTATACTGATAAAATATTAAAAAAAACCCAAGTTATTAAAATACCATATTTTATAACAACCACTACATAATAAAAACTAATTAAATTAAACGTTTCTAAAAAAGAAGTTTAAGTCTTGTACAATTAAAAAATAATTTATTATCAAAAAAAAGTTTGTTATGAATTAGTTACTCTACTTAACTAAATCGATTAAATATTAACAAAACAATAAAACCAAAACATCTAAATAATTTTAAACAACTTGCACAAAACTAAGTTTATAATACATAACAATCATCATTTATTTCTAAAATATTCAGCATCAAAAATGTAATAAAAGTTAATAGATGTTTTTCAATAAATTTAAATGTTTAATTGACCTAAAGCCAGGTAATTAAATAATCTTATTGACAAGATTTTTGGCGAAATTAAATAAAAAGAAGCTTTCTCAAATGACGGTTGAACGTGATTCTTGAACAATTATTCAACATAGTTCTAAATGACTTAAACTTTACAAATCTTGTATTAATCTGCTTTGTGATGTTTAATGTTTGAATAAAACAAATAAATCAAAAAACATAATTCTTCAAACCACCAAGAGTGCTGTATTTTTAAAACTCTCTTACCTGAGATTAGTATTGCTTTCTCTATTTCGAACTTAGGGCAGTTTTTACTTGACTGCTTTGATCTGTTATTTATTTTTTTTAAACATAATTCTGTTCCAGTTAGATAGTTTTCCTAAAATTTTTATCATTACACAATAAGTTCTATAAAAAACAAGTTATTGCTTTTAAAGAGCAAAAAAAACGAAATGAGAAAAAAAATGTTGTCTATATTTTGTATTTAAGTACATAAATTACATTTCATAGAAATAATTTGAAAGACTTCATATTGCTTAATTATTCTATATAGGTAAAATTTAAATTTTTATTTGCAGCCTTATTTTTGTAACAAATTAAATCTGAATGTTAAAATTTTCAAACTAGTGCACACATGTGCAATTATATACAACGCATTAATAAAAATATTTTTTTTATATGACCTTACAAGGCTTTATAACGAGTTACATTCTAGTATTTCAGATTTTTTTTTACTAAAATATTTTAAATTTTCAAACTTAGTTATATTAAGAATAAAGCTTTTAAAGTAGTTTTCATTGAGTTAAGTTACTTTATTTTTAGACTGAACTACTTGTTTAGTATACTAGATAGCTAAACTGCAATAAAAAATCATTTTTACTGTTTCATTTGTTTTGTTTCTATTTTATATTTTGATTTAACTTACACTTTAAAAATCTGTACGTAAATTAAAACTAGAATGTTTTTAGAAATTTCAAAATTATATCCATGCTTTTACGAAGTATTGTTGTGAAGCTTTTATTTAGATTTAAAACTCAAATGGTAATAGTAGAATTAACGAATGGAAGTAGTCGTAAGTTTAGCTTAAATATAATTCCTTTTTATTTATATATATAACACATACTTTAGTTTTAAGTTCGTTTTTATTTCTTTGAGTTACGTTTATGTTCGTAGTAAAGAGTGCAACTGTTGCGTTTAGTAACACCTATTCAGTTTTTAAAATGACAAAATGTACTGCAGATAGTTATAACTAATGCTGAAAAAATTTTGAAAAAATACAGCAACACCTTTTTTAGTTTGTTTTGTGTTTAAAGTGGACTAAATTTAATTCTGTGTTATAAATTGCTCGTGTTTTTATTAAGTTGCTTACAAGTTTTTATGATCTTTTAGTGGTTTCTTCTTTTTTTTACTTTTGGGGTAATAAAATAATATTTTAATTAAAACTTTTATAACATTAATACCTTATTCATTAAATTAAACTTACAAAATTAAATATTGTAGAAGTTTTTCGAAAATTTTAAGAATAAGATAATTTAAATTAACTTAATAACGTTTGTTTATATTTGCTTTCGTTAAGTTATTGAGATTCATTAACTAAACTTTATAAATTTGTAACAAAATACACTGTTACAATAAAGTCTGACCTATAAAATCTAAAGTCTATACACCATTTAAATTTGATGTATTAGATTAGGCTTTAGAGTATGAAATACATACTCAGATAACAGCGTAATACTCAATATTTTTTAAGTTAAAAGCTGTTGTATTTAAGCTATGTATAACAACTTTACTTCAAGGTATTTTTAATAAATTCAAATGTATATGTTCTAAAGTATTATTCAAGTTTTTTATTTGAATACCAAAAAAAACAAAGTATGTGATTGAAAACTTTTGTTTAAATAATAACAATATATTCTAAAGTTAGTTATGTGGATAAAAAAGAAAATAAAAATAATAATCAAGTTTTATAACTCGGACTTTTTTAATTTAAATAAACTTCTGGTTTTTTATTAATGATTGATACAGTTTCTTGTACTTCTCTTAGTCTTTCAAAAATAAAAAAACATTTCAATTAAAGTAAATTGAATTTGCTTTGAATTTCTCTAAATGTTAAATTTTTAA
The DNA here is from genome assembly GCF_965202585.1 of Thalia democratica. Classification (NCBI taxonomy): domain Eukaryota; kingdom Metazoa; phylum Chordata; class Thaliacea; order Salpida; family Salpidae; genus Thalia; species Thalia democratica. The sequence continues at coordinate 58,466,506 of NC_139169.1, read as the reverse complement.
ATAAATAGTAATAAAAAAAACTAAAAGGTATAAAAACATTCAAAGATTTCTTTGATTGATTTAAAGTTAAAAAATTTTTATATAAAGTAGTGTAAAAGGTAAACAATTTTTTTAGGATAAAATTTATAAAAAGAAACTTCGTTTAATTTGTTAAAAGTAAATCAAAACTTAAATAAGTAAATTGTTTTCAGTAATTTATAAACTAATTACAATGAAAACATAAAATTAACAAAACGAATTAGCGCAGATAAACACGCTCACAGTTAGTTTTGAATAAAAAAACTTTATGCAGGCTTAACCAAAACTTTTTGCTTTTTCAATCGATTGGCAAAGGGCAATTATTTAAAACACAAGTCGTAATTGCAAATGTACGGAAAACGGTGGTGGTGGTAGTAGGGACCTTCTTCTTGTTATTGCAAATTGCCCATGTAATGAATTGCAATTGGCAAACAATCGAACTCGTGTTAAATATTAATGCATTTCGCGGTGAATAAAGTAAAAAGCTTTTAATTATGGTATTTCAAAAAACATTTGTCTTTTCGATATTTTTCTGTTGCATTTCGGTGAAGCTGTCTTAATGTTAAATAGTTTTGAAAGTTGCTTTTTGCTCACATTAAGTTAATTCGTTTGACGTTTCAATAATGCTGCATTAGCTAAAAAGTTTTGCAATTATTAGTGATTTAAAAATCTAAATTAAACTATTCAGAAATATAGTTGTATTGCTTATAAATGTAGAACATTAAACATTGGTACTAATACTTTTAAAGCAAATACGAACAATTTAAAAAAATAATTTGTAAAATACTTACTAATCAAGTCATAAATCTTTCTTAGTCAGCTAATTTTTTTTTAAACTTAAAGTTTTCAATTTCAACTAAGTTTTTGACAAAGTTTAAAAAAATTTTTTTTAATAAGTTAAAATTTAAGTATACTATTGTGAATTTTTCTTTAGTTTTAGTTTAAAAGTTGTAATATTTTTTTAAACAATAAACATTTTACTGCTAAATTATATTAAAAAAAATTATTTAATTTGTTTTTAAACGTAGCTAGTTACTTAAGTTTAAAATACATAAGTGTTGTAAAATAAGAAAAACACTTTCTATTAAGTTGCACTAATAATTCAGTTATCGAAGCAAAACAAAAAAAAATATGAATTACTATTAGGACACTAATAATATTCATTACTCATATAAAAAACAAGAACAAAGTTTATAAAATTTAAAGCGTTAAAAAATAAAGCATAGTAACTGATGTTTTTATAAAAAATGTTACTCCAGTTATAAATAGTCCTTTTATCTAAGGTATTTGAATTTAAAACAATTTCATTTTTGATAAGTTAAATTGAAAAAATTGTATAAATTGCTTTCGTTGTATAATGATGATCTCTAATTTTCATTAGTTTATGTAACAAATTTGATAGTTAAACCCTTTTATTAACTTTAACTAAAGTTTTCATAGTCATCTGATCATATTAAAACAAAAACTAAAGAAAGGAAATTGGAAACTTATGTTAAATATATTAGGTTATAATACCAAACAATTGTCCTGTGGTAAATTAATTCTAAGCACCTCCAAATTAATTAAGTTTTTAACACGAGTTTCCACAGAATAAGAATTATATTTAAATTTAATAACTTTACTAAAATATTTTGAATTACTGATATAGAGGGTAAATTTTAATTTATCTTAACTACTACTCGCTGAATTTTTAAAACAAAATATAAATACAGCATGTATATAGTAATTAATATAACTCATATAATTTTTTTAATTTTTTATTGGAAAAACTAATTAATCTCAAAAACCGAATTAATAGAAATTTAAGCATTGAGATACTAAGCTTTAAAGTACTTTTAAACTATGTTGATACAAGTTAGAAAAAAAACCATTAAAAACTACAACTTAGTCAGATGAGATTTAGGTAACATATAAATAAACACTTCACAAAAAGTTTTTTTTTAATTTTATAAAACTTTTTTGATATATACTATTAATGTTTAGAACATAAAATAAAAGTTAATTTATATTAACAGTGTTAAAGTTTACAAACTTTTAACATATGAGCTTAGTTGTTAACTTAAGTTAGGCCATCAATTTTACTTTAGGGTATATAAATTTTAAAATTATATTTTTTAACTTTTTGTTTGAAAGTTTGAATTTTATTTTATACAATAATTATACACAGTTTAATTTGAATAAAAAAAGTTTGGTTGAGCATATTTTTGTTTTTTTTTTTACAAAAAATGGATGTTTTAAAAACAAGTACAGAAAAAAATCTAAAATACTCTTTTCAATATTTTAAACATCAAAACATTGTTAGAATACACTGCATTTTAGTTTTTTCTAAACTTTAAGAGACAAAACAGCTTATTGTTATTCTCGAGTTCTAAGAATCAAAAGATTTAAAGTTAATACAATAGTTAGTGTTATATTTATTTCATCTTTTTAATTTTCTACATTTCTAACGGTTGCATGACAAATCAAATTCGGACAACTCAAATTCTGAAAATTCAAATTCTTGAAAAAAAATTTAAAAGACTATATCTCAATAAATGATTTGAATTTGACAAAAGTAAAAAATACATATGTAGATCTCATTATTATCTACAAGCCACTTTTTTATTTTTTTCAAAATCTAAATTTTTTTTTTTTTAATTTTAAATTACTAAAAATAACTATGTTTTTTACTTTATTTTAACCATATTTCAAATTATGTTTAACTTTTTTCGAAAAGAAAAAAATGACTTGTAGATATTAATATGACCTACATTTTTTTTTTATTTTTACAAACATAGATTACTTTTTAATTTTTGGCCGTTTGAATTTTTTTTCAAGAGTTTGAATTGTCGGAATTTGAATTGTCCGAATTTGAATAGTCGTGCACCCATTTTTAACACACATAAGTTTAAAGCAAAAATATTTAAGTTTATATAACGTATTCAATTTATAAAGTTTTTTCAATAAATGCAGTTTAATTGAGTTACAGATATAAATAGACAAACATTCGTTAAATTGTTGGTTTTAGTTTTATCTACGAAACAGTTTTGATAATTTTATCAAGTAACCAATAGTTGAAGTCGTGTATTTCTTTTTTTTTTGTTTCTTTTATAAGCAGCATGATAACTGAATACTTTTATTTTTTAGGAATTAATTATATAAGAATGCATTTAGAAATAAAAAACAAAACATTTAAGTGCAAAATATGAGAAAAATAAAACAATTGAACAGTTGAATTTTTAAAACTTGTATAAACAAGTTAACAAGTTTAATATAAAATGTATTCTATTTTTATTTTAAGTATTAAACAGTTATGAAAATAAAAAATAGTGCTTGTCTTTTTTTATTGAGTTTTTGCAGTAATTTACAATTCTGCCCAATTTTTCAGCGCTGGTTATTAATAGTTCAATTGTTTTGAAATTTTGTAAACAATTTACAAGATTTATAAAGTTATTCAAAAGAAATTAGTTCAGTTAAAATGCATTGAACTATAAACATGAAGTTTAATCAATGCATATGGTTTCATTTTTATTCTAACCAGCTCATCAAAGTTTGGAATATATTTAAAAGTGTTAAAATTTAAAACCCGTTTAGCATCAGAAAATAATTAAAGCTCAATTTCAATCAGAACATTTTTTTTGTTTTACAAATTTTTGAACTTTCATTAACGATGCGACTGTGTATATCTGTTTAAATTCATTTGCCGTTAGTTCGCGGTCGCATTGCTAATCAATATATTGTTATTTTAAAATTTGTTAAACAACAATACTTGGCTTTAGATTTCCGAATAAAATTTAATTAAACATATTTTCCCTTTATGCATAAAAACACGATTATTTGTTTTGTTTTTAGCCAAACAAAAAGCAAAAAAATCGCTATTTTTAGGTTTGAATTTATTAAAAATTTCAGTTTACTTTAATTAGAAATGCATTTGTATTTTGTTGAATTTGATGAAAAACTAAACTTTTGTTTTCGGTTTTAAAGTTCAAAATGAAAATTAAAAATTCAATTAGAAAATTATATGTTTTGTTTTTTATCAGCAGATGAATTTAGCAACACAGACAATTTTATAAACACTTTAACAATAATACTTTAAAACTCGCTTAAACATTAATACGTACAACTTTTTGAAATTTTGGCCTTATAATGTAGTCTATACATGTTTGAAAAACTAAAGAAACTGAAATATGTATTTAAATAATTAAATTATGTGATCTATACTTTAAATTCATATTCGCCAATATTGTATTTAAAATTTAAGCATGAGATTTTCTTTTCAAATTAAAATATATATTTTTAAAGACTAAACTTGAGTTATTTACTTTTTTGCTACTGTTAGTATAATCAAGTTATAATTAAAACAAGCTATAGAATTAACTAAACAAAAATTATTTCTATGAAAAAAATAAAGCATGTGCTAAACATTATTTTTGGTTGTAAATAATTTGTTGTAGTCAAACTTTTTAAATACTTAAAAAAAAATTGATTTTTAGGATTACAACTGATCTAAAACATTATTTTTTTAACAACTGTCGTTGTACTAATTCGCTTGTAATAAAATTTTTAATATTACCATATCGACAAAAAAAAATATTACAAAAATTAAACTACTAGTTTTTTTTTTTTTTTTTTTTAAATATACAGTAACAAAAATATATTTTAGAAATAAACTTAATCGAATTTACGCTAGTTTTGTTAGAGTTAAAACTGATTTAAATTTTTATTAATTTAACTATAAGCACATACTAGTATAATTGTTTTTTATATACTTGTTTTTATATAAATACTGTAAATTTAAAAATTAAGTTTACGTAAACTTTGTCACAATATAATATATAAGCTTAAGTCTCTAATTATTAACATTTTCTAATAACTTTGAAAAAATCAGTATTCTATGTTTTACAAACTTAATAAATTGTTCACGTTTTGAGCAACTACAAAGCATATTTTTGTTTACAATTAAAGTTTCAACTCAAAAAGAAAGACTTTTACTTATTATACAATAAAGTAAACATTTGCGCTAAATTTTAGATATATTACTAAAAATTATGTTGTACAAGCAAAAATTCAGATAAATTAAACATAACATACTTTATCTTAAACACAGTTTGATATAATTTTGATTTGTTAGCTTAAATCTAGCAATTGCTTTTATCATCAAAGCCCTATTTCATCCATCAACAAAATTTTCAATGGCAATAAAAATGATAAAAACCAGACTAACTTATTTAATTCAAGTTATTCAGCATAAAATGTCATAAGGTTAAACTTTTGCCTGCTTTAAGTTGTCAAATGTTTCGATAAGAACGAAAAACAAACGCGAATTTTTCCTTAAAATTTTTAAATTATAACTTGCAAAAGCAAGAAATTTCAGAAAATAAAATAAATACTTTGCCTTAAAAGATTATGCTCATGGTAGAACAGTAGCAATGAATATTTGTTATTGATGAAACGTCACAGTAAAAATATGAATATCATTCAAAACGCGATAAATAAAATTGAAATGTTATTTTAAGAGCATTGAAAATTTCAGTAATGCTTTTTTTGCTCAAAAACACTTTCTGCTTAAATAATTTGTCAATTATTTTTGTTTTTGATATTTATTTTAATTCTGGGCAAAAAATAAAAGATAAATTGATAATACTTGTTTTTTATTTAATGTAACAAAACTCGAGTAGTTTTTGTCTTAAAAAGTGAACATATAAATAGTATAATTTTTGTATAAATGATTTAAGTAAAGGTTAAGTTGAATAAAAAATTACATATTTTTTAGGTATACCTTTTTATAAGAAGCATAACATTTGTATAAAAAAGCAGTATAAAGCTTCCAAAAAAGCTTAATTACTAATGGCGCTGTGATAATACAGCTTTTATCGACTGAAAGTGTTTAAAAGTCAATGCTTTATCAGTTTAAGGTTTTGTAAATTAAAAAAACCTCGACATTATTTAATACTTACTGTCACAATTGTCTTCCGTCCATTCAGCTCATCGAGGAAATTAAATGGCAGGTGAGGGTGGCATTAAAAAATTAAAAATTAAAAAAGCAGCTGGTTATCTGTTTTAAACTACCTTTTGGTTTTTCAAGTTTTTATAAGAAAGCTCCTCTTTTTTTATCTGCTAGAGATGCTTTTCTGGTTCTTTTCAACAATCTTGACATAAAACTAACTTGAAAATAACAAATCTAAGTTCGCAAAAAGGTGTAAGCAAAAATACAATTTTTTAGAATGTTTTTTAGGTGTTGCAAACAAAGTAAAAACATATATTTAATGAAAAAAAAAAGTTTGATGTGTTATGCTAACGAATAAAAGTATTTTTCAAATTCTTAGAGACTTGTGCAGAAATATTTAAAAATCAATAAAACCAATTATTAAGAGTAACAAATTTCAAAAATTTTAGTTTTTTAAAGCAAACATAATATTACAACTAAATTAGTCAAAATACAATTATTTATATAATTTTTTGTAGAAACTAGTCTGTATAGTTTTTAGATAAAGGAAAAATAAATTATTCTATGCATTTTTTAATTTTTAAACAACTAACTTCAATTTCTTTTTTTTTTGGCTGTAGCTCTTTTAAAAGATATAAACTGTAGAGTTTAACAAAAAACTAGATTTTTTTTTTCCATAACCAATTAAAATCATTTATTTTTAATTTTGACACGTAAATAACAACAAAAACTATTTTTTCTTTGCTGTTGCTCATTTATAAATTAAAGCTGTAGGTTTTAACGTTTACTTTTTCACAAAAAAAACGTTGTGCTTTTTTTATCATAACTAAAAAAATGTTAATTATTTAGGTGTTTATTTCAGTGTAGTCTTAGATTTATAGAGTCATGTAAAAACCAGATTGAATTTCTCTGAATCTCAAATTTTGTTTGATAAAAAAAAAATTGCAAAAAAAAAACAACATACAAGAACAACTTATAACAAAAGCATTAAGCTGACATTTAACACGCAGGCTAATCCCCCTCAACCGCAACTTTATGCTTGATCAGAACTTTTGACACAGGATCCGCGAACAAAATGCTTTAACACGAACCTTGATGATTTCGCACGCAAGGAGATTCAATCACTGGCCATAAGCAATAGAAGTTTATGATTTTCTTTGTATGTTTCATGTGTCTGGTGACGTACTGGGGGCCAAGACGAAAGGAAACCGTTTAATTTAAATCTTCATTAGAAATTAAGCTTATTGGTGTTATGTTTCGTTGCGAGTTGACTTTTTTTGTTGAGGAGTTGTTAAATGATGGGTTTATGAAACGCTTTGCTTTTATTTTGGCGGTCGAAGAAATTTAAATGTGCTAAAGTTTGAAATATAAGTTAAAAAGTACCAGTTTTATTATTTTTCTACCCAAATTTGTTCTTAACGATTTGTTGAGTTTAAAAATAAAGCAATTAAACTAGTACATGTTATTTCTTGTGACTCACGAACAACTTACGTTAATTTGCAATTATTTTCACTATTTTATATTATATCGCGTGGTTTAAAAAACAAATGAATAAGCAGTTTGTTAGTTAGAACTAACTGTTAAGAAACAACAGTGTTACTTATCTGAAAAATATTTGATTGCACTTTAAAAACTAGAAAGCTCTTATGAATAAAATTAACTCTTTTTGCTAATCTCGGTTTTCAATAATTTTGTCGTTAATGCAAGCAAGTTTTTCACTTTTATGTTGTTTTGTTATACTATAAGACAAACTTATACTTGTAAGCTTGCATCTAAAATGACATCATTAAAATCTTGAGTTAAACTGTTTAAACCAGCACATATATTATTTCAGCTCACGAGCTCTCAATATGGTTTTTAAAATTTGAAAACCAGTTTAAAATTTTTTTACAAAATTCCTGGACCCTAAATTACTTTCTTCTATGAAAATTTTTAACACCTCATCAAGAAACTACATGCAAGCAGTTATTTTTGTCATTTATACACGGAACAATGACCGCACCAAAACAACCAGCAAACGTTGTCGTGAAAATTTGCATGCGTCGCGCACAACGCCACGACAGACTTGCATTGTTTCGATAGTCGGGCGGTCGAAAACCCACCGACCCGTGAAAAATTAAAACACAAACTGCTACCTTCTCATCAAAAACTTCTTAATAACACCAACACGCTCACTACTTGCCAGCTTCTGGTAATCCGTCGGCTCTCTGTTGGTTTTACACGAAGCCCTTGACAGACCGTAATGGGATTTGCGCGGATTGCTCAGTTCTTAATTGCTTTCAGATTAATAGTCCTATGAATTGGCGAGGCGTGAAGGGGCTAATAAGTTTTAATTTATTATCACTTTCATGTAATTCCGTTTTCGCGCGCACATTGGTAAAATGAAAGATGTTTTGTTTCGCGAATTTGATGCGGACTCGCATCGGTGAGCTTGTGTAAACAAAAATTAAAAACAAATATTTATGACCTTTGGTTTAGATTTAATAGATTAGTAAGTTTAAAAGTTTGGTTTTGTATAAAGTTAGCTTGGTGTTATTGAATATCTTGCCTTCTGAGTTTGTTTTTTATTTATAATTGTGTTGTGTTTAAGTATTTAAAGAAAATTGTTTTTGTAACATAATAGTTTTTATACACGTTTTGTATTGATTTTGGTGAGCGTGCGTTAAATTAAAAACACTTCTTTTTGTAACTATTTAAAAAAAGATTTTTTCAAACAATATAAACTTAAGTTTCTAATTTTTAAGATATGAATATTAAAAACTCTATGAGCATAAAAGTATCGTGTAATTTTTTTAAATGTTCTGTAACTTGTGCAATGCTTTGAATTAATCCTGTTTTGTTCTCGGAAATTGGGCACCTTATTTTCAATTATCCTTGCGGACGACAGTAATTTGAAGTGAAAGCTTTTTCAATGGATTCGACAATTATTAAGCTGTGAAAGCTGTGACATTTACAATTGAATTGATGGAAAACTCATTTTTTGCTCAGATGTAAACTATTAGGCAAATTTTAATCTGGTCGATTTTTGTGTTTTTATTGTGTAAAGATTAAACTAAACAAAAAAGTTATTTTTCTTCAAAAAAAAAAACTTTTGTTTTAATTAAATGCTGTTTTAAATTGAATAAAACAGTTTTGTACATAAAATAATAGTTTCTCCTAATGTTCCTAATGTTTATTTAGTTTTTAAAGTATTTTGGTAAAAATTTAATTTAAAAAACTTTAAAGATAGCTTTAAATTACATAAAACGATCTATATAAAGATTAACTTAAAGATTTATAAATTGTATTTCATAAATTTCAAAAAAATCTTTAACTAAATATTGTTCTAGAATTTGATATTAAGCTTTAAATTTTTTTTTAAGAATAGCTTTTTATTATTTTTTACTGGTTGAGCATAGCAAATGTACTTATAAAAAGCTAAAATCTAAAGCTCATTATGGTAGAAATTATTATTAGTTTTATCCACTTTTACACAACTCGATACAAAAATAATAAAACAACTATTACAATAAATAATTATCACCACTCTAATGAGAGACAGGTGTGTTGAGTATAAAAAAAAAATACCAGAAACAACTAGCCGACGCTCAATTAAAATCAAAAACACTCACGAAACACGAATTGTTAGCAATATGTTACTCAAAACCCCTTTTGCTGAATGGAAAGTAATGCGCCATCGCTTATTGTCAATATGTAATTGAGGTGCCCCGCAAGTGTGCACTTGATTAAGCCGTGTCATGCTCTTTTTAGCTGCTTTTCCCCAATAAAGACCAACAGTAAAGAGGCCCTCAATCAGTGTAGCATAATTAGCAAAAGCAGATGAGCAAACAACTTTCTGCTCTTTTTGTTCTTTAAATTTATCCTTATGTTTTATGGTGGCTGGTGTGTGAAAGTATTTTCATTGCTATTGTTTCGGATGGCGTTTAGTGGCAGTTAATGTTTGCTTGATCAACGCTCTGGAGGTTTAGTGAGCATTAAAAGTAAAAATAAAGGGAATAGGTTTTTATTATTATGCTGAAGTGAAACTATTGAGCAGTTTTTATTTTCTCTCTTAACAAATGACTTTAAAAATATTTTAACATAAATTTATCTTTAAAAATTTAAAAACAATTAATTAATTGTTACATGCATTTTTAGTTTTAATACGGTACAGTTTTCTTTTTTCTTTTTTTAGCTGTCTTTAAAGGATTAACAAGCAAATGTGGTAACTATAAAATATTATTTATTTTATTCAAAAGTTCTATTTTTAACATGAATTTATGACAATAAAAACAACCAAACTAACATTAAAAGATTTATAAAGTTAAAATAAACATTAAAATAAGGCGAACCATAGTTAAATTATACATTTTGAAAATGTTTCATAACAACATTTCTACTTTGGTTTGGATTGACAAAGTTTAACAGAAAGTGTTTTTAAGTAATTTCAAGCAATAACCAGTAAAAAACAAACAACTTAAAAACGGAATTGCTCGTTTTATAGCACACATGGCCATTATGTAGCAGTTATGCAGCGCTAAATTAACCAATTTTTGGTTTTATCAGACCACCTTTTAACCGCGCAATAAAAAGTAAATCATAACAATTTGGCTAAACCTGCGCAAATCCTGTTCAATCCATTAAGTGTTATCATGGATGTAATAGTACTGTCTATAACCGAAAAGGTATGCGCATTTATGGCCGAGACAGACTTTTATAATCTTGGATAGATTGCTAAGAATTAAAATGTTTAAAATAGTTATCAATACTTTTATAACAATTTCCTTTTTCGTTTTGTTCGCTGGTATATTAAAATACATGCGGTTACGTTTTAAACTTATTGTCTATATTTGGCAAATGCTTCGGTTGGTCAAAAAAAAAAAAGTTCTAAAGCAGATTCTAAAATTACAAAAATATAAAGCGAAAAAAGTAAAGACCGCAATAAAATTAAAGCATAGCACGTTATTAAATATAAGTTAAAAGGAATCTGAAAACTGTCAAAGTAAGCTTTATAATTAAAAAACTAAGTTCTTATCTAACATGGATCTTCAAATTATATCAGTAAACATAAAAACATAAAATGGACCATCTGATAATAAAAAATGTTATTTAGTTTACTTACGGGCAAAAAAAAATAACGCTATCATAGTGACTCATAGAAAAAATATATAACAAGCTGTGTTTTTAAAAAGAATAGATGTTTATCATTTTTAGGTGTTCACCCGTTTTTTTTTTTTGCGACATAAAAGCTTGTTTGATCAAGATAACGGGTGCGAATGTGTAATGGGATGGCATAAAACGCTGTTATAATTATAAACACCGTGCAAAATGACAGAAGCCTGATATTTAAGATTGAGAAGCAAAACTTGTGAGGGCAGGTGTCGCAATGCAACTTTAAATTTACCCTGACTCTCGCAAATATTCGCAGAAATCTCGAGCAAAAAAAAGAATCCAAGGAAAAAAGTGTTCAAAGCTCGGAGAGAAGTTGAAAAACGGCGGTGGTGTGTTTTACTAAACAGTAATCGTTGGCGATTAACGCTCGCATGTTTACTGTGGCTTTTAATGACACAAACGCGAGCTTCGAATGTCTATTTGTTAAGTTTGTTTAGATGAATTTTAGAGTTATAGTTTACTCTTAAAAGCGTTTTGTTTAGTATGTTTTTTGTATACAAACAGTAGTTTTTGTTTATCACAATCTTAAAAAATCAATTACAAGTTGGTGTATAATGTATTTATTTTTGATACTTTCAAATAATAAATCATAAAAAAAATACCAGAAAGATTTGTCTAGATAACATTTACAGGATAAATTATTTATAAGTTTCTTGTCACTACATTTAGTTTTTTAATCTAAGTGTAAAAAGAATCTAAAGAGTAGACTAATATTTACTGATTAATATATCATACAATATATTCTATAAGTAACATAGTAGACTGATATCAAAAAAAAAAGTTTTTGATCTTTAATAGATTTACAGATACAGTATCAGTTTTCATGTACGTCATAAAATTAAAACAAACTAATCTATAAAATATAAAGCTTTAAAAAACGGTTAGAATTAATGAGTATAAATTATTCTACTTTGTTAAAATTTATTTTTTTATTAAATTATCAACTTACTAGTTTTATAAATAATAATCAAAAAAAAACCATCGAGCTACATATTTATTTTTTCAATCAACAAACCCTTTTAAATCTGATTGGAAATAGCTTGATGTGTCAGTTAGTAGATTAAAAAACAGATTATAAAGTCGTTGTCCAAACTTAAATGGTATCCATCAACATACAAAAGTTTACAGAAAAAAAACTACAGTTTATGAAAAATATAAATACATAAACTATTTTTTTATTATGGAAGCAGAAATTATGCAAGGTAAATATTATAAAGATTAGTTTTATTGTTACGAATTAAAAATAAAATTTAAAAACTCAAAATTCGATCGAAAAATATGAAATATATAAGACTTTTATAACTGATCACTCAAAAAAAAAAAGAAAAAAAAAGAGGTCAAAGAGTTAGACTCATAAGGGTGTAGGGGTCAAAGGAAAAGTAATTGAAATATCATCTCAGCCGGTTTTGATCCATCAAACACAGCTTGTTTACTAAAAAGCATACACAAATGATTTAACAGTTTTTACGACTTAACCCAAGCAAAATATATCAGAGTTTGTCCTATAAATAAACCCTTTCTCTTTCCAACAACCCCCCAAAAAAGACGGCAAAACGCATTCTGCTAATACTTAATTAAGTTCAAACACTCAGAATAAGTCAGAACACTTCATAATTGATGTGTAAAAGCACTTTTTTCATTCATAACCGGCTTTGATGCTCGCGTCTGTTTTCGCATGCGCGGCGATGATAAGCAATCAACTAGAAAGAATACGCGCAACGGCTGGTCAAAAGGACGCAACGCGATAAATCAAAAGCATCAGCATAAACATTCATTGCCCCACACACAAGAATACACCGCGCGGCCTTTTGCACCTTTTGATTGACGGTAGCTCTTATATACAGTCGTTTAAGTAATAAAATAATGAAATAGTTTACTACTCGCTTTTTGATATATTTCGCTAATTAAGTGAACAATTTGTTAATATTTTATTCGGTAATTACCCTTGTAGAACCAATGAACAATTTGACTGTTAGCTTTGTTAACTGCTCTATTAAATGTTAAATCTGTCACTGGGTTGTTTCAAATTCTTCATGAAGATTTAATTAGCTGTGCATTTGACAGTTAAATTTTTGAAGTAAGAAAATTTATGACCAATAAGTAATATAATTAAGTTTATCTGATTTAATTTGCTCGTTTAATGAGAAACCCACAATGTACTTCCAAAAAACCACCGTCATTTCAGCCTTTAAGGACTTTGAATATCAGTCACCTTACTTTAAAAGTCAGCCACCTTTGTCGTAAAGTTTTTGAAAATGAACATGCTTTAAAAAGTAGACTAATCACTGAGTTAAATGAAAATTCAAATGGAAAAGGTGTCAGTGCAGTGATGACCAGGTTATTAGTTTGAATAATAATTGAATAATGAATGAGAGGTCGCCATGCAGTATCTACTCATATATAAGGGGGCGAGCGCAGTTTAGCCAGCATTAAATAATTGATTCATTTGCATCGTTTAGCTTTTAGCAAACTTTTCATTTTTAATTCAGATTTAAGTTTATGCGGCGTGTAATAATAGTGATAAAGAGATGATTTTTTGACACAAAATTGGGCTTTGACCGTTTATTTTTTTTTTCAATTTGGCTTACTGGTGTTGTGACTTTGTTTAACAACAACTTTCAATAAAGTCAGGCTTTGCTGTTTTTAGTTAGTGAACTGTTTCAGTAAAACAATTAAGTTTTTTTTTGAGTGTACTAAGAATAATAATTTAATGAAATAGTGTTTGTTTAAAAGTTGCTACCATTTTTATAAATTTTTTTTTTTAACAAAACACTTACTTCGATAAAGCTTTTCATATAGAAGTTAAATAAGCCTACAATTTTTAAATAGTTACTAGTTTATTCTTTTTGGCTATGATTCTTCAGTAATATAATATGCTAAAATTTGTTTAAATGAACTTGTATTGAAATTTTTTTAAGGTCAACATATGTTAGCACAATGTAGATTAGTTTACTACTTTAAATTGTTCATATTGTTAAAATTACAATAACAAAACATTCATTATGTTTTTAAATTTCGGTAGTTTCTTTGAAAAGTTATATGTAAAGTAAAAAATATTCATATACATATCAATCACTTTTTGGCTATGATTCTTGAACATAAAAATAGGTTAAAAAGTAATTCTAAATGAACTTGTGTTGAACTATTTTTAAGGTCATCATATGTTATCACAATATAGGTAAGTTTACTACTTTAAGTTGTTTATACTGTTGAAATACTAATAACAAAACGTTAATTATATTTATAAATTTCAGTAATTTCTTTGAACAGTTTTATGTTAAGTAAAAAATATTTATTACATACTATCACATATGTTTTAGGTAATAATAAATAATAAACTCTAAAAGAAATGAAACGGGGCTGTATTTCTGAAAGTAAGTCACTTTTTTTAAATTCTACTATAAACAAACATTATTAGTTTTTAAATAAACTAGAGTGGTTTTAGAAACACTAGTTTTACCAATAACTTGGTCAATATTTAAAACAAGACTTTAGATTACAACAAATAAAATTATGTTTCTACATTTTCTATTTAAAATTATATTCAAATACTTTACACCTTTTAAAGTTATACAAACAAAACCAGACGGCAGCGTGTCCCATAAAAAGAAGGAAAGTTCGGAAAATTCAATGGATTATGACCGGAAGGATTATGCAGTTGTCAAATGCTATTCAGATTCAGAACTTACAACAAACAGTGAGTTTATAAAAACAAGTAAACTTACTAAACTGAACTTGTGCTTCTTTAAACCATTTTTTTTTATAATTAGCCAATAACTTGCTTGTTTACTTAGAACTCTCGTAAAATATTAAGTTTACTGCTGCTTCTAGTTAAGCCATTTTGTCATTACTTAATTTGTAATTGTCTACTAAGCTGTAACTAATGAACTTCCTCTTTATTCCAGAACTGTTCTTAAGCTAATTGTGGACTAATTGTGAAACTTTTTAAAAAATTAAGAAAACTATTTTGTATGGAAAAAGCATTATAGTTGTATACTAGTTTATAGATAACATAACATAAACTTAAGAACAAAAGATTTATAAAAATAAAATAAACAATATTTTCATGTTTTAGAAATGTAAAAAAAAGTTATTGTTTTTTTCGTGTAACTTTAAGGCTAGACGAATAAAAATTCACATAAAAAACAAACAGCTTTGCCACCGTGATAACTAAAGTATTTGCAAAACAACTGTTTTGTCTAACTTATTCGCAAGCTTTCAATGTTAATGACTAATCTTGTACTTTTTCAACTTAACAAGTCAAAAACAAAACTTCTATAAAAACAAATACCGTAAGCGCTATCAGCCATTTTCAAATTTTAGCGTTCGAAAGTGGCAGCAAGGAAACGTCGACGCCGGAGCAGCGCATAGCAGCGCGCAGAGGCGACGAAAAGCGCGGGAAAACGCCAGACAACCTGCAGCAGCTGCAACAGACCGTGACAGACCTGCAGGACCAGGTACGACTGCTGCACAACCACAACCTGTACAATTACCAGAGGATACAGTACATGAGCCTGCAGATGTACTCCATGCTCAACTCACAACATCCGGGCTTCCAGCAGCAGAAAGTCCAGCCCATAGTGAGCCACCTGTCTAAATTTGGCAACGGGCTGCTGGTTCAGGGCGAGAAAGGGTTGGCCGGACCGCTGCAAGAGTGGATAATCAACGCGTCGAAGAACGGCAAAAACCATACAGGTCAGTTGTTGTTAATTTTTACTTTAATAACTTATAGTAGAAAACAAACTTGTTATAACTTGGTTTAAATACAAAAAAAAAATTTCCGTGAAAAAAAAAGTGCGTTGTTTATACTGTTTAAACTAATTAGTAAAAAAAAGTAAAATAAATTTTAAGTGGTAATAATTTCTAGTTTTTTAAATAAAACAAGTTTATACCAAGTTGAAATAACAATTTAATTCAACATATTTTATAGGAATGATGCTAAACAACCAGTACAACCAACCAGCAGCAAATGAGCTTGAGAAAAATGAAGATTCTATAACATCGGAAGAAAAGCGTTCAGAGCGTTTTCAAAGCCTCACGTTTGAGAAAAACGAGTCTATAAAAAGAACAAACGGTTCCTTCGATGTTAACAGTAGCTCTTTGAAGAATATAAACAATTCTTGTAATCGTAAGTAGACACTTATATAAACTTTTGTTTCTTAGTTCTTTAATTTGAGCTTTTAAAATTCGACCTTTTGCATATTTAAAAAAAAAAAAATATTTGTCTCATTCATAAATTAATCATTTTTATTTTTTAATTTGAAACTGTTTTAAAAACCTTAAACAAGCTTTATTTTTTGTTTTATAATTTGGAATATAATTTTGCCATAAACTTTAAAAACTAGGATTAAAATTTAAAAAAAAAATTGTAAAACAAATCCATTGATGCAGAAACTAAGGAAGAGTTGAACTTTAGACGCTTAATTCCAACCACATGCTCATCAAGTTTCTACCCAGAAAAAGAAAGAAATGGAAGTCAAAGACTTAAAAGCACTTCTGAAAATTCGGCTTTTCAAGAAAACCACAAAACAAGTTAGAATACGATTCATTAAAAAAATCAATTTATTGTAATAGCACAACTTTAAGCTTAAAAAGTCGCATGTTTACCTCATAACCACAAGCATTATTCCGCGAGCTTAATTTTGCTTTATAACATTAACTTAAAGCAACAAAACCAACAAGCTGTTTATACTCTTAATTAGGTACCTTTTAAAGTAATCGCTTTCTTTACCACATTACCATTAGTAGAAGCATCCGCTTGATTAAGCCAGTGCAAAAATAAAGCCATGGCTAATCGATCGTTAATAACTTTATAGCTTACAGTTTTGAAACTGATTACCAAACGCTTATCTCTGATTATTTTCATTATTCGTTTGCGCACAGTGTCGTCACAGAGGAATCAACAAATTGCTTCTAACGACTTTCTTCCTGTCAAAAATGTTAGCCGTCAATTAAGAAGTCCTTCACGAGCGTCTGAGCATGAATTTGATGTTGCGAAAGAAAAAAACCAGCAGACGCTTCAAGTAGTCAGCACCAGCAATAAAAATAAAGTCACAGCCGAAAGCGTTCGAAAATCGACAACAGCCGGAAAACTCTCGCCGTTACCAAAAATAGCTTTTTCAGACGACAACTCAAAAATATCTTCAGACTTCAATCAAAAGATTCTTGATCTGTCGAGGTCGAGCTCCTGCGATGCCGCGAACGATCAATCGGAAAACATCACTGAAGTAAAGTCGGACGATGGCAAAAACAGCAGATCCTCCTCCATTACACCTTCCTTTCTTGCTTCCAACTCATTGACTGCTCTCGCCCAATTGGCTTCAAACAGGTGAGATTTGTTGAAAGAAGTGTTTTATGCATAATAACTATTTTTCTGTTGAATAATACTTTATAATGGTGATTTTTTATTAACAGTTCATTAATGAACCACGACAGACTCTTACCGACTCAAAAATTAAGCTTTCAGCCAACCTCTGGGCAACCTAACGAAGAAGCAAAGTTATTGAAGAGCACTGTCTCATGTGATATTTGCAGCAAACCTTTTTCGTGCCAAAGTGCCTTGGATGTAAGTGTATTTAATTTATTATATAAATTTCAATAAGTTATGACTAATAAAATCAAATCTGAATTTTTTGTATTTGGTCAACTCAAGCACTAGTTTATAATTAATAATTCTTTTACGCAAACTATGTGCAATTTAACTAAAACTATATAAGTAGCTTAACTTTCGAATTTTAACTAATTATTAGTTGTCTACTAAACTGAAAAGTACATTTTTAATTGTGAATTTTCTAAGCAAACAAAAACTGCTGTCCAACCTTTTATAATAACAAAAATGTTATCTAAAAATAAAGTTTATCTTTAATTATTTTTCAAATTAACTAAAAACAAATCCATGGTAAAAGTCAGCTTTTATGACTTAAAATGCATGTAGTTACTTACTGTTATTACGCTAACTTCAACTTTTTCTCAAAGATCCATCTCAGAAGTCACACCAAGGAACGGCCGTTCAGATGTTCTGCTTGCGACCGAGGCTTCACGACGAAGGGAAACCTGAAGCAGCACCTTCTGACCCACAACATAACCGACGTGGGCGACGACCTCCTGGACCAGATCATCGACAAAACGAGCTCCGCGCAGCACCTGACCGGTGAGTGTTTTCGGGAAAATCTGATGTTTTTATAGCACGAAATTGTTTTTATGGCTCACAAAAAATTGAATACAAGTTTAGTCAGGTTGTTTAGCATATTTTTTTTAAATTAAATTTTCATTTATGTGACCTATTGTAAACATAAGTGTTTAGAAAAAGTAAGAAGATATGAAAAAAAAACAACATTTGTTGAATAAAAAACACTGTTTTTACAATAACTTCTTTCTAAAAAAAGATTGACAATTTGTTTTATTTTTAAAATATTTTTATACTAAGCTTTAATATAAGTCAAATCAGTAAAAAATGCTAAAAAATGTTGTAGTTTAGTAAAAAAGTAGTTTCAAAAGCTATTATTTACTTCATTTTATAGGATAACATTCTTTGACTAGTAACTTTTAAATCGTTAAAAACATTTAAAATAGACAGTTAAAGATTTGATATTGCCAAACAGACTAGACAAGACAATAATTATTTATAAAAACCTCAACAAAAACCAGTTGCTTGAAAACTGTTTAAACAAAGACTGTATTATTAATAAACAAATGTAATGAGATTTAAAATTTTACCATTAAATAAAAAAAAAAAAAATAAATTTGTTTTTTAACAAAAAAAGTATTTCCATTTATACTAGTTCAAGAAGTACTTATCAAACAAATAATTACAGGCTTACCAGTATCAAATGAAACACAGTCTAATTGTTCCGTTGGGGAAAAAGTTAGTTTTTATTTTTTATTTTTTTATGTTTTTACCTTCTTGTTAAAACATTATAAACAAAAGACTTTGAAGCCTATGTTATGTAAAAAATTGTTTGTAAATACATAAAGTGTAGTCTTTTAAGTTAAATTAATTTTTATTAATTACAAAGTTTTTATTAACAATTGTAAGTTGTCTATTAAATTTAGTATTTTTAAATAAAGACGTTTAAAAAGTATAAAATATACTACATTTATCAAAATGACAAACACAGACTTATATTGAAAAAATTAAATGTGGAAACAGATAAAGAGTATTTCAAATCGTTTAAAAAGCTGTATACTTCTGGTTTTTCAAAAACAATTTAAATACTTTTTTACTTAAGTATTTAACCAGGCGTAAACACTTAGAGCATATGTGAAAGTCTTATTAAAGGCTATAAATGAATAATCAAAATTTTAGGACTGCTATGTAACTATATATCAAGTTATATTTTCCTACTGCAAACAACATAGTACATACAAAAATGTGTAATTTTTTTTACCAAATACTCTAAAATAGTACTAAAAAATAAACCTATTAATGTATTATACAAAATCAGAGGCACAGAGATACCAATGGGTCTCAGTCAGGTCCAGACCCTAAAAAGTCGTTCCCAAGACACTGGTGCCACGTTTGCCAGAAGCAATTCTCCTCGGCAAGCTCCTTGCAAGTACGTTTCAAATAAACACAAAAAAAAATCAAGTTAAAATTAATCAAACAATAATTGATTGATCAAGCAGTTTTAGTTTCATTTTAAATTAGATTGTGATATTGTAAACACATTTCTTAGATTCATAATCGAACTCATACGGGAGAAAAGCCGTTTGCCTGTAACGTCTGCGGAAGAGCGTTCACGACAAAAGGAAACTTGAAAGTAAGATACTTTTTTTCAAACACACGTGTCTTGCAAAGCTGTTGCTTTGTTGCTTGAATGTTCTATATAACTTCAAGCAAAACTAGTTCACTTAAAGTGTATCGAACATTAAAGAAAAAGTACTGTAGTAACTTTTGCTTGCTTTACTAAATGATTGTTATTATTTTATTAAAGGTTTTTAAAACTAATAATATGTTGAGCTGTCTGTTCTACATGGTAAAGTAAAAAAAAAAATTAAACGGGTTTTTAAAAACAATTGCATCCATAACAAAACATTAGCAGTTATTTTAAAACTTTAAATTATAAAAAAGCCAATAGAGTGTTTTTTTACTAAATTGTTTAAATTTACTATCTACCTAGGTCAACTGTAAACTAATAGTAATTTAATATAAGAATCATGTGAGTTTAAAAGATAAAATTCATAGATTTTAGTCGTAAACATATTAAGTAAGTGATATAAACCACTCTTTTTTATGTTAACATTGCAATGTAACTAAAACTCAAAACGTTTGAAACATGTGTTGAGAATTTATCAACTTTAGAAATTTACGTATTTTTCCAGTATTGATACCGAAACATAAAATTTAAACATATAAGTTTAACATTTCTTAGTTAAAATTTTCATGTAGGTGCACATGGGAACCCACGTTTTCGGCGCCGGAGGGTCTAGGAGGGGGAGGAGGATCTCTATGGACAACCCGCTCATCTCGCCCTTCATGAGGAACACCACCTACAACCCGATGACGAGGCAGCCAGCAGCAGGACACTCCATCAACAGGTTCCAGCAGAGCCAATTCAACGAAAGAATCCTGTATCAAGTTAGTTGCAAGTACTTTCGAGTTTTAGTAAAATAAAACCTTTGCAATTTTTTTTTTGTGTGAAAACTTTTTTTTAGATGTCTTATATATTAATTAATTATTTTTAAGAAAATTTCATTTGTCTTGCTTTTGAGTTTTGCGGAAATTTTTAGTTATTTAGTTTATGCTTTTTTTCTAAGATAAGAAAGGCTGTATATATTGTAATTGTTACTAATCATTTTAATCTTAAAGAAACAAATTTAATCTTTTATCTTTATAAAGTCAACTCAATTAATTTAAAAACAAACACTCAAGATCAAAAACATGTTATTTTATGTTTTTTAAACTGTAAAGGTAAAACTTGACACAAATAAGAAACAAATGGTGATTCATACTCCTTTAATAAAACTTCTTATTAATAAAATTTGGTAAGATCAACTATAAGCTTATAAATAAGTAGTAAGACTAATAGTAACATATTTTTCTAAGAAGATTTTTTAGAACCAAAATAGTTTATGCAAAGGCTGCTTTTAAAGTTACAGGATTTTTTTTTATGTAAATTTAAATTAATTAAGGTCAAAGCGCGGCTGCCGAAAAAATCTACTTCTATAGTTTTTTAAGGTGTTGTTTTTACTTTATTAATCATTAAAATGTAATTTTTAAAGTTAATGTTAACGTCAATGACTTTTTAAAATACGAACTGCAGACAAAAATAACATTTCCGACAAAGTTGTAAAAATATGTTTATTTTCAGTATGCGGCAAACGCACTTCAGTCGAGGGGCTTCAAGCAGTCTGCCTTTTACAACTCTGCTGCGTCAAACCAACTTCTCCCTACTTTGGGGTCAGTGGCTTCGAACGCGGCCCAGTCGAGGTTGCTGCTGAACAATGGCAGCAGGTGCGACGTACCAAGCATACAAACTTCAACTAACACCCCTTTGTCTACAAGTAATTACTTTTAATTTAGCTATAAAGATTACGACAAGTATTTTAAAAAGAAGTTAAAGTTTATTTATTTTTATACTCGTTAAATCAAAACTACATCTTCAACTTTATATATTAGTTTAGCATAGATCAATTTGTTGATCAAACATTAATAAAAACAGTGTCCACCAATACGGTTAACAACTTTGTTAATGTTTTACAAGTATTTGTACAGTAGACAATAAACTCAGTTCTTACTTACTTCACTGTACCGAGACATTAAAAAATAACAATTAACAGTTTCTGAAAGTGTGACACCAACTTTCAACGCGAACTTGCTACAGCCAGGTGTGAACAACAAGATAACTGCTCAGCTCATATGGAAAGCGTGCCAGAAGGCACAAGAACAAGTAAAAACAACTATCAAGCTTCAGTAGCAATTTTACCAACCAATAATGTTATTTATATAAATGCTGGATTTTTTTCACGTTTTAAGCAATTTTTTTAATTAAGTTTTGATTTCGAAAACAGCGTTAGTGTTTTTATTAAAGTTTTTTATTGTTATTTCAACTTTGATACGATGCATAGATTTTTATCTAAAGCTTTTTTTTACTTTTTTGTAAAATCTGTAAACATAAGTAATATTAATAAAAGATTACCTCAAAATAAACTGAAAGTAAATTATGTTTTGAACCTAAAAATAAGTGTTTAATGTATAAGAATGTATAGTATTGCTAACTGTACAACTTAGCTAAATGTTTAACATGAAACGTCTTTAAACTTGAATAATTTGTAGCATACTTAAAACTTTTTTAAGACTAATACGCAAATATTTAGTTACAAAGTGTATTTCTTTCTTTTTTCTAAATTAAGCAAACTTTGCTTCACTTTTCTTATTTATATATTGTTGCTATTTTTTGAAAGTTTCAAGAAACTTCTTTTGTATTCGTTATTTATTTCTGTTCGCATTAAGTTTATTAAAAATGATTTCGTAATTAAGAGTATTATGTATGAAATCAATAAGGCAAGCTGACAGCTAGAAAAATATTAGAAACTGAAAAAAATCGAAAGTTTTTTGATAACAACTGTAATAATTGAAAGTAGACAGTCATTATGGTATTTGACTCTGTAAACGTCAATAATATTAAATTTAAAACTGAAAACTGTTTTTATAACAAGCTTAAGTTTCGAAAATTATTTTTCCATGTTTGAAAAGTGCAGCGCATGAAAATATTAAACTGCACTGTTAAAGCAAATGTTTTTTGAACATGCCTGTTCAGTGTTTAAGTTCAATAAAGTTAGCCTATTTACCTACTAGTTAAGCTGATTAAACACTTTCAAGAAATTCTTACAGCTTAAACACGTTCGGTAGTAGTTTGCAATTCTACTATTCTTTGCAATTTTGCCAAATACATCAATTTTTAGAAGATTACCGATTTTAAAACATAAACTATTTCGGTTTGTCTTTTGTTTTTATTTGCATTGTTACAGCGATAACTTGTAAATATTGGCAGAATTTTTTCAGTTTTACAACTGCGCAGTCACAGCTTTTCGCTGATATTTATCGATTTTAGAATCGGTCGATTTAGCTTTAAGCGATGTACATGTGCACCTAATTCGACTTTAGTATTAAAATTTGTTTGTTTTCAATAACTTTGTGGTGGAGCACGAGTTGAGCTGTTTGCTGAAAAAACGGGTTGAACGGTTATAATTTTTCATTGAAATTTTGTGCAGATCAGCGCGTTTCAAAACAGGCAAGTATGACTGCTATTCCGTCGAGATATTTTTACTCTTGACATAAACTTTATAAACAGTACCAAATATTATCTAAGCATTTATATTGCATCTTATCTTATTCAAAAAAAATTTTTGTTTTCTGAATATTTTCTAAATCTAAAATCTGAATATTTTCTACAACTTTTAAGAAAGCTAAGCCGTAACATTTTTTATTAATTTAAATAAAACTAGTAGCTCGATTAGATATAATGCTTTAACTTTCATTTAAGTTTGTAAAAAGTGCACAAATTTTAAAAGCTTAAAAATTCTAACAAAAAAATATATTTCTTATTGTTATTCTTTACAGCTTATTTATAAAAACATGATCTGCTTAATCTATTATAGATATGACTTTTAATTTTATTTTATGAAAAAAGTAGTTTGTTTTTTTTGTTAAACTCTAGTTTTTAGAACCATAAACTTTGATTTTATCAGTACATCAGCAAATATCTCAACCAGTAAAACGAAGTCAAAAGATACTTCTATTTCAAGTGTTTTTAAACCCCCTATAAACTAAATAAACAGAAAAAAGGTGAGATAAATTATATTTTCTTAATTAAATACTAATCAAAACTTTCTCACAAAAACAAACAAATTTACTGATTTTTATGTTGCTATTGATAACTACTTAAGTAAAAAAATATTATAAAAAAACCTTTACGCGAAGGTATAGTTTTTAAAATATTATTGTTTATATAAATTGAGCTTATAAACTTTTTTCAAATTATTTTTACAATTGAACAGTTTATGTAAAAAAAATAAATAAACTAACTAATAATAAGCTTAAAATACATGTTATTAGAATATTATTAATACATATTAAACAATAAAAACCTCAAAACTCAGCCAATACTTGAATAGCTACATTTTTTAAGCAAAAAATTAAGCAAAAATTAAGCAAAAATAAAAAAAAGATTAATTTATAGCAAAACTGATAATTTCGCTACGAAGCCAATTCATTATTAAAAAATGAAATAAAACATATAAAACTAAAAGTGATTAGATAAAAATCTTAAGACTTAAGTTTTAAAATAAGTAAAAAAAAAGTAAAAAAAGTAACAGCGTTTACTGTTGGAAAATTTTAAAGTTAGCTTTAATTTTTACATAACTTGTAATAAAAAACCATATTTTATATAGCTAATTTTAAGAAAAAACTGAATGATAAGAAAAAAGTTTTTTATAGCTAATTGATGAATAATAATGACATTTTTATGTTTAGTTTTTAGTTTGACGTAGATGTGAAAAATAATACATAAAACTTTATAGAATTTATTTTTAACGAATAAACTGAAAATATTTAATGATAACATCTTTTTATGCTCAATGTAAATAACTATATTTGCCAAGTGAACGAATAAAGGTTTTTTTGTTTTTGTTGTATCGTTCATACTACTAGCTACTAACTTAACATGGCGATAAATATAGTAAACAGTATTCAAAATTTGAATAATATTATTTTTTTATGTTTTGTTTTTTAAGTATAAAGTTGTACACAACGTTTTAATGACAAAAATAATTTTAAATTCTTTTAGCATTGTTAATTAAATTGAGTATTAAAAAAAACTTTATAAATACCAACACACTTAGGTACCACTTCTAAGTACTGAAATAAAGCTAACCTTTACAAATTGTAGATATTTTTAGATCTACTTGATTTTTTATACTTGTTAAACTAATCTAGACTTTTATACTAATCTACTTGAAAAAAAAACTTTTAAAACTTCAATATTAATGTTTTATAATATGTTTGAAGTGTAACTTTGTAACAAAAAAAAATTCATTAGATTATGTTCAGTAAAAGTTTTTTATGTTAATTTAAACTGCAAAGCAACACGCTCAAAATATTTTCTGTTTAGTTTCGATAAGTTAGTTTAGAAAATAAACTCCTAAACGTAAAATAAAACTTCTTCAACCCAGTTACAATTTACGTTGACTTGTTTTAAAGTTTTAAAGTTTCTTAAGATAACTACTCGACAGATAAATTTTAAAGTAATCATAAAACAAGATCAACTTTATACTTCTTCTTTGTTTTATTTATTTACGAAGTAAACTAGATAATTTATATATTTTTGT
Source organism: Thalia democratica (assembly GCF_965202585.1). NCBI lineage: Eukaryota > Metazoa > Chordata > Thaliacea > Salpida > Salpidae > Thalia > Thalia democratica. The sequence continues at coordinate 58,441,083 of NC_139169.1, read as the reverse complement.
TGAAAAATATGTTTCTTAGTTAATATAAAACAAAACTTTTAATTACCTTTGTTTTCAAACAACATTAAATAATGCTTACTTTTCACTACCTGTTTATAAGTCTTAAAATATATTGTTTCTAAATTTACTATTAAACTTATGTTCTGAAATACTACAATTTTTAAAAAGTTAGTTTGTTTTCTTTTTCTAAAAAGGAAACATTGAACTAGAAAATTTAAAAGCATTATACAGAATTGTTTTTTACCAAAATTAGGTTATAAACTACTTTTTGAGCTATTTTTTTTTTAAATTTACTATAAAGTTACATACATATCTTTAATCAACCAAACAACTTTATCTTACAAAAAAAACAACAAGTAATACAAGTTTGAAATAAAAGCGAAAAAAAATAATATTTTAAAGATTAAAACGACAAAACAAAACGCAGCAAATATGGCTTGTGGGAAGCCGTAAACTTATATTGATGTTGTGTCAGCATGGAAATATGAATATCAATCAAAAGAGTATAAATGCAAACATAAAGCACAAGTTGTATATTTTGGTGCCAAAAAGTAAGTTTAACTGTTAAAAATCTGAATAATTTTTTGCACAGCCGAACTTGCGCTAAATATTATTTCTTTACGGTTACAATTGCTTGTGATATGTGTAGCGAATTGTAAGATAAAAATATTTTCTTGGAAAATAGTACATAAGCAAGGAAAGGAAACATTATTTGTATCAAAACTTAAAAAATAGAAAGTTCTACCTCAAAAATCACGAGCGATTGATTTTCAATAAAGCAACCTCGATTAAAGTTCACAAAATTTCGGCTGACATCACCAATGAGCTCTCTGGTTATTGCTAGTTTCACCCGCACATCGATTAAAACACGATATATGATATCATTGCGCGACTGTGGGTGAAATTTACTATCTGCTGCTGCTGCGTTTTTGCCAATGGGATAAATTAAATTTGTGTGTTCGCTCTTGATTTAAAATGAAAAAACCCTCTGAGAGCTAAAAAGGGCAGCTGTCGCGAGGCAAAATATAATAACACACTTTGGTTGAAAAACCTACGAGCAACTGCACAAACTGTTTTTAGTACAGTCTATTGAAATATTTTTATTGCAATGTATCAATTTTATTTTTTGTAAAATTTTACAAGATTGAAAACAGCTTGTACTTGGCTTGAAATCAAGCATGAGGTGTTTAAGATGTTTTTTTATTCTATTAGTGATTGAAATTATGCTTATAACATTTATCATTTTATTTTAGGTTTAAAACAATTGTTTATATCCAAAAAAAATTTTTTTGCGTTACATACTGACATGCTGTTCGTATGATAAGAATTATCTAAAACTGCTATAAACTAAGGTGTTTCATTGGTATTTTATTTTATGTAATTTATTTTTGAGTATACAAGTTAATTAAAAACAATATTTCAAGTACGTATTTTGTGTTAAGTAAGCTATAAACATTAAAGCTCATGTTCTGCTAAAAAATACACTTTTAAGCAAAAAGTTTTTAATCTTAAATTCTAATACTGATAAAAAATTTCTTGAATTCAATTAAAAACACATATTTAGACAAAATAGCAGTTTTTCAAAATTTAACAGTCTATATAATTTTTTTTTACATTTAAAATAAATCAAATAACTAATTGTTTAATCGGTAAACTGTTTGTTGTGGATTTTGTTTAAAACTACTTGTTATAAAATATCTTAATTATCAGCTTTAATTTAAGCACAGGTTGTTTTTTTATAAGTAGATTTTACTTATTGAAAATTCAGCACACATAAGATGTTTGAAAAAAAAAAAACCATTGACATTGGTGTAACAATAAGATTATATTCATAATTTGAAACCACAGAGAATTAATAAATTGTTCTGTTATACTTATTGATTAGATAAAAGTAACAGCTGTCCTTTTATATGGTTATTGGTTACAACTCAATTCTAACTATTTTCATTTGTATATGAGATAAAATCTTTAAAAAGTTTTCAATCAAGTTATAAGAGATTAAAGGTCTGCGAAAAACTTATGATTTTCATTTATTGAGATAAGGGAATTGATAATAAAAATATTTGCGACTTATGATACCTTAACTGTTGGTGAGAAATGTTTAAATATCTGAAAGACTTGAATTATTGATTAAATTTTATATACATTTATCTGAGTTGGGACTATCAAATATTAAACAGGAAAGTAAAGCGAAAAATTTATTGTTGTGAGCCACTTGACGCATGCTCTCGTCGAGAGGCATACACAAGTTACAAGCACCAAATACAAAAAGTAACATTTTAGAAAGTGGTGCTCATGAAATTTCCACAAAAGCTATTGATTAAAAACATAATGAAAGTATACTAAATTAAAAGGCATACTTACCAAACAAAACTGACACTCAAAACTTTCTAAAATCCTGTTGACCCGCCAGCTAGTTATTGTTTGATTTACTTATGGCAAGCTAAAAGCAATTGACAACTTTTCTATCTTTCGCAAATGAAAATTCGTTACTTTATTTATTTCATCACAGCAGCTTTTTTTTTGTAAAATTGCAATAACTTAACTAGATTTTTAACCAAATTTGAATAAATTTAAAAGTATAATGCAAGCTACTTTATAAAACTAACCTTTTTTAAAATTTTCTTTAAATTGTTAATGATGTTAATGAAAAACCTTAAACAAACGTACATACTTATTTATTTTTAAAGTTTTGAAACGTTATAAAAGCTGTAAACGATTATCTTAAATAGCTTTTAGAACTAATAATATAAATTATAAAAGAAAATGTTTTCTAGCATTATTAGAAGGTATATTTAATAAAAACTAAAATCTTTTTAGTTGTAAAAACAATTTTTTTACATGTGTTTTATCCACTTAAAAACTTACTAAGCCGTGTTAATGGTAAAATCAACATGGAGCCGAAGTTCTCAGATAATCATGCTGACTTCTCTTATGTTATTAAACGGTTATGACGTTTAGCGTCTTATTTTGTTAAAAAGTTTTAAAATTAATCTGAAATTTACGCATGAACGGATATTATTAATCACAAACTAATCAGCCGTGTGACACAGTTTTGTTCGAATAAACTTTATGTAGTTTGCCGTTTTTTAAACAAAAAATTCTTAAAGTTTGGTAGAAAGTTTAAACAAGTTTTAGTATAATAATTTTTAACTTAAAATACAAAATTAATCTTTTAATTTATTTCATATTCAGCTAGTGTATGTTCACTTTTTTTTAAGCTGATTTTTAGCAAATAATTTAACATATTTGCCGAAATTTTCAAATACTATTATTAAGTACCTAAACTTAAGCTTAACATAAGTTTTAATTATGACGCTATAGTAACTAAAAGTTCGAATATTTTATTTGTTAAGTTATAAATGTAGACTTCTTATTCAAATAATTAAAACAAAGTCGTAAGTATAATTTTAGAGTTTTCTGAAATGATTAAACATTTAAAATGTATACACTTTACAGTACTTATTTTTAAATATAAATAATTTAAAGTGTTTTGTCGTAAGATATGTTTATTTTCAAATATTTGTTTACATTTTCGATTTTACATGTTTAGCTTTCTAAAATTACTTATGTATCGAAAACTAATATACAAATTTTATTTACTTTAGTCGTATGCTTTTGAAAAAATTAAATGTATATATATAAGCTTAAGTTACCTTCAAAACTTAGTTCTTTTATACAGTACAAAGTTTAAGAATAGTATTTAATGTACAAGGCACAATCTTTAAAAACAACTCGTTTCAAAAACCAAAAACTTTATTTTCTTAATACTTGCATTTTTTATAAAAAAAATCTTTTTGTACAATTTTAGCTTTTGTTTTTTAGTGAATAGTTCTAACAGAAAGCAAACAAATTAATACTAAATACTTATTGTCTTGAATATTGATAAACATCATAAAAAAGTAAATTGTTTAAACTTCAGTCGTTCGATACTTTAGAAAAAGCTAAGAAAGGTCCACCCCTCAGCAAAAGGTCTTTGACCTACCTTATTTATTATGACGTAATAATAAAAACGAAAAAAATGTTTGTCTGAAGTGATTAGCACCTGTATTGATGTTGGCGTAATAAAAATTATTTTCCCTTTGTGCGCCGTTTTTGACAAAAAACTTCAAAGACACAATTAACTGTCATGTGGGTTTGTTGACCGATACACGGGCACGTAAAGCAAATGATAACTTCATACAAAAATTTTAACCGAAACATCAACCGAATTTAACGAGCTGTACTATTTAGCAATGTATTAATGCAAAGTCGTAAAAAAAGGTACATTACAAAATTATGATCGTAAAACACATATTTTCATGAAATTTCAAAGCAATTTTTTTGTAAATGTTGTTGGTAGTTATTTTATTTTTTGTATTAAACTATCATAACTGTTTAATAATCTTTAATTCAAATAAATGCTATATAATTTTTAACAAAAAAATAAAGTTCAAGAAAAAATTATATTTCAACAGTTTAGCTTTAGATTACTGTTTAAGTTTCTTTAAAAGATTTTTGTTTATTTTAAGTTTGTCTGATTATCTTCTTTTTACCTATTAAAAATATTTGAAAAAAAAAACAAAGCAGTACTAAAAGTAATTTATATAGGTTAATAAAAATTATAAATGTACAACCATCATTGTGTATAGCTGTACTAATAACGAAATTTTTGTAGGTGTTTATCCTTAATTCAAGCTAGATTCCTATAAAACTTATTGTTTAAAGAATATTTAACTTTATTTCGTTCTTTTTAAACATAAACTCACAAACTTTAGAAATAAAAATATATATTTAAACCTTTTAGCACATTTTTCTGTTTATATTTGTGCTTAATTGTTTTTTCTAATTTTTAAACTTTGCAACGAGTGAACGTGAAATATAAGTTTTATTTTGATTGTAATGTTATAAAAAAAAAACGTTTTAACGGGTTTACTTAATTTATATTTTTAATAGTTGAAGAGAAATTTGCATGTTATAAAAAGTAGTAACACAGTTTGTTACAAGTTAAATTAGACTGCATTTCTTTAAAAAAAAATTAAATCAAATTTTTTGTAAATTTTATCTAATTAAAAACTATGTAAATTTAATTTCTAAGTTATGTATAATTGAGATTTTTTTTTAGTTTGCATTACATCTTTAAAACTTAAAATATAATAATTATTTACTTTATAAAGTTTTTTAGTAAGTTTGAACAATTTAAAGTTTTAATTTAACTTAAACAACCAGCATTAAGAATTGATACATTTAAAAAATTACAAAACAAAGCCTCTAAGTTTTAGCTAGCTTTCTTAAATTACAATCACACTAAACTTAACTTCTAAATTTCAATTAAATTAATTTTTAACTTTAGGTTTTGTAAACAAATTAAAACTAGTAAACATTTTAAAAATATCAATAGTTCATTTGTAGCTTATAATCTAAACAATCATTGACTTTTAATTTTAGCTATATTATAAAAACGACACAAATAACAGCAGTAAAATAAAGATAGCTTCAACGTTATCGTTTTTATTAAATGATTAAAATTAAAAACGTTCTGCAAAAAACTTATTTAGTTTTAAAAGTTATTTTAGTTGAATGTTGTATTGAATGTGTCAAAGCTTGATTGACTATTTTTTTAATAAATTTTAATCCAAGATACTTTTAAAAACTATATGTATCTTTGGAAGGACAAAACTCTTGTTTTGAAAACATATTTTTTGTAATGGTTTTTTATAATATTTACTACTAATTATTTCCATGCTATGTAGTTTAAAAGAAGTATTTTCTTCTTACGCTTTAAAATATGAACATTATCTTTGGCTTAGTCGTACGTATTAATTTTACGGAAAAATTAACGTTAATAAAGGTGAGCAACGCATTTTAAAACTTTTAAGTTTTAATGCTATTGTATAAGAAAAAAGTTAACTAACCACTTTAGTACTAAATCTAGCATAACAAAATATTTTTTGTATTTTTATATTATCTGACAAACTTTATTACTTTCGACTAATTAAACTATGTCCAAGCATTTAGGTTTTTATTCCAGTTTATATATTCACTTTCTTTTGTTTTAACTATACTAATTTAAATATCAAAGGAACGTTAATTGTATAATAAAAAGGTAAAAGACTTAGGTAAAGCAAATGATTTTTTTGTAATATTCAAGTTTTATACTTACATAACAAAAAAATAAGAAAAATTTTAAGATGTATTCTATGTAAAACAAAGTCACACACTTTTGGTTATAATGTTTTTAAAAAATATTTCTAACTTAGTAAAACCTTTAATAAAACCTTAAAAGACTTAGATAACATAAAAACTTGTTTAAACTAAATTAACAAATTTTAATGAAGCACATTACACAAAAATAAATTCATACAACTTTTTGGATTGATATTATTATTTTTACTTTTGTTTATACTAAAATTTAAATTTATTAAAAAACTTAGTTTGTTTTGTAAAATCTTTTTAGTAAAAAAATTGCGTTCTTTCGATTACTTACGGATTATTTTAAACTTTTCGCGATAAAATAGTTCTTTAAAAACTTTTTCAAGTACAGTATTTCTTTTATCTTAGTTTCGCAAGCAACAAAATTAAACAAAACATTTAGTTAACTAATTTAATAATAAAAAAATTTTGGTATACAGAAAAATTTCTTAAAACTTATTGTGACAAACCATTTTAGATTTAAGCAAATGTCAATTTGCTTTTTAAACAAAAGAAAGATTATTACAGCATTTACTTTTCAAATAAACATTTAAAGCCTAATTTTATTGATCTCAAAGTCTGTGAAGGCTGTCTCTATAAGCTAAAACAAGCTCGAATGCACAATAATAATAATTTTCATTTTATTCAAAATCAATCAATTTAGTCGCAGCACATCTATATAGTAGTTTTATTGTAATACACTCTAATCCGAGAAGTAATAGAGTTTTGGAGGATTAATTTGAACTATACTACATTGTCACAGGCTCGCTTGATTGAAAGTCTATAATCTATAACCTTTAATAATTTAAAGTAGATCAAAAGCATTTAATAAATTTTGTCTAAACACTTTTAAACACGGTTAGTAAAAATCTATTTAACTCTAATTTGCTTTCCTCTTTAATTTATGGGTTGTAGATTACTACAGTTATGTGTTTTTGCGTTTATTTTTTGTGTTTAAAACTGTAACTAATATTTTGTAAATTACTTTATCAATGAATGTTTTATTAAGATGTATTAGTATAGAAGCTATTTGATTTTAACTGTATAATTTTTAAAACTTATTCAAACTTGTTTTATTTATGCTATATTACCTTAAGCATACTGTGTAAGGTTCTCAACTAAACTAAAATTTTTAGAATATACTATCAAAATTCACTTTAACTAAAATTAACCTGTAATTCAAGCACAATTAATTAAATATGCTTGTTATGTAATTATCTCTAACAAATTTAATTAAATAAACATTTTTTAAAGTTCTTGAGGATACAACTAATTAAGTATTAGAGTGTTAAATTCATTTAAGTAAAATTGGTACCGTTGACTCAATGTTTACTTTTAAGCGTAAGTAGCACTATTTAACAATAATGTGCTTGTTATAAAGTTTTTTAATTTTTTTTCATGTTCTCATCATTAAAATGTATAAACATGTTGGTTTTAAAGTCGCATTAAATATTTGTTTATTTCAGTATAATGTTTTAGAAGGTAAGAAAAATTTATAAGTTTGTATAATAAAGTTTTATCTTTTGATAAATTTAAGCTGCAAAAAAACTTAAGCTCTACACCTTCGTTTTGTTTATTTAAACTGAAACTAATAGTTGTATATTTTTAAACTCATTATACTATAAGCAATCTTGCAATAAAAAAATTTAAAAAACTTTTTTTTTGTAAAATAATGTTGTGATTAATACTTTTTAGTTTTTTAAGCCTGATCTAATAAAAATTTTCTTTATTAAAAATTAAAACACACTTTACAAACCATTTTTTTTTGTTGTACGAATACAGAGAACAACAAAATTACAACATCAGAATACAATGCAAAATTTTAAAAAATATACAAAAGAAAATATTGTATACTTTTCAATGTGGTAAAACATTTTCCGTTGCTCGACGATCTACCCAATCTGAAAAAAATAGTTGTTTAAGAGTAATTGTCATCAATCAATAGTAATGTTTGTAAATTTAATATTTTTATACTCTTCAAGTCATTAACTTACACTCTTAGTTTTAAAATTTAGCATTTAAGCAAGAAAGTGTTTAGTTTTAACGGATAGGTGTAAGTATAACTAACATGAATTTGTACTGAAGTGTTTTATTCATTTGATAAAATTGAAAAATTTTTACAACGTTTTAAACTTTTTTAGTACTAGTAAAGTCTAAAGAAAAACTTACCTGCTGTTTGCTTTTTTTGAAAGCGTTGAAAAAATGACTAGCTATGTTGTTACATGAACTTATCGAAAAATTGCTTGCTTCTAATGGAGACAAAAAATCTAAGCATTATAAACTTTAAATATCAAACTATTATAAATACATTAAGTTGTTTAATAAAGTATACAAGTTAATAGTTTTTTTATTACAAGTTATTAATTTAATTAATTTGTTCTTTACCACTTATTTTATTGTAAATTTTGAATACCATTATTTGTTATTGTTAATTTTTAAATCGTTAATTACTAGTGTTTATAAAAAACCATTTTCGTAAATTTCATTGAAACGTTTTAACGTCTTATTTTAAAAAGTTTTTGTTTAGCAGTTTTATTGAACTAAGTAAATGTTTTAAATATATTCAAGATTTATATTAAACCAAAAAAGTACAAAACTTACACTTTCAAAAAGTTAAAAGCTTTAGTGAACTTCCAAACAACTATTTATTGTTTTTATTAAAAGTAATTTTTGCAACTGTATTTGATCAAACCTGTAGTGTTAGATTTGAAAAGAAATCTTGATTGGGTTTTGTTTAATGCAGCCATTGTGTTCAACGTCGGTATAAGTTGGTTTGAGGCAGATGAACTGTAAAAACTTGACTGTTTCAGACGTCTAGATTGAAGTGTGTTTGCTGCATACTGTTAAAAAGGAGGCAATTTCTAAGCAAAACAAAGTTAAATTTATTTCGTTAAAAATTAGTATTGATACGTGTTTTAAATCTAAAGCAAAAAAATTAGTATGTTTTTTTTTGATATATTTATAACTTTATCTTTTTGTATTTTAGAGTTTTATAAAAAAAGACAGCGCTAAGTAAAGTCTTAATAAAAATAATACTTAATTTTTTAATTTTTTATAATAACATATCCGCCTACACATTCCAATAGTTTTGTTTTTTTTACTTGCAAACGTATAACCAAAAACTTAACGCAAAATCTACAAAAAAATAACCTTAAGTAATATTAATTCTAGGTAAAGTTTTTTTATTAAAGTTTTATAAAATTTTAAAATATAAATTTAATGATCGGTCGGTAGAACTCTTAAATAAAAAATTTTAAACAACGTTTGTATCACACTAACAATAAAACTGCATAGCTTAACTTCAAGTTCAGTAATATTTACTAGCTTTAAAGTACACAAATGAAATCAAAAACTTAACTATGAAGATTTTATTTTATCTATCTTTAAAGGTACAATAACTACTTTTACTGAAAGTTATGATAAACCAAATAAATTCTTTCAAGATACATTAAAGCAGACTCAGCATCGGTCAAAGACCTCTTCAGTACTTACTTTAAAAAATTATTCAAATATAATTCTATTTGAAAAAGATTTTTTAAATGAGCACTGAAGAGGTCTTTGACCGATGCTGAGTCTGCTTTAAAGTATCTTGAAATGGTTTAATAAACATAATTTCTTCTCTAGAAGTTGAGATCTTTCTATTAGGTTTCGAAAAATCAAAAACAAATAATAAACCAAATAAGTAATTTTAAAGACAAAATAACACAAAAAGATTCATTTTAACAAAAAAAAGAAGTTTTGGAACGTAATTACAGTTCTTACCAGGCTCAAAATCGCCTTGTTAGTACATCTCGTTGCGTTGATACTTTTTCTTGAACTCTCTTCTTCAACGCGCATGAATGGAGATATCAGAGGATTTTCCATCGAAATCCTTCGGCCTCTCCTTGATCCCCCGGTGCCAAACACGTGTGTTGACATGTGAACCTTTGTATTAATTTGAAACAATTTTTAACTTAACTTAAGGTTTTATAGCTGTTTAGTTTCTATTAAACTTAATAATGAAACGACTATTAAAGTCCGAAAATTTTATTTTGTTTAAGTCTTCCCGACAAATTTTATTCTGATTTGTAGGACTTAACATTTTATTACATTATCTCTGATGTATTAAAAATAGATTAAAAGCAAAAAGTAATTTAAATTTGTGAAAACCTTGAATTTTAGTTATTTTATAGATATAAACTGTTTCAAAACATAAAACTCTGTAAACTTTCAAGTTTCCTTTTGTTGTGAAAGCTCTTCCGCAGACTGTGCAAGCAAACGGTTTCTCTCCCGTGTGGGTCCTCATATGAATCTGAACAACTTTATAAATTGATCTAAGTTTTACTTAAAACTAATTTGTAGTATTTAAAATAAAAATAAAAATTATACCTAGAATTATTCTAAAGACGACAGTTTAAATAAAAAAGGAATCCTTATATATTGAAGGTTTAACTGAGCTCAAGTTCAAGTTATTTTTTCAACTTTTATTTTATAGGAAATTTATAGTAAAAGTATGTAAATTAATGTTTTTAATAATAAAACATACCAAAAGTTATTTATATCAAGTTAAAACTTTAGTATCGTAGCCTACACTTAACCCGTACCTGTAGTGAACTAGCTGAGGAAAACGGTCTTTGGCAAGTGTGGCACCAGTGCTTTGAGTTCATTTTTTTGTTTGGAACTGAATCTTGCATATCAGAACTTTTTAAACAAATCTGCAATGTGATAAACAACAATATATATTAAAAGTTTATCAAAAATGTAAGTATTTAATTTATACAACCTTTGATTTCTACGATTTTCTTTAAAAAAGTAATTTTTGTTTATTTATAGTTTTTATGTTTATTTTTTTATTTACACTTAGGTGTACTAATATTTAAAGCTGTTATACATTTCCTTATTGCATTAAATGATACAATCTAGAATTATCAAGTGTTACTTAATGGCTAACTTCTCTTTTCAAATTGTTTTCTTTTCTTTTGATATCACTTCTTGACGACACACCTTCAAGAAAATTATTATTTAAACCGTTATTCGTTCCCATGTTGGGTGTATTTTATCAAATATAAAAATATTTTCAATAAAAAATTGCTTTTACTTTGTTCCTTAGCAGTCAACATGAGCTCATTCACTTCTTTTTTGTTAAAAGTGAGCAGCTTCAAACTTCTTTTTGCTGTAGGTCCTTGTTCACAAATAGTACTGTTCCTTTCATGTTTTTTCAAATGAATCTGTTAATAACTTTCATAAGTTTCACTAAAAAGCTATAACTTACTAGCTTATGTTACGTTTTAGAAACAAAAATATCTACTCTACACTAAAGCTAAATTTAAAAAAATATTTCAATAGCACGTGGCGTTTATAATTTATAAAACCAATTCTAACGTTTAAGTAATTATGGAAAGGAAAAGTTTGATTGGAAATGTCACAGGAGGCTTTTTATTGGTTAAATCTTCTTTTGAGTCAGACTTAAACTCACTCCTTGTGGATGGCAAAGATTCATCTTTGCTCATCAAAGAACTGTATTTTTTGTAAACGTAACCAATGAGACAAAAAAAAATTCTGAGAATAATTTATAACAAATTGTTTTATTTAATAGCATACTCTTTTATACCTGTTTGAGGCTAACTGAGCCAGAGCTGACAGTGAATTAGAAGCAAACAAAGAAGGAGTTGCTAAAGTAAAGTTACTGTTATTGTTATTTTCAGACACTCCTCCTTCTGCAGTAACAGACAGTTCGTTTTTGTTTCTAACTTTCTCATCATCAACGTTTGCTTGTAACCGGAGATTAATTACATGTGCTTTGGTTTTTGTGTTCTCTGTTGTTCAATGATGTTTAAAATAGTCATGAATTTTCTAATTTTACGTTTATTTAACCATAGAGTGAGAATAAATATTGGAATACTATTAATTACTGAACTTTTTAAGTAGAAAATAACTGTATTTTTTTTCGAACTAAACCAACTTTATAACCTTTAAAACTTTTAAAATATTTTTTTAACTTATAGAAAACTATGAGTTAATCACTTTTAGATACTCATTTGGAATAAAATCACGACTACAGACATATTGTTTTGATTGAATACTAGTAGTTTAGTTTATTTTTATAGCTAAGATAATTTACTTATATAAAACACATATCATTTCTATTTAAAATTGCTATATAAAATTGTTTTAAGTCTTTTTTTTGAGTTTGGCATATTTTAGCATAAAACCAAAACTTTTAAGTTTTTATAACTTTTCACAAAATAATTTTGTCGGTTATAAATATATGTATTTAAAGATTCTAAACATTGTGTTGTAATTTGTTTAAAACTATGTATTACAGTTTTTTTATTTGTTTATTCATTATTCTGATCTTATAAGTATGTTTTTTATTATTAGAATATTGTAAACTTAGAAAATTACTTAAAATATTAAATTTCTATCAAATAGTTATACAGCTTTATTGTAGATAAAATCTACTTGTTAATGTAGCGATAAAAACGTTTTTAGTGTTACATTAATTTTTTGTTTATTTGTTTTTACAAGTAAAATCCAATGTTAAATTTTTTGGCTTCATTTAGCTTATTCTAATCTAATAAGTATGTTTTTTTATTACTAGAATATTGTAAACTTAGAAAATTACTTAAAATATTAAATTTCTATTAAATAGTTATACAGCTTATTGTAGATAAAATCTACTTGTTAATGTAGCGATAAAAACGTTTTTAGTGTTACATTAATTTTTTTATTATTTCTATTTACAAGTAAAACCCAATGTTAAATTTTTTAGCTTAGTACTTTTTTATCAAGCTGCAATAAAATATAGAAATTTTAAAACAGCACTTTACAGACAAAATTAAAAATCTATTTTACACTTAAACAACATATTATATAGCTTATAATAGTTTTACTGTACTTTTTGCTTTAGAGATAAGTTTTAGCGTTTAAAACTTTTCTTTAACATCTATATTATTAATGTAAAACACGTGTAACAAAAGCACTATGTATCTCATACTACTGAAGTTGAACTGTAAACATTTTGATGAACAATTTACAATTAACTAACGCTTACTTTTAAATTTACAAACTTCTTTTAAATTTTCTGTTTTTCCCACTGCCTGTGTAAAACTTCTGGAATTATAAAAAAGTTGCTTTTCATTCCAGTAGTTTCCATGGCTCATATAGCTGCTCTTATTGAAAACTTGCTTTTTATTTCCTTCAGACGTAGATGTCCTTATCTCATTCATGTCTGCATTTGATTTGCTGTTTTTGCTGTCTGAGATTTTCCTCTCTGCATGACAGAAAATTTTACCTTGATCAAACTTGTTTGTGGATTTTAGAACACAGTGACTTTGAGCTAACTCACTTTTAGAAATATCTTTTGTATTAAGGGGTACACTGTTGTTTATTTTATGAACAGGCATGTTTTTTTCTTTACATAAAATATTTTTTTTATTTAGTTGCTTAGAATTTTCCACACCTATTTGGTCTTGGTAATTATAACTATTCACAGTCTTTTTTTGCAAATCCAAAAGTTTGTAAGCAGTACACTCTTTGCTAGTTCTGTTAGTTTGTAAAAACTCTTTTCCTTTTTGTTCAGCCAGGCTAATTTGTTTTTCGATTAATTTATGTAAACAGTTTTGATAGCTGAACCTACTATCACTGTTCACTAGACTAAAAGGATGTTGAACATTTATAAGTGACACTAGCTGAATATACATCGCTTGCAGTTTTTGGTTTGACTGCTGCAGAACTTCACAATAACTTTTCAACTCAGTTATCTGTTTTCTCAATTCTACCAACTTCTTACTTTCGTTTTTGTTTCTATTTTGTATATGACTTTTTAATAACAATATTTCGCTTTTGTATCGATTTATTTTTGTAACTAAACTTTGATTGTTTTCTTTTAGATCTTTTATCAAGATCTTTTTTGTCAGTGAATTGTCTTCAATTGCTTCTGATGAAACACAATTGTCTTTGAACGAAAGTTCTTTTGTAAAAAGGTTTGGGTCAGAATAACATAGTTTCATTTTTATTTCTGAAAAATGGCGGCGATCGTTAAAATAAATAAAATAATTAAACTTAATGCTGTAAATAGTTTATCGCTAACCTTTTTTCGTTGTTATCGGTGAGATTCTTTGGTTCATTTTGACTTTTTAAAAAGTTTATCTATTTCTTCACATTTAAACTTTAATGAACTAAAACTAGTATAATCTTTTGTAACCTATAAAAACTATCATGTTTACAAAATTTCAATATTTTAATAGCAAATAATCAATTAAATTTCAAAGAACACACTATTCAAAATAAAATAATAGTAATTGAACTGAGTTTCGTATACAAAGCTTAATTTATTTAAATAACAAAGAAACTACTAATTAAAAATTTAATGCCTGGTAATACCATTTCAAAAGTTGTATTGAGTCTATATTGACTTTGACTAAATTCAAAAACCATGAAAAAACTTGATGTTTTAAAAGTGAGCTTTATAAAAAAAAATATTAATTACTAGTACATTAAAGTTTCCACTAAATAACAAACAATAAAATGTTTATATAAACTTTTACAAAATACTCAACAAAGCACATTTGAAAAACACCTCATACCTTGCTGCACTTTTTCAAATGAACATACCACAACTTATCTCAATTATGTGTACGCATTTATACAAAACATGTCAAAGTCAAGCAAAGCTGTTTTATGCTTTTTATGCATATATGTATTTGGAGTAGGTCAAAAGATAATCCTCAGTCATTTTTCCGCTGGCCCATATGCCGGCATACGCAAATCTCGTTTGAAAACATAATCTTCAATGCAAGAAACCAGTCCCATCCCGCTTGTACTCTTTTGTTCGTCCGCAAAACCGACCTGCTTTTGACGGTCGCCCTTACACTATCTATTGTAAGTTATAATTGACTTATATTTCGCATGCATGCTCATAACGAGATCAGCGTTTTGGTGTCGCTTAAGCGCTTTTTTGTGACCTATATCTGCTTCTGTGCACGTTCAAAAAAACAAGCTAAAATTATAGTTTGAGTTGCTTTGTTTTACACAAACTCAAAAGGGTGTTTAGGTTAATAAAAAAGTTTCTACCATATCGCATTAAGTTACACTTATTAAATTAGCTTTTTAAATGGGTATGTCTGTTTATTTGATATATTTTAAAATTTTTATTGTTTTTAACTTAAATAATTGTATCTCAAAAAAACAAAAAAAAGTAACTTAACACATGTAGCGAAATCTGCTTAGAATATTTTGTATAATAATAACTTATACCTGAAATACCTACTTTATCTTTTATTATATTGTTTATAATGTTATATAAAAAAGAACTTTTTTAAACACAATACTTGTTTTTTGCGATGCAGACTTGTTACATTGTTTTTTATTCGCCTTTTTAAATTGAACATAACCAAAATCTTCAGAGCATGTTTTAGTTTAGTTATTAACTTTTAATTTTAGTCATTAAACCAAGCTTTAATATATCTTTTTAGCCATAAAATTTCAAATTAGTCTAGCAGTGACAGATTTGAGTTGTAAAATATGATTATTGTAGGTCTATTTTTCAAATTAGTTTTTAAACTAAATAATAAACTTCTAAACAGATAATATAGAATGTATTAATACTTGTGTTAACAATCTTAGAAAATATAAAACTTAACGATGCTAGTTAAAAACAGATTTAGAAAAATAACTTTTATCAAAAAAAAATTGTTCAATTTAAAATTTAGCGTGGGCTTTATAAATCATAACTTTAAAATATTTCAGTTTTACACACATCGCTTAATAGTTTATTTATCAATTTGAAAGTTGTTATTATATAAAAAATCTGAACAATTTAATGTAAAACTAATTAAACTTTAAGAAAAATTTATAACAAAGTTACTAAAAATACTATTCAAAAGAAAACATTTTAAATGTTTAAAATCGTTGAGCGAAAAATTCTACTTTTTTTGATCCTCTCTCTCAACTATTTTACTATTTTAAATAAAATCGCAATTTTTTGTTTTAAAATTTAAACGTATTTTTAAATTATAAAAAAATAAAAAAATACATTTGATATAAGAATTTAGATAAAACATGACACATGTTTAGCTTTTTTTGTATCTCTAAAAATACATTGATACGACAAAAGTAACAAAAATATTTTACAACACGCTATAATAAATGAAAAACATTATTTATGATATCTTATGTTTTTCTCTGCTCTTAGTTTTATTCTATAATAAATTCATTAAGAAAAAAGTATGCAGTGATTAATTGTATAGTTGAATGTTTTGTTGCAGCCAATTTCTGTAAACTTGTTGAAAATAAGAAAAAAAAATTTAAAATTTGTATTTGAAGTTTTTATTCAAATCATTTTTGTTCCGGACGACTTATCTATTATTACAAAAAGAAAATTTAAGGCTTAAACACTATTTTAAAATTTTTAGTTTTAAAAGTAGTCTATAATTTTATGCAAAAAAAAAAGGAAGTTTTGATTCTTTAAAACATTGAACGATTTAATTATAAGAGAAACGATTTTTTTACTTTAGTAAGTTAAGAACTGACTTTTAGAATACTTATATATTTATACGCTAAAAAAAATCAAATTCTATGATATTTATTATATATAGTGTTTAACATAGGAAAAGAATTAAAAATTTACAAAACAACAAACAATATTTTTCATTTAAAAAAAAAGAATAGTATTGTGCTTTTTTAAACTTTATAAAGGATAATGATTTTAAATTAAATATACAGACAGTTTACTTCGTTTAAAAATATGGCTACAGTTAAATCAACCAACTTTTTTTTTTGAATAAAAGAACTACTTTTTTTTTTTGAACAATGAAACTTTTATTAATGCGACTTATTAAAACCCGAAATATTAATCATTTTTCGCAAATTTAGAAAAAAAAATAACGCGCGGCTTTTGAATAAAAATCTCCCTGGCGAAGTGTCAAGTGAAAAGTGAAATAATGAAATGAGCAAAAATTACTGCGAGAAAATCTGTCATATCTCGTTCACTGAAATTTCATTCTTTTCCTGTCGAGATATTCTTATTTTTCGGGCAGGATTAAAATTGACTAGAAAAAAAAACAAACACGGCAAACAACGAAATTATTTATAAAAGTTAAATTTACTGTAATTAAAAATGGTGAAACATTTCATTATTAATAACATTTGAAATTTAAGAGAAATTTTCGTTTTTACTTTCACACGCGTATCTATTTAGTATTTATAGCTTAATAATTTACCATATACAGAACATTGTAAAATAGAAGCCTAAAGATTTTTTAAAGATTGTTTGACGTCAAATAAAGTTTCGTATTCTTTTTATAAATGTTCATTTCTTCGTAAGTTGTGAATATTTTTTAAACTATGCTAAGCTAAATTTG
Source organism: Thalia democratica (assembly GCF_965202585.1). NCBI lineage: Eukaryota > Metazoa > Chordata > Thaliacea > Salpida > Salpidae > Thalia > Thalia democratica. Next base: position 58,423,570 of record NC_139169.1, on the reverse strand, counting down.
TTAGCAATAACCTTAATGTTTTAAACAAATACTTTTTGTTTATTTTAACTTTTTTTTTGTTTTTATTGTTAAAAAATCTTTTTAACTTCTAAATAATCTTTAAAAATGTTTTTTTTTAATCTAACAAACTTTAAACTAAATTTATAAAAAGTAAGTTTTATTTATTTAAGAAGCTTATTTAAGCTCATTACCGATAACAAGTTTTTTTTAATTAAATTAATACGAATCTTTCATGAAAATGTAAAACAAACTGAAATAAGTATTTTTATTTTCTTTTAGTTTAACGGTTTTAGCAAAAAATATTTTTTACTGAGAAAAACTCAATTATTGTAATAAAATAAAAAGCTTTGAATAATAACTGAAAACGATATTATACTAAGTTTTTAATGATAAATACATTTCAATTTTTTACATGTATTTAATTTATACTTATTTGTTAAAAATAAGCTTTTAAACTAAAACACATAATTACTTATACTTTAAATGAATAGAATTATTTGCTTTTATTTTTATGTACTTTTGACAAGCTTTTAGTACAAACTTTTTTTTTTGTTTACATGTAGGTTTTTTTTTTAAATAGGTATACTGTTTTATTTATTTATCTAGTTCTTACTCTTTGATATTCAAAATCTTAATTCTTTTTATAAAATTACTAAATTTTTTCGTGTCATTTAAATTTTATTTTATTGCTATATATTAACAGTAATTTAATTTTAAGAGGATGTACATCCTGTATCATGTACTAATTATATTCTAAAAGAAAATCATTAATTTTTAATAGAACTAGTTAAAAATATGAATTACTTCATTTAAGTTTGATAATAATCAATTCTTACTAGTTAACCCAAGTAAGATATATAAATACATATTTCATTCAAACTATCATGGTTATAAAACAAGTATCTAAGATTAAAAAAATACCTATAATTTATATACTTAAAATTTAAAACTTAATTGTGTAGTATAATAAGTACGTTGTTAAAAACCAATGACTTAAGTAAAATATTTGTTTTTACAATTTTTATTGTTTTTTTTTTGTTTAGATTTGTATTTAGTTTTTATACTTTAATAAGTCTGTTGTAATAATTTTTGCAACTATATTCTTCTACATATGTATAACTTGTTATAGCATGTTTTATTAATTGTAAGTGTAAGATAAAAACCAAAGTGTAAAGTATTTTATAACTACAGTAAAATCTAAAGTAATAAAATAGATTTATTACAATTATCATATTGATTTTTAGTTTAACTACCTTTATTTTGAAATAAACTTTATACCATAGATTACTTTTTTTACCCTTAAAATAACTATTTTCTACCTTGTAGTTTTTTAAAACAAAATTTCCATTAGAAATATATAATTTAAAAGTTTTTGCTAAATTTTTTTATGATAGACTTAAAAATCAAAATAAACATTGAAACGAATTTAAAAAAGTTATATTGAAAACTAAAACATTAAACGAATCTTACTAGCTTAATTTATGATAACAAAACGTAGATTTTTTTTTTAAAGAAATTTTTAATAAAACTTCAGGTCAAGTAAAGCATAGATTTAAGTATTCAAATATATTTTAACCAAAAATATAAGGTAAAACGAAATGAGCTGTAAAAACGGAATTTAGAAAACTAATTACCTTAAAATAAAACTTTCTGCTCGCGACTTATTATTTAACTAAATGGACTTGTGAGAAAAAACCCAAAGACAACTGTGTACTATAAAATAGTAAAATATTGCTACTCCTGTTTTTCTAAAGGTTAGCACAACTAAATTCTTCCTTATAATTTTCCTGTTAACTATTTTTGGAGTTTTTTAGTTCGTGGCCATTGCATAACGCATGAAACACTGCTTTAAATAAAGAACTCTGAATTTGGAGTTGTCTCATCAATATTTTATTTTGTCTATAGTATTGGAAGTTTACAAGAACACGGCAGTCATTTTGGTTTGTTAAATCCGGCACGTAAAAGATTTATTGTTTTAATGCCCGTAACATAAAAAAGCTTGTAGACTCCTGTCATAAACTGTGAAAACAACTGATGTCGTGTACTAGTGGTTCCTAACCTTTTTTGATGCCCCGCACCCCTAAAATATTTCAATTTGTTCTCGCAATACATGCAATAATTTGTTTAAGGATAATTTGAAGTCGATGAACGATGATGGTTTGTATGTCAATTTTTATATAGTGTACTATATTAACAAAAAGAAAGATTATAGAAGTTAAAAAATACAATACTGCATTTTATTTTTAAGGTAGAAAACATCAGAACTCACTTTCCGCTTTGCAATGATAAACCTTTTCTTAAGGTCAAGCAAGGCAAGTGAATTTTGAGCTCATCACTTGTTATTCTACCTGCCTTATCTTTAAATTAATTTTTTAAAGTTTAATTAGGTTTAATCAATCAAAATAAATCTTTTTAAAACAGAAAACTAAACTTTTATTTTTAACTAAGAAAGAAAAAAAACTAATTGAATATTTTTAACAAAAAACCCCTAATGACACGTCGTTTTGCAAGCACTCTCAAGGTATTTAACATAAAATTAAACTTTTATTTATGCATTATTTTTTGAAAAGATTATGAATTCAGTTTAAAATCCACTTTAAATTTGATGACTATTTTGTTCCTGGTTATTGCACAAGAGTTTCTTAAAACGTGACATTTTGTTGCTGATAGCAATTTGCATGTCTGCCTGTGCTGTGCATTTAAGCAACTTCTAGATTTTGTTTTGATTGACAAAAAAGTACTAAATCCAGATTCGCACAAGTAAGTCGTCGCGATAGAGATGAGCGAACTTAGCGATTTTTCACCAAGTCTAGGAAACATCTTCATTGCACAACACCAATATTGTTCCAGAGTTTTGCTTTAAAACTGCATTTTAAGGAAACGGTTCGTGCGCATTACAATAAAATTATCTTTTAGCCTTTCATCATCCGGCGTATAGTCTAAATAAAAAGTATATATAATTATTATCCATCCTTTAAAAGTTTCCAGTTCTCCTACACCAAAAAATCTATCAAATAGCTTTTATAGCATTACCATATAATTAATAATTTCTTCATTCACACTTGGAATTAAATACTCATCTTCATCAGTCACTTCTTCAAGTGAAGGAAAATTTGCTACATTGCCTCTTCTAACTCGTCGACACCAGAGTTATAACTATTCTTTGCTCAGGTTATTCATAAGACTAAAAATGTCACTCAAACAAGCTAGTATTTGATTATACTTACACTATGTAAAAGCACAGTGCTACTGAATTCAAATATTAATATCTGAAGATTACAAGCAAAAACTTATATGAAAAAATTGTACTGTATTTTTTTGAATTCGACAATTTGTAATAAATCTTTTAAGTGGGCTCTGTGTGTTTAGTTTATCAAATACTATTGTTTTCTAAAATAAATAATTATATTAAATACTAGCAAAAGATTTAAAACAATTCTATTTTTTTTATGAAACGTATGTTCTGAATTTTTTGTATCGAATTTTCTAAATAAAGTATTTAAAATCTCTTCAAGTTGGCTCTGTGAAAAGTTATCAAGTCTATACAATCACATTATTTTCTACATATATTTATATATACCACAGATGTTTTTGTGTCAAAACTTTATTCTGACTAACGGCGTTTCACTGCTCTCAAGTAAATTTAAGAACAGATCTACGGAGTCTCAAAAAAGCTCTAAGAATCGATTTTTTTTTGAGACTCCGTAGATCTGTTCTTTAATTTATTTGAGAGCAGTGAAACGCCGTTAGTCGGAATAAAGCTTTGACACAAAAACATCTGTGGTATATATTCCAATAAGCTTAGCTTATCAGGATCTCCAGGATTTAACGCCTTTTAACGTTACATCTTATATTTATATATATATATACTTACATACATATTGAAAGTAGAACACTAGTTAAATTCATCTAATATTACTCACGAAATTTATTTGTCGGCTGCCCGTTAATACAACTTTGTTTTTTGAAAGTTTGAAACTTTCAAGTTTTGGCTTTTTTTAAAATTTACTTTTAGTATAATTAGCTCATTAAACGAAAAAAAAAGCGCTCAAAATATTAAGTCTTGAGAAATGGTGCACGAAAAAGCCTTTCAGTTATCGAGTTGCACACAATTTAGATGCCTCTTAATGTCTTTTCCCGTAACATTTCACGTTTAACCTTGTCAAACTCTACAACTAATATTTTAGATCCGGGAATTCCTTATTTAACTCTTCGAGTTTATTTTTAGTATAAAGCATTTTTAGTTTAGCTTGGTTACTAGCTTGTAAGTTAATAGATGTTACTGTTACCTTTCTTAGATATATATATAATTTTGTTCATTACCAGATTATTAACACTATGTCATTCCTGGTGCAATATAACAAAATAGTTCTTTAAAATTTTAATTACTACTATTAGCTCATTAGTTTTCAATACTTATATTAATCTTTTTTATTGCAATCTAAGTCAAAATCTAAATTTTTTATGCTAGAAATCAATAAATAAAATTTAGCAGTATAAAAATGTGCTAATTTGACACCATTATAGTTTATTGAATGACAAAAACAAGACGCTTAAAATACTTTGTCCCTGGACCTGGTGAACAAAAATAATTTTTGTACACCAGGTCCTAGGATAAATCACTTGGTTACCTTTTAAGGTCTTTTTCAGGACAAAGATAAGCCAGTGACGGGGTCGATCTCCGAGCTTCTAAAAGGGTTGGGATTTGGGAACCCTGCTCTAAATTAACAAACCTTAATATTACAAACTCTTTACTTGACTTATATTTTATGTAGCACAATTTGAATATTTGGAAAAAATTCGAAACTTTGTACAAAAAAAAAAGAACTAAACTTCAACTTCTGTAAGCTGTTTAAAACTAACTTGATTAAAGAGTTTTTATGACTCTAATCAATTCTTTTTTTTTTGATATGTAAAGGAACTGATCAATAGTCAACATTTTTATTACTATTTACAATAAGTAAAAGTTAAAACAGTTTAAACTGTTAAAAAAGTTACCAAAAAAAAAAATTAAAGCTTTATTAATGAATATAAATATTCCAGTTTAAAAAAATAAAATAAAAATTAAAGGTTTTATTTTACTTAAGTATATTTTGTATAGAGTTTATTATTTTAACAGAATACTAGTAGCGAGTATTTAAATTATGAACAATTAGTTCAAGTATAAAAAAGTCATTGATAATTGTAAAACTATAGTACAGAAAAAACAAACATTTATGAAAATAAAAGTTAGTAATATAAATTTTGAAGGCATTTTGAGTATGAAAAATAAAAAACGGCATGTTTAAAAAAGTGAAAAATAAAACAATTGCTTACTTAAGTGATTGATTGAGTATATTGAGGTTTATAAATTATATCATTGTTGGAAGAAAGTCAGAAAAAAATATTTAAATACATTATGATGCATAGAATCTTCAATGGCATACAGAATATCAAAATAAAAGCTTTAAAGTGGTGAGCAGAATTTAAAAACGTAGGCAGCAAAACGATTGAGCATTATTTAGCTTGTTTATAGCGACGAAGTGCTTCTTTCTTAACAGTTTGTATGTAAGCAATCTGCTGACTTGGAAGCGCCTTCTCCACAATCGTTTGAGGTAAATTTCCTCCAATGTCAGTGTTGACATACAGTTCAACATGAGTTATGTTTGGATTTCTACGTGGTTAAAATTGAATTAACAATTGTTTTAAATGTTTAAAAACGTTAGATTTTTATACGAAAAAAAAATACTATAACTCTATATCAATCAGTTTTAAGAACTAGAGTTAAGGCATAAACCTTTACTGGGGTAAAAATAAAAGTAATTTATTCTGTCTACTAAAGAGTTTTAATTTTGATAAATTTACATAAAAATTAACAAATAATCATCCTTTAATATATTAATACTTAAACAAAAAAAATTGTAAATAATTTACCTAAGTAATATTTTTGTTATAACTGTGTATAAAAGCTTAGGTAAAAATTAATCATAACTCTTTCTGATAAAAAAAAATTATAATAACAATATAATATTGTCTAATAACGCAATTATACCAGTAAACATAATACAGCAAAAAGTAAACAAAACATACTCTTACCGCACCATACAAAAACAAATACCTTATAATAAGCACGTAGAATTAATGCTAATAATTAACAAATATTACTTTTAAAATTATATACATATGATGTATATAAATATGGTGTATACTTACACATTGTCTTCGATAACTCCATAGCCCAGCGGGTAGTTTTTGGCTCTTACGTACTTTGTATTCAACGGATAGCTAGAATCTTCAATGCTTTTTGCTATAAAGTAATTCTTATTTAGTTTTACTACGCTTAAATGAATGTTTTAAACGGCGGTTTATCTACGAAAATGTTTATCACGTTGATAAAACTATTTAAAAACTTTGCAATAAAATTAAGCATTTAATACTTTCAGTAACAAAACTAAAAGAAACTATTTCATTTATTAACAAAATTTTTTTAGAAATAATTTGTCATAGCCCGTCTTTTGTTAAAAACATTATTACTTAACTAGCTGTTACTAAAATATTGACAACGCAACAAACGTACTTACCAAAAATCCAGTGCGATTTTCCAAAACCTAAAAGAATAAAAAAATCAACTCTTTTCGAAAAACTTTACTGAATATTTGAATAAAACAAAGTCTTAGGACTAAGTGAACCATATGTAAATTTTATGAAGTTGTATAACTTTCCCAGCAAACTGAACTTATAAATACATTTTTTAAAACAACTGTTTTTGTACGCAAATACTTTATAAACTTATGCTTATAAAACATAAAGACCTTATAGGCTAATACTTCTAAACTGTGCCGAAGTTTATAAATACAATTCGTTCCTTTAATTTAATAGTTTTTAGACTTTGTCTTAGAATTTTATAACGTTATACTTTTTAAAGATAATTAAGAAATAAAAAAAACAGCAATACATCACAAGTTTTTAAATAAAACTTGATTATTTTTGAAAATTGTTGTTTTAAATATCATTAAAAGTAGCAGTATTGATTTTGTACTAATGTATAAAAATGTTGCATTAAAAGACTTTCACAAAAATTTTAAGTAGATTGTTAAATTTAATAGCATTAATTTAGTAGCTTTTAGACTTTGTCTTTAAATTTTATAATATTACACTTTTTCAAGACAATAAACAAATTGTAAAAAAACAACATAACACCACAAGTATTTTTTAATATAAAAGCTTTCATTATTTTTTATTTGTTGTTTTAAAGATCTTTAAAACTAACGGTATTAAATATTGTTTTACTAATGTATAAAAATGTTGCATCAAATAGTTTTCATAAATATTTCAAAGTAGATGGTTGAATACAATATTTTTACAAAACTAAAATATAAAAAAGATAGTTAAAAATTTTTAAGTGACATTGATTAATGTTTTTTTTTTAATAAAAAACACTGAAGTTAGTTTTGTTAATGTATGTTTACTTAATTACTATTCATTAACTCTTTATATTTCACGTTTTATACATTATTTCTAATTAAATAATAACAAATATATTAACAAAACGAGTAGAATGTTTACTTTTATAGAATAATTAAGTTAACTAATAGTACAATTTTCTAAAAATTAATTTCGTACAGTGACGAAAAACCTTTAAACTACTAAAAACAGTTTATTTAAATAATATTGAAAACTGTTGCATGTACATCATTAAAAAATAAAACAAGTTAAGATTGTTTTCAAACTAAGAAGTACCTACAAAAAAACAAAGTTTTTATCATACATTAAACGTTTTGTCTGATTATTTTTATTCTAATAAGTAAAAACAGACAGCATGAGTAAACTCTACTTTTTTATAAATACTAATAAATGTAAAGAAACTTTGAAATCTCTTTATACAACCTTATACAATAATATAAAAATAAATTTAAGAATGATAAGAGGTATAAACCTTAAGATAAGTAAAAACAAACGATCAGTACTATCTACATAAATTATTTTTAAACTAAATATTTTATTCATGTTTCTACGGATTTAAAACTAAATTCTTACACTAAATATTTTGCTCTCTGATAAAGTTAAAGTATTAATGTTAAAGAATTAAGACACTAGTCACTTATAGTTTGGAGAGCAAAGTTAAGTTAAAACAGCTTAACAATTTATTAAACCCCTATCTAAATTTGTGTTACAATTTTGTGCCTAAGTTTTTAGAGCATAAATTTAAAAATAGGTAACTCAGTCTATCTCATGATATTTAAAAATTAAAATTTCAAAATATAAAACAACTATACGAATATAAACAAAAGTACACAGGGATTTAAAGTACCCGTAGAACTGTACGTTTTCGTTTAAAAAACAAAAGTCTTTAGTGATATGAGTTTTTTATGTACAGAAAATAGTTAATTTTACAAAATAAAAAACTACCAACAACTCTATTGAACAATTTTACACTTTTTTTTATTGATTAAACAAAACTATATACTGTTAAACTTACGTCATTTAGATATAGTTCTAAATACTTAATGTTTTTTGAATTTGTTTATTATTTAATTTTTGGTAACTTTGGTTTCTTTACAAAGTCTAATAGTTTTATTATGCAAAAAAGTAGTTTTAGTTCTCAATGTAACTATAAGAAATGAAAAAATAATAACGGTGGTAAAAGAGACATAATTCACTTTTTAAACTACTTGGGATCATTAACTTTCTTTTGAAGACTTTTTGTTTTATAGAAAGAAGTATACGTTTTTTTGGTTTTTAAAATATTGTATTAATTCGATCCACAGACGTGCTATATTTCATACAAAAATATTAGATTCTAAAATTAGCAGTAGTTTAAGTGTTTAAAAAATTACTAACCGTGAATAAAGTCATTTTTCTCATAAGTTTTCGTATTGAATATATCAATAAACTCCCTTGAAGCAATTGTCCCGAATAAAGCAGGATGCGTGTAAATTCGCACTAGACTTATATCCTGTTATAATTATCAGTTTTATTCAAAAGCTAGTAAGTTTTATGTTTAACGAAAAAAGCAAACAAATTAATAGTTAACCAATTGATAATTACAGCTACTTTTAAACAAATGCAATTTTGCATTATAATGCACAGGAATTTTAATGAGTAGTATAAATAATTATAAAAATGCATTAATTTGCTTAACTGTTTTTTATAGAAAATTTTAATTTACTTTTATCAAATAAAACCCAATAAATTATAACAAAAAAAGGTTTAGTAGTATAAATAGTAATAAAAAAGCGTTAAATTGCTTAAAAACCCTTTTTTTTTTTGAAAATTTTAATGTACTTTTAACAAATAAAACTAATTAAAGTAAAATAAAATTAGATTTAGTAGAAAAAAAACTATATATTCTAATTCGCACGCATGTGCAAATTGTATTTTTGTAATTTATTTTGCTGATCATTTAAAAACGCTAGGAACCACTTGCTTACACATCTAATTAAAAAACTGTGATGCAATAAATAAACTTGAATAAGAAAAATAAGCAAATAAATATAATTTTTTTTTTTTAATATTAAGCCAAAATAAACTAACTATCAAGCTACTGATACGTAAATTTTTCCTTCTAATTCAATCGGACAACTAGTTAGTTTATCTTTTTAGACATGGTCAATTGGAACTTTCAAATCATACGTTATTAACAGTTTTCTCATAGTTTTTTCAATTTTGATCGCTTAAAAATCAAATACATTTCGAAAGAAAATCATTTCCTTATGTATATTTTTACAAGGAGCCATGTCTCAAAAATCAACTAAAAATAAAATCTAATATAATTGTTTATAATTATACATTATAAGACAAGTAGAGAACTGTAATGATTTTCGTTTGATAGCATATAAATATTTGATAGCCTGCGTTTTCAAATATCAACGCATATTTAAAAGTTAGACCTTTTTTAAACTCTAACTAAAAAGTTAGTAAAAGTAGCTGCAAAATTAAGCTACAAATGTCAGAGTGCTCAGCGTTAGATAAGTTCCATACGACCATTGGAAAAAAATTACAAAATGTTACTGTCTTAATTTTAATTTTCGTTGAGTATATACTTTGGAATATTTTATAACTTTATCTCATTAAAAGAATTTTTTTAACTTGCGAGTAAAATTAATATAATGTACTAAGAAAAAATTTTGATTAAACTTACAACAAATGTTTTGTAGGCGCATTTTAATCACATGAGTGTACAACAACAGTTTGATATATTATTTCTTTCGTTTAAATTAGCTCAAAATATGTACGTTTCAAACATTTATATACTTAATTGTAAATTAAAACCATTAAAATTATTAAATTATCAAATATTCTAAAACTACAAACAGCTTTAAACTAAATTAAACTAAAAAGCTTATTAAAGTTATTGTTTAACATTTGATAAATTTTATTTAATAAACGCTTTAAACTTTTACATACTAAACTAACAATGTTGTACGTAATTTTTCATTGAATCTACATTTTTATAAAGTTTTACTTACACTATTTAATATAGGTTTGTAAAATTCAAACTTTTTGTTTTTCTGCACGCAAATATTAAATTTCAACTTTAATTAATTTCCTGTTTATATTTTAAAAGTCTAAAATTGCGGTCTAAATTAGAGTATAAAAGTATATTTTATATAAAAGTATAAAGTTATACTTTATTTACAAAAAAATATTGCTAAGAATACGTTGAAAGTACTATAAAATTTTTGATTACGTAGTCTGGTATTCTAAAACTAAAATTGTTATTGGAAGTATTGGTAATAAATGAAAAATATGTACTTCAAAAATTTAAACAATTTTATTCTTATAACTGTTTAAAACTATTTCGTTTTAATATTTTAATAAGAAATAAAGTTAATGGTTAGAATTTAAAATAATGCTTTTTAAGACTTCTTATTAAGTATCTACAATTTTAGTACCATCCAACACACATAAACTTTTAAACTTGACAACTAAAATCAAACATAACTAAATTTAAATAAAGTCAAAAGTTTCTGACTTCTTTCATTTTTCAAAAGTTGATGAAATGTAATACTAAATGAATTTCAATAATATCAGCTTTGTGATAACAAAATTAGTGAAGTTCAATAACAAAATATTTAGCTACTTATAATTTAGTATAAAAATTGAATTAAACCTTAATTTATAAAAAACAATTGTATAAATTCTCTTTGTATATGAATAAGTGAGATTTTTTTACTAGCAGCTACTTAAATTTAAAAATTTTTATATGTTATTTAAACTTAAGGCACCTCACTTATCGAACGCAGTCTTTCATAATGAGCAATACTTTTATCCCAGTCTAAACGCTCTTTAGTCGTAGCTGGAGGTTTCATAACGTCATATACATACTTTGGTGGGATTTCAAACTTTGTTGTAAATCTGAATCTGTAAAACACAATATAGAGTTGTAAAAATTTATTGTCTCTTTTCAATCACAATATTTCTTTTAGTGGAGGATCATAATTTAAAAACTTTTTTATATAAATCATTTATAAAGAATGAAAAAACATTGGTTAAATAGTATACATAAAATTATATTTTTAATAATTATATTTGTATATATTATTAATTCGTTAACTAGTTTTATTTTTGGGTAATATTAATTTATGTTTTACACTTAAGTTCAAATTAACAGTGTACAAATAGGTATCTAAAACTATTTATCAATCAAATATTTTGCTACTCAAACGAAACTTTATTTCATTTTTTTTTAATGTTGCTATATACTCACAATTTTCCATTAAAGTGAGGTGAAGGTTTCCAGTTCACTTCAACACCACTCTAAAAATTAAGTTTAATTTTTTCACAAATAGAGAATTGGTATATTATTTACAAATACATTAATATATAGTGAAGCAATAGCTTTATTAAAGATTAAAAACAATTTGTATACAAATACTTTTTTTACTATTTAGTAGCATACAAGGTAAGATATAAGTATACAAAAAGTATTTTAAAATAACTTCAAGGGTTTTTTTTTACTATCATTTATTTCTATTTCTATCATTTATTTACTTTTCAAGATTATACTTTCCTACATTTTTTCCAAAACAAATTTATCTAAAATATAAATCAAATATTTTTTTGACGTTTATATATTATTTCATTATTATTTTATAACTTAAAATATATATGAACTATAACCAAAAATATTAAATTGTTCACTTTTTGTAGTATGTTTAACATTTTTGTGAGAAAAAATATAATACAACTTTACATGTACTCAAGACTAAATACAAAATTATTTTTAATTAAAAACTATCGATTTCAAATTTTTAAAAGCTGCCACATAATTTTTTTTTAATTTAATAAAAAAAGACTGAGAAAGTTCAAAAGCAATTGATTTTAACAGTAGAAGGTTATGAATTTGTAATGAAATAGTTGTTCATTGTTATTTAAATTTTCTTTTTTCAAAGTTACCTATGACCTTTTTTATTTTTTTATCTTATTTTAACAAAAATGTTTCAAAACTTAAAATAGTTAAAACCAAATGCTAATTTAAAAATTTGAAAATTAAAATAAACTTATAAAACAACTTCCTTCCTTATAGCATTTTTTGTTACTATGTTGTAGTAGCAAAAAGTATTGTTAATAAAAAAAAAGTGAAAATATTGGCTGGTTATTTATGAAACATACTAATCTTGGTTGGCAGTTTATAGAAAATAGAATGAGTCATATTTACTAAAAAAAGGCCTTTGCAAGCCATGGTATTGATGAAAAATATAATTTTCTAATTAAAACACTTATAGGAAAAAATTTGTAATGAAATAAACATCAAAAGGCAGCAGTTTACTACAAGCAAAAAACATATACTTTAACTTTTACTATATAAAATGTTGAACTTTGGTTGATGATAAATTCCATGAAGATCTATCAACAACTAAACGCTTTGCTTCTCTCTCTACTTGATCTGCAACCATTAAATAATCTAACATGGTAAGTTTTAGTTAGCTCCCTTTAAAATATGATCTGTAAACACTTAAAATAATTATTCTAAAACTTTGTAAACTTTAAGATTTCAAAAATAGTAATATATTGTAATACTAGTTATAGTTTTAAAATAGTTTCAATCTACCTTTTAGAAATTTTCAAAATCCATAATAGTTAGAAAAATTGGCTATTACTACATTTTTGTACATATCTAGAATTTTTAATCTTACTAAAAAAATTTGTTAAAAAAATATTGGTTCGAAACAATAACTTAAAATTAAAAAAAACATATTTAATAATTTGTATTACTAAAAATAGATTCAACTTTAAAAGATTTCAAATTGAAAAAATCAAAATTTTAATTTAAGTTAGTTTTAAAAAATATATACAGGTAGTATTTTCTCCTTAAATTTTTTACACTAAACGAAAATATATTATTTAAACAAGTTCATTAGTTTTTACATACTTTTTGAAAAAAAAGTTATTGTACTACTAAACATTTAATTAACTTTTTTAACTGAGTACCTTTTACAGAAAAAAAAGTGGAGAAGTCTAAAGTATGCAACATATAATACATAATCATTTAGTAATTCATATCTAACACGATTACACCCTAAACTTTCACATAAAAGAAAATATGCTTTTTTTCAAAAACAATAAAATATTTATACGAATACTTATGGCTATCTCAAACACACAAAACATAAAAAGGAACAGTTATGGCTGTTTTAGGCATTTTTTAATTTCCAGTTTTACTAGTTCTACACAATTTATAATATATATATATATATATATATATAATATAGCATTTGAACATTAGTAGCAAGGTTGCCACTTTTTGCAGCACTAATCCTAAATAATTTATCACAGGGTAGCCACTGGTTTTTTAGAAATTTTTTTCAGATTTTCTGAGTTTCTTCAAAGTTTTTGAAAGTAGACGTTTTTAGATATATTATAAGTTGAAAACTAAGTTTAAAGTAAAAAAATGTGATAAATAGTATATCAACATTGAAAAGCTACTTTAAGAATGTTTAAATAAAATAAATTTGATGATGACAAAACTTTTTGTCTTTATGATAGATTTCTTGTGTTCAATCGAAATTTTACTACTAAACAAGTAAAAACTGTTTAAATTTTCAGGTTTTTTTTTAAGTTTCTCAAATTCCAGGTCTTTCCAGTTTTTAAGCTAAATTGTAAAATGCCAGGTTTTTCCAGGTAAACTGTCTTAGGATGTGTGCTTGGTTATTTATGTTACGCGGGCCTGGCGGTAACTGACTATAACACGCTAATATACAGTAATCCTAAACTAGTTCTTAAGCTAGAATTTAGACTTATTTTGTTAATTGATATAGTAGGTTTTTAAAGCTGTAGATAACTTATACTTGGATTATAAAGTTGTAGATAACTTGTACTAGGTTTATTAAGTTGTAGATAAATTGTACTAGATTTATAAAGTTGTAGATTACTTATACTACTATTTAATGGAAGTAGGTTTGTAAGGTTGTTAGATAACTTATACTACTTTTTAATGAATGAATTTTTATTAAGTTGTAGATAACTTACACTACTTGTATAACTGAAATCAAGTCTGTAAGTATATTTACAATTAATAAAGGGAACGGGTCAGAAAAGCATGGGTGACACTTTAGCACAGAGTGAAATTTTAGCACGGAGTGACACTTTAGCACCATGTGACAATTTAGCACCGTGTGACACTTTAGCACGGCGTCACTTTAGCACAGAGTGTCACTTTAGCACCGAGTCACTTAAGCACCGAGTGACATTTTAGCACAGAGTGTCACTTTAGCACAAGGTTACTTTAGCACCATGTGAAACTTTATCACAGAGTGTCATTTTAGCACGGCGTCACTTAAGCACAGAGTGTCATTTTAGCACAGAATTTATTTTGCATTTTCTTTCTTTGCCTAAATCACATTAGGTACTGTATTGTTATAAAATCTAAAAACGAACTATGCAACATTTAAATTAAAATATAACAAGCTTTAAATGAGTTACAAGCTTAAGCTTTACCTAAAACTAAGGCAAAATTTAATTTAAAAACTTTATTAACTTGTTTTACTATTTAATTTTAGATAAAAATGTTTTGATACTTTTACTCTAAAGTTTTTGTTATAAAACTATTTTAATAAAGTTAGCAATAAATACAAGCTCTAAGATTATTAAATTTTCTTTAAATGCTTTAAATAATTCTAATACGACTAAACTTTAGGCGTAATGTTTAAATAAAAAGTAAGAAATATAAAGATTAAAAACTTTCTTATTTCATTTTAAGCCCATAATAAAAAATTTATTTATAATTATTTTTTTAAGACAATATTTTTAAAAGTGTTAAAACTAATTTTCACAATTGTTTGTTTGTTAAGTTAATTATTTTAAACATTAATTAAATAAACATATTAAAAGATTTTGAATTTTTATGTGCAAAAATGTTACTCCGTGCTAAAGTGTCACTCAGTGCTAAAGTGACGCTGTGCTAAAGTGACCCCATGCTAAAGTGACACTCCGTGCTAAAGTGTCACTTTGTGCTAAAGAGTCACCTGTGCTAAAGTGACACTCCGTGCTAAAGTGTCACTTTGTGCTAAAGAGTCACTCCGTGCTAAATTGTCACCCGTGCTAAAGTGATGCTGTGCTTTTCTGACACCAACCCTTAATAAATGTGCGCAGAAAGTGAAAATAAACTAACACATAAAGGTCATAAATACAATAAAATTTACTAGCAAAATAACATAAAATAAAATACTTCGGCTTAACAGCCTAAATTAAAAATAATCGACATTGTTACACTAGTAACAAAATGCTAAATGTGCTTGTTAAAGACAATAACAAAGCAATGAAACAACCAAAAAAGCCCTATTTCAGTGAATTAACTGCTTATAACATAAAATAATTTGAGAGAAGAGAATGAAAGAAAGCAAATCTCTACAGCTAACTGTAGTAGAGCATTATACAGGATTCAAGGTTTAGTGGCAACCCTGTTATCAAAAATTATCCATAGTCACTACAAACTAGCTTAGATCAGTCTAATTTTACCATAAAGTAAAACTTAACTTGATAAAAAAAAACCTAGAAGTTTCTTAAAATGATTTACTAAGTTGCCCATTAGGATATTTAAAAAATTTGCTTCTTAAAAGTTACAAACATTTTAAGTATTATTTAGTCTTATTAATTATATTTTATCACAGTATTATGTTGTTAACTAACTTTTCTAAGTAGGGCTATCTTAAGTAGATTACTATAAACGTTTTAACTTTAAAACTGTTAAAACGAACACTAGGATATTGAAATTAGAAATTAAAACCTTTTTGTTTACTAAAATTAACAGCTATGTCAATTTGATAAACCACGGCAATATATTAAGCTTAATAAGACTTATAGCTACATAAACTTATACAAAAAATTTATACTTTTAAGTATGAACTCATGACTACTAAAAACTTTTATTTATGACAATAATTGAAATAAGCACAGAATAAGTCACCAATTTTTTTAAATAAAGTGCTTTGTATTTCTCAAAACTTTAATGAAAGCATTTTTGATTAAATAGATTTATTGAACAGATTAAAAAATATATTTCTGTACAAACTTCAATTCCTTTCAGATATAATTAAAAACTTTTACCAGTCTTTTAACTACAAAAGGTGCACTTTAAAAATATTAAACTAAAACTACAATAGAAAAAAGTTTTTAATTTTATAACCAAGTTTGTAACTCTATATACACAAAATAAATATAATCTAACTCTAAGTAAAAAAGCTAACAAAAATAAACAATAAATTTTTTAAAACGCTGTTTTCAATCTTAAAATAGTTACTTTTTGTTTTAGTGCAACAAATTATTAAAAAATAAGAATATTTTTAAACTTTTAATTTTATCTAGTTATTTATCTAGTTTTAGCTGAAATTACAAATTTATAAAACATCATAAATCTAATTTAAAATTAAAACTAAGTATTTTTATATAAAATAAGTTTTATAGTTTAATAAAAAGTTCATAACTTTTACACAATGTTGAAAAATATTTTTAGTCATTCCAAAAAGTTTAATATAGTTAGGAAAGTTTGTATATTTACTATTATTCGAATATTTCTAAAAACAATTTCCTAATTATAAGTAAAACAATATAGTTATTATGAATCAAAAAGTTGATTTTAGCTTAAAGTCTTAGTTCTTTTTTGAAAATTGATATTTTTTAATTATGTCAAAATTACTAAAAAAAAATATTAAAACTGAATTGTGATTTTGTAAAAACTTTCAATATTAAGTATAGAATATTTTAAACTAAATTTATGTTTTTTTTTAAAGTTAACTTAAGGTTATTAACTATAAATTGATAAATTGTTCTCCAAAAAGAAGTGTTAACTATTTAGTGTTTTAAAGTTAGTGTATTTATTGATTCTAAAATGTATCTAAAAAACAATGATTCATTAAACTAATAAAACTAATGAGATTGTTAGTTATAACAAGTATATGAAAATCTAAATAAACATTTATGGAGACATTTAGGCCTAGCTTAAGTTTACAAACTATATTTAAACTCAAAACAAAAAACTAATGAAAACTGATAACATGTTTGCTAAGGAGCTTAAGGCCATTATGAATAAAACTATCAAAAACTTTATTATGATGTAGTTATATAAAAGGTAAGTAAATCTTGTGTCTTGTGATCAAAAGTAAGTAAAGCTCGTGTCTTGTATAAATAAATTATTTATATACAAAATTGGCTAAATTGGAACTCGCTTTGAACTATATAAAAATTTAAATTAAGATTGTGATCACTTTAGTTACAGCTATTTCTTCTTTTAATCTAACATAGTTTTATGATAGTTATACTGATTTGTGTCAAAAACTGGGTTTTGATTTTGCAACGTTCAACTCAGAGAGTTTTTAAAGCTGTTATTAGGACCCTTACTCCATCTGGCCACAAAACTTAATTGATTGTTTTAATTGAATTATTTAAATTATAAAAGTTGTGATACAATAATTAATTAAATTAAAAAAAAAAAGTTTAATTTCAGTCTTGTGTAGTTAAAATGAAAGAAAAAGTCCTTATTTATACAAGTTCATCAAACTGTAAACATTTATTTAAATGTTTTTATATTTTCAAATAATATTGGACATGAATGAAATCTAAAATGCTTGAAGATCATTATTGGGGATTTCCCATATTAAAAATAAATCTTTATGTGACTACCAAACTGCTCCGGTTTTAGTTTTAGTTAAAATTTCATCTTTATTTATAATTCGCATCAGTAAAGTGAAGATAACATGAAGTCGCAGTCTTTAAGTGGCGTAGTTTATTAAAGTAAAAGAATTATAAAAAAAATTAAGTGCAATTTCAATATTAAATACTAACTGTAATGAGCTACTATATTTTGTTGCTTTTTACAAATTTTTTCTTCTAATAATAAAAATCTTTGTAAATTCAGTTAATGAATTCACTAAGAAAATTATTTTTCAAAATTACATATTTTCTAAATATCTTAAAAGTATAAATGTTAAATATTCATTCAAACATAAGTTGGATACTTTTAAATTGAATATACATATATATATTTTTTTTCAATCGATAAATTTAATAGATAAAGTACAAATCCAAACCATTATCGCCTTCGTTTTTTTTCAAACACTCAAACTAAACTAAGTAAAAAATAGTCATATTTAGTATTTTCTTAAGAATCTAAGACTACTTTTATTATTTTGAAATAATTAAAAAATTTCAAGCTAAAAGCTTCTAATTTGCTAAAAACGTACATAAAATTAAAAAAAAACTAACTGTTTTATTAAATAATCTGAATTTATTCTTTTAGTCAGCCCATCAGTAAGAAATTAAACAACATACATTCATTATTTTCTTATTAGAGCTTTAATTGCGGTAACTTGACACAAAATTTGTCTTTGAAAAAGTTGGCGACTCCGCTCCGACTATTCATCTTAAGTGATGTCATAGGACCAAAAATTGAATCGTGCTTTCTGAATTCTGAAATCAAATATTTTGCTCACGGCCGGAACCTCTCTCACTTTACCACCAATAAAAAGCCCTTAGCTCAAACTAATAACTGATTGTAATTAAACTTAATTTTTTATTATAACGAAAAAAATTACAAACTGTATGTTTTGTTCGTTTTTTGTTTTACTTACATTTATTTTGTAATGAAAGCTTTACTTCTAACTGGTAACTTTCGATTATTTTGAAATATGAGCATTTAATTCTTTTTACAACAAGCTGCATATCTCAACAGTCATGCAATGCACTCTGCCTACAAGTAGCTTCATTGAAATTCAAATGTTCATTGAAATAGTAAAAGTTAGTTTCTAACAGTAAAAAATTAACAGGGGGCTTATAAAAAAAAATCCATTAATCTGTTTAATGCATGTGTTTTAGTGTAAGTTTGTTGAAAGTGATCTTCTGCTGATTTATGTTTATGTAGACTTAATAGATCTTAGGAAAATGTTTAAGTAAATGAACAAAAGTATTTGGTTATATGCAGGACTTGAGGCACACCATATTCAACATTATTTGCAGTTCCTGCTGAAACAAGAAAAAGTAAAAAGTTGTTTTTAAATTTGACCAGCATAATAAAAAGTTGTCCACCCTTACTTCAGGGTTGCCAAAAACTTGAATCCTGGAAATATCAAAGTTTGGCTGTTTGAGCAAAAAAACTGGAAGTTAAGAAATTTGAATAAAATGGAAATTTGAACAAAAATAACTAAAATTACTAGAATTTTAAACAAGTTTTTCATATTATGTACGTAATTAAATTTTGATTTTACACTAAAAATCTGTCATATGTATAAAAAGAATTTGTAATTGTTGTTTTTTATTAATCACACATTTAAAATAGCTTTTCAATATTTTTTTATGGTTTAGGGCATAGGGGGGTAAATCACCTTTTTCATAATACAGTCTTATTTAATTGTTTATTAACTAAGCTACAAGTTGCTTTTTATTTTACAGATTTTTAAAACTTAAAAACTTTTTTGAGATATAGATGGTCAAACTTAAAGGTTACTTATGAGGCAAATAACTAGAAATCACTAAAAATCTACTCCTCCTACGTTTTTTGAGATAACTACCTCTAAATTTCAAGAATTGTTACTTGCAATATTTATAAAATTCTGTCGAACTAAATTTAAACAAATAAAAATGTTATAAAAAAAAAAAAAAAAAAAAAACTGTACTTTTTGTTTAATTTTTATAAAAAAATTTATATTTTCTAATTTTAAAAAATTCTCTGCAACAGAATTTTCTAAATATTTCAAGAAACATTTCCTGAAAGTTTGAGGTAATTATCTCAAAAAACACAGGAGAAGATAAGTTTTTAGTGAAATAGTATATTTTTGCAGTTTTAGTTTGCGACTCCCATAAGGAACCTATTGTTGCCTCCGACTTTAACTTGCTATAACACAAAAATTATTTTGAATTTTTAAAATCTATAAAAAGCAACTTGTAGCTTAGTAAAAGCCATATAAAATAAGACTATATTATAAAAAAGGTGAATTACCCCTTATGCCCTTAAATATATTAGTTAAGACAGGTTTTTACTTTAAACTTAATTTTATACTAAAAATAGACCCAAAACCTTATACTTTTGAAAACCTAGTAGAAATTTCAAAACCTATGTCGTTTTTGATAGTTTTTTACGAGATTAACTTTTATGTATATTTTCAAACAAAATTTATTAAAAAAATGTATATACATATATACAATAAAAATGCACTTAAAAATATTTTTTTTTATTATAGTAACACATGTTTCTGTGTGTTAACAAGTTAACACACTTCAACGGAGCCCTGTAAAAAATTAATAATGTAATAAAAGAATAGAAGTTTAAATAGGTGTACATATGTGTTTAAAAAAAATAAAAATAAATACTATGGATTATTAGTTTAACAAAGAAAGAGTACTGTTTAAATCTGTTATTTTCATATATTCCAGTGAACTTGTTTTGCTAGATCTTTTTTAACAAACACATATATATTTATTTATTTACCACAGATGTTCTTGTGCTAAAACTTTATTTCAACTAACGGCGTTTCACTGCTCTCAAATAAATTTAAGAACAGATCTACGGAGTCTCAAAAAGTTTTTTCCATTTATATAAAAACTATAATTTATACAGCTGTTTTGACACATGAAATGTAAAATTTCATGTGATCCTCAGTAAGTTACAGTTTATTATAATACTAAACAGAAATTTAGATTTCAAAATTTTTATAATAATTGTGACGTAGTAATTGTACAGTTTATTGTACAATTAGCTGAATTTGAAATAACACGCTGTGATTGTTAATTTATGATTTTTTAGGAAAGTTTAGAAAGGTTATTTTGGAAAAATGTTTTAAGGTATTAGAAAAAATTTTTAGACTGTTGGAAAAATGTTATAAAATACTTGTGTTTGCCGCTTCAATTTTACTTTGTTTTAATATTTAGTTGGTTTTAATTTTGTTAAAAGCCAATTTTGTTATTAGTCTATTCTATACCCTTATCCCTAACTCACTTTTCCAAGATATATAACAAATAAATCATAAAAATAAAATGGTTTTAATTAATATTTATTAAACAAGTTCATATAAAAAACATTATTCAAAAAGGCGCTAATGGCCTGCAAAACAAAGATCTGCAACATCAATGAACTTTTTAGCTTCAAATGGTTACAAGACAATTCAATTTTGGGCAACTCAAATTCAAAAAATTAAAATTTTTTAAAAATGTTTAAAAGACTATATCTCAAAAAGTAATATAAATTTAAATAAAATAAAAAGTACATTTGTAGATCTTATTGATATCTACAAACCACTTTTTTATTTTTTTAAAGGTTAAAAAACTTTTCAAGATATTTTAGAATTACTAAAAGTAACTTTTTTTAACTTTATTTAAGCAATATCTTAAAAAATATTTAATCATTTGCAAAAAGAAAATAATGGTTTGTAGATATTAATATGACCTACTTTTGTAATTTTTATATATGACAAATATACATTACTTTTTTATTTGTGGCTGTTTCATTTTTTTTTAAAGATTTTGAATTGTCTTAATTTGAAATGTTCCAAGTTCAATAGTCGTGCACCCGAACTTTTTAGCTTCAAACATACGTTTCTTTTATAAAATAAAAAATATATCTTTAGGATAAAAACTTATAATTAGCTTAAAATTACTAGTTGTTAACTAAAGAGACTAATTTAGTTAACTAGTAATTACCATAGGTTTGTTATTGCATTTTTGTTTTAAAGTAATATTTTTTAAAAGATTACTAAACATATTTAAAGTAACCGAGGCCCATGGAAAACTTCTATGATTTTAATATGTGCAGTAATTTTGTTAAAAATAAGTCTCTTTGCTAAAAACAAATTATTGTGTTTTTGTCAAGTTTTTACAGTTTTTTTAAACTAATTAAAAATAATGTGCAGTAAAAGTCCCTTTTTGCAAAAATGGAGATTTATTTTTGTTTTTTTTGAACCAAAAATATTATTTATCTATTTTGAAATTACAACATGTCAAATTATTTTTGAGTTTCAAAGGAATGTTTCTTGAAAGTTTAAATTCACTAACTCAAAGATTTTTAAAAAGTGTATAAGTTTAATAAGTTTTTAATTTTCTGGCCAAAATTTGCAATAAATAAAATTTGGTCTACAGGTTTGTATTGGAAACTAATTACAAAATTGACAATGGTTTAACAGTTAGTTAAGATGTTTACTCTCTTTTAATAGTTACTTATAGTAATATTAACATATTTTATTATATAATTACTAAACTTTAAAATAAGGTACAATTTAATCTAATGTAAAAAATGTTTAAAGTTTAGTGCCTTTTTGATTACATCAGGTATAAAAGTTTGTTAGCACATATGAAAATAGATTTCAGAAATAAAACAAGACTTTTTATACATATATTTTAACATAATTTTAAAACAATAAAGATTTAGCTGTTCAATTAAAAGTATATGATATGAAGTGTTTAAACTTACCCTTTCCATAATGTTTTTTTTAATATTTAATTTAGTTGCTTATTAACTAATAATAGTACTGAATACATATTTGCCTTATACACGGTTGCAGAAAAAACATGGAATTTTTTAAAAACCATGAATTTGAGAAATTTTGAAAAAAAAAACTTTGAGTTTTGAAAAAAAATCACTAAAACACCTCGAAGGACCTAGATTTTTAAACAATTTTTCATGTAAAATAATCAAGTTTTTATTTGACACTAAAAATCTGTCTTAAAGATAAAATATTCTAATATTATTATTTGGTTGTTTCTTAAATTACATTTTAAGTAGTTTTACAATATCTTATAAATGTTGTAATGTTAATAAAGACAATTTTTAACCTTAAATTTTGTTTTATACTAAAAATAGACCTTTGGCAACTCATACAATTGAGCCAAAAGAAAAAATATTATTTTGATTGATTCTTATTGACTAAGGCTAATTTTTGGTCATTAAGATGTTTTAGCTGATAGGGTTGCAACCCTGATAGTGTCAAATGTTTAAATTGATTTATATATAAAAAAATATACATTGCTGTTCATATTTTCATTTTATTACTGAATAAAAAGGTTTAAGGTTAATTAATATTCTACATTATTTTCATTAATATTATTATTTAATATTAATTGAATTATATTTATCACGACGTAAATAGTATTTTTAGAATTTTATGTTGGAAAATCATAAATCTGACATACATTTTTAACTATTTTTTTTAAATTGTGATGTAAGCTGGAAAGCTCTACTAGAATTTGTTTTATCAGAGGTAGGCAACTTTACTAGTTATAACAGGGTTGCAAAAAAACCTGGAAAACCTGGAACTCGAGAATTAAGACAAAAAAATAATTGAATTTGAGAAATTTTTAAAAACTTGAATTTAGAATAAAAAAGTACTAAAAAATCTATATATGGAGTTAAATTATTTATACATGTAAAGTAACAAAGTTTCAACTAAATGCAAAAAATCTATTAAAAATATCTATTATTACCAAAATATTTTTTTATTGGTTGAAAGTACTAACAAAAATTTAAATCCAATATTTTTTACATTAAAGTAAAACACATTTTAAGTAGCTTTACAGTATAATTTCAATGTTGTTATACTATTTAAGTTTATATCTTTTTTGACCTGAGTTTAAATTTTGTGAAAATGGACCAAAAAACTTGATTAGAAAAACTTGAATAAATTAAAGAAAACATTTAGCAACCCTGTTGAAGATTTAAAACACACAAATTAAAATTACTATACATATGTGCAGAAAAAATCATTATCTGAAAAAAAAAATTACCACGGCCAAAAATCCAACTGTTTATTAAATTTGGTGCGATATATATTTTTTTTAACTTTAAACTCTAATTCTATTATTTAGTTTTAACTAGGTTGTTAAATAGTATATAAAAGTATTAAGTAGTTTTCAATTAGTCTAGAGTTTATTACAATAAAGTAATCTGAAGGCAATACAACTAACAAAAAATTTAAATTTGGACTAACACCAATTAAAAATATTCTAGTATTAAATTAACATTTCTCTTGAACAAGGGAGTGGTTACAGAAAAGCATGTTTGGAGTCACACCATCTTCTTTGTAGTTTAGATATCCAACAAATCTATCTGGGTTCATGGATTCATCAGAGTAAAGTTCAAAATCTTCAAATGTTTTTCAATGCAAATGCAGCGTTTTCTTTGAACTCAGCAACGTTTTCTGTTCAAGTTTCTCCGAGAACTCTTTCATGAGACTCTTCATTTAAGCTTTGAATCTATTAGATTAAAATGCTCTGGTTGATTGAATACAGTGTCAATTGTCTGTGGGTAATCCTTGCTCTTCTAATTTTGCTGGGGCTTCTTCAGCTCAAGCTTTTGATCCTTGTAATTGGATGACAACAATACTCTTGGTAGCAAGAACAATAGTGACCTTCATGAGGCAGGGTGGATCAGCAACGTGATTGTGTAAGTGTCAGAGGTCATTTCATCTCTAGTTTAAATTCATTTGTAGATTTTCATTTTGTTTTTGTTGTTTAAAATGATTAAATAAACTAACTCTTAAATAGCATAGTGATATTGTAAAGTTAGGCGTACTAATGATTTGCAACTGAAATCAACACTAAGATTAGTTTAACATATTTGCACACTCGTCATAGTTTTCATGTTTACCAGAACAGCTTGTTTATTAACTTGAGCCATGTTTGAGTTGTATATTTTTCTATTTAATAGTGATCAGTGTTGCCAAAAAACCTGGGATCCTTGAGTTTGACAATATTAGCTAAAAAACCTGGGATTTGAGAAACTTAAAAAATATGAATCTTTAACCAAAAATAACTAAAAGTCTTTGACAAATCCAGAATTTTGATTAATTCTTGCATGTAAAGTAATGGGATTTTGATATGACACTGAAATCTATAAAGCAGATGAATTTATTTGTTATCATAATTTTTTTTTTTATTAGAAAACATGTTTAAAATAGTGTTACAGTTTCTAATCAATGTTGTTATACTACATGTTTTTTTATTTAAACTTAATTTATACTAAAAATAGACCCAAAAGCTTGTAATTTACAAACCTGAAAGGAATTTTTCAAAAGTATTTGGCAACCCTGAGTTATACATCCTAAACTGCTACTTCTAGCTTTCTAAGCAATAAGTTATTTTTCTGAATACCTTTTTGTAAAATACTATTTCATTCGCAGAATATTTCTGATTAGACTTCTAGTTAGGTCTTATAAGTAGTTAAAGTCACTTACTAATATTATTAACAGGGTGGCCAAAAAACCTGGAAGACCTGAAAAAATCTGAAATTTTGCTAAAAAATTATGAAAAAACTATAATTTTGTAAAAAGTTGTGAAAGAACTTAGATTTTTAAATTTTTTAGTCTCAAGAACTTTGTTATAATGAAAATTGTAAATTTATCATTTTTAACTTAGAAAATGTTTATACAAGTTTTTGATTAGTAATTGATAGATTATAAGTTAAAGTATTACTTTATTTAAGAAACTACTTTTTACTTTCGTTTCCATTAAAACGCCATGTAGAGACAGTCAAAAAGAATCTATTTCTGACTGATGCAACTTATTATAGTTAAGATTAAGAGTAAACTTTAGAGTAGGGGTGGGCAACGTAAATAGTTAAAGGGCCGGATCCAAAAAAAAATTAGACCTATGCGGGCCGGAGCATCTCGATTAGTGATCTACCGGATTCAACTGGATCCTTTTTAAGATCCGGATCCTAATTTCAAAATATTAACCTGATCCGGCTAAATACTAACTTTAGACAAAGATCCGGATCCGAATGGAAGCTAATTTGAAAAAGATTTAGATCCTGCTGGATGCTTATTGATCGGGTATTTCAGAATTTTGAATCAATTTATTAATTACCAAGGTTTTTCAGTATGTAAGTTATATTGATTTTTATTAAGTATTCATAACTCTATATTTTTTTGACTCTTGACCAAATTAATACTAGTTTGTCGTATAAAAACAATAATTTACTTAATAAAAGTTACTCGCGCATTATACTTAAAGCTAAAACATCAAATAATTGTTAAATGTTCGAAATTATTTAACTTTGGCAATCCTTGGCTGGAGTTTTCATTAATAATATTATTCAGAAGTTAATTAACATTACAATATAAAACTACTACCTTTTAATTTAAAAAAATTAATAAAGATTCATTACATATTTTTGCACGTATAAAAGAAACAAAACAACAAATAATTCTGAAATAATAAATAATTTACCATAAAAGCGGAAAAAAAATTAAAATATCTCGATGAAACACTTAAGGTTAATCATATATTACAGTTGTTTAAATCTATTTGCATGACGGTTTGGGAAAATCTGCAAGTTCACTGGAGTATTGATTAGGTTTGAAACTAGCTTATTTTTGTTGATGTTAATAGTCGGAAATGTTTGTTTTCAAATGTATGAAGTCTCGAACAAAACAACTAGTTTCATGATCATATTTTGAAGTTGAGAAACTTTGGCTCGTTCAATCATACTTAAAATCTATCTAAAAATCTACTTAAATCAACGAAAATTATATGTAAGATTTAAATTTTCATATCAACATAAATAAAAAATAGTTAAACCTAGATAAGAAATTAATTTGGATAAATATTTTAATATTTTTATTTTCAAAATATCAAACAGTAATGATCAACTTATGAAACTTAACTAAGTTATGTACTTAAATAGTACTTTAAGTAAGTTATAGTACTTAAATACTATATTATCAAACAATTCATTTAAAATACTTTTATAAAAGTACAAACAAAAAATAACGAAATACTAAAATAAAACAGAGATTAGTTTATATTTAAACATGATAACCATATTAATTTAATAAACTGTTAGATTAAGATAAATTTCACTAATAAAAATATTACTGAACGAAAAAATTACATACAAACTGTCATATTTTATTTTAAATATAAAGATTTTAGAGTTTAGCATGAATAATTACACTAAAAATAAGTCAATAAGACATTTTTGGATCATTAAAGTTTTTAACAAACTGTTTGAAATCTGGAAGTATATTTGAAGTAGATATTCTCAGTAATGACTGCAGATTGGTATCAGTAAGGTTTGAACGCAGTTTACTTTTTTTTATATACATGGTTGAGAATGTTTGTTCGAAAATATATGTAGACCTAAAAGGAACAAGTAACTTCATTGCCATCTTTTTTAAATTAACAAACTTTGACTTGTTATTTAGGGCATAAAATCTGTCAAATTTTTAAATTTAGAACTTTTCTTTTAGTGTACTGTCACATTAAAGTTTAACAGTTCTAACTGTATATTACTAAGTGCATTTTCGGTGTCAAACGTAAACTATGATGATAAAATATCAAATTCTTTTATTAGTTGTTTAAAGTCTCCAAAACGACGACCAAACTGATTATCAAGTGAAACTGTTGTCATCAATTGGTTACTACTAAACTTAACCATATAATTAATCAAAAAGAAATTAATACAAAAATCAATAGCAGAAAAGAGTGCAAATTGTAGTCTTAACTTGAAAGACTTTACTAAAATTTAATGTTGAGCAGTTTGAATTGAAATAATTGTCAATGTTTGAAAAGATTATTTTCTATTTTACTAAACAAGTATAAAAACAACTATCTACACATCTGGGAAAGAGAGCAATTTTTAACACGTCCTTTTTTATGAAAGTCATTATGGTAGGTAAGATCATCAAAATTAATTTAGCAAACAACTGTTTTTGGATAATTTGAGAAAGGATTACTTCAACTGATTCAAAATAGAAAAAGATACTTTAACAAAAGAGTTTTTTTATCACCACAAAAATAAAAACCCAAATTTACAAACTTTTTCAGGGTCAAAGTCTTACATTTTAGTTTTATGAAAATAATTCTTAAAAGGTTTTGTACAAGTTTTTCAATATTTACATTGGCTGGCCGGATTTCATACAAATTTTGAAAAATGCTTAGCGGGCCGGATCATCTACTCGAGGGCCGGATCAATTTTGTCCGCGGGCCGGATTCCATTTAAATTTGAAAAAGGTTTGGGGGCCGGTCATTTTCACTCTGCAGGCCGGATCCGGCCCGCGGGCCGTACGTTGCCCACCCCTACTTTAGAGGGAGAGAAAATTAAAAGCAAGAAAAAAATTAGAGCAGAGCTAAATAAAAATATCTAAATCTGATGCAAAGTTTTATGCCCAATGTATTTATAAAAGCTTTAATATATCTTAAGGGCATGGGTGGAAAGTAAGTCTTTTGTTTTGCAACTTAGTCTTATTTTATTTAGTTTTAACTAAGCTACAAGTTGCTTTTACAGTTTTTTAAAACTAAAAATAATTTTTGAAATATAGCAGGTTAAAGTCAGAGACTACAATAGGTTCCTTATGAGAAGCACAATTTAAGAAAATAACTAGAAATCACTAAAAATCTATCTTCTCTTACGTTTTGTCAGGTAATTACTTCAAACTTTCAGAAATTGTTCCTTGCAATAGTGAGAAATTTTGTCTGAACAAAATTTTAAAAAATAAAAATACTATGACAAAAAAAATACTTTTATTATTTTAATTAAAACTGACTTATGATTGTTGAAAAATATACAAAAAAACTGGAGTTTTTTAAAAAACTGCAAACAAGCCTAAGAAATGATGTGCTTCACTAAAATTCTTAGGCTCTGAATTGAGCTAACTCCACACATAAGTTGTTATAAATAGTCCTTCAAATTTATAAAAGCAAAAAACGAACTATTAAGTATAAAAAGTTTGAACGAAGATATCATGAAGTATAAAATAAATAGAATAAAGTATGAAAAACAAAAACTAAAAATGGTGTATCAGTTCATATAATAAAACTTCAAATACTTACACACTAAACCCATTTTAAACTTATAACATTAATATTTCAGTTTTTTCAAACAAGGAAATTGATTAGAAAATTTAACTCTTTTTATGTGCAATATGTTTTACTTTTAACTTTAATTAGTTTTTATATATGAATAGTTTTATGAACCTAATAATACTTGATATTTTTATAGTATATTTTTAATTTTTTATAAAATACAAAACAATTTTAAGAAAAAAAGTCTGTGACAACCTTTTTTCAAAATTATGTACTTAATAACAAAATGAATAAAATTCCGTTAGTATTATTAATAAAACTTCAACACTGAACAAATCATAAACAAAAAAAACTCTGAAATGTTACGAATGAAATGATTAAAAAGTCATTACAACTAGCACAATATTTAAAAAGCATCCATTATAACCTGAATTTTTCACTACAACTTCAAGAATAATTCACCTTTAAACATTTAACACACACAAAATATATCAACTAAACTAAGTTGTTATACAAACAAATTTGTCTGTTATTTCTTCACCATATCCAAATCTTTAGAAGTTTTTTTATTTTTAAAGGAGCTTTTTTAGGCTATTTCAGTTTAGTAGGAACATAAAACAGCAAATACTTTTATTAAAGGATTTTAATTTCTTAAAGAAAAAATTCGAGTAGTAGCTTTTTTAAATGGGAACGGGACTAAGTTGCACAAAGACAAATTTGCACAAGATACTTTTGCACAAGCAACTTTTTTTTGTAGAGGGTCAATTTTGCACAAGAATAAAAAAATAAAATTATTAAAAAAATACAGAAAAAAAAATTAAAAGTTTAATTTATTTCAAAAAAAAGTTACAGGCCGAGGGTAAGGGTTAAGTGTAATAGTTTAAATAAAAATAAAATAAAATAACTTACTAAAAAAACAACCAGATTAAATAAAAATAAACCAATAAAAAAACTACTGACCAAGGTTTAGGGTTAGATGTAAGAAAGATAGAAAAAATAGAATAAAACCAATAATAACTAATAAAAATTACTAATAAAAAAAAGTTAGTTAATAAAAATGTAAGTAAAAAAAATAAGTTGCAGGCCAAGGGTAAACGTCAGTGGTAACAGTAAAAGTAAAAAAAAATAACTAATGATAAATTTAAATAAAAAATTGAAATTAGTTAAAAAAACTAAAAAAAATTGCAAAAATGTCTTTGTGTAGTAGTGTCTCCAAGCAAAATTGTCTGCTTGTGCAAAAGTGTCTTTGTGCAATTTAGTCCTCTCGTGCAAAAAAGTCATTGTGCAATTTTGTCAGCTTGTACAAATTTGACATCTACCCATTTTAAATACTCTAGAATTTGTAACAATTCTATTAAGAAAAAAGAACTTTGTTTGGCATCTTGGTGTGCAGCAAATCATTTTTAACAGTAAATGAATTGCACTAGTTTCACAGCAACTTCCACCAACATTTCTGATAGTAGTAAATAGTAGTAATGATTTCTATTTAAAAATGTATATAGTTGTTCATATTCTAAGTTTCAAACCTCACCTATTTAAAAAATATTAACTTGTTTATACAATTATTTATTTCCTTTTTCAAATTTGTGATTAGTATGCTTTATTTTGCCTTAAACACTTATAACTGTAATAACTTTGGTTTAACTATTATCAATTTTCTCAAGTTTCAAAAAATTAAAGATTTAAGCTTTAATGTTTTAATATTGATTCAATATTTAATTTTTTACTCAATTTACTTATTAATACCTGTTTCTAGATTTTTTTTATTTATTTATTGTAATAAACAGTGTTTAGTTTGAAATTCAAAAAGTTTTTAATGTAAAAGATCACTCAAAAATTTTGGTGAAAAGTGATTATGTATTGTTTTATTATTTTTAACTGTAATTTCTTTATAAATAAGCATTTGATTTTATGCTATTAGTTGAGTATAAGTGCTTGAAAATTTCTGAACTTTTATAACATATTTAAGAATTTCTCTTTTTGTTTAAAGTCAATATTATTAACTACCTTACTGGTAATGTACTTTTCAATTAAAACCCATTAAAGGATTATTCGCAAAGAGATGATTATGTTTGTTAATGAGAGAGGAGTTTATGAAGTTATCACTGTTAATGTAGTAGAAATAGTTTTTAAAATTTAGAACAAGTGAACTAAAATTCTTAAAATAAATGTTAAATACATCTGTAGCAAATTTCATAGCATTTTAAGTTCCAAAAGCTAAAAAATTTATGATTTCCATGGGTCCATATCTAGTTAAAGAATTTGAAATTGATAAAATGTATACTGAAAAGTTCTATTATTAGTAGGTTACGCAGTTACAACTAATCTAATAAGTTACATTTAAGGGTATTTTATTATTGTATGGCTTTTCTTTAGTAAAACCCTATTTTATATGAACTATAGTATTTTAAATTAAATATTAAATTTTATATCAGTTTACAAATTTCACTTCAAGTTTGTTTTTGCTTCAAAAAAAATCAAATTTCACAGACTTTTTAATGAAATATGACCACCATTAACAAAAACAACCTTCTCTCGCTGTCTTGGACCGACCCAATACGCTGCCACCACTTAAACAAGGACAACGTGCTAGACTACTTCTCGCAACGCAGCAACAGCTTCTATGACACTTCGTGCAACAACGAGACGCTGCGCATGCAGAACCGGCCCCTGCACCACCTGACTGCCATGCGGGGGGTGGAGTACGCATTAGTGCACCACCAGGACCCCATCATGTTTGTCATCAGGAAGCAGAAGAGGTTGTCGCCATCAAAGGTTGAAACTGTTGCTGATTACTACATTGTGGCGGGCGTGGTTTACCAGTCTCCAGATTTGGGCTCGATTATCAACTCCAGAATGATGTCCAGCTTGTACCATTTGGACGCTGCTTTCAAAGAGGCTCTAGTAAATGCAAGGTAGCTAGGTTTTTTTTTGAAATACTTAGGTTTTTTTGTTGTTATACTTAGTGATGTTTTACAGAAAGTTTGTAAAAAACATTTTTTCAATACTAATGGTTTTTAAGTACTTAGTTTGATTAAGATTAATATGTGATATGATTCACATGTGAAAAATAAGTCGTTCGAATTTATATTGTAAAAATTGCAGACAAACTTTTGTTTGCTGAGTACTTTTATAAACTTGCTTTGTTGTTGTTTTTAAACTAAAACTTTACTTTTGTTCAAATAAATGATTCTCATATTTTTATCTAACTACAAATCAATGTACTTTTTACTAAAATATCAGGCAGGTTATAAAATTATATTTTCACTTCGCTAGTAATTAATTTCTAAATTGTCAAGTCTATTCAAAGTTTATAAACCGTTTTAGTTAGCATTTTATGTCAGTGAAAATAATTTATTTGTGTTTATGAATTATCTGTTAACAATAAATGAAAAAAAAATAGTACTGCAGGGTTGCCACACACTCAGGGAAACTCAGGGAATTTTTAAGTCATAAAAAATCTTAGGGAAATTTGGTTCTTTTTTTTAACTTAAGGCAGTTTTGGTTTTTTCTAAAAATTTCAGGGAAGTATAAGAGTTTAAAAATAATCTCAGGGATAATTTTTCTAGATCTAGAATGAAATGTAGTTAATCCAGTTTCAATATTTTGTTCAAAAAAGTTAATTTTATATAATTTTTGTGTTTATTTAGAAATTCTTTAGACTTGCGGCTATGTCTTCAATATTCTTAGAATTAAAATTGTAATTTTTTAATAAATAATAGTAAAATTTTAAAGGTTTTGAAAAAAACTCAGGGAAGATTTTTGACTCAAAGAGTGGCAACCCTAAGTAGACCTACTCTAAATTTAACTTTTTTATTCTATTTTGTAAAATTCTTAGTTTAGATTAAGAAATAATAAATTTTTATGTCTTTTTAAAATCTATTAGTTATAACTATTGACTTATGATGTCACTTGAAAAAATAACAAGTACAACTTTAAAAGTGTACTGGCAATCGTTGACCATCAAACTTAAAATAAGTTCTAGATTTTAAGAATTACTTAATTTTAACTGTACAAATTTAACAAAGATTAAATTTATGTTAGATGTACCTTCTACCTTGATACGTTTTTAAATCCAAAATTTTCCAAATACCGTTTAGCAAATTCTAATTTTTTCTAAAGCTTTTAAATCTTCAATCAGGTACCACCCCGCGAAAGGATACTCGTGGCAGATGGACGACTTGTACCAATCCACCGTCTCGTCCAAGGAAAAAGACGAAGAGAGCGACACCCAGCTGGGGTGCACCATGTTCCAGATGATGCAGACGCAGAACCTCATCGGGATGCTGGAGAAGAAGTTTCCGCCCTTAGTTGCGCCCTCCGAAGGCGGGAAAAATTCAAAAACTGAAGACAGCAGCGGAAACGCCGTTAAAACTAACGTTAAAGTTGAAAAGACCAGCAACGAAATAAAAAATGAAAGCTGAGAAAACTTATTTTTAGACTTTACTTAAAACTTTATTGGGATGCTTAGGTGCATGTTATCAGTTTTTTTTTCAAAACAATATATATGTAATTGTATTTGTTTATTGAACTGTTCGATTAGTAAAAGCTAAATATTTCATATAAAAAGTTATACTTTTTTATTATTTACATATTTTGAAAATATTTTTTTGATTTAGCTTAAAAAGGCTTTTAGTGTGCTTTTCTTTGGAGTTTAAACAAGTTGATATAAACATTTTTTATTCAATTTGTGCTTTACACATTATAGATACTTTTTGTGCTAAGTTCTATAACAGAATTCGAACCAATTTTATACCATATTAATGTAGAAATATGTTACAATATTTATTTGAAAGTTATTAATTTAATTAGTTAGTAATAGTATTACAGCTGCTAATAATATTTTGAATTTTTTTTTAATTTTTGTAAATACACCAAGTATATTTTAGCGTACTTCTTAAGATAATGTAAAAACTTATACAGCAATAGTTTAATACTTTTCTGCTAACTGAATTGTTGCATACCATTTTATAATTTAAAAATGTTTCAAAGTTTTTACTACAAGTTAAAAAAAATAGTCAACAGGGTTGCCAAAAAACCTGGTATTTTATAAAAACCTTTCATTTGAAATTTTGGTTAGAAAAACCTATATTTTTTAAAAGATTTCACAGTTAAAGAAATGAAATTCCGATTAGATACGAAAATTCTATCATATAGAAAGAAAAATATCATTAAATATATTTTTATTAATTTTATTTTAAATATAAACACATTTGATTTTGAAGTAGCTTTACAGTATCTTTTCTCGGTTGTTTAAACTATTTACAACGGTTTCTACTTTAATTTTAATTTTACTTAAAGTTTACCAACAAGCTTGTTCTTTAAAAATTCTGTAAAAAGTTTAGAAAAGCTAGAAAAAAAAAACAAAAAAATTTGTGGCAACCCTGAGTTAAGCAACATACAAAAACATTCCTTATTTTTAGTTTAAAGGATAAAAATAATTCAACTCAAAACTTTCACAACCAATTTTCCCACAGCAACAATTTTTTTAAAAATGGGCAAAAAAGGCGGCGGAAAATCGGCGGGCGGCAAATCCGCGGGATCGAAAGGAGGAAAAGGAGACGACAAAGCGTCAGGAAAGGGGGAGAAGAAGGGGGGCACCTCGCAGGTGAAGGTGAGGCACATACTGTGCGAGAAGCACGGAAAGTGCATGGAGGCGATGGCCAAACTGAAGAGCGGCGTCAAGTTCAACGAGGTGGCTGCGCAGATGAGCGAGGACAAGGCGAGGAGCGGCGGGGATCTGGGCTGGATGACCAGGGGCTCCATGGTCGGTCCGTTCCAGGACGCGGCGTTCGCGCTCCCCGTGAGCAGCCTGGCCAGTCCCCACTACACCGACCCGCCGGTGAAGACCAAGTTCGGGTACCACATCATCATGATCGAAGGCAAGAAGTGAGGGGAATTTTCGTTTGGTGGTATAATACTCAAGTAAAGTTTTATGATTATAAATATACGTGCTAAACTTTTAAAGTTGCACTTATAGTTTTTATTAGCGTTAAACAAAGTCCAAATTGTTCAAAAGCTTTTTATTTTTCAGTGAAATTTTTTTACTGTTTTATTTTAAATTGCATAAATGTCTTGCTGGTTTTATTTTTTCTAAGTTAAGAAAGTTTTGTGTAAATCTATTTTAATATTTTGCATACTTCTACCATTAAATAATTTCAGGTGATGTCTTAGTTTTTTTATATTTTGATACTCAGTTATGTTTGAAATAATTTTTGTTGTATTGGAATGGTGGAAATCCATATTTTTAGAACTCCCGTCTCAAAAAACCTAGCCTTTTTAAAATAGTAGACCTCTACGAATTCGAATATAAACTGTTAAAACTGTTTGTCAAACTAATTAGCAAAAAATTAATGAACAATGTTTTTATCCAAGTGTTCAACAGTGTATTTTTGAAACTATAAGACTATTTATAAAAGCAACTTTTTCTTGTAAAATCCTGCTTGCTTTAGCTTGTTAATAGTGGTCTACCGAATCTAAAAATTTTAAATTCGGCCGAATCCGAGTCTTATTTTTAAATCAGTACTCGTATCTCAATTTTTAAATTAGGATTCTGCCGAATCTGAGTCCTAATCCGAATACTTTAATAATTGGAATCCTAAAGATTTAAGCTGCTTGTAATGTAAACACAATACAAGTTTAAAAATAATAAATACTTATTACTTTATTACTTATATAGTAAATTAAGTTTGAACAATAATTTTAACGTGTTAATAAATAGATGCATGTTTATTTAAGATTAATATATTTTAAAAGCGAACAAAAAAACAAATGTCTTGCTGAAAAAAAATTAAGCTACATACACAAGAGCTTAGTTTCAATATTTTGATATCCATGCTAGCAACATTAACAATTAACCTGTATTTTTTTTTGAAGAATAAATAAATCATCGTATTTAATAAATGCTTAAAGGAGAAAACAAATCACAAACAAAGTTAAAAATTTTACACTTAACTTAAAGAGTTTGTTTTTATTGTGACCATAAGTGAATTAAAACATAATCTTTTGCAAATGTTCACATTTATAAAACAAAGTGCAATTGAAAATAACATGAAGCCATAATAAATTGAAATATATTACCAACAATAGTAAAGGCCTAAAAAAGAATAGAAATTACTATTGTAATAAAAAGTTTTTAAGTTCCACTTATGATTACACTTTTACCATTACAAAAAAGAAATATAAATTAATTTAAGCAACTGTTTAGAAATATTGAACGAACTACCATAGCAAAAGATATCTTTTTTATATTACAAAAAACTATTCTTGTTTTTTGAAGTTGTGGTGGAGAAATATATTTTTTAACCTTATATTCTTTGGAAGCAATCAATTACGCTTTTCCTCGTACAAATTACCATCTTCAGAAAATAATCTTTCAGAACACACAGAAAATGATAGTGCAGCAAAATATTTCCTTGTAAACTGGCAAGATGTGGGTATTTTGTCTTGTTTAAGTTTTACCAGTTTAAAAATTTATCCTCTTCAGTTTCTGCATTCAAATTCTCTGTAGCAAAATAGGGTTACATGACAATTCAAATTCGGACAACTCAAATTCCGGTAATTCAAATTCTTAAAAAAAATATTTAAAAAACTATATCCCAATAAGTAATATAAATTTGAAAAATTAAGAAAACATATATGGATCTTATTAATATCGACAAGCCACTTTTTTCTATTTTTCAAAATCTAAAATATTTTACAAATATCTTAAAATTACTAAAAATAACTATGGTTTCTACTTTATTTAAATCATATCTCAAAAAATATTTAAGTTTTTGCAAAAAGAAAAAAATGGCTTGTAGATTTTAATATGACCTACATATGTATTTTTTATATTTGACAAATATACATTACTTTTTTATTTGTGGCTGTTTCAATTTTTTTTCAGAATTTGAATAGTCGTGCACTCGCAAAATAGCCCTTTATTTCTGCTTTAATTTCTTCATCAATAGGTTCCTGTTGCTAATCCTCCTGTGTACTAGTATTTGATTATGTGTGATTTACAGAGGGTTTTGGTTTCTCTGGTGGCAATATATAAGAATCACCTTTTGATATGCCTAGAACGAGATATGCTTTTTAAGATTAAAATTTGGTTGCTATATAACATTATTTTTGAGGTAAGAAGGGAAAGTCGATATCGTGGATCAACAGCTGTTGTAACTAGTAGTAATTTGTTGTCATTCATGTTTATGTTGTTGTTATTGGTTTAGGATAGGGGTGGGCAATGTATGGCCCGCGAAGTTAAAATGACCCGTCCCCGACCGTTTTTTGAATTACAATTGAATCCGGCCAGTAGATGAAAATGACCAGTCCGCGATAGAAGTGTCCGGCCCGCAAAGTTCAATATTATAAAACTTTTATAAAACTTTGTATCTTTTACAAAACACAACTGTAAGATTTTGACATAAAAACATGTTTTAAAATGGCTTATCAAGTTAATGTCTACTGATGAAAAACTATTTTGTTCTAATATTCTTTGTTGTTTTAACTTAGTTGGAATATATTTTTGTCAAGTTACCCAAAGTAAATTGCTTGGTTAAATCTGTTATTTTACAAACCTACCTTTGTAAATTACCATGTCAATTCTACTTGTAGAAATTACATAAACATCTGAAATGTATCAATCTACATCTTAAATTGTCACGTTTTAGAAATTATTGTGAATTAGAGGGTTCATAAAAATGATCAACCGTATCTATAAAATTAGATTCCGGCCAAATCCGAATCTTTTATTTAAGTTAAAATCCGACCTGATACGGATCTCGATTTAAAATTAGTTTCCAATCAGATCCGGATAATGTTTTCAAACTAGGATCTGGCCGGATCCGGATTTTGAAAGGCATTATTTGGATACCGGATCTGGTAAACCACTAATTAGAAATGCTCCGGTCTGCAAAAGACAAAAATTTTCCGTCTTTAGCCCGATTAAAAACGTTGTCCACGCCTAGTATAGAACCTTATTTTGCAAGCCTTTCCTATATTTTTGGCTAAAGTTTTACAAACATTTGATAGTTTTTTTTAATTTTCATTAGTGTTAACAAATTTTGTCAGTGATCTTGCATGCGGCATCCGCTTGAGAGCAATGCATTGTTTTTACTACACACCTTTGTTACAAAAAAAAATAGGTTCGAGCAGTAGAATGTGATAAACAGTTGCCATTCTTTAGCTGTAATAGTCGAATATTGATTGTTTTTATAGTTACCACATAGTACCGGACACCTGATTTTACCTTATCAGTCTCCCTAGCATAAGATATGTTAAGTTCCACCTTGTATCTACATCTTGAACCAGAAGGAAGACTTTTTGTTTGTGCTTTTTAATGTTAAAAAACGTGAACATGATCCAAGGTAATATTCCAATCACTAAGCATATCCTGAATGCAATTACAAATGTTTTGGCTAGTGTGCTCACCCTCCATTTCCTGGCAATGCCAAACACGATGTTTAAACTCAAAATTTTTATTCAACTAATTCACGGTTAAAAAAATATATAATTTAAAGATAAATAACAATTAAAGGTATCCACTTATTGCTAAAGAAAATGATAAAACTTTAACTATTTTAAGATTTTGTTTTCATAGCAATCTTTCACTCAAAAAAATACAATATCAAATAAAATAAAAATTACTTAGGATTTTAAAATGAACTGATTTTTTTATTTTTAGAATATTGTTTTAAAAATATAATATTAAAACGTTTGAAGTTAAATTATATATGTCATAAATTAAATTTATCAAAGAAGTAAATAAAAGTATATAGATAAAAGTATGCAAGCATATGCTTTAATTTTACATATTTAAGTTGGATTTTTCTCTGTATAAATAACTGACTTTTATATGAAAAATCTCAAAAAAAAAAAAAAAACTACCATATTATAACTGAGATTTTTTTATTTTAACTAACAGGCTCTCCAAAAAAGACCACAACATATTTTTTTTAATATTGGGAAAAAAGTTAAATAAAACATATAAATCTAACAATCCTTGTCACAAGTCATATATGCCACAATTAAATAAATAATCAACAACATCTAATTGGAGACTGAATACCATATTAACCAAACAAAATATACTTTAAATAATTACATGGTCTTCGTAAACTAGACCTCCCTAATAAAAACTCCATAGATTTACCCATGAAACATATGTCATAAGTTTTCAAAATAACCTTACTAGAGATTTTTAGAAAAAAAAATCATGTTAAGGCCTTTGCTGTGCAGATAAGATTTCACTGAGTTGAGGTGACCTGAGGAAAACCTTACTTAAATGAAATAGATTAAATTACCTACAAGTATATTTATTTTTATACTCTCTAAAGAGAAAAGCCAAAACGTTATGTGAACCGAAATAGGTTCACCAGCAAACATAAAAACCTATAAATATGATGAATAAGTAAGAGCAGTTATCCAAAAAGCTGAGATTAAACGCCTTAACTAAGTACATAATTTCATTTGAGAGTTTAACAAAAATAACTTATCATAGTTTTTATACTGTATGCAAAACTTTTAATCAAAGTTGAGAGGGCTTTTATAGGTGTAAAAAAACACTGTTTTATCCTATCAAGAGTGAAATCATTAGTTAGTTTTACATTTTATTTAACTTTTGATAAACGATTGAATAAAGTTCAAAAAGATTAAAGTGGTCTACCGAATCTGAATCTTGGATTCGGTAGATCACTACTTCTTACCTTTAGACAGTAGGTTTTAGTCGAGTTATTTTCTGTTTAATATAAACACGTTATACTTCCAAGTCTAAGATTTTAAACTCCCAGTTCTAAAAATTTTAGTTAAACTTTAAAAAGTTCGTGTATTACTTAAGTGGTTTAAAATGTTTCAAGAACTGTGCACCAGTGACAAATCTTATCAAGGATGCTTACGAATATAAAAAACAAACTTGAGTAGTTTTAGTGAAGCTTCTACTATTAGAATAGGAGTGGGCAACTTTTTTCAATCAACGGGCCGAATCCGGAAATATTTAGTCTTTTGCGGGCCAATGCATTTGAATTAGTTATTTACAAGATCCAGTGTTCGGATCCAGTCGAATAATGATTGTTTAGATCCGAATCCGACTGGATACTAATTTTAAGTCGAGATCCAGATCCGGTCAGATTCTAATTAAAATATAAGTTTTGGATCCTGCTGGAATCTAGTTTTACTGATACAGTGAATCACTTTTTTGAATTCTTAAAATTCACAAATCTTTCTCAAGTCGGACAACTTAAGATATATATTGAGACATGTCAGATGTTAAAACAATGTCTTTAAATATAATTGACATTGTAATTGACGAAGGTACGTATGTAAAATATCGTACATATAAAAACACTTTGCTTGGGATAATTTGACAAAACGATATTCCAACTAACTTAGAACAACACAAAATATTTGGACAAAATGGTATATTTATTAGTACACATAAATTTACAAAGTTATTTTTTAACATGTTATTAAAGTCAAATTCTTACAGTTTTAATTTGTAAAAATATGATGCAAAGTTTTATAAGAACTTTGTAATATTGAACCTTCGCGGGCCTGTCACTTCGCTTGCGGGCCGGTGATTTTCATTTGTAGGCCGAATCCCATTAAAGTTTATGAAATGGTTGGGGGCCGGTCATTTTCACTCTGCGGGCCGTACGTTGTCCACCCCTATATTAGAACTAAACTTAGTTTAAAACAGTACAGTATTTTACATTTTTTACTAAAAAACTGGCAATAAAAAGTTTGCTGTGTAAAAAAAGAAAATGTTTGTAAAAACTATTTTTATTTTTCAAGAATGTGAAAAACTTAATAAGAAAATTCTAGCGGATTTGTCTAAAAAAGATACTTTTTCTAAATGAAATAACTTTCAATGATAAACACATCTTTTTAAGAAAGTTATGTAGTCAAAGTAAAAATAGTTATATTCATTAGTAGAATATAAATTAGCATT
This sequence comes from Thalia democratica, assembly GCF_965202585.1. NCBI lineage: Eukaryota > Metazoa > Chordata > Thaliacea > Salpida > Salpidae > Thalia > Thalia democratica. Next base: position 58,382,442 of record NC_139169.1, on the reverse strand, counting down.
TAAAATGAATCGACGTTCGACCAAAAAACTGAACTAAAACATTTTGTTTTCTTTGAAAAAAGTTCAATACTTTTTTTTTTTTCTGTAAAGTAATCAAAGTGATAAAATATTTTTTACACAATTTAAATTGTTTTAAATCATTTGGAATTTAAGATAAAGGAGCTGAATAAATATAACAGTACGAACTTATTTTAACTTTAACAGGACAATATGTGAAACTTACAGTTGTTTGATATTATTATATATAAATAATCAATTTGATTTAATAAATTTTAAGATTTTTTTTTTAGTTTTTGTAATTATTTAAGTTTGTTTAGTTTATTCAATCGAAAGTGTTGATATTACTAAAAACTAATACTTAAACAAGTTTTATTGTAAGTGAAATTTTATTAAAAGCACATTATAATGGTACACTCTGTCCTGGACATGATATTAAACTGTTCTCGTGTACGACTAGATAACTAAAAAGTTTTTTCGTGTACCAGGTCCTTGGACCAGACTTTTTGAGCGACAAATTTTTTAGTGGAAGTGTGGAAAAACAGATTATTTACTTTAAAAGTTCTAAGTGTCTTAGTTTAATTTTTATTACCCAAGAAAAAACTTATACAGAAGTAACTGAAATAAAGGTTTAGTCTTTTTAATGGTTTTTAACAGAATCATTGTCTAAAAACATAAGTATAACAATTTTAAATTTATTGCAGCTACAGTTTTTAACAATCTTAATTTTAAAAAGTTTTTTTCTTAAAAAGTACGATCAAACGGTGGAGTTATCCAGCCTTTTTTTTCTAAGATCCTGAAAAATTATTTAGAGCGAATAAAAGTCTATTTTTAAAACAAAAAATCTATGGTTAAAAAAGTTAACCAAAAAGTCCTTTATTAGATACAAGAATTTAAAAAAAACACTAGCACAAACAAACTCCTAGTTAGAAGAGTAATAACTGTAAAATATATAAAAGTGCATATGTTATTAACCTTTTGTTTTAAATTATCCGAGTCTTGATTTTAAAGAATATTCAGTTAATAATCTGTGCATACGGTAGAACATTAAAATTTAAGAGTTTGTCGTTAAAGTGGTGTATTTGTTTTTTACAATAACTTTTATGAACTAATTTTATATGCTAACTTAAAACTTTTCTCACACCATTTGTAGTAGTAATAAGATTACTATTTAAGCAATTTATTACTGATAAATTGTTATACCAGTTTTTAAATAAGTTAAAGTTGGAAAAAAAAAGTGTATGTGTTGTTTCACATCTGTAAAAACCTACGAAATATGTCATACTGTTCATAGTTAATTAAAAACCATATTTCTAACCAAGTATTTCATATTTAAATACTTTTATTTATGGAGCAAGACTTTGAGATTGATAAATGATTATGTAGTTAAAAACTGTTCGTATAAAAAGCGTTTATTTGTATAATTTTTTAAGCTTTATTAAAACATAGTCTTCGCACAAAATATTTTGCACTGCAAATAAAAACCATTCAGCTTAAAATGTAAATTTTATAAACCGTTGTAAATCAGTAAAAAAAATTAGTTAAATTGACTTGAAAACACTATTTAATTCTAGTTTTTGAAATTAACACAAGTTTTAAATAAACTTTAGATATTGTTTTGTTTAAAATACGTTAAAAGGTATTCGTGGTGTGCGACTCTATAACCGAAAGGTTTTATCGTGCACCAGGCCTTAGGACAAGTATTTTCAGTGTTTTTTTTATAAAGTATAATAATTAACTGTGGTAGGAAACATTTTTGTAAATTTGGAAACTAAAGATTGGTCTGATTTAAAAGCGAAAGTAATAAAAGTAATTACTTGTAAAACTTATAAATAGTCAGAGATGAAGCTCTGTTAGTTTTTTCTACTTATATGCATAAAAAAAATATATGCTTTCCATTATGAATAAAACAAAAAGACATAACTAGTACAAGATAGTTTTGGCTTTCTTGTTTAAGTTATCAAGGTTTTAGCAGAAAAGAACATATTTAACAGGTAAAATATGTAGTGCAAGATAAAAAGACGTAACAGCACAAAGTACTCTCTGACTGATTTGACTCCAAACGCTCTTCTGTAAATACAACATCTTCAACAGTGGTTAAAAAAGTACCTTGCGACTAAATAATCGGTCTGTTCTTGTTTATAAAAATGTCAATGTCCTGGTGAAAAAAAATAAGTTGATTGTATTGAGTTTTTATATAATTAGAAATTTAATTTATTTGTAAAAAATTGCTTTTAAAAAATTGCAATTTTAAAGTTAAATTTAACTAGATATTCTATTAGTTTTGGTATTTTAGTATTGTCAAGTTTCAATATTTAGTATCTTTTAAAACTATATAATCCATAACAGCTGACAAAGTTATTTGTTACCCATACATGCACGCTTTTTATTATTCTCAGAATTAACTAGTTGTTTAACCTTAAGTAGAGCTAAAACTTATTGGCATTTTAAACTATCTGGAAGTACTGTCAGCTAAGTTTTTCTAACTAAGTAGTTTGAAGCAAAATAACAACTTAATGCAAATATTCAAAATTGAATAATAAATACAGACAAAAAATTAAGTTTAAGTTATTGCTTTACTATATATATAAAGTTAGAAATATAATAACTGTTTAAAGTTTTATATATACAAACACTGTCGTTATCTGAAGAAAATATATTTAACCAATACATTTTAAGTGTTAATATTTTTTTGGTTTAGAAAAAGTCGTATTAAAGATCTTAGCATGAATAAAAAAACGTAACGAAACCTTTAAATATCAGTTAAATTATCAAGTAAATTATTACTCTAAAATTAAGATAAATTTTAGTCGTACCACTAGGGTTATCAGAACACAAGTTTTCGGTAAACTGAAAACCGGGTTTCGTTTTTATTGAAACTCGTCAGTCAGCCGCAACCGAAGAAATTTGCAGTCGTATTGTGAAGTGAAGGACAATTGATTAGTGATTGCCGGATAAGCGAGAGAGAACTGTACTAAAAAAATCTTCAGATATTCGAACAGTTCTTGAACAAGTTTTTGAGAAAACTAAAAGTAGTTCTATGCTAAGTAACACGTTAAACTTCAAAATTTTAATGTAAAAAAGATTAAAGTATGTGTGTTTATAGAAAAACTAATCAAAACAATAACGGGCATGATAAATTGTTATGTTGAGTATAGAATTTGTTACATACAGGAAATGTTAGGTAGTTCAAACTTAAATATTTAATTTATTTTTAACTTTGTTAAATAAGACTTCAACAAAACTTGATTGAAATTCAGACTTTATTATTACTTTTGTAAATTACATACAGACTATACAATACTACTCATGTTGACTTCTACAGTACATATTTACTTTTATAAAAACAATTTATGTGCTCCTGACTATAAAATAGTTTTTTACACTATTTCTGAAGAACTCTTAAAACTATTTATCTGAAACACTTTAAAAGAAAACTGTGTAATAATTTTATAACAAGCTAGTAAAATATTTCTTATTTTCTAGTGCCTTAAGTTAACATATTTGAAAAAAGTCTCGACTTTTTTAAATATTTTTTAGTTAAACTAAGTGTTTAACAAATAAACATTAGTAAAAATTATGTAAAATGCTACTTAAATATATCTGAATTTAGTTTAAAACAATAAAAAAAATCATTTCAGCTAACACCAAATTCAAACAAGAAACGAAGAAAAATTATATTGAAAAGCTTATTAATTTTTCTTATAAAGTTTAATGTAAATTTTTACCTTTATTTTTTGCTTTAATTTATTTAAGGTCAGTCATAAATATATTTCAATATCTGTACGGTCTAAGTGTTAATATTACATTTGTTTATTATAAGGTTGATCATATTACAACTAAACTTAATTAATTTTTATGCTTAGTTTAAATATAGTTTCATAAAACTCGTACAGTGCATAAGTCTTTCTTCGTGTAGTTTTAAACAATGAACTTAACCGCACGACCAACAACAAAAGCATCCGAGACTACCTACGACTGGTTTCGTCCTTGTTAGGACTCATCAGTCTGGCATAGTCGCAAGAAATCGCTATTGTGATCTTACCAAGTGGACTTAAGTACAAAGCACTGAAGCGTTTGTGGGTAATGTCCAAAAAATTTACACAGCAAAATCATTCACAGCTCAACGTCTCAGACATTGTCAGCATATTGTGAGATTTTAATCTCTTTATTCGTGTACTTTTGACATCTACTCCTAAAAATTTTATTTTATTTATTGATTAAGAAGTTGATTTGAATGGGATTTGACCGGATGGGAAATGATCGCGGGTTAAAACTGAGCGCTTCAATGATTTTTTATATCAATGAAACTTTAGCTAGCTTAACTTTATACTAGAATTTGCGTTTGTTAACAAAATGATGTCGAAATGATAGGAAAGTTTGCAGCATAGCTTAGTAACAGTTGTTTTTACTTACCCCTTGTTTAATTTCATAAAATGTCCTTGTTTTTCGTAAAAAGTTTAAAAGTAACTTTTAATTAAAGGCAGAATGTTTTTGTCATACTTTTTTATTTAAAAAGTGTGTTTTTTTATTAAACATATTTAGATAAGAGCTTCAAAAGCCTTATGAAAATCATGAAGTTTTAAATCTGTTTGTCCTTTGATTTTTAAGTTACTAGTATTTTTATTTTAGTAACTTTATAAATCTACAAATTAAAAATAAGTGAAAAAGTACCTACAAATGACTTAAAGTAAATGAGTAAAGGACTATCGATAAAAACTATTGTAAAAAATTTTGAAACTACTAGTTTTAAAGTGAGTGCACGACTACTCAAATTATGAAATTTTAAATTATAAAAAAATGTTTAAAGGGCCACATATCAAAAAGTACTAAATATTTTGCAAAGTAAAGAAATTGCTTGTAGATATAATTAATACTTACAAATCCTTTAGTTTTGCAAAACTATAAGTACTTTTTGAGATATGGCTAAATTTGTTTAAAAATATAGTAAATTTATATAATATTCAAAATTTTATTTTAAATGCTTTTTTTTTCATAATCTATCTAATTAGAAATACAAACGTTTTATTTTTTTCAAATATTTATTACTTTTTTAGTTGTGACTCTTTAAACATATTTTTAAGAAACTTAAAGTGACATGTAGCCTGATTGTTGTGATAGCAGTAGAGTTCAAAACCACTATAAGTAAATAAATTTTGTATATAAAAAAATTATTAGCTCAAGCAAATTAAAAAACTACTTTTACACTTTGAAAATATAATGCTAATTTTAGAACATTCAATAAGAAAAAGTTTACAACGGTTTTATTTACTTTATGAGTACTAGTTTTTTGCAAATAACAACGTTACTTACTAGTGTATTTGTTTTTGCGTCAAATTAACTTTAAATTATTTCTCAGGTACTTATTTAGAACAATTTCTCTTATTTAATTTAACCTAGCTTTTTCCATTGTTTGATTCTGATTTAACATCTGTAGAAACTTTTAGAACTTAAAGAGATTAAACTGAACAACAAAAAAGTATATACGAAAAGGTTAAGTAAGAAATTAAAACAAAAAGATTTATCAATGTCATTTTATTTATCAAAGTTTAAACTAAAATTGTAACAGTTTATTTTTATGAACTTTGCGCTATTTATTAAAAATATTAATGTGCAAGGTAGTAAAACGAAAATAGAACTTAATAGTTTCTAAAATCTCTTAAATACTCTTTTTTTTGAGATACAGTAGTTTAAAGATAAACACGAAGTTTATCTGATTTACCATAAATCAGTTGTCCTTAATTAAATTATTTAATTTTACTTGGAATTTACATTAATAAATCAGTTGTTATAACTCTAAAAATCCCTTTTATACAACCAAGAGCACCAAATCGCTTACAATACATAAATAAAGTTTTAAAGATTTACCAATAACATATTACAGAACAAAAGTATTACCAGCTGTTAGCATAGTTTAAAGAGAGCAAAAACTAAAGCAAAAGTTTTGCAAAAATGTGTTAAATAGTGCAAATAAAAATTAGCTTGTGACCTCTATTAAAGTTATTCAACAACTTTTTTTTTGCTTGTCATTCATACATCATAATCGCACAAACTTTGAAGCTTTAAAACGCTTCTGAACTGCTCTAGAGTAATTTTTTTGAACATGCAAGGAAAAGTAAGTTGGTACTGCGTGCTACTGTGCGCGCTCTTCTCGCTGAAACTTGAAGTGGCGGGTCAGGTCTTAAACGGGAGGGAGGTCAAGCACCAGCGGCACCAGCCAAAGCACTTGGTCTACCTGCGCTGTCACACGCTCTTTAAAGTTTCCTCCTGCGGCGGCACGATACTCAACGAGTACTGGGTGCTGACGGCCGCGCATTGCGTGAACGAAGTAAAGGGCTACGGCAAATTGGTTGAGATCATCGCCGGAGAGCTGAGGCCGTACGACTACAGCCAGGGAAAGAGGAACGTTGCAGGAACGAGGCAAGTCAGGGAGTCCAGACGGTGGTTCGTGCACAAAGACTACAGGATAGAGGAGTACGAGGACTCGTTATTCGATGCAATGGGACAAAATCAGATCAACGATATCGCGCTGGTGCTGGCTGAAAAGAGGTTCCGCTTCACCGACTTCGTGGGCCCGGCCACCCTCGCCAACAGGGAGGACGACGAGAACGTGCTGTTAGAGAAATACTTCAAGATTTACGGGTGGGGGTCCCCACGTTGCAAGCACAAACAAACCTATGAAGAAGCGAGGCTGCGCACGGGCTTGGTGGTGTGGGAGGACCGGGAACAGCTGTTAAAGGACTTCGAACCGGTCGTCGACGGGCTGATGCTGTTGAAAGGCTCCAAGGAAGCCAACGAAAACAACAACTGGCTGTACAACCTGCCGACGGCGGGCGACAGCGGCGGGCCGCTCACCTTGAGCTGGCAGGACCGAGGCGATGAAACCTGCGTGCACGGCGTGCTTGTGGGGGCGAACGAGATTGACTATAACTGCGAGTTCAGTATGGCCCAGGCGACCAGAATCATTTACTACATGGACAACTTCATCGAAGAGACGATAAAAAGACAAACGAACACGCAGACGGTGCACCAGCGCAGCGACCACGATAACCCCGGCTTCGTGGCCGCCGTCGTGTCCAGGTGGCGAGAGAACGACGAAAAAAAGTCTGTGAGGTGCAACGGGGTTTTTCTGACGGGCAGGTTCATCATCACCTCCGAAGATTGCCTGTGGGAGGAAATCGAGTCGGTCCAGGCCACCAGCTTTCCTTTCGAGAGTGACTTTCAGGAGAGGAAGTACGCCAGCTCGTGGTACTACAATGACGACGTGGGCCTCGTGTACTTCCGGCAGCGTTTCAGAAACGTCCGCTTCGTCGGGCGGCCGAGACCGAACCACCTTGCAACGATCAAGCAGTTTTCCTTGCGTCTGAGCTACTTCAACCCGCTAGTGGCGCAAAACTTCAAGCGCGAGAGAGACCTTTGGCGGGGCAACGTCGTGTCGATGAACGCCAGGCATTTGTCAGAATTCGACTTAGAACCGCGACGTAGGATCGCGATCAAAGTGGACAAGGGGTTCACTCACCACTCGGGCATCACCACCTTCTTCGCCGACGGAAGCCACAGGATTCTGGCCATACAGTACTACTCCCATCACGTCAGCCACGCCGACGGAGAGTACTACCTGATCGACGAGGCTCGCCGCAACTGGATATGGGGCTGCTCGGACCGGGTTGAAGCGGCGGACGAGAACGGGACGGCTGAAAACTTGCAGGCGCTTTGCGACGAGGTTTAACTGGAAAACTGTGTTTGTGTGTATACTGTGTGAAAGATGACAACTTTAATTAATTAAGCAAGCAATAAACTTTTGAGTAAATCAGTTTTTTTTTTTGATTAATTGCTTAATTGTTTAATCTTAATCTTAATCTTAACACTAGTTTTGTGTAAAGAAAAGTGATGACTTAGTAATAAAGAACACGTTTTGTTTGCAAAGTTGTTGAAAATTATACTAAATGTGTCTAGCTTTACATTAAAACTATACCATTAAACACTAAAGAGCTTAAAGAAAAGTGTCGCAAATACGAGTTTATTTTTTATTACAACTTTTTTATTACCTACTGTAAAAAAAATCATATATTTAATTCTGTTCACAAGAAAATGATTACGTCTGTTAGATTCATATAATGAGATATTTGTGCACATAATCATTGTAATAAAGTAAAAGTTACTTGTTTTAAGAGATTTTCCACATTACTTCAATATGCTTTAACGTAGAGGTGGGCAGCGTACGAGATCTTGCCTGCTAATTTTTTCAAAACTTAAAGTGAAATCCCTGTAAGGTAAAACTGCGGCCCGCAAGCATGTAAGTCAGACCCGCTAAGACAATTTTTTTTTACTTACAGTAGATTTTCTGGAATTTAGAAAAAGTGCAAAAAAATTCTAAGATTAATTTTAAGGCAAATTTCTATTTACACTAGTATAGAAAATAGCTTATAAACAATTAACATTTTGTCGAAACTTATGTTTTGGATAACTGAGTAATTTTCGTGGATTAAATGAAATTAAAATACTACGGCCCGCCAAAGAAAATACTTTTTATAACTGGCCCGCCAAAAAAAAAGTTGCCCACCTCTACTGTAATAAATGATAATAGATAATTAACCTTAGAAAAGGCCTACTAAGACACTTTTTAAAATAATCTGGCTCTAAAGGACTTTTTATGGGATCTTTCCTGACAATTAAAAAAATGCATTTTAAAACAAGTTATCCATGCAAGCGTCAGCGTTAGATTTAATATAATTTCATTTAATAGAAATGAGTTAAAATAAGAGAATATTAAGCATTACGCAGAAAAAATTAAAACAAAATGTTTTTGCTTATATGTAGGGTATTGTAAAAAAAAATTTCTAATACCAGTAAGTTATTCATTCAAGCAATGTTAAGTTTACTTTTTATATAGTAGCTTTAAACAAACATTGTAAAACAACGAGTTAGAAATTATGCCAACACTTTTCATAAATCACTTAAGTTAATTTATCTATTTTCAATGGGATGTATTAAAACAAATATTGAAAATATATAAACTGTATAAAATAAAAGTTTGTTTAATCGTTTTGTATTTTTTTTATAAATTTGTGTTTTTTATTTAAAAATTATAATCACCAGTATTTATTTCGGCCATCATCAACCGTTCGTAGGTTGTCTCGGATGGTGTGGTCGTGTGGTGAATTTCATTGTTTGTTAAAAATATTAAAGCAGTGGTCTATACTCGTATGAGATATTCGAATTTACGACTGTTAGGAAATTTGAATTAGATAATTTATCACAAAAGTCAATCAGACTAAATCTTTATCAAGTTAATAAAATTTTAACAAACGTAATTTTTTTGAAGCTTTAGTCAATATCCATTAAAGTTTATTTGATCAGTAACATAATCTTTAAACATGATTTTTTTTAGATACATGGTAAAAAATAAAAACTCAACAAAAAATTAAACACTTTAAACTATGATAACTTAGATTATCACAATTCAATCTAAGACAGTTTAAAGTAAATATCTAAAATTAAGAATCATGACAGTTTAAACAGCTTTTATTATTAAATAAGACATTAAACCAGTGGTTTTTAACCTTTTTTCTTATTTTAAAAACTTATTAACAAATTTATTTTTTTTGGAAGGGAATTACAAATTTACCCCATATATACAAAATGTTGTTTAATTTTGAGAAAAAAAAGGATTTTTTTTCAAATTTAAGCTTATTAAATGTAAAAAGTACTAAAATTTAAATAGTTAATTTAACTTTTAAATACTATAGTTTACACCTACCTAAAAATATAAACAAAACTAATAAACTATAATAAGCTGTTATAAAAAAATTACCCCCTAAAAACAAGGGAATTTACCCTCAGGGGTATTTTTACCCCAGGTTAAGAATCGCTGCGTTAAACTGTATTAAAGTAGTTTATTACTAGTGATGTACCGGACCCACAATTTCGGGTCCGGCCGGACCCGGATCCGGACTTTTTTTTCAAACTAGAATCCGGCCGGAACCGGATCCGGACTTTTTTTTCAAATTAAAATCCGGCCGGAACCGGACCCGGACTTTTTTTTCAAATTAGAATCCGGCCGGAACCGGATCCGGACTTTTTTTTCAAATTAGAATCCGGCCGGATCCGGATATCAGACAAAAATGGCAATATCCGGCCGGACCCGGACCCGGATAGTGAGTCCGGTACATCACTAGAATAAACTAGCCTGAAACAGAATGAGGTTTTTAAAAACTGAAGAAAAGAACTTTAATCTAATAATAAGTAGAACAGCTAGCCACAAGGTTTACAAATTTAGATGTTATTTACAATTTAAAATCTGAAATCATGTTCATGAACAAAATGCACTAGAAAATTACAAAATATTGAAAACTGGATCAGCTCAAACTAATTCAAAATCTAAAAGAAAACTAGCCTGAGTTTTTATAAAAAACTAAACTAGCCTGAGGCAGTCAAAGATTTTCTAAAATTCCCAAAAAATTTCAAACTAGCAGGGTTGCCACTGTTTAAGTCAATAAAACTAGCTAGAGTGAGTATAAACAAGCCTGAGTCAGAATGAGGTTTTTAAAAACTGAAAAATTACTTTATTCTAATATTCAGTAGAACAGCTAGCAAAGGTTGACAATTTGGTAGTAAAGTTGTGGACTGATTGTGGTACACTTAACTTATTAGTACTACCCATCATAATAAATCCTACCTTATTTAATTAATATCTAACAAATACTAAATTCTAACTGAGACTGCTTTCTATAATCAGACACGACAGTTTTGAGTGATGAATCTTTTATATAAAACACAACAAGAAATACTAGCATATACAAAACTATTAATTACTTTGGTAACACTTTAAAAACTGGAAGCTATTTAAATCTATATCAAAAGACTTAAAACAAAAAACTAAAAATTAAATAAAACTTTAAGTAAACAAATAACTGTAAAATTTTTAATAAACAATTAATCTATAAACCTGGCTTAAATATTTAAACAATTAAACACCAGTTGAAATATTCATTTTTAAAACAAAACACTACTTACAATAAGCATTCACAAAAATTTTAAGATATTTTGTTGCTTCAAGCTACACACCAAACTAACTAACTGCTTACATATAAACTGCCTGTCATGTTTTGATGTTTTGCTGCATCAGTATTTAGTTTGAAACATTTCGTCATATGATTCTCATTGACTCGTACATTCAACCGTATTAACTCTAAATATTCTCTGAGCTCGACTTTAAACAATAAATAATGCAAGTATTCATTCCAAAGTTTTCAATTTTACAACATATGTAAAGAGTTACATTTCATGAAATGTGTATTTATAGTTTAAATGTAAACAAATGTAAATTAGACACGTGTACAAAATGAGCCAATCACGGTAGGTGTTTAATTTTAACTGATGAAAATGATTCTTATTAATTTTCACAGGGTTTGTTTTTGAAAAAATACTTTTCAGTATGCTCTTTTTTACTAACTAGATCCGGGTCCGGCCGGATCTTTGTTAGGATCCGGCCGGACCCGGATCCGGACTTTTTTTTCAAATTAGAATCCGGCCGGAACCGGACCCGGACTTTTTTTTCAAATTAGAATCCGGCCGGAACCGGATCCGAACTTTTTTTTCAAATTAGAGTCCGGCCGGATCCGGATATCAGACAAAAATGGCAATATCCGGCCGGACCCGGATAGTGAGTCCGGTACATCACTATTTATTACTCGATAACAGAAACGTTTTTTGTACACCAGGTCCTTTAAGAATACTTTTTGAGCGTTTTTTTGTCTTCAATATACAAACATATTCTTAAGTTATAAGTGTTTGAAAAATAAGTAATAAATATAGTAGTTTCGATCTAATAAAAGCAGTAACTAGCTGCAATAAAAACTTTTGAACTTTAAACGCTGCAACTTTACCAAACAATAAAACTTACTGTTTTTCTTTTATGACCTAATAGTAATCTGAATTAAAAAAATTCAAATCGATGACCATTTAACCTATATTTTTATATATTCATAATATGGCTTTCAACTTTGTATTTGACAATGATACATATGATCATAACCATGTGTGAACATTTTTAAATTAAAGACGATGGATTCCAGATTTAAGATTTTATTAAAAGATGACATTAAGTTATGAAAAAGTGTTGTTCTAATTATTAGAATCTAACACATACCTAATAAACGGTGAAAAATTAAATACCAGAAATAATTGAAAAGTTTCTTTGCGTTTAAATTCTAGATATTTAATTAAGATTTTATCGAAGCATGACAGGATTCAAATATAATAAAAATCATTACACTTATTGAAAAATGCGCAATGTAATTGGTGAACAACTTAAGTAACTTAAACAAAAATATCACTTTCAGAAGTTATAAAACTAAAAACTTTTACTCGACTTAAATCTTAGTCATTTAAACAAAGTAAAAATTACAATCAAAAAAATTATTTACTTCATAGTTAAGTTTATGAAGCTATAAAACTCACTTTTAAATGCGATGTGATCTTTTATGTTGATGTTTTAAAGAGCGTTTTACTTCATTACTTACTTTACTTATTATTTAGTTTTTATTATGAGATAAAAAAACAAACTTATCAGTGAGGATATCAATAATTTATTAACGAAACAACCAATTACACTATTTTTAATCTTTTAGGCATAAAAACACATCATCAATCAAACAGCAGCAATTTAATTTTGAAGAAACAAACAGGGTGGCCACGTGCAGCAAGTGAAGAAAAAAGTTTTGGTAAACAAATCTAATCAAACATCGTTGTGATATTTTAAGCTTTTTATCAAATTCAAAATTTCATGAGTTTATTAGCTACGACAACTAGAATATTAGTACTTTGTGTGTTGCATAAGTCAGTTTGTGTGCATCGTAAATGTTTTTATATTTTTTCTGATACCTAAAAGGTTTAAAAGACATTTGAAACTTTAAGACAATTTTATGTATTTTACGACAATTACATTTAATGTAGGTCAGCTGTAATTATTCTAAAATAAATGAGAGACGAATTGTCTACTGTAATTATAACATCAGATATTTTTCAATAAAGTTAACAGGGTTGCCACTTGTTTTTTTTTTTTTTTTTCCAGGTTTTCCAAACTTCTTCCAGGTTTTTAAAAGTATACACTTTTTGGTCTATTTTTAGTTTAAAGTTAAGTCTAAGGTAAGAAACTGTGTTAAGTAGTATAAAAACATTAAAAAGATGCTGTAAAGCTACTGTAAATATGTTTTCTAATAAAAAATTTTTTGATGATGACAATTTTTTTTTATTTATATGATAGATTTTTTGAGTCAAATCGAAATTTTACTACTGAACATGTGAAAATTCCAGGTTTTTCCATGTTTTTTTAGCGATTTTTGTTATTAATTCCAGGTTTTTCAAGGTTTTTTTCAAAATTTCTCAAATTCCAGAATTTTCCAGGTTATTTTTGCCTAGATTGTCAAATTTCAGGTTTTTAAAGGTTTTTCCAGGTAAAGTGGCAACCCTGAGTTAACCATAACTTTAAGAAAACACAACCTTAGTTAAATTTTTACATTTTAACTACCACACTAAAATTAATAAATGTAGTTTTCAAAATTAAGTTCAATATATGTAAAAAGACCAAAGTATGACTGTGAAAGTTTATAAAGTAGCTATCGGTAGTAATCTTTTTCTACATGCTTTATAACAAAAACTTTGTTTGTTAAAACAAAAATATATATAAAACTGACTCTAAAAGACAAAGTGGCCACCCTGCAAATACTGCTAACACAATGTTGTACAAATGTGTTTTATAAAAATTCTAAACTAAAATCTTCGAAAAAATTTTCGATTTACTTTAAATAAAAATCCAGTACCTTCTCAGAATAAATATGAGAACAAATGCTTTAAATATGTATATAAATTTTCGACAAAACATATCATCAAAACGCGAAAATCATAAACGATTAAACATGTATTTTCCACAAAGCCAATGTTTTCCAAACAACTTTCTAATACGAAACTAAATCAAGAACTAACGGCGTTAATTTACATTCGTTCCGGCCTAATTGTGCGTAACTTAAAATTCATGATAATTTAAATGCCAAACAGCTCTCTTGATGATGAAACGAAACATTCTCACATGATAACTTTTCATCGTTGTCTAACAACATAATTTAAAGACCGATCGGGCGAAATCGTAACTAGGGGCGATTGATCTAACGTAATTCGATTAAACTAATCTTAAAACATCAAAACAGACTTTATAACAAGTATGTATAAATAATAGTAAAATGTGCGTTCTAAAACACCACAATGTCGTTTATGCAATAGAAAAATCAGAAACTGCAAGTTTGCAGTTGCTTGTGTATTATAAATGTGTATCGTTGTTTTAGTACGAGGAATGTTCAAGTCTGAGAGCTTTTTCCTAGATGTTATTTGTTTAATTCAACATTAGTTATTTTATAATATATTCGATCGAGAAAAAAAAGCAACGAGAAATGCAATATACCTAAGCTTAAAGAGAACGACATCAATTTTCTACATTGCTCTTACATCGTAAACACAAATTTTTCGCGATTTGGAATGATTTACTAATGTTATAATTGAGTTAAGCGCACTACTCTCTAAACCTAGACGGAAGCTGTATATCGGCGTAAAATTCGATCGCGACAGAGTGGCAAGTAATTTGGCAAGCACGTAATAAGGCACGTTGAGGTCGTTACTGTTTGCTTGCATCTTTCCCGTCTGAGGTTGAAATATTCCCTTCTTCCTTGTGGTGGCCCGCGTCCGCGGAGAGCGGGTCGAGCTTGTTAGCGCGGTTGTCAACACAGTCGCTCAAAGACACCATAGTATCAGCAGCTTCGACGACTTCAAAAGAGCCGTTCGCACTTCCCTCGGCCCCGCCTTGATATTGCACTTGTGTGGTTGAAGCAGGGTTTCGTTCCTGTTCGGCCATGTTCTTCTTGACGGGGCAGTGGCTGAGATGGCCGTTCATGTTGCGCAACCCGGCGAACACCCTGCCGCAAAAGTTGCACGGAAAACGCTCTTGAGGTTCCTCCTTGACGGTGAAGGTGCGGCTGTTGAAAATATTCAATAAACTTTGTTAAAATCAACACATGCATCCGGGGTTCGTGCGAAGATTTTTCAAATTTAGCCTGATATTTCTCAATTTAAACTTTTTTTTCAATATCGCCATTCAGGGGTGATTTCGATTATCAGGGGGCGGTTTTATCAATTAGTAAGGTGGAAATAAAATCGGTTATTAAATAGTAATGAAACTTTTTTTTGCCAACTGGGCGTTTATAAATATACGTTTAAGAAACCCTGTCCTAAACTTTGTTGGTCGGTACCCATTTTAACCAAATGAAACGACCTAATTTGTTAGATAAGCTGTAGTTGGGTAGTTTATAGTTATAGAGCTTATTAAATTTTTCATTTTTGAACTTCAAATAACTTAAAAAGAAATGGTACCTGAAAAGTATCATAAAAGTTTCAGTTTTGGGAACTTGAATTGTAGTGTAACTGCTGCAGCCATATTTTAAAAATTGTATAACAGAGAGTATTGCTACAAAAATCAATTGTTTATTTAAAAATAGTTTCATATTTCAACAATCTACACAAAAAAATCTTAATTATTTTTGAAACTCAGAAATTTTTAAGCATTTGTACTGACATTTTGCATTTAAAAGCCAAATGATTGGTTAGAAAGAAAATCACAGTTTTATAATCTAATCAACGTTTTTTATTTCAAGCCTTTGAACTCACAAAACCGGCATTTTGCAACTTTTTCCAAAAAGAATACTGTTTTAGCCTGACGCGCACGAACCCTGCAAACTGAAGTATAATATGATTTATATTATAGAATACTACTGAAGATTTGTTTAGATTAACACTATAAAATGTTTGTAATAAATTAAAGTTATCCTGACAAATGTTTTACGGAATACAAGTCCAGTCAAACCTAAAGGTTGTAATCAATTTCAAGTTTCGACAAATTTTAAATAAATAGTTATCTAATTATAAACTATGTACTTATTTGATTTTCAGTATAAAACTTGATTGTATGTGAATAATGTAAATGAAATTTAGGTAAAAAACGTTTTTGATCAATTATATAGACATCAATGATAACTTGTTTACAAGCTTTTTTTCTGAAAACACAATATAGTACCTATATTTGAATAACCCTTTTATTAACACTGATACACTTGAATTTTTATAAAAGTCGTGACTTCCTATGATTCAGACAGTTTTGAGAATAAAACTATATATATAGATAAGAAATAAAGTACTAAGTGACTACTTTGAAAAAATTTTTAGTTTTTTTTTATTATGGTAGTCTATGTTTTGATAGCTTGATAAAAAACTTAAACATTTATATTTATGATAGTTTATCGCACATAAGTGCAAATATGCTAAACTTAATTTATTTGTTTTTATTGTTTCGTTTATGTTTAACTTCATTTTATTTTCTATTAATTGAATGTATTTATTGATTGATTTTAAGTAAATTTTGCTAGCTCTCTTAGTATGTAACTTTGCTTCCTATTACTACGGAAATACCGCTGATAATATAGAAAAATATTTTTATTATAATTGAGCTGGAGTTTTTTGTGTTCTGTACTTTAAAAAGATTTTTTCATGTTTGAAACATTAAAATTATATATATTTATACTATACTACAGTTTGAGATGAATAAACTCAAACTTTAAAAACTTTGTTTTACTTTACCATCAGTTATCTTATTTTAAAAATATTTTGAACTAAAAAATCCATAACATCTTAGTTATAGCAATAAACTATAATTACTTTCCAAAAGATGAATTCAAAGTGCTGCCAGAAAATATGAGGCTTGAACCATTGAAGTGTGTCTGTTAAGTATTTATGTATATTATTTTTTAATTCTGTATGTATAAATAAATGTCAAAACTTATTTATTGCTTTGGATAAAAACCCTATAAAATCATTCGCAATACAAAACACTGTAATTTAAAAACTAAATTGTTTTAAATACAAATTTTGTTTATCTGTTTTAAGTATAAGAAGTTTAAAACCAATTATTAATACTTTAGTTGCAAACATACTAACATTTTTTTATTTTACGTTAAGTTAGTAAATAAATATATTTAGAACTAAGTGTAAACGTTAATAATTTAAAATAAAAAATAATTTGAACATGCCTTTTGTTTTGCAAATATCAAAATAAAAACTAACAACGTTGCTCTTCCTCGACCTTTTAGCTCTCTTCTTTTTTTCTCGCTTCTTCCACACCTCCATCGGATTTTCAATCTAAACAATTATTTTTTTTACAAACCAGAAAATACAAACTTTTAAAAAATATAAAATAATTTAAGACGAAGTACTACATACTTTGTTCCAGCATTAACAAATGATTAATTTCAAAATTAAGAAAAAAAAAACTTATTTTTCAATTTCAATTGAAAAGCTAACCATGAGGTCTAACGAAACGCAACTTGTTTTACTTTATTACTACTTTTTATTAGACAAACCTTGAAATGGTCGAGGCCCATGTGTTTGACGAGGGGGTGAATTATTTTGTACTTTTTGTCGCAGAACGGGCACATGATGAACCCCTGCTCGTTCAAGCCTCGCTTCTCCAACTTCTTGAACTCCTCAATGAACTTTTCCTCTGTTTCTAAAATGTAAAAAAAAATTACACTTTCGATTTTCTAAAACTTTAAAGTTATTAATGATAAAAAAACTTTGTTTACACTTTAGTTTTGTTTTTTACGATTTTTTATAAATACTTTTTTTTTTAATGAAAACATAATTAAATTAAAAGTATTACTATATTATTTATATTTTTCCAGAAACAAAACGCTTGAAAAAAATATTTTAATATTATTATTTATACATTTTTTAAGCACTAAAAAATAAAATATAAAATAAAATATTTAACACAGTAAATTACTTTTTTTAATACAATTTACTGTACACTGCAGCTTTATAAAGTAATTTTTTTAGCTACAAACCTAAATAAAATTGAAGTTATTAAAAGGCTATCAATTGCAATCGCATTATTTATATCGTGAAGTTACTGCAAATAAATAACTTAAGCTAGATTATGAGAATATGCACATTTAAATAGAATTAGTTTAGTTTGTGAAAACAGTACCATTAAAACAAACAAATTAATAGTTTAGTAATAATAAGCTGCATGAGTTGAACATGTGTAAGAAGTGAAGAACATTTCTTTCAACATAACCTTTTAAATTTATTCATCGATTGGTTTAATTTCTATTGGTTTAAATTACATCATTTAATTAAACAATACTAGAAATATTTTTATAATTTGTACATAGATTGTGTTTAAATTTTTTATTTGATAATATTAACTTTATTCTATTTCAAAATCTATATTTTCTGGATAAAAAAAAAGTTAATAACTATTGAAACAATCAAATTTTGTTTTTTAGGCCACAAAAAAACCTCCTATTTATTCACATTAATCACTCAATAATAAATGAAACTATGTAAAACATGTTTAGCACAACACTACTTATGTTCAAAAATACAATGACAGTTTACATGCAAAAATGTTAATCTAACTTCGTTTGTATGTTTTTTTCTTCGTATACTTGTATACTAATTAAATGTCGCAACTTTTGCTTAAAACAAACATTTGCAATTAAACCAAAGACACAAAAAAATAGTTCGTTACTATTTATACTTTTGTAAAATTATAAGAATTAGCCAAATATAGCATTATCAATTTAACTAATAAATATATAATTGCAACGACAAATTACCTGAGTATTTCCTTTTTGTTCCTTTTACAGTTTTGATCTGAAAACGTTAAAATTATTTTAATTTATAATTTAAATGTTTCCAGTTTTTTTAAAACTATTATAATTATCATGGTAAATGAAAGTTATCGTAAAGGCTAAGTAAATAGTTTATTTTTTGTGATCAAGACAAAATTAAAGTAACTATTTAATCTTAGTTGCTTTAAATTCAATTAATGACTTAACAATTATTTATTTAATCCACTAAAATAGATTGGATACAAAATTAATTGAAATATATTTGACAACTTTCCATAATAATTAATTACTTTGAAAAATAAAGTCAACAGAAGTTGAAAACTAATATTGAAAAGAAAAATCTTTCAACTAATCTGAAAAAATTAAAATTGGTTTGAAATTGATTTTTAAGTGAATTTAGGAAATATATCCTTAAAACTTAGCAAAAAAACTAAATGGTTACAAAAAGCTTAAAAGTTATAAAAAAACTAACTACAGACTGTTGAGGTTTAATGACTCCATTTTTATTGTCATCTTGTTGCGTTGAAAGCAGTTTCTGCAAAGGCGTCTGCTGATTATCAGAAACAACAATGTTGGTTGGTGTGATACTCACAGGTGAATTGGTAGCAGGTGATGTAGATACACTGGTAGCAGTTATACTGGTAGCTGATACATTAATAGCAGGTATTTCGGTTGAAGATATATTGGGTGAAGGTACAATGGTAGCTTGTACACTTTTAACAGGAACAATAACTGGCATACTGGTAGAAGCTGATATATTGATAGCATTTGTAGCTTGCATACTAGTAACGGGTACAATTGTAGCGGGCACAATTGTAGCTTGCACATCGGCAGGCATATTAGGAAGGTTGTTGATTGAAACTTGCAGGGTGTTGTTGTTGACGTTGTTGTTCATTCCGCTCACCATCGAGTTCGTTTGCACATAACCTCCGACCACCGGAGAACTGTTAAGGTTTTAAAACATATTTAAATGAATATATACGAGATGTTTAAAAAGTTTAACAAAAACTAGATATATACATATCTCTTCAAAATATAGGTTTAATCGTTTGCTAACAAAGGATCCTAGTGAAATAACTTCAATGGAATATAAATAAAAACAAATTGTACAGTAATCTTCCTTTATTGTACCTTTATTGTATCTACCTTTATATTACAATAAAGGAAGATTACTGTACAATTTGTTTTTATATACATATCTCTCAATTTTTAAATATTTACTTAATCAAAATATACTATTGAAAAATATTTTTATTTAAATGAGAACTAGAAACGTTTGTTGACATAGAAAAATTGAATATAATAATTTTTATCTAAAATAACTTAATATCAACTGCAGGCATAACTTCGTTAAAATAAAGCAGTTTTAAACAAAAAAGTTCATAGAGATTAAACAGTCATTCAAATCAATACTAACGAAAATTCATAAAAATCAATTAACCTCAAAAAAGAGATTTCTTCAAAGTAGCAAAACAGAACAAATGTAGTTTAAACAGGAAGCATTAAATCACAAGACATTGTTTCAAAGGATGGCAAAAAATATTGCTTAAAAATATCATCACGTACTTTTAGTATAAACTACTCTTAAAATTGTAATTAGATAGCAAATAAGTGAAAATATATACCTAATTATTTTAATTTTAAAGTCTATGATATAAATAATTAGTTCTTAATTTAGGTTTTGTTGTGTTTGTTGTTAATAATTGCTAACTTACTTTAATATGATTATCATTTTTTATATTAAAATTACAGGAGTTATAACCTTAAAACTGTTGTTAACTTCATAGAATTATACACATGTGTTACAGATTTAATTTGAAAAACAAAATATGAAAAATTTAAATAGTTATTACTACAGTAACTTTCTTGTAGTTTTAGAAATAATTAAAAAATAATAATGTTCAACATTTTTAGCACTACCGTAAGACTTTAAAGCAAAGGTTGGTTAAGTACGAAAATTTGGCCTGCCAAGCAATACTCGATGGCTCGCGACCAATATTTTATAACTTAAAAGCAACTTGTGCAAGTTAGGAAATTTAATAGTTTTTATGATAAAAGTTTACATGTGAGATCATAATTTGATTGTGAGTAAGCAGAAGTGGTTATTAAATGAATATTTTAAATGACTTTTATAATAAATACTTTAATAAAAGTTTTAAATATTACTGAGGTTCATAAGATTTTTTTAAGTAAAAATGACTTATAATAGGCTCTGCTCTACACAGGGTTGCCACCCGTTTTTACAAAAAAAAATCAGGTTTTTAAAAGTACACACTTTTGTGTCTATTTTTAGTTTAAAGTTAATTTGAAGGTAAGAAACTGTGTCAAGTAGTATAAAAACATTAAAAAGATACTGTAAAGCTACTTCAAGTGTGTTTTTTAATAAAAAAAATTTTTGATGATGACAAATTTTTTTTTATTTATATGATATATTTTTTGAGTAAATCGAAATTTTACTACTGAAGATGTTGAAATCGTTAAAACTACAGATTTTTTGTTCAAAATTCCAGGTTTTTCCAGTTTTTTTTTTGCATAAGTTGTCAAACTCCAGGTTTTTACAGGTAAAGTGGCAACCCTGTCTACAGGATCTAAATACACGGACAAACTATTTTACAAAAAAAAGTTTTAACAATATTTTCAAGCTTTTTTTATTTTTAAATCGTACATTAGAGGTACAACTTAAACTGTTTAACATAATCTTTCTCAGTGTTTTAAAATAAAAACGTATCATTACTATTCATCAAATAAAAGTTTAAGAAATAAAAAAATAAAATAAAGGAACTTACTTAGTTGGCACTACCACAGAAGATATCACTGAAAAATATAATATTTAAAGTTATTGCGGTTTGAAGAATAATTTGTATTAAATTCTATCAAGATTCAAACTTTAGAACTTTAGGTTTAAAAAAGTATTAAGTTAAAGTTTCGACAGTAAAAATATATCAGTTTTATCCCTATGTTTATATATGATTAAAATAACAATAAAAACTTATAAAAACTACAACTAACATTGATGATTGTTCACCACCAGTAAGTTCTTTAGCAGTCCGGGTGCAACAAAAGGAAATGCAGCAACTGCGGGATGGTTCACGTGGAAATTGTGGACTTGGGAGGTTTTTTGTGGCGCTGGAGTGTTCACACCGTTAGCTTTCGCGTCCAACGACTGCTTGAGTTCCGGCGTGCTTTTAATAATAACAAATGTTTGTACTTCAAAAAATAACTTTCACAACCATTAACATCAGTATTACATCATTTTTTGATATAATATTAACTAATGCAGATACTAATGTTTATAACTTGAAGATTTCTTACTTCTCAGTTGACACTGGCTTGGTCTCTTTGTCTTTACCAACTGATTTTTCCTTTACTCCATTGGTATTTGGTGCAGATTCATTGTTGGGTTCTTCTAGTTGTCTTCTTTAAATTTGAATACGTTTTAATGTTTTTAATTTATATGTTTTACTTAAATAGTTGTAACAAGTTGTTTAATGGGTTTAAATTTTAACTTTCAAGGAAAAAAAAACTGAGTAAATTGAACGGGCGGGTTTCTAAATTTTATTTTAATAATAATATTTTCTCTACGCAAAAATAAATTTCATTATATACAAATGTTATATTTCTTCATTAATTAATGTAATTTATGCAACACGAAGTAATTAAAAGAAATCTAACTAAAATATAAGAAATGTTATTCGAAGAAGTTTTTGTAGTAATGACATTTTCAAGAAATAACTTAAAGTTTTCAAAAAGTTTAAAGTAAACAGAAATACTAAAAGTAAAAAATAATTACAATTAAAAAAAAAAAAAACTCTGCTTTTAGCCAAAACTATTTTTTTTAAGTATTATTAATATCAAGAAGCATAATATAATTTCATGGCTGCTAAAAATATCAATTGTTCATCAAAAAAAAAATAACTGTGGGATGTATACCAATTAAAGAGATAAAAGATTTATTGACTAATAAAAAAAAATTGAGTAAGAACTGACAACAAAACAAAATAAAACTAAAACAATTAAAATCTGCTATAACACAAGTATAGTTGAAGTAATTGAAATTCAGGTCTATAAAAACTCAAAAACCTACTTCACTGAATTTCTAGCAGTAAACACATGTATTTGATTAACATCTGAATGTGTCAAGCCAAACTGTGCTGACAAACAACTGCCACTGTAAAAAATTAAATTCATCATAAAATATTTTAAAACTTTGCAAAAATATTTTACGAGACATATTATGATAGTGGTCTTATACTAAGGTTGTTTATATAAATACCATACATAATAAAATTATTCAAACTTTAAACTTTTGTTTGGCTTATTTCAGGTTCATTTGATTTGAGCAGTAAAAACTACTGTTTTACCAAAACAAAGTACAACATATTTTGTTATAAAAAAGTAATTTAAACAGTGTTTGTAAAGAAGACTTTTTGTAAAACAGCAATTCAAGTTTTAAATAGTACTTTATCCAATTTATGTTTCCTTTTTATTAATAATTTACGATATGTGTATAAAAAGTTTAATTGTTTTGAAATAAACAAATATAGAACATATTTCATATGCTATCATGATTTACTTATATATTTATTTTGGTATTAAAACGTGTTGACAGTCATAATAAAGAAAGCTACATTACTCAGGTAAGTTGTTTTTGCCGAAAGACAATCCATTTCTTATGAAAATATAAAATATGAAAGCAAATCAAAAGATAAGCGGAAACACTCACAATTAGCTTACTTCTAACGTTTCACGAATAAAAATAAACATTTTTTAATCTAAAATCTATAACAAACAATAAAATTGTTTTACTTGATATAATTTTTATGAACAATACTTTTTAAATTACTTTCAACTCAATTGGTGAAAATATTTAATTGTGCTTTTAAAAAAATAATTTAAACAATCATTCCTCATTTAAACTTTTCTAAATAAATGTATCATATTTAACAAATACTGCACCACGAACACAATATTACGTATTAACTTTCTTATTCTTATAAAAATTTGAACAAAATAAGTCTGCTTTCTATGATTTCGTAACAAAAGCTTTAGCTTATAGCAAATATTATATTCTTAAATTACTTCACTTAAACTTACAAAAAAATTTAGTGAAAAAAAACAACCTGCTTAAAAAAACTATACATTTATATTACGTGTTAAATACAAAACACTTTACAACATTTTAAAAATTAATTGAACAATGTTTCTTTCTGTAGTAAAGCTTTAATTTACTGAATTATAAAAAAAATATTTAAGTAACTACTTTTAAGGACTTTTAAAAACTAAAAAACATTTGGCTAGCTTTAAATTATTTAAAAACATTAAATATATAAATATAATTTTGACCATACTAAAATGAAACATATGTTAACTATACGAAACATTTATCAATATTAAGCTTAGGCTTTTATGGAAATTACCACAGAACTTTAAAAGTAGTAAATAAAAAATAAAATAAAATCAATAAAAGAAATATCATAAATACAGTTTATCTATAGAATACTCAAGAATTATAAGACTAGCGATAGAATTGATTTATCAAGCTTAACTAAACTTAACCACTTGGTGTTCAACTAAACAAGTTTTATAAACTTATAGCATATTGTAGATCAACAATAAACTAGAATTCATATATATCGAGATAAAACTCAAACTTTATCTATATAAGCCGATAGCATAACACTTTTTTGTTGAGAACTTAACAAATATTGATTTATTAGTAAATTTAGCTTGAGAGAAATATTGTATGCAAGTTTTCATTGTTTTGTATTTACACCCACGTGGATTATTATTTAAGAACTAAAACTATGTTTCGCATAATTACTTTGTATGCTTTAGAATTTTCTTTTCAAAAAGTAAAAACAAAGCTAAAAACTTAACTACTTTGTTGCATATACCCTACAAAAACTATTTTTTATATAGTTCAAAATATTTCTAACTTATTTAAAACTTTATTTATTTTACTACTTAAAGTTAAAAAATTACTAACTTTTAAATTTACTTTTAATAGAATACTGTTTTTATTTGAAAAAAAAAAACATAAAGGTAAGATTTTTAAAAAATATGTAAGTTAATCAATTTTTCAATTGTAAGCAAACAAATTATACCTCCTTCTTTCCTCAATTGATTTAGTCAATTCCTCGATTGCTTTAGCGTTTGTTTTGATGTCTGAAAAGTTAATATTGCTATTGGCTCTCAACAGAATAATCAACATAACGTGTAAATAAACTGTAATTAATCAAGATAAATTCTCAGTATGTAAAAAAAAACAAAAGTAGATAAATTACAAGTTAAATATGAAAACAATTAAGTTAATTTACCACGGTGAACTTAAAATAATTCAAGTTTAAAACTCACTGGGAGACTTAGTAATTTCGAACTCGATTCCCTGTAGAAATAAACATAAATTAATTTCGATTTACTAAATAAATAATAAACATGCTGAATAGTCAAAATTTTCAACATAATGAAATCTGCTGAAAGTAAATAAGTTAAGTTGAATAGCTAACTTTAACTCAAGTTGTGATTTTTATAAACTTGATACTGTTTATAAATACCATATTTAAGTAATATATCTACTACTTATTAACTTAAAGTTATAAAATAAAAATATTAACTTTTACACAAATGTATGTTAAAAGAAATAGTGTAATGTGTTTTACAACTTATAATAAGATCATTAACAATTATTCATACGTCATAATTTAAAGTCATTTTTTAAGCTATTCACTTAACAAAATTCTTTCAAATTTCATTTAAAATTTATCACTTGACAAAGAAATCTTGTATGATTTTGAAAAGCTTTGTATAATAAAACATAAAAAACAAAATGAATAATCTATTGATATTAAGTTGCAAATGGTATATATATCATTAACAATCTTTTTAAATTTATTTTAAAATTAAACTTTATTTGCTATGCTAATTAACTTAGATAAATCTAGAAATAAAATAAAAAATTCTTACATTTTCTCGAGCAAAGGTTCTGAAAATATCTGACCTTTTATTTCTAAACTCCACGTACACCTAAAAATAACTTAAATGAACTTTTTTAATTTTTTATATTGAACTATTTATTTGTTTTTAAACTTATAATTTAGAAATATAAAAAACATAAACGTAAAATAAATCATAAAACATATTATGATTAATCAAGTGTAAAGTAATTCAAAAAATAACTGGAGTGTCTGGTTTAAAAAAAAATAAACTTTATATACAAATATGAAAACAAAAGATAAAACTATACATCTATTAAAAAAAAGGATTTAAATTTACATAAAATAATAATACTTATAAAAACATTTTACTAATTTTAATAACAAGTAGATTTTATCTTTAATACAGTTTTCTTATTATGTATCGCTGTAATGGATTTCTTCTTTTGAACAAAAAATATAAGGTACAAGAAAAATGTTTAACAAAAATTGTTTATGTTATACAGTTTTTTTTTTATTTGACCTTTGCCCACATAAGGATAAACTAAAATTTAATCTCTTATTGTTAAGAAAATTTTGATATACAGAGGTAAAACTAAATGTTCATCAATTAGTCAAGGAACATAAGTTTACAAAGTCTAAAGATATAGAGACGTGAGTTAGCATTTAAAAACATACTTTAAATTAAAAATATACAATAAACCTAACTTGTGTATTTAAAAAAAAAATATTTTTATATTTTGAATTTTTAGAATTCTAAAATGCGTAACTAAACGAAAGTGCGTAACGTAACAAGTGCGTAAAGATGCGAGAGGTTACTATACACGTTTTTGGGTCTATTTTTAGTTTAGAACCTTGTTTAAGGTAAAAAACTGTGTTCAATAGTATAAAAACATTGAAAAGATATTATAAAGCTACTTTAAATGTGATTTCTGATTAAAAAAATCTTTAATGATGACAAAAAAAATTATCTTATGATAGCTTTTTTGTGTCAAATTGAAATTTCACTACTTAACTTGTAAAAACCGTTTAAAATTCCAGGTTTTTAAGTGATTTTTATTCAAAATACCAGATTTTTCCAGGTTCTTTTTAAAAATTTCTGAAATTCCAGGTTTTACCAAGATTCCAGGTTCTTTGGCAACCCTGTACTTTACAAAAATACATTTAAGGTATATAACTTTCTGATTAGCTTCTACTATAAAAAAAACTGTAAGTAATAAATTAATAGTTCAACATGATAAGAAAGTTTTAAAGAAAAAATATATTTAAAAAAAATAACTTATATATTAAATATAAACTAGTAAGAGCTAAAGTATCATTTAGTTTGAAAACAAATCTGGTATAGCATAAGTGTATAGCAGTTTGTTTAGAGCTCTCAAATTATTTACTTGTAAAAAATATTAATGTATTATTATTTAGTTATTAGTTGTGTAAGTTACTTTTACAACTTGCTTTTTTTTGTACTTAAAAACTTTGTGTTAAAAAATAATTTACAATTTCATAGGCAACAAAAACCTTTTTTTAAATTTTTAATAGTATTGAAGCTACCTTTTAGACAAAAAATATAATTTGAGCTTTTCTACTTAAAATAAACTTGGTTTTATTATAAAAATACATTCAACATAAATTTATAGAAGACAAAGGTTTAAAATAAGCCAGAATTTTTGCAATCAGTTTAAAAACTCTTATAATGTTATGTTCCTATGTTAAATATTTAGTTTTTAGCACTAAAAGATACTGAAATAAGTATAAACAATTACTGCACAATAAGATCACTACCTTTGTCTATTTAAACCAGGATTTCCTAAATTTTTTTTCAAATATCCCCCTTTAGAGAAAATATAAAAGCTATGGCATCCATGTACAAAGATTACTCAAAAACTATCATAAAAAACACCTAATGATCTTTTATTTTTTTTTTGCTCTTCATCAGCAACTCTAGAATATCTAGAGTAAATTTCAAAAACACCATAAAAAACACCTAAGACCTTTTTTTTTTTATCTTCATCAACAACTCCAGAATATCTAAGGTAAGTTACAAATCATGACCTCATAGCCCCCTGTGGCTCCTTTACTGCTCATGACCCACGTTAGGAAACCCTGATTTAAACTATAATAATGACTAAAACGTATTTTAAATTTAGCATGACTTATTTTATCTTTTATAACAAGCATCAAACAGAAATCAACTAACTTGGACAGCTTGAAGCTCCTTTGCCACGTAAAGAATTTGTTTTCCTTTGTCATGCCGCAGGTAGTCAATGCCCACTATTTGACCTCGGTAGAAAAAATCTAAAACTGCTCTAACTCCGAACGTTGAGACATTGTTGATGTTGAAACGCTTAACTTTTTTGCTAACCTGAATTAAATAAAAATAGTAGTTTTTATATAGATCCAGATCTTAATTCTTTTAATGGATATAGCAGGGTTCAGCATGATCCTAATTTTGTGAATCAGGTAATTCATTAAACTTTGGATAAGAAATAAAATATTATCTAATTTTTATAAACATTTAAAAAATACACTAATTCTTTTAATAAAGGATATTACATATACTAAAAACTTAGCTGCAGTCTAAAGTCTTATGTAGTACAAAAAATAATGACAAGAGTTAAATATAGTATGTGAGAATTTCTAGTAACTTTGTTAAAACAGTTAATTGGTTAAAAATTGGCTTTTCAAGTTATCCTGCAAATGGGTGCACGATAATTTAAAAACTATAACACTAACAGTTATGATTTATTGAAATTATATCATTTACTACTTTTTTTTCAGTTGTTTTAATCAATATAACCTTATTTATTAGACCTATAGATAAACATTTTTTACTTTAAAAAATTAAACAATTTTTTTAAATACAGGAAAAACAAATTACTCTTATTATATTATGGTTATTTATAGTAACTATGAATTAAACTTTTTATAACTACTTCTCTCAAAGTTTCTTAACACCATAATCGTATAAATTAAAGATACATAAAGATTTTTTTTTTTTTATTAAATAGTTTTTTGAAATGTTATCTCTCATGAAAACTTACAAGACTTAAATAAAAATTATTTTAAAAAATTTATTTTTCATATAAAAAATACTAAAAAATACTGTATTAAAAATACTTATTAAGGCCATAGGGGGGGGGGGGGTAAACCATGTTTTTTACAAGTTGATCTTTTTTATAGAGTTTTTTATAAGCTTCAAGATGCTTATTATCGTTTTAAAAAATTCGAATTATTTTATGAGATATGACCAGTCAAAGTCGGGCCGCATATAAGGTTCCCTATGGGAAGGGAAAACTAAAACAGCAAAAAAAGACTATTTCATTTAAAATCTATCTCCTCCTACATTTTTCAAGCAATCTTCTTTAAACTTTCAGTCTAATCTTTATACAATAAAAAAGAAACTTTACTTTGGAATTTAAAAAAAAAATTGTAAAAATATATTTTTTTTGAAAAAAAAACACTTTTTTTATTTAATATTTGTGATATTTTTTTTTTTTCAATTACTAAATTTCTAAAGTAATGTTTTTTTCTTTTATTAGAAGGAACGTTTCCTGAAAAGTTAAAGAAGATTGCTTGAAAAATGAAAGAGAAGATAGATTTTTAGTGAATTTAAAAATTTCCAATTAAATTGACCCCAAAAAATTTGTGGTCCATACGTTTATACTGGAAAATTTTTACAAAAAATTAAATATCTCAAAATTTAAATGATATTTTTGAATTCTATAAAAACTGGCTTGTAGTTTGTACTTAAAGCTTTCATATAAAAGCCAAAGTTAATTTTAGTAAAAAAAATGTTGGACCCCCCCCCCCCCCTATGGCCTTAAAATATGGTTATTTTCAGTAACTATGAATTAAGCTTTTTTATAATTATTTCTCTAAAAAGTTTTTATTTTCACACCATAATTGTATAAATTAAAGCTACATAAAAAAAAATTTTAATTAACAGTTTTTTGAGATGTATTCTCTCATAAAAATTTACAACAGTTTAAATTTATATGCCAATAAAATTTTAAATGTAATCCCTACAATTGCCTTATTATAAGCTTTAACAAACATTTCTGATATTTTGGGAACTGCTCAGTTCCAACTCACCATCAAATCCCACCCAATCAAATCCAAGAATCGCTTACCTATCAAAGGTAAGGGGTAACAGTGATAGTAAGAAACAAATAAAAAAATATATAACACATAACTAAAATTTATAAATTAAAACTAAAAATTAAATAAAGTTTTTTAGATGGGAATTGTGCGCGGGTGGGAAATGATTACGGGTGAGAATTATAAGTATACCAATATTTATATACTTCTCTTTTAATCTCTGCTAGAACTAAATATACAGCTAATATCAAATAAAAACCTTTTTAATCCTTTCACTGTTAAAGTCAACAATGAAGCTATGGCATTTGTGGTCCTGTCCATTTGCTGAAATGACAAAATCAGTATTTGTTCCATCCAAAAACTGAGAGTAATAATGGAGAGCCATTAGACTACTGTGTTCTTGATTAATCTGAATAACAAGTGAAAGATGAGTAATTGAATTATTATTTAGAAATATTTTAAAGTACAAAATAATAGAATGTTATGATATCAAATTATATTTTGAAAAATAATATTTTTAAACCAAAATTTTATTAAGAAATTTAACCTAATTTGAAAGAGCTAGTTGGATAAATTAGTATTACATAATAAGTCAGCAACTTTTAAATAGAAGTATTAAAAAAGCTTACATGAAAAATGTTTTTTGTTCTTTCTACAAATTTTTTGCTAACAATTAATTGTTTGGTACTTCTGCGAGCACCTCGAATGACATCATCTTCCATCAATTATTTTAAAAATTAAGAGCTTCTAAAAAGTATAAAAGAAAACTTAAACTTAAAAGACAAAACTTAAAAACAAAGTTTAATTTCCAAAATACATAAAAATAATACTAACACTTATGTCTTAAAACTACTTTTTTATACAAAATTATGTAATGATGTATAAAAAATCAATATTTTTAATAGGTTTTACTGTAGTCTCAAAAGTATACACCAGTTAGCAACATATAAATATAAAATCTTGTTATTTTAACCATTTATTTGTTTTATACAACAGTTATTTTACATGACTAAATAATAACTAATCCTATTTTCTAAAGTTAATGAATTTTTGAATTTATTCAAAGACTATCCTGCTCTTTTCTAGTGTCAGTTGTAGAATGTTGTAAAAAAGTTCTGGGTTCCCATTAAAGTTTGAAAAATAAGTCATTTTTAATGTCAATTGAGAAAGAATGTAATAACTATCCCCAGGAAGAGAACTTTAGCTGTTGTAAAATGAATACAACTTAAATAAAAGCTTGTTAGTTTTTTTGTTATGGCTTAAGCAAGTGTTGATCAATGTGTGCAACATGTGTTCAAAAAAGTTTTAATGAGTAGTAGGAACACATTATTCACTACTTGTTTAATATTGAGCACGTTTAATATTGAGACTTATTTTGAAAAACCTTCTCTTTTTTAATCTTTGAACTTATTTTATTCACAAATATAAAAAAACCTTAACAAAAGTAGTTTTTGTTTAAGCAACACAATTATAAGTTAGAATACATAAAACTTCTTCTTTAACTATTTACTGTGTCTACAAAATTTTAAGAACCACTTGCTTAAGCTACTATTAATACTTATTTATTCAATTACTTTTGATAGTGATATATTAGTTTATCATATAGTATTTTTGTTATCATAGATATTTTTATCTTTATAAAAATAAGTTTGCTTTTAAACCTTCATTTTGAACTTTATATACAGTTCACAGTATCTACTTAAAAAGGTAGCAGTACTTACAGTATATCAATATTGTAGGTTAAGATACCCAAGGCCTTTTAAATGCTTTTAAAAGGCGCTGTTATACGTGTAGAATATATGTTAAAGGTCTTCAACTGAGCTAAACATAGCTTATTACACTTATTTTATAACTGAAATCATTTTTTGAGTTATAAGAGGGCAAAATTGTAGAGTTTAAAAAGGTAATAATACAAGTAAAAGTTAAAAAAGCAAAATAAAAGATCTATTTCTCCTAAAGTTTTTAAGCAATCTTTCTCAACTTTTCTTATTTTATTTTTTACTTAAAAAAAACTATTTTATTGTTGGAACTTTTAAAATTTTGAGTAAAACCTTTTTCATTACTTAGTTAAAATAAAAAATGATTTGTTCTTTTCTTCTTAAGTCATAGAATTTTTATTTTATACTTTTATTTTAGATAATAACTTATAACTTTTTCTTATAATATAAAGAACATTTTCTGAAAATCTGAAATAGGATGAAAAAAGAAGAAGATAAATTTTTAGTGAATTTTTAATATTGCAAGTAATTTGAAATAGAAAAAATTGTGGTTGAAAAGTTTGTAATGGAAAAATTTAACAAATATGACTATATCTCATAAGTTTTATTTGTAAAATCTGAATTATAGAGTTATCTTTAATATAAGAACTAATTTAACTTTAGTGTTAGAAAAATCCCTTACCCCCATGACCTTCAATTGAGGTGTCTAAATTTTTGCTTATAGTATACTTTATTAATTTATTTTATAACATTATTATAAATTTTGTAATAAATGATTGATTCAACATTTAAAATAAAAGTTAAGTAAAAAATATAAAGTTGTTTTTAAATTTCAATTTCATTTGAAGTTAAAAAAACATTTATCTCCTCAGGGTTTTAAAAATTAATATAAGTCAAGTTTTTCAGCAAAATTGGTTATAAAAGAACAAAATATTGTAACTAAATCAACTAAATCTCATTCAAGCTCTATTAAAAAATCTGTACTTAGATTTTTAATTATCTTAAACTATGTGAGTCTTTTATGAAAAAAAAACTATCTTAAATCAATCTCAGTTTAAAATAAAAATAATAAAATATCCTTGGATTTTCAATTTTTTCTAAATATCCTGAGTGTACTGAGTGTGTAGCAACTCCTGTTTTCTTTGTTTATAATATGCTCATGAACTGTATAGAAATATTTAATTTTGTTATTAAAATTTTACTTCACAGATAAAAAGCATAAAGTTATAGATGTAAAAAAAAAATTATGTTAAATTCATTTAATTTATACAGTAATTTTATACAATATTTAATGATTTACAAATTCTATTACATTTTTAACTAAATAAATAGTTACTGAAATAAATACTAAATAAATTCTAGTTTATATTTTTTTTAAGTAAAACACATAAATATCTCTCTTACCTCATGACAAAAAAACTTCACTGATGTTAAGGCAATGAACTAGTTCAAAACTATTTTACCTTTCACTTTAATAATTAACATAAGATTAATTAGAAATAATCAAATGGTTGCCACTGGTTTTTTAGAAGTTTCTACAAGGTATTCTCATTTTCCTTCCAGGTTTTTAAAAGTACTAGTTTTTATGTCTATTTCTAGTAAAAGAAAAATTTCAAGGTAAAAAATCTCTTTATATAATCAACAATTTTTGTAATGCTAAATACAGCAATTTTTTTTTGTAAATGATATATTTTTGGTACAAATCAAAATTTTATCATTTTACATGTATAAATGTTTAAAATTATTTTTGGTAAACATTTAAAGTGTTTCTAGATTTATTTTCAAACTTTCTATCAAAATTAGGGTTTTTTAAACAAATTCCAGATTTTATGGCATCTCTGAAGAATATAAATATTGAAAAGTTACTGCAATGTTGTTTTAAACAGGTTTAATAATAAATAAATTCTAAATAACATCAAAAAAATTGTTGTATATAATAACTATTTTGTACAAATCTCATTATTTTACATCTAAAAATTTTCATAACTTAAGTTTTTTAATGATTTTGCTCAATATTCCAGATTTTTCCTGCTTTGTTTATTAACAAACTCCTTTTTTTTATAGAGTTTTTCAATTCCAGGTTTTTCCAAGATTCAATGTTAAATAGCCTTCTTGTAATTTAAATTCTATGTTTGGAAAAACCCTTGGTGGCATGCCATTAAGCAAACACTTACAAGGTTTTAAATTTGATATTAAAAGCCACAACTTAGGAAAAAATCTTTAAGTTCAAACCCTTAAGTAATTGTAAACTGATGCTACAACTAAAATTTAACACCAAAATTCTAACGTTGTGATTACTGCCACCAAAGTAATCTCAAAATCAGTTGCTGCAAAAAAAAATAACCAAACCAAAATCTTAATTAAAAGTAAACAAAACTGCTAAATATGATTTATTTTTGAGAAAAACATTTTAGTAAGCATAACCTAAACAAAAAATTAATACTTAACCTAAAAACATCTAATAAGCAATCTTTTAAAATAAACTTTATAAAATCTTAAAAAACTAAAATTTGTAAAGTAATTGAGTATTTAACTGTTTCACAAACTCATAAAAATTCAAAACAAAAGGTCAAACAACATGCAGTAAAAATCAAAGGATATAACGTAGCATAAATTCAATAGCACTCATAACTCATTGTAAATAGCTTTTTTTTAAGTTAAATTTTTGAAAATATTTTTATTTAGGTTTTTTAATATAGACTAAATCTTGGGACCAAATAGCTGGGGCAGTTCAGGCAAAGTTTTGTTGTAAATTTTAAATATATTCAAAAATCTTGTTTTAGACAAACTAGTGTGAAGTAAAACTTATTTGATCATTGCTAAATGCTATAAAACTATCCTGCATAAGCTTACATTCTAAATTAGAAAACCAAGCACTTTGCCTCATTTTAACGAAACACTTTGAACGAAAATGGATTAGTTGTGGTTCAGATACACCTTATGACAAACACATTTTTAATCTTCTTTGTATATAAAAAAATGGTTTGAGGTAACAGCTAGCAGTAGAACCTCCAAACAGTACTCCAGTGGATAGTGAACAAAACAAACTAAGAAAAACTCATTTCAAAAAACTTGTATATATTAAGCATAGGTATTCTATTTACTTTTGAGTAACTTAAAAGTTTTATTTTAGTATCATTATAAAACTTTTTGATAAAACTTTTTGAAGTAGTATACTTTATTTTTGCAACAATATATATTTTAAGAATAATAAATAGAATCTTTACTTTCATTGCATGTTATTTTGCATAGCATAAACATTTGAACTAGCGTAAAATTAAAAAAATACATATTTTAAAAGTCAAAGTTTTTTGGTGTATTATTTGGCACAAACTTTGTTAACTAAAATTTCATAAAATTTGAAAAACGCCTGGTACAACTGTGACCATGGGTGTTGTGTGGGGTGATGCTCAACATGAAGAACTTATTATACAACAGTTAAAATTATTGTTAAAATAAAATAAAAATTGTTTACAAATGGTTTGATGTAATTGTTAAACTTTTATCTTACAAAAAAAGTTTTTTTTTAAGTATTTTACTAAGGGTTTTTTTAAATGCTTGAAACTTTTCTGTTCCTCAAAAAAAATACCATGCATTTTCCCAATTTTGACTATGAAATGCTAGTCATGATATTATATCTTAACTTTACATTACAAACTCCATAAGCTTGAAAAAAAGGATAAGATAAGTTCAATAATTTATAATATATTTTTTAAAGTAAAAATAAAACAACTTGTTAACTTAAAGGTTTATCATTAAACATTTCCTCATAAAATGTGCTAAAATTTAAGATTATAAGCAATTTAATACTTTAAAATGTTTAAGGTGAATAATATGCAAGTAGTTAGCTTTTTTTAGAAAAGAATAGGACAGTTGAGATATTATTTGGAAACAAGTACTTTAAAATTAGTGTATTACAGTTTGTTCTATCGGCATTTCCAGTATTGTATATCTGCTTGGGGTGGTGCTGCTAGTTGTCATTTGAAGCTAAATGTTAGTATGTAAAAAATAGTTCTAAGATATGTTTGTTGTGTGTCTGCACTGACTCCAAAAAATTCATTGTTTGTGAAAAGTGTTATTCAGAATTTTAATGAGGTGTTTAATTTGCAAGTTGGTAAGTTGAAGCTGAATACTTTGAGAGAATTTGAGGCTGACCACAGTTGTTTTAGTCTAGTAAGTATGGTTCATACACACAATAAATGAAGTTCAAAAAATAATATTTTTGTAGTTGAAAGACCTAGAACAGGGCTTGGCCTAAGCTCCTTCAAGTTTTTGGGTCCTAATTTGTGGTCTAGTGTTTCAAAAATTTTTTAAAGCCTAAAAAAGGATCAGTTTAAATACAATTAAAGAAAATTTTTGTTGAGCTAGTATACTGAGTAGGTTTAGAGTGCTTAGGTTTAGCAAATTGTGTTACATGTAGGTATTGCTTTAGTTGGTACTTGTTATCTGTTTGTCTTATTATATGTATGGTCAGTTTAGTGTGTGTTTATTTTGATTATCGTTAGCTGGTTTTGGTCTGTTGATGGGGAAAGATATTTATATGGGTGTGCATGATTGTTCATTTGTTGTTTTCCAGTTTTGTTATATTTATTTGTTAGCAATATATCAGTTACTATTGCATAACTATAGTTTTTTTATTTACTTCTATTAGACTAAAATTAATTCTACCAATACATGTTTCAGAAACTACATTTTTTCTTAATAATTATTAATTTAACTATAATCTTTTTTTTTTCAGAGTTAAATTTCAGTAAAATATTTACTTAATAGGTTCTAAAATAGTTATTTAATGGTAATGTATTCATTATAATACTAGTTTAACGTAGTTTTTCAAAAACTCATTGTGAGTTTCATCTGGTGGCAGTGATCACATGGTTGGATTGTTGGTGTGATTTTTTTGGGATTTGAGCTTCATGATTATCCAACACTTTGTGATTTAAAGTTTGTTTGTTTACTATATAGTTTTGTTTATTTTATTTTTAGATAGTTAAAATTAAATATTTTATATAGATGTGCACGGTAACCAAAAGGTTTTTTGTGCACCAGGTGTTAGGACAAATTAATTTTTATTGACGTTAAATAAACGTTAAATTAGATGATATATAGACTTTTTATATAGACTTTTATATACTCTGTCCTGGACATGACATTAAACTATTTTGGTGTACAACTTGAAAACTAAAAGGTTTTTTTGAACACCAGGACCGAACCAAACTTTTGAGAGTATTTTTTGTTGTTTTTTTTTTTTTTGTTCAATAAACAATACTATTAATGGAGCAGGTAAAATTACATATGATGTAACACATTCACTTGTCCCCAGAAAATATTTATCAATGCAAGGGGTAGAGTTTGAGACTGGTATTTTTTGACCATAAATAATTTATAAATATAAAAAATTGTAATAATATATAAAATAAATTGGTTAAAAAAAAATTTGAAAAAATATGTTTTAATAAATAAAAAGATATATTTCTTCTAATAAAATATTTGTAATTAAAAACAGATTCTACTAAACAATTTCTATTCTACTTAATAACCAAAATGTTTTTTGTGCATCAGATCCTATGACCAAATATTTTGAGTCTGTTTTTGTCGTTCAATAAACTGTATATACTTTAATAAGTAGTATAGTAGAGATTTTTTAAAGAACTGAGAGAGTTTTTTTGACTTTTACCCTAATATTAATTTAAACAGTTATAACAAAAAAAGTTTGGTGAAAAAATATAAAACATGACCAAAGTTATGTTAGCTAAATTTTTTTTTAATTCTTACACATAAATTTACAGAAATACTGATACCCAATTTCAGTGCTAATTTCAAGCTAGGTGAATTGGAAATATATATTCATTGTAAATTTTATATTTTATTACTACCAATTTTTACAGAAGCTCGATGTTCTTAGCATTCGTTTATAAAATTAGTTTTTGGACATGTTAGTATTTAGTAAACTATTTTTGTATACAATTAAACATAAAAACTTTTTTTTAAATAACACATCTTTGAGTTTAAATCGTTTTTAATCTAAAAACAAATTATAAACATGGTTTACCTTTCATCAGGAAAACTATTTCAAGAAATACTTTTAAAACTTAATTTAAGAAGCTTTTAGTTTAAAAAATATATATCTACAAATTTATTGGTCTAAAGTTTAAAATAACTTTATCACTGATTTCTTTAAAAAAATTAGGAGGTAAAATTAGAAATAAAGTATTTTTATCACAAATGTATTTTATTAAGTTAATTTTGAATTATTATTTTTAAAATAATTATGTATTTGCAAACTAACTAAACTATTTAATACTCGTTTTATAGGGAAAAAATTTCTACTATGTAAAATATAACAAATTATTAAACTGCATTAAGCAATTTTTGTTTATGTAAAAAAAAACGAGTAATAGATATTAAGTTAATTTGCTAACTTGTTGTTGTACTTAAATAAGCTCTTAACTTTACAGTTTATTGAGCAATGTTTTTTACTTAAGACAAACAAGTATATTTTCTTTTTTATAATCAGGTGAAATAAAGAAACATAAAAGTAAAAATTGTAACAAAACTTAAGTAAAACCGTAAATAAACAAACTAAAATGTTATACCTAATAACTTATTCTAATTCATAGCTTTAATTTTGTTTAATTTAGTTTTTAAAATAAAACCTTAAAGTTTTTTTACAAAAATTTTTTCAAGACATTTTAAAGTAAACTAAAAAGTTTAATAAAAAAATGTTGACTTCACTATTCTAAAATTAACCTTAAAAAAACATTACAACAACGTTTTAATCTAAGGAATACTATACTTGTCTCAATAAAGAAATTTTAAAATGAACAATAAAAAATAAGATTATTTTAAAGCAAATTACTTAATTAGAAACATACACAAAAAAACCTATTCAATATACAAGGAACTTAAACAACAAAAACTTTGAAAAAATACAACAACAAAAAAGAAATAAGTCCTTTGTCGACCTTAGTTTTATATTTAATCTCAAAAATAACTATTGGTAAACAAAAAGCTTGTCTTTTTTTTACTTTGATTCTCTTTTTTGGTATACTTTTCTATCAAAAATAACTTAAAACAGGAAATCTCATTTAACATAATTAACTTGTATTACTTAATACAACACCAATTAGCTAATTATACTTAAAACACTAAACGAAAAGTTGTTACGCAATTAAAACGTTATTAACTAACTAAAATCAATTTAATTCAAAATTTTGAAATATTAAAATATATAAATTTATTTGTAAAAAATAAAAATATTGTTTATACAGATTTACATACATCTCCTAATTTAATTTATATTTTGTTTTAAGTTTAAAAGGTTTTTAAACATTTTTGTTTATTTCAAGATGGCTTTGTTTAATACTTTTTTTGTGATATATTTAGGTATAAAAAACTGATAATTAAGCTACTTTTAAAGTTATATTAATTAAAAAAAAACTAGACTTACATACTCTAATTTTAAAATGTAACTCAGTTTTTGTTAATGAAACGAAGATATTGCTTGCGGTTGTAGAACACAAAATTTTCTTGATAATAGCTAGATATAAAAAATCTAATTATCTAATAAATAAACTAATTGCTGAAAAAATACAACTATACGTTACTTAATAACTACATATTAAGTAATATGTAGTTTAACAAAAAACTAAAAATGACAAAATCGAAAAAATCTAGTTTCCGAGGCAAAGTCATTTTTTTTAATCAATTTGTTATTTGTTAATTAGCAACTAGGTAATTAATAGTTAAGTCTATTTAAATTTTATTTAATTACTATAAATGTTTCAAGAACTTACTTACATGTTTAATATGCACTTCCTTAGTTAGCTTGATATTGTCTTCGTGTTAACTTTGTAGGTAAAAACAGTTTGACCTGAGGTTGTATTCAGCCTGCTTCAGTTCTTGTCTTCATTAACTGTTTTATATTATAAATTAAACTGTTATATAACCTTTAAAATATATAACAAGTTTATTAGCGTACCTTTTAAAAATAAACAAGTCTAATAACCATTTTCAAAGCTAAAAAAGCACGCAAACTGTGCACTAAGTGTTTTAAAAAGTTATATTTAATTAATAAAAAACTTAACGGAGATACTTTATTTTCTTACAAAGAACAAAAGAATTATTAAAGTTTTATTTCTTTATTTAAAAAAATCGAAATATTAAAGAGAACAAATATTAAGAATACTCATTTTCACTAGACTTAAAATAAAAGTGACCAATTAAAGTTTTTAAAAGAACAATAAAGTACAGTTAAAACTAGGGATGGAAAAATTTTCTAGTGGAATGGCCAAATTTCCAAAAAAAAATCCGATTCAGCTTTATTATATAAACTTGTTCTTTAAATTGCTTTAAAAAAACTAAATAAAAATGTTTTGAGTTAATTTTGCAATAAATAAATAATTTATTAAGCAGGTTACATGACAATTCATCCTTGGACAATTAAAATTCCGACAAATCAAATTCTTAAAAAGATATTCAATACACTATATCTCAAAAAGTATTATAAGTTTAAAAAAAATAAAAAATACATATGTAGATCTTTTTTAAATCTACAAGCCACTTTTTATTTTTTGCAAAATCTTAAATATTTTTTAAGTTATTTTAAAATTACTAAAAGTAACTATGTTTTTTAACTTATTTAAGCCATATCTCAAAAAATATTCAATATTTTGAACAATGAAAAAAACTGCTTTTAAATATTAATAGAACCTACATATGATTTTTTATTTTTGACAAATATACATTACTTTTTTAGTTGTGACCCTTTCAATTTTTTTTTAAGAATTTGAATTGTCCGAGCAATAATAAGTATTGAAATCAAGTTAACAACATAGTTATATTGTTTACTATTTAATGGTTGAACTTGTTTTTATTTTGTGGAAGTTGTTTACAATAAAGGTTGTTGAATGACAAAAAGTACTCAAAATGTTTGATCTAGGGACTTGGTGCACAAAGAAACTTTCAGTTATCTAGTCGCGGATACCTGTTAACGTCCTTTCCACGACAAATTACAAGTTAAAAAGAACATTGCGAGTCAGAAATTTCACCTAGTGGGTCATATGTTGCCCACCTTTAGTTCAAATACTGCTATAAAATAAACTTATACTTTTTCTCGATAAGTGTTTGTAAGGAAAATACTATTATCATAAAATCAAATGATAGGTTACATTTGTTCATTTATTCTTTAAGTAAAGGATGTTTTCCATTATATGTTGTAAGAATTTTAGAAAATAGCTGATAGCTACATTCCTAAAAATCAATACAATTCAAAAACTGAATGAAATTAATTTGATTTTAAAAATTCATATATCATAATTTTTTATAACATTTTTAATTTTTTTCAATCACAAATTATAAATATGTCTATGGCTTAAAGCAAACAAAAACCATACTCAAACAAATTTATTGAAAGCACTAACAAAAAGATGTTAGTCTGATGGTTTTTATTCTTAAATTCATAAGTATAAAAAGTTGTATACTTTTTACTTTAGAGATCACTATAAAAGTTCTCGACTTAATAGCAAAGAGAATAATCTACTTAAATTTTTAAACTTATTGTCAAAGCAATGTTTTAATAAAATTTATAATTTAAATTTACTAACAAATGTAAGTATTATATTTGTTTTGATTTATAAAATTGTTAAGTACATCGCTTTTATTTTTGTAACCTTGGTATGAATTCAGCTGTTAATATAATAGTTGTGTTAAATTAGTAAATTAATATTATAAGTATTATTTTATTTTTTTTACACATAAAGCCAGTTTCATTTCAAGTTTAGCCTAATGTCTTCTTGCATGTTTATTTAAAAAAAATTCCATATTATATTATAAGTATTGAATTATTTCAGACATTGTTTTCAAATTAAAAGTTAAAATTTTAGTTGGGATAAAAAGTTAGAAAAATCTTGTAGTGGTGTCGCTCTATCATGGTAGCAAATAATCTCTTAATCAATTTGAATATTTGATAATAAACTTGAGTGAACTTATTAATAATTCTCAATATTTTTTCATAGTTGGAAAGCTTGTTATCAGTAGTTTTTTAGTATATATTGCTTATTGAACGTTGCTCAAAATATTTAGTTCTAAGACCTGGTGCACGAAAAAACCTTTTGTGTAAACAGTTATATTAGTACAACAATTTTATTCTTTTAATATTAAAAGTGATTGTAGTAATTAATTAAAGGTATAGCTGATTAAATAAATAGTCGTCAGAAATGCACGTAGCGTCACTTTTGAACGAACTGATCAAAGTTTAATCAAAAAATTTAAAGTTTTAAAATGAATTAGGAAACTATTTATTGGAAAGAGCTTTTTAAATGGATAAGTTTTAAAGAATAAAAGTTCTTTATTAGAATATACTTAAAGCTAGTGAAAAAGTTGCATTCCCTCCATTTGTAACCCGTTACGTAATAAAAGGTAATTTTAACTCAGGGATACTGTCTACGGGGTGTCCCTCAAAACTTAATCTTCGGCCTGCATTCTACTTATTAGCTAAAAACATACTTTTTGACAACATAAAAAACGTCTTTGATGTAAAAACTTACGACTAGACTGTGTTTATCAATTAGAAATTAGAAGTGCATTATGTTTGCAGGGTTGGCAAAGGTTTTTGAAAACACAAAAATTTTTGGTTTGTTTTTAGTATAAAATTAACTTTATGGCAAAAATTTTTAGTAAAAAGTAAAAGTAAATTAGAAAGATACTGTAAATGTTACTTAAAATGTGTTTTATAAATAATAAAATTCTAAATTATACAAAAAAATTATTGTACATGACATGTTTTTTTACCTAACAATATATTAACATTTAGCATGCATAGGTTGTTTAAAATTTACGTTTTTCAAGGGTTTTTAGATTTTTGTTCAAAATTACAGATCTTTTAATACTTTTTCAAAACTTCTAAAACTACAGTTTCTTCCAGGTTTTTTTTTGCCTTATTTGTAAAATTCTAGTTTTTTATTCAGGACTATAGATTTTTGGCAATACTGTAATTGAGTACTATTTCATACTTTTGTCCTGAAAGAATATATTTTCGCTAATAACTACAATTTTTAAGTTACTGCCGACTGCAATAAAGTGTTGCGCACGAAGAACATTTTTTATTAAATTTGATCTACAACTTATAAAAAGCTGCTGATTCCTGATTCAACTAGATGTAAGTTTTACGTAAGACTACTAAATTAAGGTATTTAAAAAAAGATTATTTACTACAATAAAAGTACAAGTTTATTTAGAGCTGTGTTTTTGCTTCAACAACCTTTTAGTCAAGTCTTTTAAAATTAAAAAGGATGATTAAACATTTCTAAACACAAATAACTCAAATACCTTAA
Source organism: Thalia democratica (assembly GCF_965202585.1). Classification (NCBI taxonomy): domain Eukaryota; kingdom Metazoa; phylum Chordata; class Thaliacea; order Salpida; family Salpidae; genus Thalia; species Thalia democratica. The sequence goes on along the minus strand of NC_139169.1, from coordinate 58,339,636 downwards.
TTTAATATTTTTTAGTTTATAATTTTAAAAACGAAATTTATTACGTGTGGTAGTAGTTGCAGCATTTTTTCGAGTTTTGTCCTCGCTACATAAATGTTGTTGGTCGGAAAGGGCACCGATAAGTAATCAGTAACAGTATTTACTGCCTAGGGCACCCGATCGACAAGCATAAGGGCAGCAAACGTTCACCATTCCATGCCTCCTGGTAGGTAGATTACAGGCGCCTGCCAAAATGCCAAGATTACAAAATAGTAAATAATTTTGACATCAGATACGAAAAAATTGAATTTACAACGACAGGCGAAAAGTTAAACTATTAGCCTTCTATTTGTATGTTGTTGTTGAAAGAGAGAACTTTGTTAACTGTTTCACCAAAAACTCTTTTTTAGTTTGCACACATCAGAATAAACACGAATCTAAAACTTAAAGCATTTACTTGTTTATTCATCATTAACAAATAAAATTTTATATAAATGTTAAGTTTTTTTAAGGCCAACAGTATCTAAATAGTTGATTAAAATAACAGCGGCTTTTACAGTTTTAACATTACTAGAGTAAATTTTAAATAAATGCTAGGATTGATTAACAATATAGAAAAACTAACAGATAAAATTATGATGCACAGTGTAGTAAATACTAATGTTGTTATCATTAAAAGTTAGCGGTGTAAAAGTCGATCGCATTTTTACTAATAAACAAATATAAGTCTTTTTTAATTGGATCAAAGCATAATATGAAAAGTTTAAACACCTAGTAACTAATTAATATATTCTTATCTAAAACTAAAAAAAATTAAATTTTATTTACATTAAGTATCATTTGAAATCAATTAAATGATTACAAGAACAATTTTACAGTCTGACAAATTGTTTGATGGTCTTATGTTTAACTTAACGTAAACTATAAAAAGTTTTATAATTGATTTTTTTTGACCCATCAGAAAAGATACAACCAGTTTTTGATAAGTTCGAGATAAAAAGTTTATGATGGTATTGTAATATTAAAATTAATTTCAATGTTTTTGAATTTGTTAAGGTATTACTGTACTGGCGACCAATCTAAACAAAACTTATATGATAAATATGTTTTGGAGAAACTTAAAAATATCAAAATATCTACGTAGTTTACTTGTGGAGTTATCCCACTAAGAATAATTTATTAAAAATATACTTTAGTTTAGACACGTATTCACTTTAGAACATTTTTAATTTATCAGTTTTAATGGTTGGATTGGTTAGCATCTAAGAACTCAATAAATAAAAAATTATATATTTATAATCGTTAAAAATCGCAATTACAGGTACAATATTTTTAAAGTTAATGGCTCTTTACAGTAACTAAATATAAAATATAATTCAGCGAAATTATAAACTTAAAAGCGACCAGCAGTCTCATTTGGTAGGTGTCAGAAACTAATGTGCGGGAATTTTTTATGAACCGACACTTTTGCATTCTAGTTTAATCAAAAAAGTTTAATTTAAAAATTGATTTTTTTTTTGTTGGAAAATATAATTTTACATAAAAAAAAAATAAAAATTGTTAATCAAAACATTTATAATTTGAAATTATTCTTATTCTAAAATGACGCTTCTGCGAAAACGACGCTCGTGCATTTGTGACCCGTGACCGTTTCAGTATCAACATTGAACATTTTTAACTAACTTACAGTTAAGTTACTCCAACAGTAACATTAAAAAGTTTTATTGACTTTTTAAATTATAAGTTTCTTTAAGTATATATTTAGTAAAAACTTAAGTCTGTGACGGTAAGTAATTCCTTTAAGATAAGCTTCTTCTTAGTGATATTAAGTTTAAACGGCTTAAAACACTTTAAAATATAATTATTTATGTTTTACTTCAACCAATATGTCGGCGGTTTGTATTTATAAGCTGCATTTAGACCAGTGGTTTTCAAAGTATAAAAAAATGCACTTTTGATCATTCAAAACAAAGTATTTGTATATTATATATCAAATAAAAAATTATATAACAAAACCGGCTTTTATAATTTATTTCCGTAACAAAGTGTTAAAATTCGTTTAAGTAAAATAAAAAATGTATTTGTACTTTGTAATGTTCGTAGATTACAATACTGATACGCTTTTTTACAAAAATTTCATTCTTATTTAGTTAAACTAATGCTGAAAACTTCAAACTTTTATCTGATTTCACTGGTTATTTATTTGTTTTCTTGTAAGAACACTTATTTATAATATTAAAATCTTATTGGATAGAGTTTTTTTAAGTCTTTATACCTCAGGGGTCAGCGAACCCCTAAAAGCAAAAACTTGCGGCCTGTGATGTACATTTCAGCTAAAAAACATAGTTTTTAAAAAACATACATTGAAAGCAATAAAGTTTATGTGATAAAAATTTATAACTAGGCTATTAATTTAACAGGTATTTTAATGCTTTGTTATTGCTTATTCTACCGTATTTTTGGTTTGGAACAGTATTTATTTTATTGACTACTTAAAGTGTTTTAAGTAACTGCTACCTGCGGAAGACATGATTTTATAAAATTCTCTTCGCGAGCAAGTTTCTATTAGACCATTGGCCCTTTATTTATAAAAAGCTAATGATCCGAGTTCTATCTGAACAAACAGTTTAATTTAACAGATAAATTTTCTTTCAAGGAAGTTTAGTAACAAACAAAAACACTAAATTAAACTAAAACATTTATCCTCCCTAAGTTAAATGATATATCCATTAATTCAATTTTTGACCAGTAAGTAAATTAAAATTAGTCCTAACTTTCTTTGTTACCATATATAGAGCTTCTTTTATAAAATGTTAACATAATTACTACAATGATCCTATCATATTAACTAGATATTATCTTAGTTGTATATCTTAGGTCTCCAGATGTAGGTTTACAATTAAATTTTTTTCAAAATTAAACCTTTTATATAAAAGTTTTTTTTATAGGATAAAAGAAACAGATCATAATAGTTTTGTTTTGTTTGTGTAATTATATTTTTTGACTACTTATAAATATTTATTTAGTATGAATGATAACCAATCACTAAAATAGTTTTAGTTATAAAAATTAAATTGTGTTTGACAATATTTACAAATTTTTTCTATTTATTATTACTAGACTCTTAGTTGCTTGTTTGTTTTGTTTGTATAAATTATATCAAGTAAACTATTCTTTAATGTTTGAAAACATAAAATTTTCAAGTGTCTACCTTAAGGTTAACAAAAACAATTTTAAATATTATTGCTGTATTTATTTAAAAAATAACTTGTAGCCAAGTTTAGCTTAGTATCTTACTTAACACTCAGTTGATCTTTTTTTTTTTATTAAACACTGTACTGCTCACATAACAATACTTAGATTTAATATTTTAAGTGAAAAGTTTACTTTACTTAAATAAAATATCACAAAAGTTACTAACATACTGCCTTCACACTCTCAAATCTGTCTAATGAAACAAGCTTGTACTTCAGGGTGTTAGCGATAACAACGCGCCTCTCAAAGGTTTCCGGCTAAAAATCTCCCTGTTTTACAAGATGCGCTGAATCAGGGCCTTATTTGTATCGATTTAAATATGGATAAAATTTATGCTTAGAATAACTTATATATAGTTAGTTAAATATTTCTTAGTGAGTTGTAAACAGTTTACAAATAAAAACAAAGATTTGTGATAAAATTTTATAAGTATTAATATCAATATATTATACAGTTTAAGAAACAAAATAACTACTTAAATTTCGATAAAAACTAAAATAAATTACTAGCTTATTTTTAAACTCTTAATGTTTGTTTTCAGTAAAATTTATTAAGTACCAAATAAACTTTTATCTATCAGCTTTTTTTTATTTATTTCGAATGTCACAGCAAAAATTTAACGATAATATTTATATACAGTTGTATCCTAATTTTAAAAGTAACTAAAAAACTAAGGGATACTTATAAAATTGTAAAAATAAGAGAATTAATAGTGAAAAAAAGCTTAAATATTTATGTTAATTAAAATCTAACAATCGAAGCCCAATAACTTCTAAGTTGACTGTTTTATTTATTTATTTTTAAGAGCGAAAAAAAGTCTGTATAAATGACTTAAAAAAATATAAGTATAATAAGTCGTTATACTTTGATACATTGATAAAGTAAAACGGTATTGTCGTAATGAAAAAAGTTTACTTTTACTACAAGATTTTGTCATGGTTAAAATAGAGTATGTATAATACTTGAAAGTTAAAAGTACTGTTCAAATTAATGTAAATTTTTTAAATTCTAAAGCCTGATAGAATTTATTGAAAAAGTTTTAAGAGAAAAATATTTGTTATAGGTTTTAATTATAAACTTCAGTCAAACTTATGTTTGTATTTTTAACAATTATTTCTACAAGTTCATTGCAAGAAACGTACTATTCATAAGATTTAATTAAGTCATTTCCGCAATACAATGCTTTTATATAACATTATATTTAACATTTAAGTTTAGTTTACAATCGTACTGCTTAAAATAGATTAACAATAAGTATAACCAAAATTTTTGGTTTCGTTAAGACTAATTATTTGCTACAGCTATAAAACATTACTTAAGATACATGTATGTAATAATAATGTTTCAAACTAGTTTTAGTAATTAGATAACTGATGGCTTAAGTTTTGTTTTTTATTTTAGACGACCGTTTATCCTACTTTTAAAGACCATTTTTTAATCAAAACTATTCTAATTTAATTTAAATCCCACAAAACAAGCTTTTAGTATATTTTTTACAAAATTAAGCCTATTTTGAAGATAATTATAATAAAACCGTTTAAAAATTTTAACTTAATTAATCCTTTTGAAATTAAAACAAAAGATTAGTAAAAACATTAACTTTTCTACCATTATTTAAAACTAAATTTAAAATACTTTAAAAACTACTTTAACAATCTAAATAGCAAAAAAAGATATGAGAAACGGCTATTTAAACTGCTTTTAAGTTAAAATGATCTTTTAGTACATTGTTACATAGTCAATAGAAGAGTAAATCTAAATTTCAAATTTGTTTTTTAGCTATTAAATTTTTATTAAAGTTTATACAGTCTGATGTTTTTTCAGACCATGCTTTTAAATTTGTGATTAGTACGCACAAATGTACAGAAAAGTAAAGTATGAGTATATAACAAGTTTGACAAACGATATAACTTAACTTTTAAGTTACTTAAAAACAATTTAAATGACGTTTGAAATAGCTAGTATTATTTTTAAAGGCTTTAAAGTTTAAAATACGCTAAGTAGCGTTACAAACGTCACATTTCGATTCTTATGTTTTAAAGTCGTTAAAAAAATTTAAATAGAGACCGAATTTTAAAATATTTGAAAAGATTTTTTTTTTAATTCTATAAAAACTTTAGGTATTTGACTTTCTATTTTTATTTAATTAAAAAATAGTTTAACTAGTAGTTCTGTTATTAACAAAAATTTTACCAGTAGTTAGGTTTTATAACTTCATCTTGATACATTTACATAAACCAAAAAAAAATTTTTTTGGGAAGCTTTTTTTATATCTTTCAACATTGCTTGAAAACTTTATAAAACTGTATCGAAAAAAAAAGCTGATTTAAAACAATTTTAAACGGTTGTTTTTCAGCTGTGAATAACTAAAGAAAAAATAAGAAAAACCTCAGTTTTAGTTCGGTTAAACTAATTTACAATGATCTAAATTAAAAATGTTGTAAAAACAAAACAACTATTAATTAAGCAAATGAAATTTGTTCTGTTGACATTTGTACTTAAACAGATTTTATGTGCAAAAAATATTTAAAACTAGTTATTTAATAGGTCATTTTTAATGATAATTGTTTATAATTTACTGCATACTATTAAAGAAATTAGTTTTTTTGCTTTTTATTTTGTTTAAGAAACTTAACAGGTACTAATAGAAATAATAACTATTATTAAAGCCCTTTTTATATTTATATAGTTTTGTTTTAGTAAACTTTGAGCATTAAGTTCTTAAAAAATCACTTTTGTCATCTTTTTAATCGTTTGAAATTTAAAACTCATTATCAAGTCTTAGCTTGATGATCAAGAGTTCTTAAACTTCAAGATGATCATAACAATGAACGTAAATTTCTTTATCGTGTTCAATAAAAAAATATTATAACACTGAATATGTTTTTTAAACAGAGATACCTAATTATATTAGATATTAGTATTACTTTTTTTATTTTTTTTATTGCAGTAATAAAGAAAAATTCAAATTTTTTTTTAATCAATCATCAATAAAATAATTATTACAAGAAGTATGCACAATAATTAAAAAAAAAATTTTTCAACTTAAATCTAATTTTGAGGACGAATTTTCATCGTGGTCTTAACCAGAGGGGTCTGGTCGTCGTGCAGTCTGTACCAGTAAAGACCCTGGTCGGCTGGGATACCACCTTCGTACTTGGGGTAGTTGAAAGCGTTGAGGTTAGCCCACCCGCACGACTCGTACCACCACCACGCCCCCTTGTGGATATCCCCGCAGTTAAGGAAGAACTCGTCCTGGTCCCGGTCGGGAGTGGTGAACTTTTCACCCTTGCTTTGTTTCAACGAGTCACCTGGAAGATATACGTTCGGTTAGGTCGACTGCTTATATTATTAAAGAAACTTATATTTTTTTATTCGATAAAATATACTTTATCATATTTTTACTGATTAATTACGTGTTTATTTTGTTTTAAGTTTTCGTTTCTATTTATATATATTTTATAAACTTTGCTACAAAATATTTTAAAAAAAGTTTAAAAGTTTTGAAAATTGTAGTAAAACAATGATACTTTATACTTAGAATTATAGTTTTGATGGTTGAAAAATAATTAGAGATCACTACTTGTAAATGGAGAACAAATATACTTTTTATCCAAAAAAGAATTTGGCAAACTAAGTTTTGCTCAAAGAGCTTGTCAGTAATTAAAATAAACTAAAAGTTATAACTTAAATATTATTCTAAATAATATATAGTTCTAAATATCTTTTTTATTTGAGTAAGAATTCTTATTTTAATTAGAGAATTGACGAGCTCTTCGTGCAAAGCTTAGCTTTCCAAAAAAAAAATTAAAAAGTATATTTATGTATAGTTTTAATTTTTAACAGATAATTTGTAAGATGTTAAACTAGTGATCATAACATAAAAAAAAACATCGTTCTTTTTATTTTAGTCAACTTGAACATTTTTTTTTGCCTTGGTAGCCAAAAAATTATCATAAGATATATCATTTTAAAAATTGTAATCTATAACTACCAAAAATAAAATATCATCATACCAAGTTACTTTTAATGATAATTGGTAAAACATTTTCATTAGTTATTTGTTTATGCGCAGTTTAAAACTTAATTTAGTTTTTTTATGCGCCAGAAGCAATATTCAACAAAGTTTGGTTACTATTTGGCCTCTCGTAGCAGTTTTTTATGGACGATATGTGTATATTGTGTGATGATTAAAAAAATTATCAGTTACTACAATATTTCTCCAATTGATTTAAACACCCAAAAAGGTATTTTAATTGAAAAAAAATCGAGCATTGAATTATTTTTTAGTCAACTGTTGTCATCATTTAAAATAAATAAAAACAACCGAAAATCAAACTTTTTTCAAAACTTGTGTGTTAAAACTTAAGTTGAGTAAGTTATATAGAATGCTTTTTTTGAAAATAAGTATTACTGTTTAGCAGAATTGGGTTGCACTAACATAAAAATTGTTTCAAAACTTGCTACTATAAGACTTTGTCTTGATATTTAGATCTCTAAGTGATAGGCTTAACGAGTTACTCGATCATGAACTCTTTACATCTTTTTTTACTGAAAATTTTATCAAGAGGTTTATAAGAGAACAATATTACAAATAATATTATTTAAAAAATTTACACAAGTAAATATACCTGACAAATAAATCATATCAGTGGTTGTAATGAAAGCCAATTACTTGTTTTTTAACTTGAAATTAGAAACAAATTATTAAATAAAAACAATACGATGTAGTTGTTCAACCGACAATAATACCAAAATTTATTAATATATATTTACATATCTTTTAAGATTCCTACAAACTCTGAAACAAGTATTAATAATACCTCTTAATACTATAAAGCATATTGTAGAAAGTCGAATTGCTTTAATAACTCTTAATGGTCTCTTAAATGTTACCTGCATTTCCGCCAGTATACTCATCAAACCAAAGTCTGTAACCAGGTGAAGCATCTATCGAAAAACCACTGTAAAAAGTTTTTAGTTCTTTAACCTAGCTTATATCTAAAAAAATATAATATTAAACTAATTCAATAAATTTCACGGTTTAAATTTGAAAATAGTCTATTAAGTCGGTCAACCTGTTGAACCTAACTAATGTAAATAGTATTTCTTTTAAATTATGTGTTAAAAAAAATTTATATATTGTTTATGAAATTTATTTATTTTTTTAATCTACTTTATAGTTGTTAGGTTTTTAAACGTTTAAGTATTGACTAAGTTAAAAACTAATAGATTACAAAAAACCGTTGAAAACTGTTTTTCAAATCGTTTATAAATTTTATAAAGTTTACAAAAACAATAGCAAGAATTTATTTATGTATGGTAATTAATTTATGTTACGTTATGAACATCTGTTGGTATTGACGTAGTTTAGTTTAAAATTCTTAATTTATTAATAAAAAGCTTTACCTATATCTAGCCGAAGCTACAGTTTTATGAATACACTCCATTTCTATCTCTAGGTTCCATTTAAGATTAGTTGTAAGTAAATGTACATTTTCCAAACCTAAATAAAAACTTATCAAAATAGCTAAATATATACAGTAACTTGCCAGCTAGGTACGCACTTTGAACACAGCACAAAAGTGCGTACCTAGGAAATTTCGGTCTTTAATTACCTATGTTAAGCCTAATGCAAACATGTTTAATATGTTTGTATACTTATAATTATATTTATATTCAACCAACAAAGTTTTAAAAATTTTTTTGTACCTCTTTGTACCTTTAGAATTTATATAGTACAAATAAATAATTATTTAATAATTTAGAAAAAATAAAGATTTATAAAAAAGTAGGATTATTAGAAAAATATATAGTTTACGGTTATAAGTTTTACCCCTGCTTACTTATCATTTAACTTTTTTGTTGCATTTTAATTGGTTGTTTTAGTAGAAAACACAATAGTAAAGAAAAAAGTGGTGTGATGTTTATAGAAGACTCTGCTTTCTATAGTCAATATTGACAATAATGGATTTAGGAAAGAGTGTTTAACAATTTAATATTAGTTTCATAAGATTACTTTTAACTTATTTTGTTTATATGTATTTGTCATTGTTACCACAATCTCAGTTTCCTTAGGCTGAATGCTAGTTGCACTGTTCGTTATTTTCTTTACTTAAATTTTATTTAACTTTTTAATATTTTTTGTTCCTATATTTTAACCATGGGGTATGCAAAACTAAATTGCACCGTTCTTTATTTTCGTTAAATAAACAAGCTGTAACTGTTTGTTTAAAAAATTAGATTTGATATACAATCTATAAATTCTTAACTTATTTTTTGGTTCCTTTATTTTCAATTTATTTTTATAATAATAGTATTGTACTACTATCATAAGTTTTTTTTTAAGTTTAAAGAAACACGAAATTGCCTTTTGAACACAGCGTTTTTCAACTGAAAACTGCGTACCATACCGGCAGGGCGTACCTAGGATGTGCGTACGTAGTTGGCAGGTTACTATAAATTAGACTGTCACCGAACTCACCTAACCAGTGTTCTCCATCAAGCGAGCCGAAACCGTTTTCATAATCTTCAAAACTTTTATCGAAACCTTGAACTCCTTTAAATCTTTTTTGTATAACCTGTATTTAAAAAAACTAAAACTTATTTCTCCGTTGAGTATCTTGAAATTACGCTTGTGTATTTAAAGTACAAATTAGTTCCAATTAAATAAGAAAACTCAAAAACTAACGAGCCACCCTCCATTCTTCATGTCGCAGTAAGCGTAAACAGTTTTTCCGTTGCCAGCAGTAATCGGATAAACTCCATCAATCAGCACACCATCGTCGTGCAGATGTTTACAACTTTTGTAAGTGCTTTCGTACGTTGGGTTTTCTGTTGAACTAGGTGTTTGTGGTGTGTTCACTGCCGATGCGGTGTCTTTGTTTTTATCAAAATTTTTCGAAGCAGACGAATTGACCAAAGCTACAAAAATATTCGTATGTGATAGTAAGTACATAATGATGTGGACCCAGTGCTTTGATTGCAAAAAAAAAATTTTTTTTTTGATTTAACGCAATTCAAGTCGAACTACTGAGAAAAATTGTATTTGTGTAACATGAAAAACCTTAGTTTTTTTAATTATTTAACTATAAAAGTGGATTTACTTTAAGTACACCTTCATGAAAATAGTTTTTTTGAGTTTTATTTTTATACATCAAAAACTAATTACGGTTTTAAAAACTAATCAAATTTTATTACATCAATATTAAATTGGTTTTAAAAAAGCAAGACTATACTTTAAATCTTTAAAAAATTCAAAATTTTTATTGGTGTTAATTTTAAAAAACTAAAAAAAACTAACATGTCAACGCATCAACTTTTTCAAATAACTTAATTTCTTGATCTTTTAGTTCAGACATGACTTTTTGTTGTTTTTCTAAATCTTCTTTTGTTTTCATAGTAATGGTCAGTATACTTTCTTTAAAATTTAATTCGTACTAACTTTATTTGAATATTTACTATCATAAAACTATCATGATTTTTGAAAATACGTACTAAACTTATAAAATAATTTTTACCAATGAAATTAAAATTCAAACAAGTTCGTAATTATTAAAACTAGCATAGTAAACAAAATATGTTTGTGTATAGTTATTATCATTATTATTATTATTGTTTATTGAACGAAAAAAAGCGCTCAAATATTTAGTCCAAGGACCTGGTGTACGGAAAAACCTTTCGGCTATCGAGTCATACATATCATACATATCAGTTTAAAGTCATGTCCAGGACAAGTTATGTATATCTAAAACCTGGCAAGGACATATAATTAATAAAAAGTTTACTTAAAAGCTTTTATTAATATTTTGGAGGCTTTGTGTAAATGTATATGAATTTGAAAGTTAGTTTTTAGTTTTATTTGGTCTAGTTATTATTTTAATTAAGAAACTTTACATAAGATCAATAACTAATTTATGAACCTTTATTAATTTTTTTTTTGTTTTTGTGTACTTCTTACGTACAATCTTCTTCTTAAACTTTAAATTTTATATTTAAAATAGACTTAATTTACAAATATAAAATAATATAATTTTTGCTGAAAAGACAAAAAATAAATTTCTAGAACGTTTAATTCAAAGTAAACAATTTTTTATTACTCTTACATAAAAACTTTGTTTTACTTGAACAATAAATGTTTTAGCGCATGTAACTCAGTTAGCCTAAATAACATTTTGATTAGTTTATAAAAGCTTTAATTATGTTAAAAAAAAAAACTGTAAAAAAAATTGTTTTGCTATTACCATACCAAATTTCAATATTTGTTTCTATTTAATATACTAGAAATGGAAATGATTTTGTGGCAGCATTTTTCTAAAGCTGTGTACAGTAATTAAAAAAAAGTTTTTTTTCTCTATATAATAAAGTTAAACACGTTTTTGAATACAAAAAACTACTGCAATTTACTATATAACAGTCATATTTTAAAACAGCATTTATAAATATAGATAATAAAAAGTATATTTATTAATGAAAATATTAGACAATCAAAACAAATTAGTCAAACACGATTGCACAGCGCACAAGTCCACATTTTTAAAAACACTAAGCAATATTCATGAATTATATCGGTAAAACGTGTAGCATTCATAATTTTAATAACTTCTTCTTACAAAAATTACTAACTATTTAAGTGACCAAAGAAAATAATTTAACTATATTGTTATAAATATAGACGATGGTGCTAACTCGTAATTTGTTTTGATTGAAAGCTTTAATCTAATAAGCTATTAAAATGATCAGATAATACAAGTTTTCGTCGCTAAAATATTAAAAAAAGTTCTGGGTGTGCTAAGGTTTTTAATTTTAATAAGTAAATAACTGTGTAAACACCAAAACGCTACACAACACTTAAATTTTTTTTTGGAAATTTGTTTCACAATGTTAGTTAGCTGTCTTTGGATTAGTTAACTATAAAAAACTGCTTAAAAAACAATACTATGTTTGAAAAAAATATTTTTGTGATCGAACTTATATATAACTTACACACATGTAGTTTATATTATTATTTTTTAATGATTTTAAACTGTCCTTAGTAAACTTATTCACAGGTTTACAAACTTAAAAATGCTTTGAACAAAAATTTAGTCTTAAAAAACAAAAACTATATTAAATTTTACCTGTCAGTTTTGTTTGTTGAAGCACGATTGAAGACATTTCTTTTTGCAAATGAAGCATGGTTTGCATGAAGGTTGTGAAAACCTCGTCATTAACGTTGACGCTAATCGAACAAGTAAAAAGGCACAAAAATATTATGACGCGGTAAACACCCATGATTAAATAAACAATACCGTTTATCAAAGTATATTCTGTTTCATTTATAAAGTGTAACGTATTTTGATCAAAGTTTAATTCAGATACATTGAGTTTTTAATTAGTGTTTAATTAAGATGTGTAATGCTTCGTGTTCATAGTAGTTCTTTATATAAAAAAAAATGAATTTTGTACGAGACTTTATGATTTAAATTTTAATCGATGAGATTTACAAAAATGTTTAATATTATTTTAATATTAATCGATTTTTATTAATTAAATAATTCTATAAGATCTTTAAACTATAAAAACTTAATTTACTAGTAAACGGGAGAGAATATTGTGTAATAATTTGAACTCAATATTTTTTAGTAAACACAATTTGATGTACGTTGCACAGTATAGCTATTCTAGCTAGAGCAAAATATTTATATAACTTTTCTGAAAAAAAAAATTAGTTTAATTGAGTATATTTTCATTTGAAAAAACATGAAAATTTAGTTTGAAAACACTTTAGTAAATGTAAGTTTTTGTAAAAGTGCAAGTTGAAACGTTTAAATATCAAAACTAATTTTGTAATTCACAAAAAAAAACACATCAAATAGTTTTAAGCATACTAAAAGTTGTGTTTTAAATTATATCGTTTAGTTAAATAAGTTTAAACAGATAATAATTTTTCTATGTAAATTATAAAACAGCTATATTGTAAACATTGAAAAAAAGCTAAATACTTTCCTTTAAAATGATTTCTTGTATAGAATTATTTTACTTTAACTATAAACTATTTATTTTCATTTTTTTATTTCCATTAGGAACTAAATTTGTAAAAACAGTATCTAAATAAAATAAATATTGTTAATATTTTAGATAGTTCATTTTCTGTTTTCGTACTACGTTTTTATAAATTTTTTCAAAACTTTGATGAAGTTTAACGCAAATCTAGAATAAGCTACACTTTTTTATACTAAATAACTTTAAATTAGAAAAATCCTTTAAAATAATATACTCTTGTTTTATATTATCACTCAAAATTGAAAACTTAAGAACAAAACTAAGCTACATACATGCATAACATTTTTATTTATGAGTTCACACTAAAATATATAACAATATTAAGTAAAATAAAAGTTATAAACATAAACCAACTCCTGTAGTGAAAATTAATTAAACTTTTTTTTATTCCTCATTTGTAAATGGTTTACCTTTTAAGCATTAATTATAAATCCGGTTTTTATACGGAAATTCTCATGTGCGGTATAAACTTATTTTTACTTTTATCGCCTGAAGAAATCTTGTATACTTGTTGTTATTTTTTAAACTTTAAGACCATTTATCAAAAATTAACATAAATATTCCAATTTTTTAAATTTGAGTTTTCATTACCGTAGCTAAAAGAATTACTTATAATAGGTTTTGCTGTGTATATAATAAGTTTGTATTAAAAAATGCAAAAAAAAATTGTAATGTTTGTTTAAAACAAAAAAAGTTATTCAAACGTTTATATTTAGAAAACAGTTACTTTAAATCTAAATAGCTTTAAATTTCGGTATAGTTTTTTAGATTTTTTGTACAAAAACTTTTTGAAAATGAAAAACTTTTAAAAATACCTTTCAATTAATGTTTTTATCTTTTTCCAAAACTATTGCATCATGGAGAAAGACAAACTAATTTACAGAAAAATATATTTCGTTTAGTTAAAATACATAAAAAAAACGATCGTCTCGCTACTTGCCAAAACAAGCTATGCGCGTTATGCTTAAATATTCTTCGATAAAACCCAAAAAGTTGGAGTTGCAACTTCGAGAAAAAATACATAGAGTTCATATTACAGTTGTTGCCTACGCAGCAGGCTATAACTCTCCTCAAAAAACTTTTGCAAAATTTCTTCAAGAATTACAGCAAAATCAATATCTTGTGATAAGTTGAAAATTCTTTAAAAAAGGACATGCTTAAGTATCATCTACAAGCTGTTGTAAACAAAAAAATAAAACAAAGCTAAGCTACTGCAAAGGATTAAACTTAAGTATATGTACCCACATGATTTTTTAAAATTAAGAGATCACTTTTATTAAAACGGGACAATAAAAGAACAAAACTTGTCATAAACTAAATATTTTGAAAAAAAATAGATAAAAAACCTAAATCACCAAAGGCTTAAAAATTTGATTTTTGCATACATAAACTTAACTATAACTGATTATTGTTATCATAAAGTTAATAAAATATTTAATTAAATTATATTTAAATGTAAAATTTGAATTCTGAAAAAAAAAAAATTAAGAAGTTTATTATAAACTTCTAGTTTACTCTTATCTTAAGAAAAAATATTTAGATTTATATTAAATAAAAACTATTATTATTGTAACAGTCACATATTTAATTAAAGTAAATAGCCATTACTTAAAACATTAGTCTGACCCCCAAGAAACTTTGATTACTTAGAGTAGTTTAACATTTTAGAAAAATTTAGTTACTTTATATGACTTTTGGTTTAATTTTTTCATAAACAGAGCAAAAATTTTAGATAAAATTGTTGAAACATGGTTGCCTTGCTTCATAATCAGGATAACTTAGAACTGTCACGTTGATTATGTTAATGATTTTGTAGTTCACTTTTTTCTAAAATATGAAGAAAATTTTTTATACTAAAACTTATTATAAGATCCTAAAAATTCTAATTATGAGATAAACTTTCGTAAAAAATGCTGTATAAAAGATATTTACTAGCTAACTTTTTAGAAATGATATATAAAATTGTTAGTATTTTATTTTAAGTAGTAACTAAAACATAATTACATTTTGTTGAATAAATGTCCTATCTAAAATTAAATATTTCGAGCTTTCAAAACAATATAACGAATATTGTAAAAACAAAGAAACAATAAATATATAAGTAAAATAAAACAAACAATAACAAATTTGATTAGATAAAGTATCAGAATGTTAACTTAAAAGTAGAAAAATCTCTGTTATATAAGTTTGACAAAACATGATTTCATATATAAAATGCTTAATTTTGCTAAAATATATTAACGAACGTGTACATAATTAACCAAAACTTAAAGTAATGTTGGATACGAAAACAAAAAAGAAGTTATAGTTTGTTAATTATGTTACTTTGAAAAAAAAGAGCTTTAGACATTTTACTTTTTTAGTAATTAAAAAAATAAAAGGTTGTTTTTTTTAATAAATAATTAATTTTTGCATTTGATAAAAAATATCTAATTCAGTGTAATAACGTTTTAAAATATAAGTTAAATTAAAATATAATTTACTAGTAATATTTTATGGTTGTTTGCAACTTGATACTCCTAACTTCTAAGCCTGTCATTGTTTTACTAAAAATGGGTACGGGTAGAAAAGCACGGTGTCACTTTTGCACTAAACTTAAATGGTTTAGCATTTGCATAAATTAATTATATTTAACATATAAAACAGCATAAAATATTTTATACTAAATGTCAATTTACAGAAAATATAAAACAAAGTTGATAAGTTTAAGCGATTTTCGAATAGTTGAAAAAAAAATTAACAGTTTTTGTAAGTTATTAGAATCAAAACTTAAAAAACTAAAATAAACTAACACTGAATATAAAAATATCATGCTAGAAGATGTACGGAAATCTGTTTTAATTTAAGCAATTTTCAATTGCAATAAACTAAAAACTTACTAAAAGTTTCCTACACGTAGATTTATTTTTACTAGTAAAAAAATGTAGTTAAATTTAAACAATTTTTTAAATTGAAATAAAACTGCAACATTTGATTTAAAAATAAAGCATTAAATACTTAAGAGCTTCTCTTTACAAATAAGCTCTCAAAAGTTATAAGTTTATTTAGACTTTATATCATAACTGAAATTAAAAATTAATGTCAGTTGTTTTTATGTAGCGATCAGAAAGAAAGTATAACTTATTAATAAATAAATGAAATTGCTTGGGATTAGTTGCTAATTTCAAAAACAAAAAAGTTATACAGTTCAAGGTTAGAATTTAATGTCTGAACAACTTTTTTAGTCTTTTAAAGTCAATCTTATTGTTTCAGAAAAATATTATCTTTATAGTAAAATTAGAAATGTGTTTGTAAACATTTTATGATCGATTAAGATTTTTTATAACCGAAGGAAAGTATAATTTAACTAATTTTTAAGTAAATTTATGAAAAATTTTAAGAAGCTAAAAAAAAACTTCTAACTTCAAGCTATATAATTAAGTTAGTTTAGAGTTTCAAGTAAATTTACTTAACATAGTAAAAAAATCGACAGGAAAAAAAAACTTTCTATGTTTATATAACTAGACTTTCATAAAACTACAAAGGTGAAAAACATCTATTTTTTGTAAAAATGTGGAAGATAAAGGTATTTTTATTTTCTAACAATAAGCTAGTTGCAGTTCAGATAATATACTTTTCATATTAACTTTTAAAAAAAGCTATCTTATTAGTATGACTTTTAAACCTTTAAACCTTTTAAACCTTAAACTTTTTAATTTAATAACAATAACTTTACAATAAATATTTTTTCGTTGTTTACAAACTATAAAAAGTCTTAAATTTAGTTTCAAGAAGATGTTACATAATATTTCATTAAAAATATATACAATACAGTACTTTTTAAATGAACAAAGTAACTTAAATTACAAAATGATATGATGTTAAAGTGTCTACCACCCCAAAAAGTTGTGCTTTCAACAATATAAAAGTTTAAAGGGTAATTAATAATAAACCTAATCTTTGGTTTTTAAATAAGTGTCATAAAAGTTTTGAATAACTTACACTATGTTAAATACCTTATTTTGAAACAAAAGGTATGTTAACAGTTTTTGTATTTATAAAAAATAACAATTAATAATGAACTCTAGTTAAATAGCTGAGTGGTTAAAAATAATTAAAACAATAGTTAAACAATTGCTTTATTACTTCCCAATAGACAAAATATATTTGGTTTTAAATATTGGTTATATAAACACATTATATATTAATAATTTTAAATAGTAATTCAATAAAAAATTGGTTTTAATCGATTATTTTGTAATATGTAGACTACATTTCATTTACTCGAAATTTTTCATGTAAAAATTTTTACTAAATGCTTTTATAATTAAAGTTTATTTACAATTAGTTGTGAGTAATCATTTTTCTATTTTAAAATGCTTATAAATTTTGTAGACCTTTTCAACATATTGTAAGTTTTTAAATATTTCAAATTATACACAATTAAAATAAAAATAATTAAATAAAATAAATGTCAGTAAAGCGCGATAAATATCCCCTGATACTCAAAAGAACTAAACTTTTTCAAAAATACTTACTACTAATGTTTAGAAACTAATAATTGTCATACTTTCTCTATGCCTCCCTCCTAAAGTATTTTAATGTTTTATCAAATATATTTTTTTTTTGTTTCAACTTAACTACTTAACTTGAAAGGTTGTGTAGTTTTTTCTTGTAGTAGTTTTTAAAATTATTACATTAGAAAGTTTTTACTTAAAATGTTATGTTATGTTTTTGTACTAAGTTTTTTTTTAGTTGTTGTATTTTAATCGTGTAAATATTTTTATATATTAATATGTTAAAAAACCATCTCACTAATATTACTTTTAGTTTTAACTCTTCGTGTGTCATCTGCTTAAGCGACTCAGACTTTGATGTCAGAACCAAACGCTGCACAATAAACAACAAGAGTAAATTAAATACAGTTTAAGAGAACTTGTTACTTAAAAAATGTAACAAAACACGTTTCACTTTTTATTAAATTTATTTGAGTGTTTTCGAACTATGTCTAATCAAAAACTGTATCTCACTAAATTAAACTGAATTTAAATTAAAACTATAATGTAGTTTAGAGTTTTAAAATATAAAATGATGTAATAATCAAGTGTAAAAATAAACTAAATGGTTATACTAAAGAACTTTGATGTTCTAATAAAACTTGTAAGATTAAAATCAAACTAAAATGAACCAGCGATGAAAAAAGTAAATAAAACTACACATTGAAAACAAAAAGTTTACTTGAAACCAATTACTTTAAAATTACTTAATATAAGGATTTTAAAAGTCTAGTTTGGTATACGAGCTTTTGCTGCGTACATAAACTGGGCCTTAAAAATTTAGTGTAAAATGCTTCTAGAACATGTAGCTGGAAAGAGTTCTCCGCTCTGACTAAAAGTAAAGTTCTCTTTTTTATAATTTTTTGTCCAAGAAATGTTGCCCAACCGACGAGAAGTATTTTTTCGTAGGTTTCTCCGAACGACCATCAAGCCAGCTTTTCAAGATTTTCGGAACATGCTGATCGATTCTTAAGTGAAACCTTTGAGATGTTTTCCTACGTAGTCGCTTCCACAGTGACAACTAAATTTATAGATGATGTTACTTTTTTCTTGGGTGAGAGAAATATCTTAGTAAATTTCACTTATAGGTCGATCAGTATACAAAATTGTTCCTAAACGAACAGAGCTTGGGTTTACTTCCTCAAAAATTTTCTTAGAAAACCTACTGGAAAAATTTCCAAGGTACGGAAGTTTTAAGTATACTGGACACTTTTGAGGGCCAATCATTTTTAAAGCTGTTGAACTTATTGCTCTTGTTATAACTTTCGAAACTAAGTTCCCTAAATAACTAAGGAAAAGGAAAGCATTTTTAAGAGTTTTCAACTCACCTTCAAGATAGCATGTAGAACAAAGTCTGGTGAAACGATTCACCATACCCGTTTAAACTCCTAACTTCTGCTTGACTGGACCAAAGGAACCTGTTATGAAGAAATGAGCTCCTCAAATAATTCTGTTGCAGGTGCTATAAAAACTTATAGTTTAAAAAGGAAGTTTAACCAGGATAAAAGTTATAACCAGCTTGAAAGCAGTAACTTATTTAGGTTTTTAAAGTCTTATTACCTTTAAAATAAAGTCTCCTAAATTTTACAAAACTAAAATTGTGAAAAGATTAATATAAAAATAAACATACATTGGTACTAAATTTAATTAAACTTTTTTTTTGTTATAATTTAAACAGATATTGTTATAGTTTGTTGAACAACAACAAAAAAAGACGCTCAAAAAGTTTGGTCTAAAGAACTGGTGCCCGAAGAACCTTTCGGTTATCGAGTCGCACACCACTTGGATACCTTTTTAACGTCTGTAAAGAATAAAACTATAACATTTAGCTAACATGAATTAATCTGAGTATAAATCAGTTTACTAAAGTTAAAAATAATGATAGTCTTTTGTCCTTTTAAATTTAATTTATGTTAAAGTCAGATTCGCTTTTTATAGTTCAGATCCAAGCTAAAATCATCAAAAGTTAGATATTTTATATCAATTAACAACAAATCAGTTTATTTTCAAATATTAGACTAAAATTTGCTTGTGTTTGAAAAAAAATAATAATTGAGACATTCGTGGAACTTTCAATTAGTATTTAAATATACAATTAAAACCCTTTTTTAACTTCAATGATAATATATACTAATATGAGCCTGAAAAGAGAGTTTAAACTAATTTATATTAGAAAAAGTATCTATTTGTTTATCTTTTACGCAACTTTTTGTGCATAGGAAACATTTTTCGACGCACATTAAATATCAGTCTGCAGTGTTGGCATCAATAAACTGAGTTGAAAATCTTGATGAGAAAAAATACCTTCTTATGATTAGTTTATTTAAAAAAAAAGTTAAACACTTGTGTGGATTCAAATTGGCTGATATTATTCTTAATCTTATTCTATTTTAAGTAGAAATAAATTTTACTTTAGAAACTTAAAAAAATAAATTGCTAAAAATTAGAATTTTCTTTTGTTGGCAATTAAGTCCAAGTCAAAAATTAGACTGTAATTTTTTACGTAAAATTTTTACTGAACTTGTTTAATCAATGATAAATTTTGTCGTTTCTCCAATAATAAAGATGTTTATAAGTTTATTTGTTTTTTTTTGCAAACTTGTTTCCAAAATTGCTTTGATTAGTTTTTTGTAATTTTTATATCAAGATACCTTTTCAACCCGTTTTTAGAGTTTAGAATAAACTCACTTATAATCAGGGTTGCCACAAAGTCAAGAAATTAAAAAAAAATATGAAAAAAAAGTCAAAAGTCAGGAAAAATGGGGGTTTTCAAAAAAAATGTCAAGAAATTTGTTAAATACATGCACTTAACAAGAAAGTTTAACACTACTTAAAATTGCATTTTGCTAATGTTATTTTCTTAACAGACTTGCTTTAGCAATTCATCTTTTTCAGGGTCTTATTTAATTTGTGGAATAAAATAAGATCTTTTATGATCTCACGTGTGTATTTATTATGAGGTAGAAAAAGAGTTTATCTTTTGTCTTAAGGTGTTTAATTAGAAATACCTGCACGGAAATTTAAGATTTAGAAAAGTCAGGAATGTTTTCAGCTCGGTCTGATAATACTGTACCTGTATAATACTAACCATAAGTTGTCTACAGCTTGGTTTTGGTTAAGCACTTTTTTGAGAAAATAAAATTAACAAATAACTCACTTAATTAACGTTTTGATCTATATGTTTAAAATTTTTTTAAATCTTTTAATTTTAAAGATGGGTTTATTTATCATATCATGATGTTTATTTTTCTGTCTTGGCAGCTTATACTTAAAAAACAGCTATTTTAATAATCCAATAATTTGCTTTAATTAAGGCTGTTTGAAAAAACTGTACTCAATTTAAAGTTTTCAGCATACGTAGAAATGTTAAATTAATTTTGGGCTAAGTTTACCGGTATTTTTAAAATAAATAATATTTTTGTTTTTAGACAACTTTATTAACCAAATAAGTGTTGTCAACCGAATTTGGCACATTTATAATCAAGACTTATAAATTTATTGGTTTATAGCTTTACACCAGTTAAGCACCTGTCTCCAAAAACTGCGTCTAAGTAAAATAGGATAACGTAAACTTACAGTAGGGTTAAACTAATTTAGTCTGATAAAATTGATTTAAAAAAAAAAAGGTTCAATTACAAATTATCATGTACAAGTTATACATGTAGCTATGTTTAAGCTTGTTATTAAGAAAAGAGGTTTTTGTTAACATACCAATATTCAATTATAATTTTAAATTGTGTACGTTTAATAAAGTTAAAAAAAACAGATAAATTCTAATAAGTTTGGTTTTTTTTACGTTGTTTATACTAATATTTTTACTACAAAGTTTAATAGTTTTGTAAATAGTTATAATTCAACATTTTAAGAAAATAGTTCAATTTTTAGCTTATATCACAGCTTCTCGAATTTCAAATAAAGAGAGTTTAAATAAAAGCGATTAAAAAAAAAAGTTTTTATTCGTTTAAATCGAAAACATAAGTTTAAAATTTAAGTCATAAAAAATTTATAAGATCGCACCTACTGAATATTAAAATACATATTTTATTTTTCTACTTCTAAAGAAGTTACGTACAGCTCTGGCTTTAATGTAGAACATGATAATAACAACTAAAAAGTAAGTTATAGTTTAATAAAAAAAACCTTCTTATGATTTCGTAAGTATGTGTTTGCATGTAATATTATAACTAATTTTAAAACCTCGTAAAAACTAAAAATAAACTACTTATACTTAGCTATTTACAGTACCAATAACACCAATAAAACACTACTTTTATAAGTAAAAGCAAACTTTTTATACAGTTAAAAATTGTTTTGCTTACGTTTGAATATTTCGTAGTTGAAAAATTTACGTTTTCTTCGTAAAATAAGCAGGTCTTGTTGATTTTTTTTCTATTTATAAATTATTTATATGACTTTAACCTTACAACAAATTAAATAAATTGGTTTAACTGTTTTATACAAAATAGATTATTGGTTTACAAATTTTAACATGGTTTTTAAATGTTACATAAAATTAAAAATAACTTGTTAAGTAGATAAATAACTTGTTAAGTAGCTAATAACATACAATTGCACTACATAATTAATGTTAGCTTTATTATATATTTGTTTAGTATCAAATGTGAACAACGAGGATGGTAATTTATCTAAACCTTAGTTAAATGCTTTCAAATATCATCTACGTTTTGTTGCGTTTTATATGAACATTTTTTTTAAACACGAACGTTTGTAAAATAAAAAAAAAAAAGCTTTTAGAATTTTTTGCAGTGTTTACTAGAATATGTAGTAAAAAAATATTAAGATAAAACAACGGTTTGCCTGCAGAAATTTTTTTGTAACAAAGTGTTTATTGTTTTAAAAAATAAAAGTTATCTTACGTTAATTTACTTAAATCAGAAGTGTTTACTTGTTTTTAAAAGTGTATATAAGTACTTTAAAAGTAACAAAAGCATAATAAATGTTTTCTTATGCTTGTAAAATACTTTTTTAGTTTTATTGTTCTCTCATACTCAACGTGCTCAAATTATTTAATCCAAAATAGATTTTTGTTTTGAATTGAATTGTAGCATTGTTGCTGTTTACTAACAGTAGACTTTTCTCCTACATTATTTCCTTGTTGAAACTCTTATGTTTCTTAAAATTCTTAGATGTAGGTAATGATAAAATCAAATGAAGTTAAAGCAACCAATTGACCAATAAAGATCAATAAATGCGGAGTAAACACTTATATGGGTTGGCTGCAGCTGAAAGATTTTAGGAATTTTTTCATTCATAACATTATGCAAATGAGCTTTACTCATTTGCATAATGAAAATAATACAGCAGTCATCAAGAACATATATACCCTTATCCCGAGCCAACCTTGTCCAAAATTTAAATCTATATCCTATCCCTAACCCACCTTACCCAACTATTTATAAAATAAACCAAAAAAGAAAGTTTTATTACTTTAAACTAAAAATAATAATAAGTAAAATATTATCCAGTCAGAAGTAGATTTGCAGCTGCTAATTATACTGTTATACATAATCTCTTTCTTTATTCTTATCCTGTATATAAGTTGTATATAAGTTATTTAGTGATTTCTAGGTTGAATGAATTTTTAAAACATTAGGTTCTCTAATCATATTAACTCTTTTCGTTTAATAAAAACTAGTTAAAAAAGTATTATTTTTCATGTTAAATTTATTATAAACTATATATATAAATATATAAAATATATATATATAAAAGTATTATTTTTCATGTTAAATTTATTATAAACTATATATATTTGTTTTCAAAGTTTTGTTTTGTGTAAAAAGATAACTTTTGTTTTCTTCAGAAGATACAGCAGGTAGAATATGAGCTCAAACTCACTTGCTTGACCTTAAGATAACATTTATCGTTGCAGAGGGGAGAGTGAGTATTTCTGATGTTCTACCTCTAAAAAAAAAAAAAAATATTGTTGCAGAGGGGAGAGTAAATATTGATGTTTTTCTACCATAAAAAAAAGTAGTAAAAAGATTGTACTAGCTCTTTCAATGGCAGTGGGTTTCCAAACACTCGTTAAAACTAAGGCTAGTTATTTTTGAGGTTTTTAAAAACTTTGATTGATTTAACCTAGTTAGATAGTAATTAGTGAACTTATGGAATATAAGTTAAAAACCTCAGGAAAATTTTTGTTAGAACTTTAATGAAATTTTTTAATGTAGAGATTAGGTAGGTATTTTTTATATTCTAGAATTTTTTATTTAATTTTCATTTCTATTTTCATTTAAACTTAAGTTGTTTTAACCACTAAAATTTTGCTATTTTTTAGTGTGCATTTCAATTAGCAGGTGAATTTTCTGACCTTGTTGTTAAATTAATTGATATATGATAAAAAGTGTTTGTTTATGTGCTGGTAAATAAGGTTGATTATGGCAACATTATCATTTTAGATCATAATTTACTAATGCTGAGCTATGTAATACTTTTTGGAAATATAGAGTGTTAAGTACATATTTATAACAGATTGCAAATTACTTGGACTACTCATCATAATTCAGGTTAGTTTCATATTTCTGAAAAACTCAGACCAACTCAAGCTTGTTTGAATTTTTTTTTGAAAAATTTTGGCTAGTTCTTATACTTTTCTAAAGTTTCAGGCTGCTTTTTTACTTAAACCTTTTTATTTTAAGTTGTGTTTTTATTTAATATTTTTAATGCTTCTAAGTATTTTGGGTATTTAAATTAAATTATCAGTAATTTTCTTAATTTTGGCACCAATTTACAATTATTTACAATTTTCATAAACTTAAGCCGACTCAGGCTAGCTTGATGTAATTAAAACTGTTTTTTACCATAAAAAGTGTAATACCCTGTTGTAATAATGTTTTTAGTGGTTCAAAACTCAATATGATTATTCAGAAACTTAAAGTAAACTTTGAATTGATTAGAATTTTACAGAAGAATTACGAAATAGAAATCTCAGGCCAGTTTTTGACAACTGAAGCTAGTTTAAAACTTTAGAAAAAACTCTGACTGACTTAGGGCTTGTTTAATGTTTTTTGGCAAATACTCAGGCTAGTTTAGATTAATCTCCGACATTTCAAGCTAGTTTTTATGACTCTAACATCCTTTTTTTTAATAATTACTTTTATGTAAGCTAATTCTCTTAGTAAATCAATTTTAAATTTTCAGTTTTTTAATATTTTTTAAATTGCTAGCTGGCCTCAATTAGAAAAAAAATGTATTGTAATGCTATATATTTATGATTTTTGTTTCACTTGAGTGAAATGATTTATTCACAGGGTTGCCACACACTCTGAAATACTCAGGATAACTCTAATGTTTTTGATTTTTTTAAATTTGTACTGATTTAGGATAGTTTTGTTTTTTATGATAAACTCAAGACAGTTTTAAGATTAAAAAAAATGAGTACTGATTTTTTTCAGAATTTAAATGAGATCTAGTTGATTTATTTTACATAATTTGTTCTTTTGTAACCAATTTTGTTGAACATCCTTAATTTAATTAATTTTTGAAAATTAGAAATATTTTTAAGGATTTGAAAAAACTCAGGATGACTCAGGACTGTTTAAAATCAGGACAGTTTTTTTGACTATAAGAGTGGGAACCCTGTAATAAATTAAGATTTGTTAGTTTTTATTGTTTTGTTTTTATAGTGTTTGCTACAATAACTTGAAAAGATGATGAGCATTTTACAAATAATTAAGCTTTTACATTTCTATAAAATTAAGTAGATACAAATCAGAATGTGAGTGTTAACTGAGAAAACTGTATTTGACTTAAAAATGATTTTGAAATTAACAAAAAACGAAGTACAACACCTTGCAACATACATGTTTTATCTTTTAGTGTAAAATAAATTAAAAAAAAATAGTATGAGTGATGAGGATGTAAATCTTGACAAAGATGATCAACCTGCCAACATAAGTTCTAACCAAAATGAGGAGTACAGTACTGATGGAAATAGAAATAGTAGAAATATAGGGCAAAATCAAAATGCTGAAAATCGTCAATCAATGCAGTTATTTGAAAAGCGTGAGCGCCACGGAATGCTTTGGCTGCTGATATGGAAAAACTTTGTGTTGCAAAAACGCCGTCCCAAAGGATCTTTCTTTGAAATATTTCTTCCAATTTTCTTTGGGCTAATATTGGTGCTTATTCGCACCCAAGTTGAAGTTGAAATTACAGCAACACCAACAGTTTTTCCGTTAGTTTTGATAATGATATGTTGTAGAGTTTTGTCATTAGATAAATATTCTGTTATTTAGTTTTATCTAAGTTATTTTTAGTAAACAATTCTTAAATTCAAAAAAAAAAAACAAATCAAAAGAACATGTTCTTCAAATGTTATGGTAGTAAATGACATGAAAACAAGTTTAATTTTATAATTCTGTATACAGAAAAAGAAACTATATTTTTGCAGCTCATACACTGTTACATCATTACCTGGGTTTTATCCCGATGTAATACCTGATAATGGAAAACTGATTCTTGCATATTCACCCAAAGGCAATCAGTTTATAGAAGATGTTATGAAGAAAACAGCAGACCATTTAAATGTTGTTGGTAAAACTAATTTAGAAGAGTCTTGTGGTTATGGTAAGTTGATAGTTAAAAGTATTAAACAAACTGTTAATAATTTTTTTAGGCTTAAGTTTTATTACCATTGACTTTTATGTAATATTAAAATAAGATCAAAGTAAGATCACCAAAAATATTTTTTTTTACATCTTTATAATTAAAAACAAAACTTAATCAATTTTTTAAAAGATGTTTATTTGTTTATATGAAATAATTTTTTAATAAATTTAAAAGAAAAATACTGAACTAATATATTAAATTCTAATAAAATGTGCATTTTCCCCTTTATCAAAAATCTATTAAGCTCTAAAAACTCCTGCATCAAAATATTTTTTTAAGTTGTTTTAGCTCTACTTAATTTTTATTTTTTGCAAAATAATATAATGTTTTAAATGAGTTAAACATTTTATGACAAATATTACTCGGATAAAACTAACACAACTGTATTACTTTATAAACATTATTTATGTATTAAATTTATCAGATTCCCCTAATAATTAAAGTAGTAAATATAATTAAAAGTATTTTTTAAAGTTTTGGTTTCAAAATTACATTTTTTGGATTTTTTTTCACCATAAAGAGATTATACTTACAATTTTATAAGCTATTAATTTAATTTGGTTTGTTAGTTACCCCTTATAGTATTTGACATTTTTTATCTATATGATGTTTCTTAGAATATTCAAATAACTTTAAGATTTTCAATAAAAAATGGGTCATAATAAGTGTGTAAAATAAAATAAAATAGTGAAGTTTAATTACAAGTAAGAAACTGTAATTGATATTTCTTTCAAATATTATGCATAGCACAAAAATATTTAAAATAAATAAATGTAATTATTTAACACCTATGGTATGTGCTGTTAAATTGTGTTGTGTTTTTTGTCTCACTCTTCACTAAAGATGGTGAAATTTATTCAATAAAAAAACTTTACCTTTACTTATTTTTTTAAGAGATGGTTATACATTATAAGTTTGGATTCATCTACTGGTTAAGATTTAAAAAGAATTTAAATTAAAAGTTTAAAAATATTAAAAAAACTGTTTATAAAATATTTTCAGTTTGCCTTGTTTATGTCTTTGATTAAAAAATTGTACTTTTTATTTTAACAAATAGACCTGTTTTTGAATTAGTAAAACAACTATGCACATTTTAAACAATGCAAAATATTTTATAAGTTGTACTGAAGGAAACTAAAAAAGTTGTCAATTACTCTGTTACTTTTTGGCAAAAAAAAATAAAGAACCAAATTATTTTAAAGCAAAGTATTTGACTTAGATATAAAATGTTCAATAAGTTGGTTTTCTGTCTAAGGTTTCACCAGGAAAAATAGCATTTCAAATAGGTTTGTTTATAGAAAAATGCTTAGGAAAAATAATTAAATCACTACAAATAACAATTCTGTAGTTGAAACATAGAAAGTTTAATTGAAAGCATGAAGTTCTAATTTTGTTTGTCTAATTTGTTTAAACGAATGAAAAAATGTTTTATTGTTACAACATGATTGTTAAAAAAATTATGAATTCAATTAAATAGTAATTTGATATAATTAGATTAGTTCAATATTTATTATTGATCCTTATTGTTTGTTGTTTTTAATTTTTTTAATTGTTTTTAGGTGGTAGACAATTTTTAGTATTAACAATATAAAAAAAGTTAAATTTAAACTTCACTTAATTAAAAGTTATTTCAAAAAGTTAATTCTAATTCGTTTCAAATTAAAATGTTACAATTATTATTTATTAGGTAATAATTTTTATTTTATTAGAATAAAAAGTCAGTCTTATCATGCAATGAAAGCTTTAATGGTAGTTAAATTATTTATATAATTTATATTTTATAAATAATTGTTTAACACTTGAAAATATTTAAATTTATATTTTTAATGCTTTATCTATAGGATTGCTGCATTTCTATTTTGCTATAGAGTTTTACTTTTCAAAATAGAAATAAAAAAAAATTAATTAAAGACAAATTATATCTATCTATAAAATTTCATAAAATTTTTGCTTGTGTTGTTGCCTAGTTTTTAAAAAACTGCATATGTAATTAAAACTAGTTTATAAACTTCGAAACATTTTAAATGTATGTTTTTTATGCTCTATCTACAAGATTGCTGAATTTATGTTTTATAATAGAAATTTACTTTTCAAAATAGAAATGAAAAATTAACTAAAACACAAATTATATTTATCTATAAAATTACATTAAAAAAATATGTTTATGCAACCTTATAGCCTATTTTATATAACAATAAAACTTGTACTTATAATTACTTTTAAATTTAAAAATACTTAAGTGTTTATTTTTTATGTTTTATCTATAGGATTTCTGTATTTCTATTTGATGATAGAAGTTTGCTTTTCAAAATATAAATTAGATATTTCTAAAACGCAAATTATATCTATCTATAAAATTTATATCAGAATTCTGTTTCTGTTTTTGCAGTATTACAGTCTAGTTTTTATAAAATTACACATGTAGTATGTTAGTTTGAAAATTAATGATGCCAAGTTAATATATTGTTTTGAAAAATACAAGAATTTTTAACAAATATAAGTAGTTTTCGTAAAGCTCTACTAACGTTTTATTTGCTAGAATTTATCTTGCTAATCTAGCTTTTGGAAACGATTTTTGTAAATGTTTTATTAGTTAACTTAGTAGTCTTAAATATCTATACTGGATACTTACAATTCTGGTATAAAGAATTGGCACAAAAGAGTTTGAATGGTAAAAACTAACATAACTTAAATGATGAAATAAGTAAAAATGAATATTGTTTTAGAATTTTAGTTTTTACCAATAAAAGTCTTGACCTATCTAAAAGTTAAGTTTGTGTTAATTTAAGTCATGCAGTAGTTTGTGTTTTAAGTAAGTAAAGTTACAGTTTTATTAAATAACTGTTTTCAAACTCTGTTTGTTGTTTCTATAATTGTTTTCTAAGTAGTCAGTTTTACAAGTCTAAAGGACTTTATTTTGTCTTGGTATTTAAGGCTTTATCACAAAAACATTTTGTTTGATATGCTAGTTGAACTACTAACAATTGTAAAATTTTAGATCGAGATAAACTGATTGAAATACTTTCTGGAAACCCTTCATCCCCTGAAAGTTTGTTTCTCGTTTGCTAGTTTTTTAAAATTTTTTTATACAGGTTTTCAAAGCTTCTTTTTTGTTACATTTTGTACTGTTAAGTATTGAAATGCCCTTAAAAATTGCATAATATTCAGTTATATTGTTTTAATTAAATCGAATATTGAAGTGTATATGTTAAACACAGGGTTGCCAAAAAACCTGGAGTTCGAGAAAATTAAAAAAAAACTGGAATTTTGATCAAAAATCACAGAAAAACCCGTAATTTTAAACAGCTTTTACATGTTAAGTAGTAAAATTTTGATTTGAGACAAAAGATTTATCGTATAGATAATATTTTTTTGTCATCATCAAAAAAAATTATAAAAAAATATATTTAAAGAAACTTTAAGATACCTTTAAATGTAATTTTACTATTTAACACAGATTTTTATCGTAAACTTAATTTTAAACTAAAAGTTTACCCTAAAACAAAACGTGTAATTTAAAAAACCTGGAAAAAAGCTTTATGTTTTTTACAAGTAGATCTTATTTTATAGAGTTTTTACTAAGCTAAAAGTTGCTTTTTTCCATTTCCAAAAATTCTAATTAGTTTTTTAGATATGACAAGTCAAAGTCGGACCCCATAATAGGTTCCTTATGGGAAGGGAATACTAAAACAGCAAAAAAAGACTATTTTGTTTAAAATCTATCTCCTCCAACATTTTTCAAGCGATCTTCTTCAAACTTTTACAGTCTAACCTTTATACAATAACAAAAAAACGTTACTTTAGACTTAAAAAAATTTTGAGTAAAAATACCTTCAAAAAAAAGACTTTTTTTATAAACTTTTGTGATAAAATTTTTATCATTTATTTATTTATTTAAATTCATAAGTAAAGTTTTTTTTTCTTGTAATGTAAGGACACTTCCTGAAAATTTGAAGAAGATTGCTTAAAAAATGAAGGTGGAGATAGATTTCTAGTGATTTTTAAAATTTCTGAGAAAGTTGACCCCAAAAAATTTCCAGTCCATACGTTTGTATCGGAACATTTTTACAAAAAAAAAATATCTTGAAAGTCAATTGACATTTTTGAATTCTATAAAAACTATCTTGTAGTCTGTACTTAAAGCTTTTAAATAAAAACCAAAGTTTTTTTTTGTAACTTTTTTGTAACCCCCTTATGGCTTTCATGTTTAATCATAGTAAATTTTTATTTATATGTTTTATTTATTCTTACTTGCACTCTTCTTTGAATAAAAAATACTTAAAAATTAGTGTTGCTTGAAGTTATTACTAAAACCTTTAGTAGTTTAGCGATATCATGTTTCTTCAGATCAAATGGAGCTTTTTCAAATGGAGTTTTTCCAAAGCGCCCTAAAAAGCGTGGCTGAAAGTAGTAAAACGACTGTTGACAAGCTGAGAACGAATATGACGGCATTAGTTGAAGTTTTCGGCGTAGCAGTGGCTGATGTCTCAAGTTGGTTGAATTGTAATTATACATATTTTTATTTTATCTAGACTAGGGTTTCCCAAAATGGGCCAAGTGGTATCCTTAAGGGCCATGAGGTCATAGTTTGAAACTTACACTAGGTATTCTGGAGTTGCAGATGAAGAGCAAAAAAGGTCTTAGGTGTTTTAATTGTAGTTTTTTGACTTATGTTGTCGGAGAAGGCTTTTTGAAAAATAGTTTGGGAAACCCTGATTTAGACTATTGTACAGTGTATAATAGCCAGAAAGTTTATAACACCGAAATTGATGGCAACTGTTATATAAACTTTAGACTATAACAGAACTTATAAAATTTAATACATACAAAATACGTTATGCACTTTTAATACAAAAACACAGAATGCATCACGAAAACGCAGTTAAGTGACGGTGATTCAGGCCTGTTCACAGGCGGCAATGACGGTGATTCCAATGCTGGTGAAGCTGGTGCTGGCGGAGGAGATGAAAGTCGGGCAAATCAAATAGAAAATGGAACAGAAGGAATGCTCAAGTACCTCAAGGGAACTCCTAGAATTCCGGGAGTCACGCGTGTGTTGAATTTTAATAAATCATTAAAGATTTTCAAAATATAAAAAAGTTAATTCTAACTTTAGTCAAGAAAAGAAAATGTTGTTTTAATAAAAAGTATGAGAACAAAAAAAAAAAACAAAGTTTGTGTCTTCACTTAGTTTTTTTATTTTACAGTTCAAGGATTTGACACCAAGGAAAGCTTCACTGAATTCACAGCAGTAGAAAGTAATTTGAAGGAGCTGTTAGCGGGAGCACTGTTCAGTGGAGACCTCAAGAAAGATTCTGAAAACATCGCTTTCGACCTGAGGTTTCACGCGGACCCGATCAACAGAAATCCGAACCAGTCAGATCAGTTTGGATCAATGTAAGCAGTAAAACGTTTTAGAATGTATTTAGCTTTACCATTGAAAAGTGTTTATAAACTTTTACAATAAAAAGTTTCAAATTTATTTTGTAGATTAGATGAAGATCTTTAAGTCAATAAAAATAAAAAAAGCTTTTAATTCTTCTAAAGATATAGAAAAAATAAAATAAATAAATAAATCAGTTATTATATAATTTTTTCTAAAATTTGAATACTTTAAATATACGACTTTTACTTTATTAACGATTAAACGTAAATAAAAATGTATGTAATTTTTTTAAAAATTTTTGTATGATGTTTTTGCTTTATGATAAAGTTTTATTGATGGTGCTCTTTTGTTAGTTATCATATAACAATTTAAGTTACTTTTTAAAAACTTTACTTTACTTAAGTATATCTAGGCTATAATTTTAATAAACTAATTATTTAATCAAAATA
Source organism: Thalia democratica (assembly GCF_965202585.1). NCBI lineage: Eukaryota > Metazoa > Chordata > Thaliacea > Salpida > Salpidae > Thalia > Thalia democratica. The sequence continues at coordinate 58,307,354 of NC_139169.1, read as the reverse complement.
TACTTATCAACAGACGTAATACATGGAGAACGAATCTGCTGTACCCCGGTGTCATATTGCAAGGGCCGAGGTCTCCAAATTCTAAATATGGCGGCAGACCAAAGTATTACCAGGAAGGTTTCTAAAACTCGTTTCACACGTTTTAAGTTAAGACCGTCTGGAGGGTCCTTTTTGTTTTGGTTTACCATGTTATTTAGAAATTCAAAGTAGACTTTCGAGATATAAGCAATCAAAGTTGGTGAGCTGAACAGGTCCATTTTAGAAGAGCAAACTAAAAACGCAAAAAAAGCCATATCACTAATATATGTCTATTCCTTTGTTTCTAACGATCTTTTTCAAGTTTATACTTTAAGTCCATAACTAATATTATAATCTTTTCAATGCAGAATTTTTTTTTATTTAAAAAAAATAAAAATCTTATTAAAATAAACACCTATTTTTTGTTTTATTTTTTAATGTTTTTGAAATTCTTACTTTTAAATTCTTTTGCCTTTTAAATTATATCAGACAGGGTTGCCGAAAAACCTGGAAAAACCTTGAATTTCAAACAATTTTGACATGGTAAGGAATAACATTTTTACTTGACACGAAAAATCCACATATAGATAAAATAAATTTGTCATCATCAATATATATTTTAAAAAAACACATTTAAAGTAGCTTTGTAACGAAAATAACACTTCATTTTAATATTTTAAAGCGTGTGAATAGATATGGAATTTTTTGTAACGATAAAAGCATTTGATAAGTTTTATTCAAAACAGTTTTCTTTTGAATGAATACGTAAGAAAAAAAAAAGTTTTCTTTGCTTTTGATATAAAATAAACAACATTTTAAAGTTATGAGCATTCGGCAGTAATTGGTGTGCTGAAATAATGTACTTTAAACACGTTAGATTTAAGAATAATGTTTTCATGTGTGTTTAACTGTAGTTTTAGTAAAGCGTGATATAGTTATAATGTATCTTTGTGCTTTTTTAGTTCATGTAAATAAAAGATAAGTATTGTTTTAAAAGATAAGAAATGTTTCCTCAAAGTTTGAGATCTCCAGTTTAAAAAATGAAGGGTAAGATAGATTTTTGTTAATAAAGAAAAAAAATGTTGGACCCCCTACAGTGTTAACACAAAAAAATTGACTTTTTACTAAGAACTTTGTTTTTTTTTTTCAGAAATGTTACGATATAAATAAAATATCTTTGAAAGAATTAAAACTAATCATAATAATTAAATTCAGGTTTTTTATCGTTGATGCACGCGATTAGTATGTCGGTAGGTGAAGTTTTTACCGACAAAGCAAAACCAACGAATGACTACGTCAGTATGCGGAGATTTCCTTACCCACCGTACGTTGATGATGGGTTTATAAGTAAGTTTTTATTGTCTTGCAATCACTTTGACCTATGTTCTGATTTAAATTCTTTGTCGTATAAATTTTTTCACGTAGCACTAGTTTTATTTACTAATTTGTATAATTTTTAACAATATAAAAGCTGTCCCTAAATAACAATGTTTCTCGATAAGTACACATTTTATGTAACTAAACGGTGTTTTACACTTATAATGAAAGACAAGTTTATTCACAGTAGAATGATGTTTTTTTAATGCTTTTATTTTGTAAAATCATCTAGTATAATATTTGTTGATATCGATTAAACAAATAAAATCCATGACGTTTAAAAAAACCTAGTACTACCTTTAAGTTTATAATAAGTTTATTATCTGACTTAACACTTCTATAACTATCAATTATGCTAAAAAAATATTCAACAAGAAAATACCATTTTAAAGAGATACAATTGTTTTTTTTCATAGTCTGTTTCATTTTGACGGCGTTTCTACTTTACATTAATCAATTTTTTTTAAATAAAACTGCTAAAAATAATACATAATACAAATTTACCAACAAGATATATATAATTTTAAATGTGTAGTTTTATATACCTTGTTAATTAATTTGTATTGTATATTTAGTTTTTTATCACTAATTTTAGTTATTTTGCACAGTTTTATTTTTGATGAATTTTAATTATCTCCTCCTGTATTTTATTATTCAGTTAGTATAATATTCTTGTTTCATATCTTCGTTAATCGGCCAAACAAAGTGTCAAGAGGATTAAAACAATTATAAGCTATATAAATTTAATATATACAATAATAAGTATAAGTTATGTACGTTCTTCTTTTAGTAAGTTATAAAATTATATGCTAATTAATAGTTTGTTTAGCAATATAAATTACATAAATGATATCATTTATTTATTTTTTAAGTAAGCTCTTTACATTACAGTGAATTGAGCAATATTTTATAGTTAAGACAATTAAGTATAACATCAATTCCAAAAATTAATATGTAAACTGCTTATGTTTATTTTTAGGCTTATGGTTTAAACACTCTAAAGAAAACTTAACACTGATTTTAATTTTTTTAATGGTTGAGTATTAATAGTTTTATAAGTTTAATAAGTTTTGTTAGTTTTAAGTATTAATCCTTAAGCATTCTAGTCTCCTAAATAATTTCCGAAAAACTTTCAAACCAAAACAGTGCGTATACTTTTACCTAAATAACAAAAGAAAAGTTATTGGAAAGATTAAAGTTTTAAAATAAGTGGAAAAGTTGAAGATAATTGAGCGTTTATGAATAATTCACATATTCCTACTATTGCGTGTTTATGGCTACACACAGTCATGATTTATTTTTTCCAGTAAAGCACGATCTGTCACGTTTTTTAATTTACGGTATCCTGTAAATTAAAAATTACAGATTTCTTTTATTTCATAAATAATTGATTTTTTGTTGTTTTAATGTTATTTTTTAGTTTTTCTTGCGTATGTATGCTCTTTTTGATTAAATCTCTTTATACACACACTTGAATTTGTAAATTGAAGCTAAATTTTTTATTAATACTTTTTATACAGTTTAAGTTGAATATTTCAATTTTAGCCTGCAATCTAAGCAAATTTATGGTACCTTGTAAATTAAAAATTAAAGATTTCATAAATAATTGATTGTTTGTTTTAATGGTATTTTTTAGTTTTTTCATGCGTATGTATGCTCTTTTTGATTAAATCTCTTTATACACACACTTAAAGTTGTAAATTTAAGTTTAGTTTTTTTTTAAACAAAATTTTGCTATTAAGCTATTAGTTATAAATAATAAATTATGAATTTGAGTAAAACATGTTTCTTTTAGTCTTATTGATCCAAATTTAACAAGTAATAGCTGCTATTATTTAATTATAATGAATTAAATTTCACAGTCGCCATTCAAAACACTCTGCCGCTGGTTATAATGCTGAGTTTTTTCTATTCTTGCACGATCGTCTGCAAAAGCGTGGTACAGGAAAAAGAGCAGCGAATGAAGGTTAATTGGATTTAATTGTTTGTAATAAATTTCAATTATAACGACTACTAGTTGTAGATCGTTTCAAAAACGTTTGACCAATTAAAAAAAGTTTTTGTTTTCTTTGAAATTGGTAGCTTTAGACGACAATTTACTAACTTTACCGTTTGAAACGTTGTTCTGATGAAAAATTTACTTTTACAATAAAATTAATGTACATGAAAAATAAAGTTAAAACTGTATCATATACAATTTTTCTTTTCACAAAATAAAAAAATACATAAAAAAACTATTTAGAAATTGTATAATATTTTTTCACAGGAATACATGCGAATGATGGGACTTGCGCCGAGGCTTCACTGGCTGGCTTGGTGGATCAAGTACATCGTGTTTCTTGCCATTTCGTGCCTCGTCATGGCCATTTTGTTCAAAGTTGAGGTTTAAGTTTTTTCTTTTAAATAAAACAATTAGAGTTTTCAATTAGAGTATATGTATCATTTGAAAAATACATTATAATTTTTTTTTTAAATTTTAACTATATTTTTATTCAAATACAACTTAATCTAAATGGTTATATTATAATATAGATGCGAACAGTGTTATTTCACCTGTAGCTGATTAAATAACAGATAATATAAGTAAAAAATATTTTTTAATTTCATCGTTTATTAATTGTTTGACGAAGTAAAAAATTACCCACATTTGCATCACAGTTTGTATTTAGCTGTGTTTTTTACAGCATGCATATTTATTTTTATACTTTGTTATGTTTTTTATATATAAACAAATAATAATTAATTTATATTTAAAGTTAATTTATAAATCAGATAAGGTTTTATTTTTTGTATAGAGTCAAAATATTTTTATTCGCATCTGCTTCCTACCTTGTGTTCATCAATTAAAAATGTCTAACACTGAACTTTTGCATTTCAAACAATATTTATTAAAACTCGTTAACAGACTGCCACTGGAAAAGTGTTACCGAAATCTAATTTTTTTCTGGTCCTCATTTTTTTGCTGCTGTTTGCATCTGCGACCATAACGCTGGGATTCTTTTTCTCCACTTTGTTCCAAAAAGGTTGGCTTTCTTACTAAGTGTTTTAATATTGCTTTCAAGCTGTATTTTAATTTTTAGAAAATAGTTTTAAATTAAAAAAAACAAAACTTGTAGATTTAATCTGCTAAGACCAAGGTTTTTAAAAATTTAAACATTTTACCAAAGTTTAATTTTCTAAAAAAATTGCAATAAATAGTTGAATTATATCTTTCTTCAAATCAATATCTAACAAACTGCAGCAAACAGATAACTTTCAAGTTAATTTTTTTAGTAAAGTTTAAAAAAGTAATTCAGGCTTTCAACCATGTCTGTGGATTTTCTGTTTGCTGAGTTTTTCAAAAATCACACACCTTGCGAACTTCAAAATACAAAATAATATTTATCAAACTTTCCAACAGCGAACGTGGCAGCAGCGGCGGGAGGGGTGTTGTACGGACTCACGTACGTGCCCGCCTTCTTCATTGACAACAGGGAGGAGTACATCAGTTACTCCAGCCAGATCGGGTTGTCCTTCCTCTCCAATATCGCAATGACGTACGGGTGCAAGCTGCTCGGTGTGTACGAGGCAAGAGGTATGTGTGTTTTTTTTAAGTATTTTCTACTAAAAGTACACAACATTTTATGCGTGCTTTCTATTTGTTCAAAACATTTTACAAGGTATAAAATAGTTTTGATATTTTTAAACAACAATTAAAATTGTTCTACTTTCTATAGCTAAATCAAGTAGTTAAATTAGCTTCTTTAGTTTTACATCCTTAATTTTCTTGACTTATTTCAAAATAATTAAGCAACAAAAAAAATTGTTTGATTTAAAAGGAATGCAGAAAATTGTAACTGCGATATTTTTTATTTTAGGAGGCGGACTCACATGGAGCAATTTTTACAAACCACCTACAAAAGACACTGATCTGACATTCCTACATGTATGTTCAGTTTTTACATCAATTGCCAGTAATATAAATATTTTATACGATGTTATTTCATAAAACTTATAATGTTGTGTACATCACAGGTGCTGACAATGCTGTTTTTCGATTCGATTATTTACATGCTGCTGACGTTTTACTTGGAAAACGTTTTTCCCGGTCAATACGGCACTCCTCTCAGGTGGAACTTCCCGTTTAAAGTGAGCGTTGAGTTTCATAGTTATAAAATTTTTGTGTTTTCAGCAGTTCTGAAATGTTTGAAAACAGTAAGTGTTTTTTTTTAATGAAACCTTTGCATAAATTTGAACTTCAATAAAAAGTATGAATTGTTTTAAAATCCACCTTCGTATAGTTTTGTTGTATATTCTCTTCAAAAACTACATGCAACACAACAGCCATCGTACTGGCGCGGGTTGGCGAACCCGGATCAGAATTTCGAGAAGACGAAATATTCGACGAGCAGGATGGAGAGCGCGAAGAGCGGTGGAGACGTCAGCGAAAACATCGAGTTTTTCGAGGAAGAACCCACCGACAGCAAGTGCATCGTGAAAGTCAACGACTTGTCGAAGGTTTCTTTTAATTTATAATTATACATGATTAAACACTAGAGTGTTATGGAAGCATTTTTTTAAATTTGACTCACAAAACAAATTAAGTCTATATCTGCTGCTGTTTTGTATTTACGTTTTATGCTAAAATATGTTTAACATGTTAATTTTTGCATAATTGTGGTTAATTGAAAAATAAACAACTTAAGAATTTTTTTTTACAAAACACTGTTTTTCATAAATCCCGTAATTTCAATAAACAAGCACTTTTTTATTTAAATAGCTTGTAGAATAGTTAACAAGTAAAGTATGGAAAGCTTTTTTGCAAGTAGAAAATTTTGAGATCTTAATTTTCTTTTTTTAATGTTAGCAGAATACAGCCTAAAAAAGTTAACAAACAGAACAAACATAGAAAACAGAGATTTGTTTTTAGTACTGCTTTTCGTCATAAATTATTTAAAAAGGCAAAACTACTTTTTCACTTTAATGAACAAAAACTATTTTTATTTCAGTTTTGTGTTTACGTTTTGAACAAAAGTTAAAAGTTCACTTAAGTATTGCACAGTGATGATTAGTTCAAAAAGTTTGTTGATCAATAAAATTAGATTTCCTCTTAATACTGTTTCTTATAAACTCATTGACTTCAAACAATTAAAATAGTTTAATAGTTAAACTAGTTAATGAGAAAAGTTCGAAATACTTTTCTATAAATTTTTGTGTAATGGTATTGAAATATTAGTTCTATGTTTTAAACACTAGTAAATCACAGGTTAAAAGCTTAATACACAAATCAAAAATTAACTTTAGCTTGGACAAGTTTAGCTTAATTTAAATTTTTTAAGTCTTTTCAGTCTGCTAATTAAAAAGTCTACAACTAATTTTCATCTGTAATTTAATTTATAATGTGCGAAATAGCTTTGATTTATCTTAATTAACGCAATGCGTCACAAGTTAGTTTTTTTAAATATGCAAAACTACTTTTAGTATTTATCTAGTCATAAATGCGCAGGTGCTAGTTTAATATTAGTGATACTTACTACATGCACATGTCATAACATTTAACTAATTATATAAAAAGTATATTGAACGTTTGTTTTACTCTTTAACATATTTTTAAATATGTTTGTTAAACCTTTCTTTTAATGCTTTGTTATATAATTTAAAAGTGTAGGACCTTATAATTCCAATTTTTACAAACAGTACATTCAAACGGTGTTCAAAAAATTGTTGATAGTACATCACATTGTAATACTTACTAATATTCATATATTTTCTTAATAAACTGTGACTCATATGTTTAACGTGTGACAAAACTTTATTTCTTTGCAAACTAGTGCAAACACCTTTTTGTATTCTAATAGTTTATGTATCTTTTACTAAATTAAACTTTGTGTTTTATTTAAATAAAAACTAATTTGTGTAAATAGTTGATTAACACTGTAATTCAGGGTTTAACATGCGAGGTTAAACGATATATTAGTATTACATTAAATAAGGCGTCTGCAAACTACGGCCCGTCATGTATTTTTTAATTTGTTGATAACGACTTGTGCTAAATAAGAAAATAGAGCGTTTTTATAGAAAAATAATTACAAATGCGCTTTTAATTTGGTTATTATTAGTCGTTAGTGCTATTTAAAGATCATTTCAAGACTTTAAAAAAAAAAAAGAATTTTAGTATAAATTCTAATTTTTTTTTTTTAAATTGTCTCCTTACTAACAAAAACTACCCATTTCTTTATTTAAAGTGCATATTTTATTCAAAAGCACTTTGTTATTTTACATTAAAAAACCCGCAGACGTTCAAACTGGCGCACGGGAAGACGAAGAAGGCAGTGCGTCAGCTCAACTTCAACATGTACGAGAACGAGATATTCGTGTTATTAGGTCACAACGGGGCGGGAAAGACCACCACCATGTCCATGCTGACCGGCTTCATACCGTGCACTTCGGGCGACGCCATCATAAACGGCCACTCCATAAGGACGAACATCAATGGGGTGCGGACCTCGATGGGCTTGTGCCCGCAGTTCAACATTTTGTTCAGCAGTTTGACAGTCGACGAGCATTTCTACTTTTTTTCCAGGGTTGGTGTTTAGCTAGTTAAGAATTTATTATTTTTTTTATTTGCTCATAATTTCCTTTAGACAGCTCAACATATTTTTTATAAATAAATTACATTGACCCTTTTTTAAAACGTTCAAATGCAAGCTATATTCTTTATTCAATATTATATTATATATAATTACTACATTCCATACAGTTTGCTATTTACTTGAAAAATCTTGTGTTTTTTCACTTAAATAGGTTTAGTATTAAGCTGAAGTGTAAGTATCGTAGTTTTCATTTAAACTTTAACGTCTTTATAAAATTATAATGTTGAAAAAAAATATACAAAAAAAGCGAATAATTTTAACATTAAAAGAGATAACAGTTTTGATAAATTATATACACAGCTGAAAGGTTTGAATGACAAGGAGTCGAAGGCGGAGAGCAAAAAGATGCAAGAAAGCTTGGACTTGACCGAGAAGAAGAACTTTCAATCCCATCAGCTTTCTGGCGGCATGAAACGAAAGTTGTCTGTGGGAATTGCACTCTGCGCTGGATCAAAGGTAAAAATAACTTGTTAGAATTTAAATCAGTTTTGATAGTTTATTTCATTTTATCCTAGTACATTTTTATTTTTATAAATGAAGTTTTGAATAAACTAGGATGAAAAAACAACTTACTTTTTTTATTTCATACATGCGTTGTTTGATTTATGCGTTTTTTAAACCGACAAATTGTTAATACAGTGAATGGTACTCGATGAGCTGAATTGTAAATTCACATTCGTATTAAGTGTATTTCGGCAAAATACTTAATTTGCAAATCAACTTTTCACCATTACTGTAGTACGTGATATTGGACGAGCCGACATCGGGCATGGATCCGTCGGCGAGGAGGGAACTGTGGGAAGTTCTGGAGCATTACAAGAACCAGTGCACAATTTTGTTGACCACCCACTACATGGACGAGGCCGACTATCTCGGCAACAGGATCGCCATCATGAACAAGGGAAAAATCAGGTGCTCCGGTGAGTTCAGTTGTGTATGTTTTGTTAATTTATTTGAATAATAACATAAATGAGTGTTTCTGTGTGGTATGTTTGTAAAACTCAAAATATGATAATGAAGCAAAAGAGAAATAGTTGGTAAAATATATTTATATATTACACTGTTACTAAATCTTTAATAAATTTTAAATTTCTGTTTAAATGATTAGTTTTGTTATTAATATTCTATTTTAAAGTAAATTACGCTACTTAACATTATTATTAAAATATTATTAAACTTATTTAGATAACCTAATTACTTTATCCGAGTACTTAATTTATATTTTTTATGATTTTTATAGGATCACCACTTTTTCTCAAGAACAAATTTGGGGTTGGATATCATGTTGTTTTAACCAAGTTACCGCATTGTGATGTTGAAAAGGTATTATTAAATATTTGTTATTAGACACATATTTTTAATTACTGCAGCACTAAAATTTAAACATGAATATTTTTGTTTAAAAAACGATAAAATGATTAGAAAACTAAAAGATAAGCATATGTTAAATATATTTTTGTTTAGTTAGGGCTACAAGAAGAAAACAAAAGCTTAAATTAAATAGAAATAGTTTCTTCGAATGTACAGTTTTTTTTTAAATTTAGTTGGTAGTTTATTGTCGTAGTTTAAGATTTTTATTTACAACAATTTCATTTTAATTGAAAATAATTTTTTCAAATAGCTCCATTTGAATATTTACTTTTTTTTGTCAAATGAAAAAGCTTTCAAAAGTTATAATGCTTGGGTATGCTTTTTTAGGCTGTATTTAACATCAATTGAATAACTTATTAAGTTTTCTTATTGATATTTAAAATCAACACACAAATATTATTCAAGTTGAAATCGGTGTTCACGAGTCACGTCAGTGAAGCGGTTCTCGAGAAACAGGCGGGAGCCGAACTGTCGTTTCTCCTCCCCTTCAACACGTCATCGGCTTTTCCCGCGCTTTTTAAAACACTTGACGATCAGCAGCACGAGCTGGCCATCAGCGGGTACGGCGCCACAATAACCACACTCGAAGAAGTTTTTCTCAGGTTTGTTTTAGTAAATTGTTTTTTTGTCAAGTTTATCTACAGTTTAAAAACAATGGTGTATTAAAAATTATCTGACATGTTTTAAAGGTTTAATCTATGTTTGTACTTACAGCTTTATTTTACCAACAAAACGCGCGTAAAACACTTTCAAATAAGTTTTATCCACAATTGAAATACTTAATCTTATAATAGAAATGATCAGGCACGTTTTAATGTTTAGATTTAAATTTTGGATCAATACTTCTTTAAGTTTTTTTTGATAAGATAAGAATATCTGCTTTTTAATCAAAGAAAAATTTTTCTTATGTGTTAAAATTTTATCTGTGGTTTAACAAATAACTAAAAATTAGCGGATAATCAAAAGTCTAGATTGTATATCAATATGGTTTTTAATTGTTATACGAAGGTTAACTGATAATATAAATGTATCTTGTTTTTAACCAAAATAAAGTTGACATTATTAAAAACACTTGCAGACAAACAACTAAACACTCCATTGATATATTTTAAATTTGTATAACAATAAATTTAAGTTTAGCAGTGTTTGTTAATTTATTGGTCTAAATACTTTCAACATCAGAGTTTTATTGAGTTTTTGTAAAATATTCTTTTTAACTAATTTAATTAGTTTCAGGGTTCGTGCGCGTCAGGCTAAATCAGGCTAAGTCAGGCTAAATCAGTTTTTTTGAAAAAAGTTGAAAAACGTCAGGCTAAATCAGTTTTTTTATTTTAAAGTTTGATAATCTCAGTTTTTCTCAGTTCAAATGCTTGAAAATTTTTGATTAGAAAAAATTGAGAAATCTTTTTAAGATCAAATTGAAATGTGAATATATTTCTAAACAAAGATTTAGTTTTTAAATACCAATTCAGTAAGAAACACATTCTACGTTTAAAATTTATTCGCATGACGACGTTTCGACTTTCAATAAGTCATTATCAACAAATTACTGTGCAAAAATAAATAAAATTAGTGATAAACAACTAAGTATACAAAAACAAATTTCTAAGTGATACATTATATAAAAATTTTATAAATTAAGATTATAAACTCTAATACAAAAAAAAACATTTTACATAAGTACTAACAAATTGTTACACTAATATATATCAAACTAATCAAAAATTCTTAATGTATGGGTAATACCCGGTTTAATTAATTGTTTATTTAAAATTGGATTATAGCGTTTAATTAGTAGAGCTTCACTTATTAGGGTCTCAAATTTATTTCTACATTCTTTCAAAATTCCAAAATTATTAGCAGTTATTTTTTCATTTTTACAAACATTACAATTGCTAATATGGTCCGATACCGATGTTTTGCCCTTTAAATGTTCTTTAATTCTTTCTACTAATGGTCGTGAAGTGAATCCAATATATTGGATACTCTTATCATAAGAGCATTTGTACTCATAGACCACGTTTGATTTTAATTCATGGGGTGTCTTATCTTTATTACTAAAGTAATTGCTTACTTTTGTTGTGGTAAAAATTACTTTGAATTCTTCGATGTAGTTGTTTAGAAGCTTTTCTAGTTTCTTTTTATACTCGATACTAGGTTTTCCAATATAAGGTACCTTTACAACATTTTTGAAGTCTGAGTTACTTAGTTTTTGTTTAGTGCAGTCTTTATTAATATCAAGAGATCTTTCAATTATATCATCAACAAATTTCTTTGGATATCCATTCTTAAAGAACTTTTCTTTTAAGCTTGTGATTTCTTGTTTGTAAATGTTATGCGTAGAAGCTATAACTCTCGCTCTGTTTACAAACCACAGTATTAGAGCTCTTTTCCATTTAATTGGTGCCACTGCACTAAAATTTAAAATGACATCTGTATCAATTTCTTTTTTATGTACCTTTGTTGTTATTTCCTCTCTCTTTAGTTTGATATTAATGTCCAAAAATGGGAGTTCGTTTCCACCTAATTCATATGTGAAGCTGATAGACTTGTGTAGTTTATTTAACTTTTTGTGGAATTTTTCGAATGAGACATCTTTTCGGAAGATACAGAATATGTCGTCGACATATCGAAGGTATAAAACTGGATTATTTTCATCTTCGGTGTTAAAGAGACTTTTTTCCAATGTTCCCATAAAATAATTTGCTATAGTAGGCGCTAATGGGTTTCCCATGCTTACGCCATCTATTTGTGTATATAATTGCTTATTATATTGGAACAAACCTCCAGTAACAGACTTTAAAAGATTTAACATATTTGATTGTGGTATGGTACTATCACGTACTCCATTTGCAATCATCTGTAGAGTTTCATTTAGTGGTACATTAGTAAATAGTGAGACTACGTCAAAGCTTATGCAGTAATCACCGTCTTTTCGTTCATATTTAGAAAGTTTTTCTAGAAACTCTTTGTTGTTTTCCACACAATATTGTTTTGGGATATGATGTTTGATTGTTACATCCAGATATTTAGCTAATTTATATGACGGTGTGTTTAGCATTGATACGATAGGTCTCAATGGGTAATCTGTTTTATGGACTTTACACGTGCCATATAACTTGCCCGTCGAGTTGCCACCTGTAATTAGGTTGTTATATGTCTTTTTATCTATAAAAGGTTTAAGGTTTTGTTTTATCATTGCTCTTATATGTTCTATTCTTCTTACTAGGGGGTGTCTGGAGTTTTTCCTTTTGTCCTTTTCTACTAATTTGAATTTAGTTTTATCTTCAACAATAGAATTGAGCTTATTCAGATAATCATCTTTAGACATTAAGCAAATTCCGTTACCTTTGTCATATTTTACGATTTTAATATTTGTTTTATTTTTTAGATTTAAAAGAGAATTTTAATTCTCTCTTTTAAATCTAAAAAATAAAACAAATATTAAAATCGTAAAATATGACAAAGGTAACGGAATTTGCTTAATGTCTAAAGATGATTATCTGAATAAGCTCAATTCTATTGTTGAAGATAAAACTAAATTCAAATTAGTAGAAAAGGACAAAAGGAAAAACTCCAGACACCCCCTAGTAAGAAGAATAGAACATATAAGAGAAATGATAAAACAAAACCTTAAACCTTTTATAGATAAAAAGACATATAACAACCTAATTACAGGTGGCAACTCGACGGGCAAGTTATATGGCACGTGTAAAGTCCATAAAACAGATTACCCATTGAGACCTATCGTATCAATGCTAAACACACCGTCATATAAATTAGCTAAATATCTGGATGTAACAATCAAACATCATATCCCAAAACAATATTGTGTGGAAAACAACAAAGAGTTTCTAGAAAAACTTTCTAAATATGAACGAAAAGACGGTGATTACTGCATAAGCTTTGACGTAGTCTCACTATTTACTAATGTACCACTAAATGAAACTCTACAGATGATTGCAAATGGAGTACGTGATAGTACCATACCACAATCAAATATGTTAAATCTTTTAAAGTCTGTTACTGGAGGTTTGTTCCAATATAATAAGCAATTATATACACAAACAGATGGCGTAAGCATGGGAAACCCATTAGCGCCTACTATAGCAAATTATTTTATGGGAACATTGGAAAAAAGTCTCTTTAACACCGAAGATGAAAATAATCCAGTTTTATACCTTCGATATGTCGACGACATATTCTGTATCTTCCAAAAGATGTCTCATTCGAAAAATTCCACAAAAAGTTAAATAAACTACACAAGTCTATCAGCTTCACATATGAATTAGGTGGAAACGAACTCCCATTTTTGGACATTAATATCAAACTAAAGAGAGAGGAAATAACAACAAAGGTACATAAAAAAGAAATTGATACAGATGTCATTTTAAATTTTAGTGCAGTGGCACCAATTAAATGGAAAAGAGCTCTAATACTGTGGTTTGTAAACAGAGCGAGAGTTATAGCTTCTACGCATAACATTTACAAACAAGAAATCACAAGCTTAAAAGAAAAGTTCTTTAAGAATGGATATCCAAAGAAATTTGTTGATGATATAATTGAAAGATCTCTTGATATTAATAAAGACTGCACTAAACAAAAACTAAGTAACTCAGACTTCAAAAATGTTGTAAAGGTACCTTATATTGGAAAACCTAGTATCGAGTATAAAAAGAAACTAGAAAAGCTTCTAAACAACTACATCGAAGAATTCAAAGTAATTTTTACCACAACAAAAGTAAGCAATTACTTTAGTAATAAAGATAAGACACCCCATGAATTAAAATCAAACGTGGTCTATGAGTACAAATGCTCTTATGATAAGAGTATCCAATATATTGGATTCACTTCACGACCATTAGTAGAAAGAATTAAAGAACATTTAAAGGGCAAAACATCGGTATCGGACCATATTAGCAATTGTAATGTTTGTAAAAATGAAAAAATAACTGCTAATAATTTTGGAATTTTGAAAGAATGTAGAAATAAATTTGAGACCCTAATAAGTGAAGCTCTACTAATTAAACGCTATAATCCAATTTTAAATAAACAATTAATTAAACCGGGTATTACCCATACATTAAGAATTTTTGATTAGTTTGATATATATTAGTGTAACAATTTGTTAGTACTTATGTAAAATGTTTTTTTTTGTATTAGAGTTTATAATCTTAATTTATAAAATTTTTATATAATGTATCACTTAGAAATTTGTTTTTGTATACTTAGTTGTTTATCACTAATTTTATTTATTTTTGCACAGTAATTTGTTGATAATGACTTATTGAAAGTCGAAACGTCGTCATGCGAATAAATTTTAAACGTAGAATGTGTTTCTTACTGAATTGGTATTTAAAAACTCCAGTATCCCCACCTGTTTTTTAAAGATTTAGTTATTAAAGACAAAATCAGTCAATATTTGTAAATATAAATGCTTAAGACCTTTTGTTGAATATCTAAAAAGTTTTTAAGAATGTTCATTATTTTGTTTTGAGTAGATTATATACGTCATAATTATGAAACTTCATAAAAAAAATACAGTTTAACATTACAATTTAGTTCAACAACTTAGCTGTTTGTTTGAATTTGTTTACGTCAGCTATGTTATTTAGAGCTTAGTTAGTTGCACTGTTTTAATTTCTAATTTAAAGGCACTATACCAAATACCATAAAACTCTTAGCAGTTTATTCATTTGTTTTACTGTTTGTTTAAAGTTATAAGAGATATTCACAACACTAAAACTTAGCTTTAAGATATAAGTACTAAGTTTTGTGGGATTACAAATTTTAGGTATAATTAATTTTTCTTTACAAAAACAACACATTAAGGGTTTTTTTTATTTAAGTGTAAGCTTTTTAAATCCGATACGACGTCAACAATCACTGTATTTATTTAGATTTTAGGATCTATAATTATGTATCACTTTAAGTATTAGTCAAAATACTATAATAAACATTTTTGCTTATTTTATATCTTAATTCTCGTGTAAGCGTTTCATTTTAAATTTTAATAAAACACGACAATGCACGGGGTATAAGGGGGTCAAATCACCTTTTTTACAATTTAGTCTTATTTTATTGAGTTGTAATTAAGCTATGAGTTGCTTTTTGCAGATTTTTAATGCTCAAAATATTTTTGAGATAAAGCTTGTTGAAGTCAGAGACTACAATAGTAGTAATCAAGTAGTTACCAATACCTAAATTGACTTCTAAAGGGGATTTTCCTTACTTTGAAAAAATGTCAGGCTAAATTGTTCTCAGTCAGGCTAAATGAAAAAAATTTCGCGCACGAACCCTGTAGTTTACTTCAGCTACTTTATTTTAAACTGACTTTGATATTCCTTTAATAAAATAACTAATTTAACTACAGCAAAGTTTAATAGGTTCGTGAATAAAATAAAAAGTTTAATAGCAAGTTAATAAGATAAACAACTTTACAACTTAGTTTTGTTAAATTTAAAAAATTGTATTTAAAACTAATTACAAGTTTACGAAAGCTTTCCGTATTTTCATATGTCTTATAGCAGGGTTTCCAAAACTTATTTTCATAATCACCAACTCGGCAGAACTTTAAATAATCACCCCTTTAATAGTTTTTTACTAACAAAATGTTGTTATTAAATACACTTTGAATTGTTTTAATTTTTTTTTGATTAAATAAGAATATCTTATATTAACGGAAGTGATATTTTTCTTATATAATGCGTGTAATCTAAGAGTATATAGTGTGTTGTTTTATAACTAGAATTATTTTTTTACATTTATAATACAGTAGATACATCTTAAAAATAATTATTAATTAGCTAATATATACAAGTATTTGACTAAATAAAAGTTGAGTAACATAAATTTACTAGACTTTTTTTTGTTAGATACCCTTAAAATTGGAAACTTATATGTTTTTCTATTTTGTTAGGGACAAAAAAAAATCTCAAAGTAAATTTTGTTCCAAGATTAAAATTTATACAAGTTAAGTCAGTTTTTTTTTAAACACTCGTAAATGTAAAAAGCAATTAAAGTTCTTTAAACACTAGTAATAGACGCGTTAGTTGAGCGGAGCGAAATCTAGTGCTTCAGTTTTTGTTTGTTTGTATAAATTAGATTTACCGTTCGGTTTCTAGAAGCACTCGAAATTGTACATTTATACATTGAAAAAAACATCAACGGTTATCTGGAGTTGAAAAAGATCATCCGAAGCGTTGACTGCTAATACAGTAGGATGGTGATGATAAATTTGAAAAAAATATTTGACTAATCTTTTTATAAAAAGTTTTATACTGAACCTCAAACACTTTTATGTAGAGTTAACGAAGACGGCGGAGATACGAGTTCTGAGCACGAGGTGGCGTTGTCTTCTCCCGACCCAATCAGAAAGACTTCTCACTCGTCGCAGAACCAATCAAACAACAAGAACGCCGTTCTGCCGTCCGCGGCTGCAGCGAACGGAAACGGAAACTCGAATAAGGATCAGGAGCTGATGTCCGTCGGTTCTGCGCCTTGTGAGTTGTAAAGTGAAATAAAAATGTTTTAAATGCAATTTGATTAAGTAAGAAAAAAGATGGTGTTTTTTGTTTCTTTGTGTGTTATTCCTTATTTGTTTGTTAGTAATTAGATGGTGTTTGCAATCGATTAGTTACATAAACAGTGAAGCTATTTTTAGTTTTAGTTCAACTTGTGGTTACTAGTTGACACAAACAAACAAAAAACATGAAAATTAAAAATATTTTTTCAAAGGTTTTATGAAAGAATTTTTATATTTTAGCAAAAGTCAAAATTAGTTTAATTATAAATTTATAACATTTGCCTGAGTATGGTCGTTTAAACGACAATTTTTTTCATACTAATAACGTATATAAGTTATAGAGATTTTTACGTACTGATTCAAAATAGTTTTGTAACATTTTAAACTTTATCAGCTCTACTATTATCTGGCTACGAATTCAATCAAGGAGCTGTTTTGTGGGGCCAGCAATTCTCGTCTTTGTTTCTAAAGAGATGGATTCATTTTAAGCGAAACTACAAGGTAAATGTTTTCTGGTTATTAGGGTATAATGTTTAGACTATAAATTAATAAAATATTGCAAAGATAACAGAATGTAACGACATTTAAACAAACTTTATATTTACAACATAACTGAAATTTAAATTTAATGATAAGAACTGTGATCGTATCACAAACTTATTTAGTTCTTGAATTTTACTACAACAATAGTAATAATGTTTTTTTTATGTTTCTTGTATCCAAAAAGACATTAATGGTACTTTAATTAAGTTAAAAAAGTCTTTAGAACTTTTAGGTATGCTCAATTTTAAAATTATTTTATTGATCATGTAGTAATAAAATGATATAAGTGCATTTTTAATAGAATTTAAACAATATAAATATTGTGACAGGTCGCCATCGCTCAGATTCTAGTTCCTGTTTTTTTCACTGCGCTTGCCATCATCAATGCAAAGATAGATGTTTTTGAATTCGAAAACACGCCTTTTTGTTAGTTGTTTTTTCAATACTTTCAGTGTTAGTTTTGTTTATAGAAAAAATCCTTGTAAATTAGTATTGTTGATAAAACCCATAATTTATTTATTCATGTGAAACGCCATCATTTATATTATTTCATTTGTTTGATTTATTTAGCACTCTCTTTGGACGCTTATGACGAAACGACAGTTGTTTATTCAAATAACGGTGCTGATGAGCTTGCTAAAAGTTATTCTGATCAATTTAGTGAGTTTTGTTTGTACTTCAATGTAACAAATATTGTTTTTAAAATAACTTACTAGCAATTTTAAATGACTTTTTTTCTGTTTGCTCTAAAATAAAACTTTTTAAAGTTGTACTCACAAATTAAAGTTTTTTTCTTTTACTTAAAAAATTTTAAGTATTACTATTGCAAGCAGTCTAACTCTTACATGTTAACATAGTTTAGTTATAACTTTTAAATTTTTTGTTTTTTTGATGAAATCCTTTTTACATGCACATTTTAAATTAGAACCGAATCACATTCCTCTGTTAGCTGAAGACGCCGATTTAAAGCTGATGGAAGAAAAAAATATCACGAATGACTTTACACAGTTATATTTAATCGCTGGAACCATGAACAAAAGTACATTTTTTAATGAATTTTTTATTATCTAATATTTGAATTTTATAAATATTTGTCTAAAGTATTAGTTTGTGCTACAAAGATAGTATACTTAAGTAGTTTATTGAACAAAAAATCAAAAAAAAAAACGAAAAATTGCTTAATAATTTTTTGGTTCAAGGACCTGGGTACACAA
This sequence comes from Thalia democratica, assembly GCF_965202585.1. NCBI lineage: Eukaryota > Metazoa > Chordata > Thaliacea > Salpida > Salpidae > Thalia > Thalia democratica. The sequence goes on along the minus strand of NC_139169.1, from coordinate 58,288,674 downwards.
AAAGACCTCTCGGTCATCGAGTTGAATAAGTTTAAGTGTTTTTTTTAAGTGTAAAGTGTTTCTAAAATTAAAAAAGGAACTATGAAAACGGAGTTAGTTGCTAATTTTTTTAAAGAATATTTAAAAGGGTATACTAACTTAAGATTGTTTTGTTGCAAAGTTGCCACACACTCAGGCTTGGTTGAATTTTTTTCCAGTATAATTCAGGCTAGTTTCGATGTCTGTCTTTAATCTTAGACTAGTTTTTTTCTTAAATTTTTAAAAAAGTATTTAAGTTCTTTTTTTTTTTGGTAGTTCTAGGTATTAAAGCTTGATTTACATTATTTTTTCAAGTTCATACTAATTTTTTTTGTTTCAGTTTTCTGATTAAATCAGGCCAGTTTTAGGCTAGTTTTTTGTCTACCAGACTGGCTTTTTTTGTCTCAAATAGTGGCAACCCTGTTACTGAAATAAGTTTGAGAGTGCTTAGCTGTCTTTACAAAAACTTTTATACAATATTTTCAACTCATCGGCACGTTTAAGATTTCTTTGCAGTTTTAATTTTATTTTTTTGTCAACCACCAAGAAATAAAATGATCATAATAATGAGTGTATAATGTATAAGTTGAAATATTCAAATAAACCAACCACAAAACAGCAGCCGACGACAGAGTGTTTGCCGAAGCACTTTACAACGCGGAGGCCTTCCACGTGGCAGCCACCAGTCTTATGTACATGGACCAGGCATACATCAGGTACACATCTAATAGGAACAACTTCAACTTACAAGTAGTCAACTGGCCTCTACCCAGGCAGGTTGATAACAAGGTTGAAGCGTTGTCGATCAGGTGAGATTAAAAAAAAAACTCTGAGCTTGATTTTGGTGTTTTAAAAAAGTATAAAATAATACTGTTAAGTTTTTGTGATATAAAACAGAGAAAAAATTAGAAAAAAAATGTAACTTATGTTCAATGGTAAGTTTGTGTTCTAACCACGTAATAGTTTTTTTTTTAATAATTTTTTTAAATTACCGTTTTAATTTAGAAAAAACGTTCTTATTTATTATCGTTTTCTTTAGTTTAATAAACTTAACAAAAGTAGTTATATAACATATGACAAAACAAAACCTTTCTTACAATTAAATGTAATTTTTCTTAGCACACTGACGGGCTTCCTGGTGGCGTTCAACTTGGTGTTGGGTTTGTCGTTTTTGAGCGCCTCCTTCGCCACCCTCATCGTGAACGAGCGCAGCGAGGGAGCCGCTCTCCTGCAGAGGCTCACCGGAGTCAGCCCCATCATATTCTGGCTGTCCGCGTTCGCCTTCGATCTCATAAACTTTCTCGTTCCCTGCCTCATCACCATTGTGAGTTTGTTGCAAGATTTTTTAAGGTTAATAAAAAAAGGTAAAGCTTAACAGTTTGTGCAGTTTTGTAATTGAAATTGTTTAGTATATTAAAAGAATTTATTAATAAAAAATACCTCGAACAAAGAAATGAAAACAGTCGATAATTCTAGTGAGCAAAGAATTTAATATTTTCCAAATTAACAAAAAAAAACAACAAAGTTCATGAGATGTTAAAATACAGTTTTGTAATTTAAATTTTGTAATGGAGAAATTATCAACTCAAAAATTAACCCCAACCAATAAACAGTTGATAATATTGGTGAGTCAAGTTGATGAGTACGTTGCCAACTTGCACGTTCTGATTCTCGTCTTCCTATTGTACATCACTTGCATGCTGCCATTCACCTACGTACTGTCCTTCTTCTTCGACGAGGCGTCCACCGCAGTGGTCAGGTTGACAATTTTCAACGTCATTTCCGGCCTCGCCAGCCTCATAACCATACAAGTTCTCAATTTGCTGCGTCAGTTTCTATTTTTTGTTTTTTCGAGATAGAATAGTGTATAAAAGCTTTTTTTTTATGTATAAAAAAATGATGCTGATTCTTTTTAACTTGCTTTTTTTGACAAAAGTGTTTAATATAAATATAGGTTCGTAAATTTAATAACTTATTAAGATACTTTCAGTTATTAGTAACTTATGAGTTTAAATTTTTATAGTGCGTACCGTTTTAAAGCTTAACAGATTATTTTATTACCATGTTCTACTTATCATTTTTATTGTTAATCATTTTGATAATTCTTTAGAATTCACGGAAACTGTGAAGGTGTTGGAATTTTTCTTCTACTTGTTGCCACAGTTCAACATTGGAACTGCATTCCAGGACGTTTACACGAATTACAAGTACATTGAAGTTTGCAAGAAAGACGAACTGAGTGAGGAAATTTGCAAGGCTTCAGGTACATTTCGAAGAACATTTGTCTCTGCAATTTAGTCGTATAGTTTGTGCTGATTTGAAAATAAGTTTATTCTTCTGTTAAAAATTTCCCATACTGATAATGACAGTTCAGTGATTTCGTTATGTTAAGTTATTTTCTTCACTAGTCACTTTCGTCAAAAAAAAACGTTTTGTCAAGTTCAATGTGATAACAACAATTTTTTTATTTACTATTCTTTTACCTTGTTAGTAATTTTAGATTCGTATTTTTAATACCTGAAATTCCTTAGGCTATTTTGATACTTTTAATAGCTTCCTACAGTTTCAGCCCTATCTAAAATTTGTTTTCTATTTTATTAAAATGGTGACAACCGTGTTGAAATTAAGTCAAAAAATTTTGATTAAAATTTTAGCATATTTTATCTCCTTTTCAAGCACGCATAAAAAACCCTTACTTAATTTGTTAGTTTTAAAAGCTATAGTATTTAGATTATTTAGAAAACACTTAACTTTATGTGCAAACTTAACAGTTTCAACAATATTTATTTTAGTTGATTTTAAGAGAGCAACCTTGTTTAAAACATTGAAGTATAGCAGTCATGTTAACTTTTCATTTAAATATTATCTGAACAAGTGGTTTTGCAGATATCATCTACCAGGAAAGCTACTTGTCGACAAGCAAGCCGGGAGTTGGCAAGAATTTGCTGTACATGCTGCTGATATCTTGCCTGTCGTGGATAATATTAGCTTTCATCGAGTACAATCTCTTGTATTTGGCAATCAACAAGGTTCGCACGCTGACCGGTGTCAATTCATTGGTAAGTAGTAAGGTTGGTGTAAAAGTTAAGTTTTAAACTCAAAAAGTTTAAATTTGTGCACCACATGTTTAAGAAACTGAAATAAAATCTTATTATACATAAGTTGTCGAAAATTCCACAGTTTTTGAACTTAAACTTGATTTGAAACCATACCGAATACAAAAATTATTTACACTTACTTCTTATGAAATACAAGCCAAAAGCAAACATTATAAAGCAATACAACCTTTAAAATTTTTTGTTGTGTCTCTTATTCTACTATTTTCAGGTAACCAACTATTTTTAACCTAAAATTGATTTTAAATTGTAACAAACATATATAAACTTATATCAAACTAAATACAAGTTAAAACTAAACATTATAAAACAATACAAGTTTCCAAATTATTTTATTTTTATTCCAAATCTCAGGTAAGATCATCTTCATCGGCAGCTCCGGAAGACGAAGATGTCGTTGAGGAGAGAAGAAGAATCAGCGAAATGAATTTGCAAGAAAAAGACAATTCAATCACAGACAGGCTCGTCGTTAAAAACCTCACTAAGGTTATTTGAATTTAACAGTTTTTTGTCTCATAGAAAAAGTATTACAGGCTGATTTTTCCGTAATAAAAAAGTTTTCAATAGTTTAATTAATAATTTTTTCAAATACAAAACCATATAATATATTTTATGATTTCACGGTTGTAACAAATTTTATATCAGGTCTACCAGAAGCAAGTGAGGTCGAAGGACGAAGAGAAGTTGAGCAAAAAAGAAAAGAAGAAGGCTTTCATGGCGGTGGACCACATAACGTTCGGGGTTCCGAAGGCCGAGTGCTTCGGACTACTGGGAGTGAACGGCGCCGGCAAAACCACCACCTTCAAAATGCTCACCGGCGATTACAGGGCGACCGAAGGCAACGCGTTTCTCACCTACCCGCCGCCCGGCTTTAACATAAAAGACAACCTGAACAGAGTGAGCTGATAATTTATTTATTAAGAAGTTGTATCAGATTTACTTATAAACATATATTGAATGAAAAGTGATTTTTCTTTTTATATTAATTACTTTGTTAGTTTCAACGCCACATCGGGTACTGCCCGCAGTTTTCCGCTCTGATCGACCAGATGACCGGGGAAGAGACGCTCGTGATGTTCTCTCGATTGAGGGGAATACCGGAAGTGCACATAAGCGAAGTGATAAAGCAGCTGGCCAACATGCTGGGATTCACCCAGTACATCAATGTACCGTGCGGCACTTACAGGTATAAACATGATCATTATCAAAAGGTGCTATAAATTTATAAATACCAAAGAGTTATAAAAAAAATTAATATGTTCTATATTCTCTCATGTTATCCTTAGAACTAAATAAGAAAAGCTAATCATTTGTTGCTAAACATTATTACGAGAAATTATTTGACTTTAAGAAATAAAAGTAAAGTTTAAGATTTTAAAATTACCTAATAATTTTTCTCAACTTCCAACTAAAGCGCAACTAAACTTTCTGAGTTCTTTTTCAACTATTTAATGTTATTTCAACTTAATTTTATACAGCGGGGGGAACAAACGGAAGCTTTCTATCGCAATTTCATTGGTCGGATCGCCTCCCCTCCTTCTGCTCGATGAGCCCTCTTGTGGTATGGACCCGCAAGCGAGAAGGGACATGTGGGACGTGATAAGCGAAGTGAGGAAATCGGGAAAATCCATCGTCATCACCACCCACAGGTTTCAATGTTGAAAAATAATTAAAAATCATATGTTAATCTTAAAAAATATATAAAATTCATAATTACTTCGAACTGTGTTTGTATCTAATAAATAGATTTATTATATTACATAGTAAAAAAGAATATTAACTGTTTTAATACAGAACTAGATGTTTTTCATGTTTAATTCTATCATGAAGAATTAATATATAAAATTAATTAATGTGTTTAAATATGTTCTCAACATGTTTTAAAGGTAACTGATTACTGAACATTATTATTAAAAAACTGAACAGCATGGAAGAATGTGAAGCTTTATGCACAAGACTTGCCATCATGGTCAACGGAAAAATCCTGAAGATTGGCAACTCGCAGCACCTGAAGAACAGGTTTGGAAAAGGGTACAATTTGGAACTTTCGACCCACGGATTCACCAAAGACCAAGTTCAAAACATCATGAGGGAAGTGCTGCAGCGATTTTCAGGTAATTAAATGTTAAAATTGTTTTTCTGTATTAGTTAAATTTATTTTTCATCTTAAGTTTTCGATCAAAGTTATAATTTTTAATTGTAAAGGTTTGTTTTACGTTTTTCGGGTAAAGATTTTCTATCGAAGTGGTTTATTTTTATCCTTATAATTTATAGTAACTTTGATATTAGTTTTCTAAACTAATAAAGTGTTAACTTGTATGTATTTTTACAATTAACTTGAATTCTCTTAAAAGCTTATAAGTTAAGAGTTTTGTTTGAATTGTTTTAGGTTCAAAGTTCAAGGATTCTTACAACAACTCTTTGCTGTTTGACATTTCGCAATTTGATTCTGAAGGTAAAGAAAGAGGATTGGCACAAGTTAGTTTCATAAAATTACATTTTTATAAATTCTTTTATAGAAGTACAGCTAATATTTTAATTTATTTGCAGATCAGTTTTAAATGTGTTGGTAATAGTGTTAGTTTTTATTAAGAGTATTTTATTTCAAAATATTTGTTTTTATATAATTTAATCATAAATTAATTCAAACTAATACTACAAGTTTTTATTGAAACTAAAGGAAACATTTTTTTTCAGACCGGCAATAAGTCTTTATTACTGTTCAGAAAATAATTATCGTTTGTTTTCACAGGCTTTCGAAATAATGGAACAGGTGAAAGTAGAGTTGGGAGTTGAGAAATACACACTGACCCAAACTTCGCTGGAACAAGTGTTTCTCAATCTGACCAAGTACAAAAGTAAAACCGTGGAAAGCAACGAAGTTGTTGAAGTTGATGAATATTTGGTCTGAGTTTCAAAATAGTTAATGTTTTCATATCCAGTAAATATTTTAAAATCTTCGTCCAATATTTTTTGAATTTTTTCTAATTTCTTTAATTTATTCATATCTAATATTTAGGCCGTACTTTTAAACAAACTTATTCAATTCAATTTGACTTTTTTCGTTCAATGTTGTTCTGAATTTCATGACATATTTAATTTTTATTTGTAATTTCTATATGTTGACCGTAGTTTTTCTTTTTATAGGTTTTTTGCCATGAAATTTGTTAACATTTTTAGGCACTGTAAATAGATTTGAAATTTTCTACACAGCTACTATTTACGAAAAATCATATACACTTTTTCAAACTCATTTTACACAAACTTTACTGCAGTATTGAAATACCTTTAAATATATTTTTTTTTAATTATGTTGCAATATTAAAACAGTACTTAAAGAGTATTTTGCTGCTGTGTTGCTTAGTTTATTGCACTGTATATGTAGAATTTTTATTTTCAAAAAAAGTTTTTATTCGTTACTAAATAAATTTAAAAAAATTCTTTAATTTTTCACTAATTGTTGTGGACTTAAACGTGTTCTTAGTCAGTTTTTTTTAAGTGTTGATATAACTATCACAGGAAAATAGGAATTTAAGTAAGGTTACCTCTTTATGCAGTTATAAGTTTGTTTCTGATTATAACAAAAAGTTAGCTTATAAAACATTTGTTAAAACATACAATTACTTTATTAAACACAAATTTAAGGTTTGTTTAACTTGTTTTTTATACAAAGTGCAGTACGATTACCGATAATGTACCATTTTTTATAGATTCGGCTGAGGCATGCAATAAATTTAAAGTATAAATAGAACTCAAAAAAATTTTAATTGTTTTTATTCATGGCATAAAACGAAAAAAAAACATTAGAAAACAAGATCCTTATACGGTTATAGTAAACAAAGCAAAATTATTTAAAGAAATGTCTAGTGTCTATAAAAATAAACTTAAATAGATCGTATGTTTAAGTAAATAATTAGACATTCGCTTTTATGTTAAAAGTGTAAAACTGTAAGGTACGCTACACACTTAAGATTCGCCTATTTTATAAGAATCAACGTGCGTAGCTTATCAATTTAACTCTAGGGTACAGTGTTCATCTTTAGAGTTGTTTAGTTGATAAACTGTTAAAGTTGGTAGCTCTAATCATTTTACGAGGTCAATTTAGCAAGTTAAACAAAAATCTGTATATTAGACTTTTTGTTGTTATAATTGAACCTTATATACAGTGCTCAATAGTTTATATTCAATGAAGAGGGAATTATATATATTGTGGAATTAAAAAATAACATAGTTAAATAGTTTCACACCTAAAGTATAAAGCTTTACATGATCTTGAGATTGTACTTATTATTAAACTAGAATCGAAATTTACACAAAAAATTCGGTTATGTTACAATTTAATAGTCTTTAATAGTTAGTCAAAAATTAAAAACAACTGTACAGTACAAAACTTTGATACTTTTCAGATAATACTAAAATTGTTTGTTCAAAAATGTGTTTAATTAAGGCTTGGGAAATTATTTTAATTATTATTTTAGTTTTTTAAATTTTATTAAGGCTTGGATATTTGCGCTGATGGCTGCAAATATATTTTGAAAGGGAGCAACTGCCGTTAGGAGAACATTATTTACAAGGCAACAGTTAACTCTGACCTTGAGGAGAAGTTCTACATCGGCTTATGCTCAGTTCAAACTCCGGTATGCTAACCAAAAAAATCCTTTAAAGGTGGTGTAAACAAAAATTAAACTGAGCTTTCAAAGTATGTTTGCGGCCTAAAGCGTAAAAACATTGATTTTAGAATAACTCGGGAGGTGATAAAAAGAGCACAGACAATAGCAGATGGTAATAACCAGTGATGTACCGAACTCACTATCAGGGTCCGGATCCGGCCGGATATTGTTATTTTTGTCTGATATCCGGATCCGGCCGGGTTTTGATATGAAAAAAAGATCCGGTTCCGGCCGGATCTTGATTTAAAAAAAGGTTCGGGTCCGGTTCCAGCCGGATCCTAACAGAGATCCGGCCGATTCGGATCTAGTTAGTAAAAAAGAGCATACTGAAAAGTATTTTTCAAAAACAAACCCTGTGTAAATTAAAAAGAGTCATTTTCGTCAGTTAAAATTAAACACATACCGTGATTGGCTAATTTTGTACACGTGACTAATTTACATTTGTTTACATTTAAACTATGAAAAAAACATTTCAGAAATTCAACTCTTTACTTATGTTGTAAAATTAAAAACTTTACTACCAAATTGTCAACCTTATAGCTAGCTGTTCTACTGACTATTAGATTAAAGTATTTTTTTTAGTTTTTAAAACCTCATTCTGACTCAGGCTAGTTTATACTCACTCTAACTAGTTTTATTTTGACTTAAACAGTGGCAACTATGCTAGTTTGAAAATTTTTGGAAATTTTGAAAATCTAAGGCTGCCTCAAGCTAGTTTGGTTTTTTATAAAAACTCAGGCTAGTTTTAAAATTTTTTGAAAAACTCAGGCTAGTTTTCTTTTAGATTTTGAATTAGTTTGAGCTGATCCAGTTATCAATATTTTTTGATTTTCTAGTTAATTTTGTTCAAGAACTTGATTTCAGATTTTTAATTGTAAATATTACTTAAAGTTGTCAACCTTGTGGCTAGCTGTTCTACTTATTATTAGATTAAAGTTTTTTTTTCAGTATTTAAAAACCTCATTCTGACTCAGGCTAGTTTATATTATACTCACTTTACAGGGTTCCCATATCCCTAGATTTCTCTAAATATCCCTAGATTTTTGCAATTATAAAAAAAAAACTTAAATTTCCCTAAATAAAATTGAAAAAATCATGAATTTTCCTAGATTTCTCTAGATTTTACTTTTTTTTTAGTGCTGGACTAATTTTTATGATATATATATATATAATATAACATATTGACATAATATGACTGACTATCCGGGTCCAGATCCGGCCGGATATTGCCATTTTTGTCTGATATCCGGATCCCGCCGGATCTTGATATGAAAAAAATATCCGGGTCCAGTTCCCGCCAGATCCTAATTTGAAAAAAATGAATTCGTATCGTTTTGTCGACATATGAAAAAGATCCTTTTGAAATAAAATAAATTTTAAAGTAATTCATAGTCACTTAATTGTATTTTTGTCAATTTTTAACCGTTTGTTTAGACGGAAGATTAACTTTTGCAATGAATATTTGTACTGTACAACATTCAATAATTACGTCATATTGTTTTTTGTATAATTTTTGCATCTTTGTTTACCAAAGAGCTATTTATTTTAAATTGAACCAGCTGAAGGTTTAAAACTATTTTTTTTGTCTTTGAGTGTTGTCTTAATGAAACATATGTTCTGGAATTTAAAAAATTTCATTTTCCTAAAAAAATTATTCCTTTGAAGTTGTCTCCGTAGAAAGATATTAAGTTTAAATAATCACCTTATTACCTCTGTATATATATATATATATGGTCTGTTTGCTTTTCTGTAGAAAATACAGGTCAAGAAAATATTGATCAAATCAAATCCGAGCCATTCAAGTTCAATATCAATTTTGAAGAAAACATTAGTATAATGGGAAATTACACAATGCTTATTCAAATAGAATGTTCCTTCTGGAAACACAGAACATCAAAACTTTTCTTGAATTTTATTATTTTTTTTTATTCAACTTTACCAGAGAAGACAAAATTCTACAGTGATATGTTTGCATTTCTCAGATAAGGAATACTGCTTAGAGATTTGCAAACAGAGGGGTTAAATTTTCTTAGAAACTTGCGATTTCGAACAGTTAAGCGACTTTATTCATCAACCTTGACAACATATTGATGGTAGTCTTTTAGTTCCACTACTACTCCACTTTTCCCCTAGTTTTTAAAAAAGTTACTCGTTTGGTTTTCTATCACCACAATTCAGTGGTGGAAACGATTTTGTGTGCTCACTTAAATTTTCGAGAGACTTCACATAACGAATACTGAAAGATTCTTCCTTTTTACTCCATACGTCACGCCACATTTTTGAGATCTGCGGGTTATTGTAAGTCATAACACTCTTTCTGACGTAAGGTAATGACTTCTTCAAATTTCGTCCCAAAAGGTTCAGTGCAGGGTATAGTTTGCATCTCGGATCAGGCGTATTTCTCTGCTTTAGTAAAGCTTGTACCATTCTATCGTTTTTAGTTCACCATTTAAATCAACGTTTTCCATTAACAATCGCTTTACTGCTAGTTCTGCTCTACTGTTTGATATAAAATGATATGCAGATGACATATGATGGTGTAAACCCCATTGTTTTAGAAAATCCTTGGTAACTTTTGCTGAAAACTCTTGAATACTATCTGAATATATTTCAACTGGAACACCAAAAGTAACAAAATACGACGCAAAGCTTTACATAGTCCTTATGAACCAGACTCATTTGTACCTCATTTTATTCTTTGTTGTTCTGTTCAACCTGTAAGTTTGTCAGCGGCTACAAAACAATGCCACCCTCTGAAAAAAAATTAATTACAGACAATCGATTCAAAGGGAACTTTTGGAATGAATTGTTCATTTGGAGGTAGGAGACGATTACTTTGGGATTTGTGCGGTTTTCGTCGCCACCCAGTGTATAGAAGAACGTTTTTCTGTCCCTGTAACTCCTTTTTTTTCGCGTTTTTTTTGCTCAAACATATTTTTCCTACGACCTCAGCTACAAAAATTGTCAAGTATTGTGTATGCAATCCACCTACCAGTAGCGAATTTGACTCATCAGCATATTTATTGTTTCTTTTATAAAGTTTTTTACGGGACTTTATCCAGCATTGTTTACGGGCAGAACATTCAATGTACCTCTTATTTTTACTGCTCTAAACAAATTTATCAGTTAATTTATTATATATGCTACAAGTTATTTCACCACTTGGTCTTTGTGTTGTTTTCTTTAAGGATTTGTATGACAAAACTGAGGCCGTAACAGCGGGTTTTGACATTGCATCACGTGCCATTTCTTTTGCTTCAATAAAGCCGATTGTTTCATTGAAATTTTTCTCATCTAGACTTTCCTATCCTAGCACCTCTTTTCGGATATCTTCATCTGCTAGACCAGTCACCAAAATATTTTTAAAGATTATGTTTGTGAAGTCTATCACTTGATTGCAGCCATCTTTTGGGCAAGTACAGGTGTAAGAGTATGTACTTGTGTTTTCAGTCGAATCCTGTTTTGTACTAAGGAAGTCTAATCGTCGGACAACAATTGAAACAGGAATGACTGCTAGCTGCTTGATTATCCCTAAAAGCTCTTGCTCACTTAAACTTACTATGTCAGTATGTCCCCCTAAAATAGCATGGCTTAGATCTTCCTCACAGCACTGGTACAGTTGGCGACGTTTTTCTGTCTCTGTTATCTCTTTGCCGTCTTTAAACATAGTCCATTTTTGCACAAATATGTTTCAACCTTCTTCATTACAGTCTCTCCCTATTCGATGACGATTCATCATTGGTTTTGAAGAACTTGCATTAATGTAAACATTGTTGTGAATGATAAGCAAAGAGGCAGCTACAGAAGCATTGACATCTGGTGTTTCATATGCGCAACTCTCAAGAGGGCATTTAATCACAGGCATTGTTGATTCAACTGAATAAGATCTTATCATAAATAAATATCTTTCCTGGTTAAGTTTATTCACAAACTAATTAAAAGAATGATAAAGTCTGGAAAACATAATATAATTAAAGCTAGTTAAATACTTATACAATTCCTAAACACCTTTTTAATTCAAATTTATTTTTGTTACTACGAGTTTTTTTTAGATTCTTCCTTCAAAAGCACAAAACAATAATTTTAAGTAAATATTTGAAAAGCTTTTATGGTTTAGCTAAAATAAAGTGTCAACTTATATTCACTTTCATTGTTTCAGCTAACTAGATTGTTTTTACTGCATTTTATAATAAATTCTTGGTTTTATATTTAAGAACAATTTGAAGTAGTCTAATAAGACACGGTTTTTTAAATTCTGAACGATTTTTTCTTAAAAGAAATTCTAGTATAATTTGAAAACTATGCAGTCAATGGCAAGTAATTTACCACACTAACAAATTTATTTTATTATATATAACAAAAACTTTGTTTATAGTTTAGGTTATATGTAAAAAACATTTTAGGTAAATTAAAATAACTTTGATAACAATTTCGAAAAATAAAACTTAGTCCAAACTTTCATGTCAACTAACACATTTTATTTAAGACTTATTTATTTAGAATCTTCTTTTACTATTTGGAAAAAAAAAAAGCAAGATAAGGTAATTATAAATTTTTAGTATTTAAAACAGTTCAGACAAATGTTTTAAAACCAACAAATGCAACACTGCTTAATTCATTTTGCAGATTAATTTACTATATTTATGCTAAAAAGGATCATGTTGTTTGACCGTACTGAGTATTAAAAGTTTGTGATAGCTTTTTTATGTATTACAGGATCAACATTTTCAAAGTGTTTATGTACATTTAAATATTATATAGTTTGCTTCTGTCAGTTTTTTTGATTACAACTTATAAAGTTTTGTATTTGACTTGTCGTCTAAAATTGAACGTCTATATTTAAACAAAACGTAATGGTTTCATATTTTGCAGAAAATTAATTTTACAATAGAAATAAGTGAAATTAACTGTAGTAGTTTTAGTAACTTAATGTTCTTAAAAAATATAGATCTACCGGATGATAGCTAGACAAGACATTAAACTGTATCCGTGGTGTATAATTATTATAAGAGTTAATGTATTGAACGACAAAAAAGAACGCTCTAAATATTTGGTCTTAGGCCTTGGTGCACAAAATCTTTCGGTTTTCGAGTCGCACACCACGAATACCTTTTAAGGTCTTGTCGAAGACAAGATTAAGAAATTAACATTAAACAAAGTTTAAAGGTAAAAAGTAAGATAAAAATGTTAACCAGTAAAATATTCGTTAAATTAAAAAAAAATCCTATAAAATGCTCAAGGAAAATTAAGCTGTAAACAATTTATACTTAATATCATAAGTGAGTTTATTCTTAACTAGAAAGAACGAGTTGAACAGGTATATTGATATAAAAATTACAAAAACAAGTTTTCAAAAAAAAAAAAAGTAAATACATTAATAAACATCTTCATTATTGTAATAACAAAAAAATTAATCATTGATTAAATAAGTTATATATAAATATACATAAAAATTACAGTTTAACTTTTGATGAACACTTAAATGTAATTTAAATTTAAGTTCAGAGTTTTATATAAAAAACTAAATAAAATTAAAATTAAATGTTAAATAAATATCACTAGAGGGGCCTCTAAGTAGAAAATTATGATAACATTTTTGACTCTATTAATAATAAAAAAATTCGAAATTCATTTCGAACAGTTAAACTATTCAAAATAAAACTTTATTTAAAACACATCACTAATGATTTCGCTTTCTTTCTTCTTTTATTTCAGGAAAAAAGGATGTATTTTTTGACTTAGAACGGTTCATTGCCATTTTTGCAGAAGCTCTAGCTGGAGCTATAAATATTTTATTTATTTTACAAAATGTTTAACTGTGGTTATCGAAATAATATCAGTCAACAAATATGTTGAAATATCTCAAACATATTTATATAAACAAGCTTTTAACAAACCTATCTAACTGTTAACTTAGTGTTGTCAACATATCACCACAAATGATAAATAAAGAAAATATAACTATTTGTATAGAACTTTTAGAATATAATTTAGTGCTTTATAATTTTATTAGAATAATAATAATGTCCAGCCTACCAAAATACTTTAAACTATATTTTTTTTAATGAAATTAATTTTTATATCGAATTAAAGGTTTATCTTAACTCTACTATAATCATGAAGTCAAAAATCATTATAGGTACAGCTTTTGAAAAACTATTGAAAAAGTAACGTTTAAAAAACGCTTAGTAATTCTAAAAAAGTAGTTGTACAATTATCACTACAACATCTCAGAAAAAATAATGCATTTATGTTTTATTTTCCAAAATTAATAACTTTAAATATATAAAACTTAGGTTGATCTCATAAATGCATCAAGTTGTATTAATAAGACATTTTTACTTTTTTAAATTTTAGCAACAAAACAGTTACGTGGATTTTTTTTGCAAAACATAGCATCCTAAAACGTATTCTAAAAAATTATTATCCTAAATATGCATCATAATACAGCATGTAATTAAAACTGAAAAAGTATAATTGACAAATATATTAAGATATGAAATAAAAGATTCAAATGCTAAACAAAATTGTTGAAAGGCAAGCTTTAAGTAAATTAACTTGAAAATAAAATAATTAAATGAAAATAAGTTAAAAACATATTTAATGAACAAAAACATTTAGATTAACTTTTTTAGTTGATAACAAAAAAGTTATGATTAAACTCATTCACCAACCTTCGTTTTTAATATTAATAAAGAACTATGTAAATATTGTGAAAAATAAAACAAACTTAGTTTAGACAAAGTGGTTGATTTACCATCCCCAGCATCTGAGCTTGCATTTTGATTTTTCAAACTTAATACTGTTGATACATCACTCTTCTCTCTATAAAGATGTTAAAATTATAACATAGAAAAGTATTAAACAGTTAGTAATTAATATAAAATAAATTAATAAAATACACTTATTATGTGTATTTAATATTAAAACTAAATGTTTTCATGTATATATTGTGGATAGGAGTCTAAAATTCACGAAAGGAGACTTTTGCACGATGGGTTAAATATGCACGAAGACGCTTTTGCACGGCGTAAATTTTGCACAAAGACACTTTTGCACGGGTTGAAATTTTTTCTAATTATTATTTTTTTATTTACTTTATATTTATTTTTATTTTTTCTATCACTATCACCCTTTAACCCTACCCTCGGTCAGTAACTTTTTTTTTTCTTTTTTGTTTTTTTTATTAGTTTATTCATTTTTTTCTAGTTTTTTTTTCTGTCTTTGTTTTTTTTACTATCACTGTTAGCCTTAACCTTTACCCTCAGTAGGTAACTTTTTTTTTCTCTTTTGTTTTTTAATTAATTTATCTTTAAATTTGTTTAAATATTTAATTAACTTTTTTTACTCTCGTGCAAAAATGACCCTTCGTGGAAAAGTGACGCTCCGTGCAAAAGAGACCCCTTGTGCAAAAGTGACCCTTCATGCAAAAATATCTTCGTGCATATTTGACCCGTTCCCTTGTATTGTAGATCTTTATAAATTCAAGAACATTAATATTATAAAGAAATTAAATCATGAATATTGTAATAAATTTTTTGTATTTAGCAACACTACATAAAATTGTTTAAACTGTCAAAAATTTTACTTTATAAGAAATATAACGATTAAATATTTTTAAATATAAAAGAAGTAAAATAGTAAAAAAAACTTTTTGTTAAATTTCAGTTTTATTTATATTTTAGTTAGCTTACAAAGCTGATATAGTGATTGTACAAAAAAAAACTCTGTTAAAATTAGTAAAACAAAACTTAAGTACCATTTTAAGCAAAACAAGATATAATAACAATAAGTTACCTTAAAACTTAAGTTAACAAAACTTCGATTCAAAAATACGAGAACAAATATAGAGAAAGAATTTTTTTTGGTAGTATTTTAAATTATAATGCTATGCGCAATAAATCAATCTATGACTTTATACAGCTATTATAAATTTAGGATCATTTTAAAACAAATTATTGTTTCTAAAAGTTGAGCTTTACATGAAACAAATTTTATTACCATCAGACATTCAAAACTAAACCTGGTGATTTTTGACGAGCTCTGATCATCGAACATCTGCGAATCCCTGAGTTTTCTGTTTTTATTTTTTTCCTCTGTTTTCAGCTGTCTTTCAGACACTTCATCAGACGATGCTGGCTCCCAAACCAGCCTTCTCGGTCCAGTTACCTTGAATGAGTTTAGTATTCATGAAGATATAAAAACTAGTACTTTACTATTCAAGGAACAAAAGGATGCAGTAAAATGCAAGTGAATGATATACCTGTGAAGCGCTTTCAATATCATCTAAGTAATCATAAGACTTGTTATTGAAATTTGAGTTTCTCGAACTCGGTCTATCACTATCCAGTGCCCCTCCCAGTTTGTCAAAAAACCTGAAGTATAAATAATAAATTTGTTTAAAACAAGCATTTTAGTTAATTCTGAAAAAAGTTGAGCTCATTTGATAAAAAAAAAGTTTTTCTTTTAACTTAAAACTTATTGTGATTATACAGTGCATTACAGTTAAATTATTAACAGCGTTAAAAGTTATAAAATAGCTTAGTCTATTGAGACTTACAATTATTTTTAAACAACAAGACTTAATTTACAAAGTTTTTGTCTTTACAAGAGCATTGACTACTTTTTTTAATCTGTATAAACTAACAGTAAACCATACAATGCTGAAGTGTTAAGATAATTTACGAAGGTTTATTTGTAATATGTATTCTGCAGCTAAATTAAAACTAGTTTCAAGGTTGATTGAGTAAGTTTTGGATGTGAAGCTTGTTAGCAACGAATTTTAAACTTGCTTGGCAAAAATATTAAGGATTCGTAAACATTAGGATTAAAAAAACTTAATAGCCCTATAATGGAATTTATATGTTATAAAAAAAAATCACAGTTTTTTTATCGTATTTGGTTTAGTTTCAAAATTTTCGACCGAAATTAAAAAATAAAAGTTTGAATCTGTGTTACGTTTATCTAAAAAATTCAGTTACAAAGTTAAAGTTTGATTATATGTATAGTATTTTATGATTAAAAAATATTCTAGTAAAACTATAAGGTAATTTTTATCTTATATGAGTATCAATAATAATTTTTTGGAATTGTTTGAGTAGTATTCTGATAATAGACAGTGTATCAACTTTTACTTTAAGATTTTTTCGAAAATTTCATTTATAAATTTTTAGAGTTTTAAATAAATATAGTTCTAAAACCATTTTCTATTGTTTAAAGAATAATATTAGAAAAAATTATACTTTCATCAAATTTATTTTAGGAATTTTGCTCTTTTTTCCAAAAAACAGTTATTAAAATATTTAAGTAAACACAAACGTAAGAGTTTTGAAATAAGTAAACTAACTGTTGATACTTTTTAGATAAATAAAAGTAAAAAATACTGGCTGAACTAAAAACCTGGATAGAAATCAAAAACAAAATAAGAAATAGAACCTAAAATTATTTACCCTTAGTAAAATAAAGCTGTTATCAAAGGTTACCAAATGTTATGGGATGGAATACATTATATTTTAATTACTTAAAAATTTTTGTAACTTTAGTTATTTATTACTTTGAAATATTGAGATCAAGTTTTATTTGTTCTGTCCTTGTTTCAGCTCTTCTTTTGATGTGAATTCCTCCTTTAGGGGGGTTCTACAAGAAAAGAAAAAAATAATAATAATTTGTTTAAGTTATATAAATACGAATATAAGTTTCTTAGCGGATCTAAAACATCATGAATTCGAAATAAACTTTTTGTGGTTTTCTATAAAACACAGAACTTTCACTTATTTATTAAATTCAAACCATCAAATAATAGTTAAAGTTACCATGACATGTGATAGTGTATTTATAAATACTTTATACTTCAACTTACTAAATAATAAAACATATGATGTAAGTGTCTTAAAAATTTATCTCAATAAAAAATAATTTAACTGTTATAAAGTTTTACAAAAACCAAAAGTTGCCTGAACAGCTTAAAATGTTATTAACTTTATAAAACGTTAATGATTGTATGAAAACTTGAAGAAAAAATATTGAAAGTTTTCAGATAAACATACAATATTTTAGACAACTACTCCTAAACTTGTCATTAGAACATATTATACCAATAAAAAAATTTAAATTCAATTTTTTATATGTATAAAACATCTTGAAACTCTAAGAAAAGTGCTTATTTTTTCAAAAACTTAATAAAAACTATCATAATATATAAAAACTGATTCATACTTCATAGTTCTAAACAAGTCAATGTTTTTTTTTTAATAAACATGCTGGACTCTCCTATGCCCATAATATCTTAAACAACGTAAAAAACGTGCATGCATAAAATTATAAAAAGTAACTTACAAGGACACCTTCATTCTTTAACTCGTCAAAATCTTCACATATTTCAATGACATCGTCTTCATTACTGGAACTTCCAGAACCAATATCAACTATTTCTGAAGATTTTTCTAATTCTAACAGCTTTTTCCTAAAATAAAAAAGATTTATCCGGAATTTAAAAAAAATAACTTGGAATTGAGTAGTCATTTCTGTTAGTAATTGTACAAAAAACAAAACAGAGCTGTAACAATTTAGTTTTATAGTAATTATGGGTAAAATATATGTTGACTGTTTTTAAAGTATGGATTATAAAAATATATTATATTAATTACACTTGTATGACTAGTATATCAACTTTAAATCTTAAATTTAAAAAAAGTTGTCAATTATGAAGATAAATCAAATGTAAAAGCAACAAGCAAGTTTGTACATACTTAGAACTAGTAAAAAGATAATTGTTTTGAGTTATCATAAACTTATTAGCTCAGCTATATAAGTTTTTGCACTCCATAAAGTTTACCTTGTTTTTAACTAAGTAACTTATTTTAATTATGATATCTGTTTTAAATTTCAAAATTTCTTAAGCTTTCCCAGTTCAAAAAGGGTACATATTTATTACTGAACTGTTCAAGTAATTACAAAAGTTAAGTATATAGATAAAACCAATAAAAAATTAAACAGGAAACATTTAGCATTACTTTAATTTTAGTACCAATACATATAATTTAATATAAAATTCATTTTCTTTTTTAAAACACATTGTTAAACCACAATACAATTTAAGTCAGTAAATTTATTTATTTACTATACGCATTACACATGATAAAGTAACTATATATAAATATATATATATATATATATTAAAGGTTTTATAAAAAGTTCTGGTCGATAGTGCTCGACAAATTAAATTGGAGCTAATTATTTATCTAATTACATAAAAACTATAATTTATACAGCTGTTTCACACATGAAATGTAAAATTTCATGTGATCCTCAGTAAGTTACAGTTTATTATAATAGTAAACAGAAATTTGATTTTAATTTTTTTATAATAATTGTGACGTAGTAATGGTACAGTTTATTGTACGATTAGCTGAATTTGAAATAATACGCTGTGATTGTTAATTTATGCTTTTTAGGAAAGTTTAGAAAGGTTGTTTTGGAAAAATGTTTTAAGCTATTAGAAAAAATTTTTTTAGACTTTTGGGAAAATGTTATAAAATACTCGTGTTTGCCGCTTCAATTTTATTTTGTTTTAATATTTAGTTGGTTTTAATTTTTATAAAAAAGTATTTTTGATAATGGATGCATATGTTTTGTCTTTCGCTTTTCTTGTTTAGTGTTACGTTCTTATCAATACCAAATTCGGCTGCAAACTTTGTAACTTAGAAAAAATAGAAATCGAAAAATCAGATAAGAAAATAACAATAAACAAGAAAAGCGAAAGACAATTTATATGCATCCATAACCAAAAAAAAAAAACTTTTTTAGCAAAATTAAAACTAACTAAAAAACTAAATCAAAGCAGCGAAGACGAATAGTTTAAAACATTTTTTCTAATACAGTTTAAAACATTTTTCTAATACAACCTTTCCAAACTTTTCAAAATGCATAAATTTTCAAACTAACTAGTTCAGCGTATTTTTTCAAACTTAACTTACTGTACAAAAACCTTCATTATTAATACGTCATAATAATTATAAAACTATCAAGTTCTAAATTTCTTTTCAACATTTAATAAACTTTAATTTACCAATGAGTATATGAGGTAATATGTCACATATACGAAACGGTCGTATAAAACTATTGTTTTTTTATATAATCAAATGAATAAATATATATATATAGATCTGTTCTGTTCTGTTTAACAGAATAGAGAAACAATTGTATTTGTAAAATGTTGTGTTTTATTAATAAATATACATATATACAAGTTTAGTGCGAATTGTCGAATTCAAAAAACAGTACAATTGTTTCATAGAAACAATAAAATTGCTTGTAATATTCTGCTGTTTTTTGAATTTAACAATTTGAAATAAACTATTTTAAAGCCCTTCTAGTGGGCTCTGTGGAAGTTGATTAAGTTTGTCGAATTCAATTCTTTTTATATATACATAATTTTTTCAATTTAAATTATATTGAAAAACGAATGTTTTACACAATTTAACTTACTTTAGTAACTGTTGTTTGTGCTTTTTAGATTTTTTGGCCGAAAGCTTTTTCACAGAAGTTAAAGCTTGAGATTGATTCTCAACATCTTCAAAGTAATTTTTAAAAATTTAATAAAATTTCTTTCAGACTTAAAAATTAGTATTCTATATTTAAATTAAAATGATTAAAAATATTAACTAAATTTGTTCAAAAGTAAAGCTTAGTTTTTTAAAATGTAGAAAACCAAAAACTAATTTTTCAAACTACCATCTTTGCAATTAAGTTCATTTTCATCATACTGTCTTTTGTAATTCTTTTTACCAAAAATCTTTGAGCTTGAAAACTGTTTTTCTTTAGCAAAAGTTTTCTTACGTTTTTCTTCTATGGAAATAACTTCAGTATTTTCAATTTGCTGTGGTTGCGTTTCAGATGCTTTATGCTGTAACAAAACATCATCTGCGGTTTTTGACAAGTCTGAAAACTATTATTAGTGAAAATTAAGCTACTAAAACTAAAATTATACAAAATGTAACGATTTGCTAATAGTCGACAATACAGACTAACATTCTTTTTACTATGTTTAAAATTTCTAACAATATGTTTATGTTCTTAGCTTTATTCTTAAAAGAAATATTTGGCTAGGAACTCTTTTGTGGTATTTCTCACTTTACTGTTTATTTATATATGTTAGAGTTTCACATACATGTTTGATACCAAAGCATATGGCTATAAGCTTTAAGTAAAAAATGAAGAAGCTAAATACTGTTTAGGACATTATTTTAACTTAAATGTTAAAAATAAGCTAACACAAAAACAAAATAAAGTTTTTTGAAAAAACCTTGTTTGCTTTTTTGGTGTCTAGTAGTTTTCAACCAAGGCTTGTCATACTTTCGGTTTTTTGTTAATTGGTTTGAAGTGGTGTTTCCTTGATTACGAAATGGTTGTGCTAAAAGAATTTAAAATCATTTAAAATTAATCAAAATTTTTAACCAAATTAAGTTAATAAAATATACATGTAAAATAAAAAACTAAAAATAATAACAATTAAGTATGTAATTACAGTTATTTAACTAATTCTTATTAAAAGTACCTTAAAAATATTTACAACCTCTATTTTTTTCAATTATCTGTATCAACTACACTCTAAAATCTCATAATTTATTTAATAATTTTTACATAAAAATATGTTGCAGATCATATTTAAACTTACTTTTAGAAAGTTGATTTTTTAAAAGAACACTTTCTCTATAAGTTTCAGTTGTTTCTCCAGAGTTCTGTAAAGAATTTCAATTTTTGTTTTATTACAATAATAAAATATTTTATTATTATTTGTAGTTTATTGTCCAACACTGGACCAAGTCATCAAAACATGGGCCACTTACACTTTAAAGACACACAAAAAAGTGGAAAATTAAAGATAAACACTATAAAAAACTTAAAATTACAGGGTAGGTGTCAAATTTGCACAAGTGGACAAAATTGCACGAGGGAACTAAATTGCACAAAGATATGTTTGCACAAAGGGTAATTTTTTGCACATATAAATTTTTGCACGGGTTGAAACTTATTTTTAATATTTTTTTCATTAGTTTTTAATTTTTATAAAAAAATTTTATTAGTTAAATTTTTTTTTTACTTTCACTGTTACCACTAACCCTTACCTTCTGTTGGTAACTTGTTTTTTTTTTGTTTTTTTTTTATTAATTTTTTCTTATTAGTAATTTTTATTTGTTTTTTATTTTATTTTTACTATCACTGTTGCCCTAACCCTTACCATCGGTCGGTAGCTTTCTTTTAATTAATTTATTTTTATTAATATATTTTTCTTTTCTTTTTTAATAGTAGTTTTTATTAGTTTTATTTTTACTATCACTGTTACACCTAACCCTTAACCTCGGTCGATAACTTTTTTTTTTGTTTTTTTATATAATTAATCTTTAAATTTATTTTTCTGTTTTTTTTTTAATTTTTTTTTCACTGTTGTGCAAAAATGACCCTCCATGCAAAACTATCACTTGTGCAAAATTGACCCTCCGTGCAAAAAAGTCACTTGTGCAAAATTGACCCATTTCCAAAATATTATAATTTAGAAAACAAATTTGCCCTTTAATACAAATATTATTTATAAACTGCTTTTTATAAGGGTATATGTAGTTAAAAACAAAATTCATATACAATGCCAAAAATCAAAAAAAAAATAGAAGAAAGGCCTTGTTTACAAATGAAATAAGATTACAAGTTAAACCATTAAAAAAAATTATATCAATTATTGAAATAGAAAAAGCTGTACTATTAACTTAAAATTTTTACTGATGAACATTTTATTAAATTAAATTTTTAAAGGTCTAATCAACACAGAGCAATTTTTTAACATGAAACTATTTCATTTAAGAGCCTGTTCCACAATAAAACTGAACAATAAAAATACTAAACTTTAACACATAGATTGTAAAAATAGGACATGACAGTTTTAATGTTCTTAGAATTTAAAGAGTTTATACCATTTTATTAATGTTAATAATAACAATTTTTAAAAACTTATTTAACAAAAATACTTAAAATATTGTAATTTTTAAGCAAGATTATATAATAATACAACAAAGCAACAGACAAAAATATACCTTGTTTTGTAGATACTTTATAAGAAAAACTACAGGATTGGATGGTAACTCGTGAATCAGTTTCCCCATAAGCTCCTGAAAAATATTATACACAATTTAAATTGTGTATATTTAAATAAGATTATTTATTAACCAGTCAATGAATTTGATTTGCTTTTCATTCAAGTTATAATAAATTGTTGTCTAAACAATGATTTTTATGAAATTTAAAATCTATTTAATAATTTAAAATTTTATATCTTAAACATGTTGAGCAAACAAAAAATATCCAAAAAAATTGTATGAAATTCTGATAAACTTAAATTTACATTTTGTAAATGAAAAGTTAATATAAATATTTACTGAATCAAAAAAAAAAGTTATTTGTAATTTATTAAATGCTTTCTTTTTTGTGTAAAACTAAACCTAACTGGCTTTAATTTTTTTTAGTAATGTAAAAATATACTGTGAATTAATTTTAAGTCACAAGTTAAAAAAGTAGAAATATTATAATCTTCAACATCTAAGTATTAACAACAATATAATAAATTAAAGTTGTATAATTGTTTGGATACAGGATCTCAATATTCAGAGTTTTAGTTGGAACAATATATTTATTTGATAGGTTGAATAACTGTACTGTTGTGATGTATGTATAATTTTTATTTTATCCCAATACACACAGAAAGAAACTAAGACTAAAAAAAATTAACAAACTGAAAAATGTTTAGTACATTAAAAAAAATCAAAATTTTCTTTTTTAAGAAAATTTGTACAAAATAAGTAAACTTAAGAAACTTTATTTTTATATAGTATTTTTCTAGTACAGATGAAAAAAAACCATAAAAAAATGCGAAAAAAAATTAATTAAACTTCTATAGTTACTTTTATAAAGTATGAACTAATATCATATGATTTCTTATTTAAAAATTTTCAGGCATATAGTTTATGTTTAATCTTAATGAAACTATTTTATTCTAGTTTTAAATTATGTACAGAAACTTTTTAATTAGTAATCACAATGGGAAGGGGTCAAAATTGCCATGAAGACTAAATTGCGCGAATTTACTTTACACAAGAACAAAATTGCACGAAAACACTTTTGCACAAAGACAAATTTGCTCAAGGGTACAACATTTCACAAGGAAACAAAAATGCACGAAGACAATTTTGCACCAAGGGTCAATTTTGAACAAGTTACATTTTTGCACAAAAAGAGTAAAAAAAATACAGAAAAAATATATTTAAAAAATTCAGAAAAAAAACTAAAAGATAAACTAATAAAAAGTAAAAAGGAAAAAAAGTTAGTGACCAAGGATAAGGGTTAGGGGTAACAGTGATAGTAAAAAAAAACTAGAAAAAAAATATAAAATTAATAAAAATTTTAAATAAATTAAAAAAAAAATTTCTTCATGCAAAAGTGACCCTTTATGCAAAAGTCTTTGTGAAAATTTATCTTTGGGCAATTTTATCCCCTCGTGCAAAAGTATCTTTGTGCAATTTTGTGCACTCGTGCAACTTTGTCCCCTTGTGCAATTTTGTATGCTTGTGCAAATTTGACAGCTACCCCAAATTTTGTACACTAGTTAAAACTTTGTACAGTAGTGTACAAAATTGTAGCCTAGGAAAATGTTACCTAAAAAGACACAAATGAATAAAATTTGGCTTGTATACTTATGTTTTTTTTAATTTTGTTATTATATGTTTTGATTTTTCAAAAACTAATAAAAAGATCTCAACTTCTAGAGAAAGAAGTATGTTTATTTAACTCTTTCATAAATTAAGACATACTTTAATGAGTTTTATTTAAAAGTCTTTAAAGAATTAAATAAACATACATTTTATTATAATATTTTTACATAATAGTTTAAATTATTTTATTTGTGTATATGTTAAGTAGCAGATTTTGATATTACAACCTTAACAATTTTTTATATGTGTCCACCTTGCAAGTTCAACTCAGGAGTTTTCAAAACCATCACTAGGACCCCTAGTATATTATATTATACTAAAAATACTTAATTCTTTAATAAATTTTTTTTTTTTTTAATTATACAACCTAAAACAGCTTACCTCAAATAAATCACTTATTTTATTGTGTTTCATATACGAATGTATCCTTGCTTTTGATTTGCTCATTTTAGTAACCTTTGTTTTTTATTGCTGAATTTGTGTGAATACCAACTTTCTTGCTTTTATATTTAATACTCAAGCGTCTGTAACAACGAGTCAATTTATAGATTGAATGGAATCCCCTACTATAATTAGTAAATAATATCAGGGACAAAACTAGTTAAAATTCAAATGTTTAACTTAGGGGTGGGCAACGTTTTTCAATCAACGGGCCGGATCAAGAAATATTTTGTCTTTTGCGGGCTGGAGCAGTTTGAATTAGTTATTTACCGGATCCAGCGTCCGAATCCAGTCGAACAATCACTTTTTAGATCCGAATCCGACTAGATATTAATTTTAAGTCGAGATCCGGATCCGGTCGGATTTTAATAAAATTGTTAGCTTCAGATCCAGCCGAAATCTAGCTATATTGATACAGTAGATCACTTTTTTGAATCCTAAAAATTCACAAACCTTCTCAAGTCTGACAACTTAAGATATATATTTAGACATGTCAGATGTTGAAACAATGTCTATAAATACAATTGACATTGTAATTGACAAAGGTACGCATGTAAAACATCGTACTTAAAAAAACTTTTTGCTTGGGGTAAATTGACAAAACGATATTCCAACTAAGTTAGAACAACACAAAGTATTAGGACATAATGGTATATTTCTTAAAATACATTTATTTTCAAAGTCATTTTTTAGCATGTTTTTGAAGTCGAATTCTTACAGTTTTGATTTGTAAAAATATGATGCAAAATTTTATAAAAACTTTGTAATATTGACCCTTCGCGGGTCTGTCACTTCGCTTGCGGGCCAGTCATTTTTATTTGCGGGCCGGATCTGGCCCGCGGGCCGTACGTTGCCCACCCCTAGTTTAATTAGTAAATTATAACTACACTATCAGAGATAAAAATTTCAATTATAATTTATTGTAATATTTAAGTAATTTTTTTCGCGAAATCAAATGTAAAATCGCTTATCGACTTAAAGTTAGGGTTTAGGCCTTTAGGGTTAAAAAGAAGTAAAAATATAAATAAATAACGTACGAAAAATCATATTAGATAGGAATTGATCGCGTGTGATGTTAAGTTTACTGTTTTACCCAACTCTGTTTAATTATCTAATAATGAACATGAACTTTAGAAAAACGTTGATTAAAAAATTTCAAGTTCACAAAAAATTAAATAAAATCAATTGCAAAATGAATTTTTTCTCAAATTTTTATTTAAATTTTATTTAGTTATCTTTTTATCTGTATTAATTTTAAGTTAAACTTGTTCTAACAAAAATAGTAAAGATTTTATTTCATTTATATAATTATGGTTATATCATAGTATGAGTTTAATATAAGTAAAGTATATAAACCGAGGTTTAGAATCCGTTCCCGAAAAATAATAAAATTGTAAGATGCTAATATAAAGTTATTTAACAAAATTTAAAGTATAAAGCTTAAGTACTAGAAATTGAAAGCATTAATAGCAATTTTAATAAGAGGAAACAGTCTTATTCAAACTTTCTTTAAATAAAATTAAATTAAACAACAACAACAAAACTTAGTAGCGAATTAACAATAATTTAAACAAATTATAATTATTAAAAAAAATTGTTTGCGTAAACTTGGCTTATTAGTTTTTATAAATAAAGGTTTTAAACGCTTAAATGATACATATTACGTCCTTTACAAACAATGGAAAACATATTATCGTTATAGTTTTTTGAGCATTCTTAGTTATTTAACAAATGTTCACCTATTGCAGATTGACTTTTTGTTGGCTTGTTTGTCCCATAGATCATCCAGTTTTTTTTGGCGTTGTTAAAATGTTGGTGCCTTCTTATAAGGAATCGTTGCGTAGTTCTCCCAATAAACTCAGTGGCATTTGTGCTCAACAGAGTCTAAATTCATAAACATATATTTTTATTAAAAACTTCAAATTTAATATATTTTTTTTAATTTTTAAATTATATAAAAGGTTAAACTATTTGCTAAAATTTTTGATAAGTTTCAAAATCAAAAACATTTCACATAGAAACTTTACCTTTTGACGTAGAGTTTAATATATACTTAATGTGTATATAATGTTAGATATATGCGTTGTGTGTATAAATTTTTATTTTCTTAGAGAAATATTTAATGTTGTATAGTTTAATAGTCGTATTTTTATAAATTTTTTAGTTTTAGAATTTAAATTTTGATTGTAAAGTTTTTTTTTTCATTTGTAGCTCATTATAATTTTGATTAAGTTTGGTATGCAACTCGATAACCGAGAGGTCTTTTTTGCGTATCCAGGTCCTTTAACCTAAAAATTTTGAGCAATTTTTCGTTTTTGTTCAATAAACCATTATTTAAATGAACCCGTTGTTAAAGTTTTCTTTAAATATTTTTGTTTTGCTTTCTACTTGATATATTCTAGTCTAGTTTAGTTTTAAAAAGGGGATTAACCAAAAGTGGAGCCGTAGTTACCAGTAAGCTAGATAAGTGTTTACTAATCTAAATGACCCTAGCAAATTAAAGCAGAAATTTTTGATTGACATTATGATTTTAAGTAAAATGTTAGCAGTTTTAAAAATAACTATGCTATTATTTTAACAAGTTACAATTTAATGTTAAAACACTTGTTAACTTGAATTGTTAAACGAATTTGTATATTAAAAAAAATAAATAAATATCCAAAGTTTACTTTAAATCTAAATATTGTTGTTTTAACAGATAATGCTAGAGACCAAGTATATAGCTAAAGATAAAAGCTATAGAGATATAAGAAGAAAAAACAAAGCACAAAAGTTATGGGCTCTTTTAAGGTTAATTAATTAGAAAATAAATACCTTTGTGTTTTTGTATTCATTTATTTAATGGACATAGGGGATACAAGTTGCTTAATTAATACTCAACAAAATAAGATCAAGTTGTAAAAATATGATTTACCCCTCATATGCTCTAATTTATTAAAAAATATAAATAAGTTTCACTTACTCTAGTTTAATCTTGTAAGTTAAATTTAAACAAAAAAATTTACTGTTATTCCTAAGCTATTTTAAAAATTAAAAGTATTTAAATTCAATTTTTACTTAGATAATTTATTTTAGTTACATGTTTGAAAATATTTTGTATTTATAAATGTGTATCTATGTTAAGTTTTCTATTTCGTTAAATAATTTTTGTACAAAACGTTTTCACAGTTTTTATTAAAATATTATATAGACTCAGTAGAGATGCGCATATTATTTTATTTGAAACTAAACACCTTAAGTAAAACAATTAATTCACTTACAAAATCAGTTGTTTCGATTTTACAACAAGATATTTTATTTTGATCTCTAAGATTTAAATCACATTAGTGTAACAACTGATCGAAATTTTACAAAACATCTGGCTTAAAGAACTCTGGTATGAGAGTTGTCTAACAAATTTAAAAAAAATATTTAGGCCATTTTTAAGATTAAAAACAATGAATTATTGATGCCTACCAGGCCAGGCAAGTTGTCATTTTTGGTATATGCTAGTATAACTTGCTAAATATTTTGTCAGTACAAAAGTTGTAAACTCACAATATTAAGACCTGTTAGTAAGTTTGACACCTTGACGAAAACAGAAAAGAACATTGTCAATATATTAAAACACTAAGTTATTAAAAACAAAATCCACCAAACAGTTTATCATGTTATTAGACTCATACATTCAGTGAGAGCTGGGATGTATGGAATACCTAAACTACATAAGCATATATCCTTATACAATCAATCTTATCTATGATTAGATCTCACAACAGCATAAGTTATCAAAATTCATGAATTAGATGTTAGATCCTATCCTAAGTTACTGTTTATAGTTTAAAAAAGTTTTGCAAGAGTTCGTGTTTTTTTTATTGTTAAGCAAGCAAAATTATTTAATTTTTTACTACTGAATAAATTAGCATTACTTCAATTTGTTATAATGCTCGTTATAATAAAAAATATTTATAATCAGAGACACAGTACTCTTTCTTCCAAGGGATAAAAAAGATGTAAAAGTTCTGACAACTATAAAACATGGTGTTCATCATGTTAGTAAAATGTGTTTAGATGAAAACATTATAAATGTGTGCTGGAACAAGTTAAAAAATGTTGGTTATATTTTAGTATTATTTTTTTTGTTAATGTTAAGATTAAATAGTATTTTAGTTTTAAAGATTCAAGTACTAAAATATATTAACATTTTATAAACTTTTTTTCAAGTAAATGCATTATTTTAAAACAGTAAATATTTTTTTATTTTATTTTTAAAGCATAGACTATAAACCAAAAAATAAACATAATTGATAAGCTAACGTTAAAAGCTTGTATGAGTTTGTTACTTATTTCGGGTGTCAATGATTATATATAACTATAATTCTTTTTAAATATTGAACTTCTAAAAAAGTTGTAATTATTAAGTAAAAGTTATACTAGTAAATCAAACTATTAAATTTTTATCTGAATTTTTTGGTAATAATATTTTTCAAACTTATGTTAATTTCCACAATTTTCTATAGTTAACAAGCAATATAGTTTTGCACTTTTGATGTCATCAGTTCAGTGAGAACTGATGAGGAAAATTACTAAAAGTTTAATTCTAATCAAAACTATATTTAAAAATATTATTTAGATTATTTGCTGTTTCCTGAAAAACTGTTTTTCTTGAATGTAAAAAATTGTAGCTTTTTGACTGTATTAAATTTTATCAAATTGACATTCTTTGAAAATAATGGTGTAAAATATACATTTGATTTAATGTAAAGTTTTATTAATATAGCGCTTAACAATTTTTGTTTAATTAATAGTGTTTTTAGATTTTGTGCAAGCGTAATTTTTAATAAAGCTAAACTAAAAGTTGTTTGAAACACAAAAGTGTTTCAAATAATAAAATGTAGCAGAGTTTATTTTATTTTTTTTAGTTCAACTACAAAACATTTCTTGGAAATAATCATAAAAAATATACCTTATTTCAATTTTCATTTTACAGACAATCATAACAGTTGAAGAAAGTTGCATTAAAACGTTTTCTTTAAAAGAAAATAAACTAAAAGAAACATACCCTAATACTGAGAAAGTTATTCAGATAGTTGTGAATACAAAATATTACAACTATCTAGGTCTAATAGACAGTAAAACTATAAAGGTATGTTGGAGTACAAAGTTAAAAATAGTTATGATATTTTTAAAAGTTGTTTTTAGAAACATATACTTTATTTAGATATTTAACAAAGAATTTCAAGTCGTTGCTACAACTTATTCCAAAAATGAGATTTCATGGTAAGTTATGATTTTTTATTTGAATAAATAAATAGATTTTTGAAAACAACTATTTTTTTATTACTTCACAGCTTTTGCTACAATGAGTATTGTAGTAATGTGATTACCGGAGGAAAAGGAAACCTTTCTGTAAGTCTTTAAATTATTTCAGGATTAATTATGTGTTTTTACTTACTTTTAAACACTAAATGTTTTTAGAACATTTGTAGTGAAGTTTATTCAAGTTCTTTTAAAATGAAATTTTACTTTTTGTTCTAAGTTCTATATATTTGTTGAATTATTATATTATAGATATCTATTGTAAATGTAAACACCCTCAAACACTACATTTTATAAACTGCGCTATCTGAAGAAAAACATACAAGTTTTTAAAATAGTATTTTAAAAGACTTTGTTGCTTTCTTTATTAAAGATTAAAACCTTGTATCGAATTGTATAACTTAAAGCTTCTTTTTAATCAAAACTTAATGAAAACTAAGCATCTTAATAGATTTTTCAATTTCGCTACGCTGGTGTGTACTTAATTCTTGGCCATGCAATTAAAAATGACGACATACAACTCGATGATTTTCATAAAATTGTGTTACAACCATCAACTGAAGAACATCAAAAATGTTTTGCTGTTTCAGGAAGCTCTATTGCGGTAATAAAATAAAACTGGTTTCAGTAATGATTTCTTGCTTAAGTTTATTTCATTTTTTGTGAAATTGGAAATAAATCACATTTTATTAACTTAAATAATTTCTAGCGTTGTTATAACTAAAAAAGAAAGTAAGTGGTTAATCAAAAACAAAACAAAAACTGTTTACTTATTAACTGAATCATTTTTCTTAATTATAAAAACTTGTAATAGTTTATATAGTTTTTTTATTAATACTTATACTTTACGGTTTACAAGAAACTTATAGGTTAAATGCTATGTTTTGAATACTCAAGTGTAGGAGAACTACAATTGTACGTACTCTTTCTATAATTTAAACGCTAAAATTTTGTTACAAATAAATTTAAACTTTAGAATTCTTTTTTTTGTTTGATATTTCCCTTGTTTTCAAACAATGAAATTTTAATAAAACAGTTTGTATATGCTCGTGACTAAACTGTGATATTAGAACTTACCTTATTTATCTGATTAATAATCTATCAATTTTTCAATGTTTAATGAAAGTAGTATTATCAAATGTGTAACTTAAAAAAAAACATGTAGATTACTGAACAAATTGCTTAAAAACCAATGCTAAAAAGTTATCATTTAATTATAAATTTGTTACA
The DNA here is from genome assembly GCF_965202585.1 of Thalia democratica. Taxonomy (NCBI): domain Eukaryota; kingdom Metazoa; phylum Chordata; class Thaliacea; order Salpida; family Salpidae; genus Thalia; species Thalia democratica. The sequence goes on along the minus strand of NC_139169.1, from coordinate 58,257,144 downwards.
CTATATTTTAATAAATAGAAAACGAAGTCTTATATATGAAACCTTATAAGATTTATCAAACATAAATTATAATTGTTCTATATAATGAGCAAAAAAAAGAAAAGCAAATTTTTACAGCTTATTCTGTTCATATTATAATTCTTTTTGTTTAACCATTATCTCAATTCTTTAATTTATTTGAATGATTAAAATTATAATACAAACATTAGTTTTTAAAGAAGTAAATATTACATTTTACAAAGCATTTAACTTTCTGAATAAAAAGTATTTAGTTGTCCATTCTAATGATATCTAACCTTAATATATTAATCAAAACTGAGTTGTTAAAGGTATTGAAATTTAAGTGTATATCAAAAAGTAAAAAAAAGACACTAAACTAAACACTATACTTTTATCAAAAAAAATTATATTGTTACTTAGTTAATTTGTGTTCAGCATTGAATACTTAAATCTGAATTTTTTTAAAAAACAAATAATAAAAGGGTTAATTTAAGTTGTGTCTGATTATGACTAGTTTTAGTAACTTTCTTTTATTTCACAAATACTCTTAGTTAAGTTAACAGTTAATGTAAAAATATCTCTATTGTTTTTGAATTATCATAATACAAATATTTATAGTTTAAGTATTTTGAGTAACATTGTTTTATTTTACATGCAAAGTGTGTAAAAAGACATTTACTTTTGTTTTTGTATACGTTAAAAACATTTTATGCTGTTAGTTTTGAAAGACATTTAATATAAGATAAGTTTAAAATATTTTTTCAAGAACTTGATATAAAATCTAGGTTTTTGACGTCAAGCAACACCGTTTACTCGAAGTGAGACGAAATTTGCACATAAAGAAAATAACTAGGTAAGTAATAACGTTACATTTATTTTTTTAACTAAAATAAACTTTTTGTTTATCACTATATCTCTATTTTCCATTTTTTGCAAATATTATTTTTTTGCAAATAAATAGCTATAAAGTTTTAGCTTTTTATTTTGATAAATACTTTTGCGTCTTGTGGAATTTGATTACATATCTTTTATAAATTTTTACAAACTATTACTACCATCAATTTGTTTGCGAAATATTGCTTTTTTCTTTTATCAAACATCAACGAAGGAATCACAACAAATTATTCAAACAGCATACTCTACTTTGCACCAACAAACAACATAGTGACAGGATCACGCGACGGATCAATCAAGGTCTGGACTGAAGATTTCGAAATTAAATTGGTATTCGTCGGTCACATCAAACCGGTCATGAGCTTGAACGTGTATCCCCAAGTTCGATTTTTTTGCAGTTTTAGTTTTCAATTGTTTTCTAAACATACTTTTTAATTTCAATACAAATCTATACACTTTAAATGATCGTAAAATAAATTTTTGTAGTTTACTAAATATTGTTCTTTTAAATCTTAGTATTAAAGGTATAGTTGCTTTTTTAGTATTTTGTTTTAAAGTAATTTTTCTTACAAGTTTATTAATTCAAAAGAATAATGTTTGTCATGCAAAAATTTAGTTTTATAATTTTTTTTTTAAAGCAATTTTTGATGCGTTTTCAAAAAAACTTACATTTTCTGCGTAAAATAACAAAGTTTAATAGATATAGTTTTTTGCTAGGGTCCATACATAATGTCTGCATCTTATGATAAAACTATCAGAGTTTGGAGTTTAGAAAGTTCTGACGAGGTTGACTTGTGAGTTTGATTTTAAAGTTTTGGTTTTGAAATAAATCACTTTGCATTTTTTTTCTTAATCTTTCAATTTTATGCTTATAATCCTTACATTATCTTAAAAAGGCTATAACGCGCCAAAAATTTCTGTGATTTTCTATTTACGTGTTGAAGTAAGTTTTTTTCGCAGTTTTCTAATAACAAAGCATAATTAATAGAATAGAAGCAGATGACAAGTTGTTGGGATTGTACGCAAGTTCTGACAGCAACAAACTTTTTACTTACTCCAGCAAATTTGTTGACATATGGAAAGTCACGCATCTTCATCAAATTTTTACTACGATTGGGTAATTAGAGAAAAGAGTTGATTATATGTCCTGGGCATGACGTTAAACTGTTCTGGTGTATGACTCGATAACCGAAAGGTTTTTTTTGTACACCAGGTCCTTGGACCAAACCTTTTGAGCGTATTTTTTTTTGTCGTTTAATAAACAATATAGTTAATTTTCTTATTAATATTAGTTCAAAAATTTTTTTGCAAATTTTTAGACTTAAATCTTGCTAATAAATGTTCAAAATTTACCAACTTATAATAAACTTTATAATAAAGATGCGAAAAACAAGCTCGTTGGAATAAAGCAATAACAACATCTTGAAAATTACTTGATTTATTGAATTTACGCACGTTTCTCTGTGCTAAATTAATAACACATATACAATAAATTTTTTTTCACAGTTATTCAGTGAAAAAAATGGAAATGTACGAATATAGAAATGTAAATACTTCGATAGTTTTTATTGATAAATACTTTGCTGTTTTTTTTTTACAACTGTATTTACAAATAAATTAAACCTTTGTGCATAAATTATTTAACTTTTGTCACATGTAATAAATTTGAATCAATACGAAACAGTTCTAAGTAATAAAAGCTAATGTATAATAGTACTTGAAAAAAGCTGCTTATTATACTTGTTTTTGTCTTTATCAAAAAAAACAACAAAAATTTCTAAATCCTTTTCAGTTGGTCGACCGAGTTTTGTGTTGCGGAAACGACGGATCGGTGCGACTCGTTTCTCCGCTAGACGGCACCATACTCACCACGATGCTGCCACCTTGCGATCAGAAAGCCGGTTGTGATGACAACGAGATCGTCGACGCAGTCTACTGCCTGCCACTGGAATCGATTTATGCTGTTTACGGTGACGGGGGGCTTTATCGGGCCAGCACGCTGAAGAGCCCTGCCGGCGTCGAGTTTCTTTTCAAATTTGATGGAGGTTTCTGTTGCTTATTGGTTTCTGATTTTTTGTACGTAAAACTTTTATTAGATGTTATGTTCTTTTATTTAAATTTGGTTTAAAGTGATGTATACTTTGTTTTTGTGGTAGAAACAAAACAATTGTTTTCATATGTTTCGGACTTAAATTTTTACACTTCAATTTTTCGTCAAAATAAAGTATAGTTTCTGTTACTAATTAGCTGCTAATCATCCACGTATAAAGTGTTTTATTCGATAGTGTGTTTTAAGCTTGGTTGGTAGTTATCTATGCTTAATAAATAAAGTAAAGCGACATATGTGCATAGTGTAAACAAATATTAACAAATATTAACAATATTTTCCGAACTAAAAGTTTTATGCTTCAAGTTTTCCTAAGACAAAAAGTTTAGGTTAGTCTGATGATGACTTGAAGGCTTTAAATCTGAAGCGAATGTAAACTATTGTTTGTTTACACAATAAGTATAGATTTTTTTATAGATAGTATGCAGTCAAGTTTTAAGACTATGCCTTATTGCCTGTTTTAAATTGAATTTTATATAATCAAAAAAAAAAGTTCTGTCGGAAGATAGCTTACTCATATGCTTTGTTCATCAGTCATAATTTATTTTTCTAATGATACAATTTTTTGTCTCTGTATTATAATTCATTTACTTTTTTAATTGTAAAAAAATTTGAAATTTTTTACCACAAGCATATGCTTGTTTTTATACAAAGCGACAACTGATGTTGACTGAAAAAAAACAAATATTTACATTAATTATTTAATGTTTTAGATGAAAAACTTACCTGTTTGGAGCTTTACGAGAACATAGTAGATGAAGCTGAGTTGAATGATACCTGGAATCAAATTAGGCTGGGTGTTAAAAACGAAGACATTAAGAGAAAATTCAAGTTAGAGTTTTAAATTGATTTTAGAAATCAGCTTGCTCTTTTTTTTAAGTTAGGTCTTCGTTCAATACTTTTTAGATTTTTTTTTATCTTTCGACTCTATACTTTAATATTTAGAGTCCTTCTGGTACTTTAACACATCGTAAAAAAACTTTCGTGAGTGCAAGTGTTTTTTGTTAAAAAAATAATACTTCACGTCCTAAATAAGTATGTTTAATTATTGAAAAACTAGGTTGAATTATACTATAGTTGCGCTATTTATAATGCACTAAATTCTCAATTTTTTTATTTATCAAACTTATACATAGACTTTTCAAGTGCAAAGTCTTACATATTTTCTTTAAAAAAACTAACGTTTTATGCAACAGGTACGGTTACTCGATACTGCTGATAGGCGGCACTGAAAGTGGGAACATAGTGGTTCTCGATTTAAACACGGGTAGCGTGCAGTACAGCGTGCAGTCCCACACTTCCAAGATAGTTAAAATCGTTTCCAACGTCAGAAGCAAAGAAATCATAACGTCTGGAGCAGGTTGGACCGTGGTTGTATAAAACTCATGCTACTTTTATAAAGTTTTATAAAAACTGTTAAAGTATTTAATATTTTTTTTCTAGAATTATTTTTTATTGTAAAAAGTTGTTAAATTTGTATTGCATTGTTTTTTTACTTGAAAACTTCAAAATTTTTACTTTATAAATACCAGTTGCTTGTAAAAAACAGTTTATTTTAAGACATAAAACGTATAAAATGTACACCTTAAAACGGGTATTTTTAGATAAACTGTTTAACCTTTATTCAAATTTCAACAGACAAGTTGGTCAAAGTGTGGAAGGTTTACCCGAACACCAGGGTCGAGCCCTTCGACCTTTTTACCACGTTCTTCTGCGCACAAGTGGCCACTAGGGTCGCTGTTACCTCGCATGACATTCTAATCGTCGGCTTTCAACAGGAAGAAAATGCCACCTTCACCACCGTTCACTACAACATGAAAAATAAAGGTTTTTTAATGGATATTTTGTAATACTTTAATTACTGCTGTTAATCTTAAGTATTAAAAATAATTTTGGTCATACTACTTTTCTTCTTTTTGTAACAAGAAGCACTTTGACAACAAAATGAATTTTAAAGAATAGTTCAGATCAGGCTTAGTTAACGTTCAACTACAGCTTAGTGGTTCTAACTTTATTTATTACTTTACTTAGCTTACTCTTATTCTTTAAAGTAAAAGAAACTGAAATGTTTTTACCAGTCAAGCTAAGTACAATTTTAGATAACGTGGTTGGGTATTTAATAAGTCTTGAAGAGCCAAACTTAAGCAAACAAATATCACAAGTAATAACATTTATAGTGTTAATTTGTACTTGATACTTTTTTATATGAAAATTGTGGCAAAAATCGTAATATCAATAGATTATCATCAAACAAATTATTTTCAAAAATAAAAAGCATGCTATTTAAACTTCATTCATCTACGCCATTTCTCATTTACATTAGTTTTCTTATCAGTGGTTAAAAACCAAAACAATCCATATCATTTTAATTTTTTGTTTAATGCTATAGCGACTTTAACTTAATAAACAAGCTAAATTGCAAATCCTCAGTGTATCTTCAAAGGAATTGCATTTGCATAATGCTTAATACAAAAAAAAAGCATGCTGTCTCATTTTAAATTTGTTTTTTAGCGTTTACATAACCTTATGGTCAGAGACTAAAAAATAAAACATGACTATCAATGTTGTCTTAAACCAGATTAGTTGTATTTGATTCTAGAACAGTTTGCAAAATCAAAAAGTTAAAAACATATTAATTATATTCATAAAAACAGCATTTTAATATTATTCACTAAATTTATACTACTTTATTTTAATATTATTACATTTATAATACTTGTAAAAACAATATTTGCACAACAGCCAGGTTCGATCACGAGCCTGATTTCGATCACACGAACGAGCTCACCGGAATTTCCTGCTTGAAAAAGTTGAACCTGGTCGCCACTTGCAGCAAGGACGGGTCCATACATATTTGGAATGAAGAAAACTGTCTGATTAGGTTGTTTGATTTTTTAAAAGATTTCTGTTTTTATTTCATGACTATTTCCAAAATGTTAATTGCATTAAGTTTGTCAATAGTTTTTTTTATTTCATGTTTTTTGAGCTCTTATTGTTATACATATTTTGCTTCATACTAATTTTAAACCCAGTTTTTACTTTAGCAACAAAAACTCACCATGCCAATGAAAAATTTTTTTTTTTCTTTAAACCAGGAAGCTGAAACTGAACGGAGCGCCGCACAGCATCTGCTTCTGCAACGAGCGAGGAGACATCCTGGTGGGATTGGAAGGGAACATCCACCTGATAAAAGGAAGCTCGTACCTGCCGCTCATCTACGCACTCAAGTTGGCCTGCATAGATGTGCGGCGGCAGAATAAGGAGTACGAGTTCGCGAGGAACAGGGTCTTGTACGAGAGTTTGCCCGACAAGCACAAGGACAAGCTGATCGTGGCCAAGTCCAGCTACAAAAAGTGTGAACTGTTTTCAATAATTCAGTTTGAATTGGAAAAATATTAATAATTTTCACGGTAATCAAGTGTCTTGAAATTTTTATTTTGCGTACTGCAAGTCCGGCTACAAAAAGTTTATTTTAAAGAATTAACTAAAGATAATTTTTTGGTTGCGTATTTGAAAATAATTTTAAGAAGTTTGTCTGAAAGTTGAGTTTGCAAAATACAGCTACGAAAGTTTTTTAGTACAGAAAGTTACTTTTGTTCTAAAAATTAAAACCATTAGCTGTTAGGTATACGAGTTTCTTTTCAGTTTTTTTTACTTTTATTGTAAACTTGACCAGCTACTCGTTCGAGTTCGGCTCGATGGAGAAGTCGTGGGACCAGGAGTGCAAGGAGGAGCAGATGGCGAAGATCAGGACGAGGGAGCAGGAGATAGTCGACCTGAGGGACGGGGTGATCACGTCGAAGCGGTCGCAGAGGAAGGCGAGGACCAAGGTGAGGTCTCGGGTGTTCAAAAAGTACATGGACCTCTGGCACCATCGCCCCGTGCATAAGGTTTGTTTGATGGTTAATAAGATTTTAAAAAATATTTGTGTTTCAGTTTAATGAAAATATTTTGTTTCAGGTTGAAAGCCAAGAGAGTGCTGCTAATTTGTTTGAAAGTAATCCGAACCCACCCAAGGAAAAGCCGCAAAGTTCGTTTTTACATATTTGGTTCTTTTGTATATACTTTTTGTTTAAATTGTTCAATGTACTTTTTTGATTAGCTTCATTTAGCACTCTTGAAACTTAAAGTTAAGTACAGTTTTACGGTTAAGCGCTCTTTAAAGATTTTTAGTTGAACTTTTGATAATTTATTATAAAAAAAGTCATTTTAAATACTTGTGACTAAAACTTATTTAATTTTTTTTTAGTATCACAATCTTTATATTAAATAAACGAATTTATTTATTAAAAATTAAACAACCCAAAGTTAAATGTTACAAGACTTATAAATCAACGCTTGTTCCTATTCAGGTCCTAAACAAAGATACAAAGGATCAGACAAACGTCATGGGTTTTTCCCTTCCGTGAAGTCAGCTAAGCCATTACAAGATATGCTGGAAGAAAACACTTGGGTTATTGATTTATTTTATTTGTTTTTTTTTAATTTAGTAGTCTTTACCCAATTAAAAAAAAATTATATTGTGTTGAGGGTATTTTAGAAATGATTCCATTCGATCAAAGATATATGGTATTTAAAATAATTTTCAAAGTTATAAATTTCTTCTAGACAACAAACTAAGCAGAGTTGAATACTTGTAAATTATACGTTGTATGATTACTTTATTTTTTTCCATTTAAGAAGTTTTTGTTTTCGAAAATCTGTAATGACCCATTTAACAAAAGTTATGTTAAAAGACCTAATCAGCTGAACAAACTATTCATTTTAGATTTTGTTTTCCAACATACTTTTTAACATTTAATTATCCCGAAAAATCAGAAAACTGCGCATAGAAAGTTATAAGTTCCGATGATCTCTTTTATTTTTATTTGTATATACTTCTACTTTTACTTTGCCAGACTATTTCAGTTGTGTTATTGATATCTTAGAGCTAAACTTTAAATTAAAAAAAATTAGAAAAAATTGAACAATTTAAAGCTGACAAACAATGATTTGTATTTTTTCAATAACGAGTGTGGAAAGTATACATTTGAAACGCTTTTTATACTTTCAAACAGAAAGAAAATCGATTAGAAAGTGGCCCGGATGTGGAGAAGAAAGGCTACCTACTTCACCCGAGATCTTACATTCCCAACTCGATACTCGTGAGGCTCCTGTGGCCTCAGCAGTGTTTCGAAGCGCAAAAAGAACAATTCGAAAAGAATGTAGACTCCGTGCACATTATCAGCGAATCAGTAAGATTGTTTATTGTGAACATTTCGAAAGTTTCCCTGTTTGAGTAGTAATTGTTAGATTGAGAATTACAAATATACGCCAATAACTTAATATGTTTAAAGTAAATTAAAACGTTTCAGATTAAACTATTGTGAGAAACTTACTTTTTCCAATAAGTTTTGAAATATTTGAAAACTTTTGTAACATTTCTCCTGTTTTTAAAGTTTATCTTAAACAATAAATTAAAAGTAAACACAAAAATATTTTTTCAAGTTTCATTTTTGAAGTTTATTTTCTTGCAATTTTGATAAAATTTAAGCATTAATAACCTTTTTTGTTAAGCAATCTGTAGTATACATATGTATTTGTTTAATTTAAGTTTTATATTCCTATTTTTAAAAGATATCGGAATATACCAGTCACGAAAAAAACTTACGAGTACTAAGAGGCATGCAACTGCTGTCTACTGTTGATACTTCTATGAATCCTTCAGGTTGCATAACACATTTATTTGTTTTCAACTTCATTATTAAAAAAAGTATATGTTTATCTATCGTTGTTTTTGTTCTACCGATTTTTCACTTTCATCCAGTGAAGTGACCTCCGAAACATTGCTTTTTTAAATTTTTGTACACGTTTTTAATTTTGAAAACTTTTTATTTTGTACATTGCAGCCGGTTTGAAACGCACTGGGAGTCCGACGGGCTCCCACGTCAGTCAGAACTCATCCCAGGCGACGGACAACGAAGAAGACGGGAGCTCGCTCAAAAACAAACTGATGGAAGCGATCAGCAACGTGAAGAACTCTCCGCAGCCTTCTGCCGTGAAACACGTTGAAGAGGAACAGCAAGGTTGTTGTGGAAGTGATTTTTTAACGTGTTAGAATTTTGGTCGTTGTAAGTTGCTCTTTTCAGTCAATTAAAATAATCATGCTTATGAAATAGCTTTACGACGTTAATGTTAAATGTTAAGGTCTTACCATAACTATGTTTAACTTTGTTAGCTTTTTGTTTTTTTGTGATTTAAATTTATAAACTTAAACTCACTCAAGATCAACCAGTCGCGCCGCCACTTCCAAACGTAAGAAAGTCGCAACTCAAGCATCAAGTTAAAAAGTTGCCGCCCAGACCGGTGCCTAGAAAGTCTATAAGTAAAATTGTCGAAAAAACTGAGGAGCCCGAATTTTTGAAGATGTTCGAAGATCAATCGTGGTATTTGCACCACAAGCGAGACATTAAGAAAGTCAATATTTTTATATTCAACTGAAGCTGACTTTATGATTATTTTTATATTTAAATAATGACTGAGTGTCACAATTACTTTAAATAGAAAGTAGATATTTTCTTAATTTGTGATTTTTTTTTAAATTGACATTTAATAAATATTACTAGAATATGCAACCCCCTTATACTGCAATGAAATTCTTCGAAGCTATAACCTCGCAACTTGCCGCTTTAAAAGATTGGGGGGAACGAAGGCAAATCTGCCAGGCGCTCCGTTCTCTCTGGTACAAACAACATCTTGAAGATTGCCCTCAAATTTTGGAATCAACCTTGATTGAAATGATTTCTTCAGCGCAGTCTAACGTAAATTGTTTTTTTTTTCAGTAGGATAACACAATCATAGTTTTTTTTTTTGAATTCCACCATTAAAGATGATTTTTTAAGTTGAATACGTTGAGTAAACTTTTTGTAATACTGACTCAGGTTGCTAAAGAGTGTGAGTTTTTAGAAGCGGCATTCAAACTGTACAGAACTGTTGTCGACGGCAAAAAACCCAAACAGCTGGTGGTTGAGTTGCTGACAAGTTACCTGCAAGGAAACGAATTTCACAAAAGTTTTGTCATCGAAACTTTAAATGAAATTGGATTAGAAGTTTGTTTTTTATATTTCTTAAAATTCTAGTTTTGTTGCTAGTTCTTACGTCTATACAAAGTAAAAATTTTAAACACTTGGTAATAAAAAAAAAGACTTAAAAATTGATTTTCTTTTTATAAGTTTTTACATCATAAACTTTTTTATTGTTTTCAAAATCCCTTTTTGATTCGGCATACTTGAAAGAACACATGTGATGTAGTTCCAATTTATACATGAATGTACAAGCAATTATTTTTTTTGTTGAATTTAATTATTATTAGTTATTAACTTATTCAAAAAAAAAATTCTTGTCATAAACTAAGGATGATATCACTTTAGGATGAGCATTCTTACCTTTCGAAAGACTTGGATTCTTGGGAGTTGTGGAAAATAAAAGAAGGTTCAGAAATAAAAGTGAAAGATCAACTGAGAAATTTGGTTGTACGCTGGATTGGCACTTGGACAGACCAGTTTAAAGTATGTTTTTATCAATACGCAACAATTATTTTTCTTATATAATAATAAGTTTCACTAAGTTTTAAAATGTTTATGTTGCTTGTGAATTCAAGCTAAAAATGTAGAAAATGTTTATTATTTATAATAGCTGTTTTCTGATTTTAAGAAAACGTGTACTGATTATAACAGTTGTTTTAATCGAAGGCCCATTACAACAAAGCAGTCAATGATCTCAAGAAAGGTAAAAAAGTCGAAGGAAAATTGCGCGTGAAAAATCCGCTGGGTGACGCAAAAGACCTGAACAAACTGAAACGGTTCGATTTGCTGGCTGTTCGGCAAGACAAAATCGATGACAAAATAAACTTGATAGAAGTACTTTTTGTACTGAAAATTTTTTTATTTCACTTTTTGAAATTTTTGTCTGCTGTCAAAAACGTTGTCTTTTAAACAATCTCTATAATCTATTATTATATTAAATTATAACTATTTGTTGAAGTTTCAAAGAAGTAAATTAGTATACCAAGCTAAAATTTATAAGTCATAAGATTTATACAACTTGTTGGTTTCACTAAAGAGGTTCTAGTTCTCTAAGACATTGAAACGACTAGTTGTAATCATTATTTATCGACTAATATTAACTTCTTCTGAAGTTTTTGAAAATTTAGCTGTACTGTAGTAGAATAAACAATAACAACAGTAATTATGTGCTTAATTTTTTTCATATATTTTTTTTTAGATTTTGAATTATTTCTGCGAAATAGCTGATGAAAATGAAAAGATGCGTGAAAAAGTGGCAAAACTGAGCATATTAAAATCTGACAAAAATACAGTTGTTGCTCTACCTTACTACACTCCACAAAATATTGTGAGATTTTTAATTTGTTGTTGAAACCTATATTTGAAATCTGGTTTTCAATTTGTTTAATTTTTTAAAGATATTATTCAGAATTTATTTTGATTGAGTTTAAAAAAAACTTAATTGTTTAAATTCTTTGTATAATTAGCACTAATTTCATTAATATTTAAAAAAAGAGAAGTTACCAAATTTTACAGTTTCAAAAAAAAGGTATATCGTGTTGATAAATAGATATATGTTAAATAAAACTATCTTGTTTTTTTTAACTTCTTTAGTCTTTTTTTCGATATACTGTTTCTTTTAGATAATCTTAATAAGTGATCTATTTAAAACTCTAAACTAATAATACTAACAAGAATAAACAAAGGATAGTACAAGTTCAATTAAACTATTATTTAAATAGTTTAATTTAGTTAAATACCTATAAAAGTATTAATTGGTGCTCAAGTGTCATAATAAACAAAATATTAAATACATAATAACATAAACAAGACATCTTTTTTTTATAAACTAAATATACTTCGAAAAACACTTATCAGTAGATTAAGTTTGCAAGAGATAAGTTTTTTTTTTAACAAAAAGATTAAACTTTTTTATCTCTTGTTAGCTTTGTACTCTACTGATGAGAATTGCTCGAAGCATATTTATTTTATTAAATAATCTGTCTTGTCTGTCTTTTGTAAAACAAACAAACCACGCAGGCGATCAGAAGGCTCGGTGAAACTCACACATCACGGAGGCCGAGGAGAAGCAACAAGCTGGCAGTGGAGTACAGACTGAACATCGATGAAAACTACCCCGATTTGAATGCTCCCTTCACCAACAAGCTCATACTCAACCCTTCCCACGTGTCCATGTGCCCTCTGGAGTGCGAACAAACCGACAGGTTCGTTCTTTTTTTAACATTAGAATACTTAAAGAGAACATCGGAGTAATTCTTATGTAAGCTAGAGCTTACCATACTTAATTGTAGGATTTGGACCGCGTAGGAAGTAGATACAATGTTGTTAAATGAAGTTAATATATTTTTTCAGACTTTTTTTTAGTTATGAAACATTTTAAAAATATATTCTATATAAAACATCTTTGGTACAATAATTTTTTATTAGGAAATTTGTTAAAATTTCATTTACATACATAAGTTAAGTACGATAGTATTTTAACTTTGAATTAATTGATACATCTAAATTATTTTTATAGGTCATATAAAGTTATGATGTATAAATTCAAAAAACTTTATTTTTGTTGTATCAGAATCAACAAAATATTTATAAAAACTAATTATTATAACTATAGATGAACACTTTTACAGTTTTTTGTTTAAATGAATGTACTATTGTTGAATAAAAATTAAATTAAATAAATTGAAAACAATTAAAATTATTTTTTCTTTCTAATTTAAAAACATTAATATGCTGTTAGGTTTAAAGTATCGGTTATTTAGATTTTAGAATATGAAGCAAATTGTTTTTGATTGTTTAAGATATAAATAGAGTTAAGTTTTTAATTGAATCTTTTTTTAATAAGTTTTATGCTAACAAATAAAGTATTTAATGTAACCAAATAAAGTATGTATAGTTTTTAAAGTATATAAGCCGTCATAATAATAAATGAATATATATATATATATATATATATGTATCTTTATAAATACCAAAGTTTTTTTAATAATAATTAATAGCTTATTATACTACTACTTAAATGTAAATATACAAGTTCACATTAAACTTATTATTTTATAAATAAGTTAAACTTAAACTGCTCTTGTCAAAGATAATCTAAAAAATAACATAGTAGGAAAACATTGAAGTTTAGTTTAATTATCAAAAAGTATCTTTCTTTTGAAAGATATCATAAAATAAATAAGGATTAAGATATAAGTTACTAAACTGCACAAATATTTTTTATCCAAATGTACCTAGTTAAACATTTCAGTAAAGTAAAAAGTTATAACTGCTAATTTAAATGTCACGTAAAGATTTTTATAACTTTATAAGTAGTAAATTTTATCGACATTTACATATGAAGTTTAGTAAATATATATTTTTTTCTAAACAGGTTCGATCAAATTTCAAATTTATATCAGCCAGTTTTAATCACATTGAGAAATCCTATTCACCAGAAATACTTTGTTCCAGAAAAATCTTACGTGCACTAATCCTTAATCGTAAAAGTTTTTGCTGCAATGAAATTATTAAAAATGGGTATCTTCGTATCTCAAAAACTAATGTATTGCGATGCTTTTAGTGTGTGTAATATTGTTTTTTTATTACAAAATGTTTATTGTTATACCACTGTCACTGTACTACATAGTTCTGTTGTCATTTTATTAAAAAAAAATTTAATTAAATTTTTTTTTTGTCATTTTTGTGTCAGAGGTTTTTGTAATTGTAGCTTAAAAATGTTTCAGTTTTAATAAAACTCATGTATTTAATCTTTGAAGCAAAAGGCCTTAACTGTTTATTAGTTTTAGTTTCACATACAATCCAACTGTGATTATTGTGTAAATTTTATATTTTTTCTTACAAGTTGTTTAATTAAAGAACGCTTAAACTACCTTTTTTCATTTTTTAGAACTTATTCGAGAATTAAATTTTCGTGTTATTGCTATACAATTACCTTTATGTTATGCTTTAGTTAAAATTCTCTTTATATAATAAACTATAAAATTAGATAGATAAACCAACTGTATAAAACTTGCCAGTTTTCAACGTTAAAATCATATAAACTACTTTAGGACAAGTTGATTTATAAATCACTAATTTAATTTAAACTTGAAACCAAACTAAAGAATAACCTTGCTAAATTTTGCTTATTTAGGTGTTTAATTCATTTTACCTTTTAAACATTTTAAAAAATAAATTGAAATTTAAAAATTGGAAGTTATTTTACAGGTTTAAACAGTCTGATTATATGAAAATATTACAAGTGTTAGGAATACTTTTTTTTTTCTTGCAAGGTCGCTAATAAAAGTAAAATAATAATAAAGCAAATGTTAAAATATATATAATCTGAATTTTCCGTTTTTTTGAAATAATAGCTATATTTTAAAACATAATGATAAAGTATATAAAAACAAATATAAATAAGATAAACCGAAAACAAAGAGATAAAAGCAATATCAAACTAACACAAACTTAAAAATTAGGAACTTCAACACTACTTTAATGTTTACAGAAAGTATTCCACGTAAATAACACTGATAAAATATGTTGTAAAACGTATATATTATTGTATTATATTAAAGTTAAGTGAAAAATAAGTAGAAAATACAGTTTTTTATAAAAAAATACATTACGTTTGTACAGCTAAACATAAATATGATGGTGCTGATTTTTTTTAACTAGAATAGATTTTTAAGTTAACAACTTTACTTATAAAATGTTTACATGTTAGGAACAATAACGTATTGCATATTTAAACAAAGAATTTGTTAGAATTAAACTGATTGCTTAAATTTTACTACAAAATAATATTTTTTACTTTATTAAAAACAATAAATAAAGTTCAACTATAACAATTTTTTCATTGCTGTTTTTCTATACTATCAGAAAAATAAATATTTTTAAATAAATAAAGCAAACATGTTTCGTTTACTTATAATTAAAAATGTTAGAGATTTATTTTTTTTTTTACAAATTATGTTTGAGTATAACCAAATAGTTTTTTTTTTCCTCGAATTTTACGAACAAAACAAAACTGTTTTTTTAACCTAGTATGTACGTAATTACTTTTTTTAACTTAGCTGCTTAGTTATATTCTAATAAATATGTAAACTTAAAAGTCTTATTAATATTAATCCAATAAACTCGATCCTGTAAGCCTAAATAACAATTATAAAAAAGATGTTAACTCCAATTAACTTGAGTTAAAAAGCTACATAATATTTTCTTTTTGATTTTTACTTATAATACTAAACTTCGTATACGTGACAAGAAATATTCGTAGAATATACAAGTTTTAAATGTTGTATTAGTTTAGTCTTTAGTATTTTATTGACCGTTACATATTTTCAAGACCAAATTATTCCAATGCGTTTTTTATTTCATATAGTTTAAAAACATTCAATACAGTAAACTAAAAGAGATAGCGAAAAATATAAAACAAAAAGTAAACAAAATTGCAGTTTAAAATAAACCATGTGCATTTAACTAGTTTAAAACTCGCTTTAACAACAATACAACTTTCTTCTGTCGACATAGGTTTATAACGAGCAAGCGGTTTAATTTGGCTGAATCCCTTACTGTAAATCCAGCTATTTTTAGAATAAACAACATCTTTGTAACATTCTAGCGAGTTGCTGTAACGAATCATCATTATAAGTACGTTTGCAAAAAAAAGTAACTTCATTTTTCTGTTAGAAGCCTACATAGATATTTTTTTGGTAAAAAGTGAGTTTTTTAAAAGGTTTCTACTATATTAGCATATGTGCCTGATCTTGACAAACTAAGTTAAAAAAAAGGCAGCGATGTACATAGAGTCTTCATTTATGTTTGTAACAACTTTTAAATTACAATTTTGTAACTAAAGTACTTCTATACTATATTGTTCAATAAAATGCTAAAAAAATTACTTAATGATAAGACCAAGACATACTAGATTAAGTTTATTATTTATTTTTAATAACTTAGATACTAGTAAAATCATATAAAAATTTTATGCTACTTTAAGTTTTCACAGCTTTATTTTAATTGCTAATTTTAAAAATATCTTTAACAAAAATAAGCAAGCATGATAACAATAATATTTAATTGCATTTTACTGACTTATCTCAATGTAATTTATTACTTGTATTAGTTTTTTAAGCAGTTATTTTTAAACTTTACTAAGTTACCTTTACAGTTACCTTTACCTTTACAGCAGTAATAAAATATTTTCAGCACTTGCTGTTAGCTCTATAATTTTTCTACTCTAAGTTAAATTTACCTTGTCATTCTGTTTAAAAAGAATTAGAAACACTTTAACAGCAAATAAAGTAAAGCTACAAACATGCGTTGGTGTAATGAAAGCATTAATTGTTTTTGATTTTTTCAATGTGACTAACATTATAACTAATCCTTACTAATATCAACTTTTAAAGCAGTATTTAAAGTTTTTTTGATACTAAAATTTGAATAATCGCTTGCTTGCTATTAAAAAATTACTAAAAATTAAAATTGTTGCCATTTAGAATTTAAGTTGTTCGTACATAAATGTTCTTTAAGTGTAACTAAAATGTACAATAATCCTATTTTATATTTAACCTCAAAGGACTACAAAATTTTATTACAACTGATAAGTATCCGGAATTATCCAAAAGTAATTACTTAATCTTTAAGTATATTAAATTATTAAGTTTCTAAATAACTAATTTACTACAAATATATATTTTTTTTAAACGTTATAAAATATAATTGAAAATTTTTAAAGCAGCTTAAAATAATAAGTCTTTTTGAAAAAAGTAAACAAAACATTTATTTTCTACAAACTACTTTAAAACTTTTATTTAAGTTTATTAAGTTATATATGTTATAACTCAGTTGGCTTTTGTGTAATAAATGTGCAACAGTTTTAAATACAAAACTATTGTTTTCACACAATGAAGCTTATAGTATTAATTTATTCTACTTTGTTCATTCGAAGAAATTTATGTACATAATTGCTTATGCACGTATAAAACTAATTAATATCTAAAGATAATAAAAAATGTTTTCCTTTACAACATTTGTGGATTAATTAGAAAAAAGTACACTTCAAATCAATAAATTACTTTACTAAACTTAGAGTTATTAGAATTTTTTAAATCCACAAACTGATAGTTTTTAGAGTATTTAAATTGTATTACTACAAAGATCAATAAAAAACGTATATTTTTAAACGAAAGATGTTAAAAACTTAAACTAAAAGTTGTTAAGTCAAAACAAAAGTTACATCTAGAACTTACAAGATAAGCATTTTGTTGTTTTATGAAAAAAAAGTATTTGTTTAAGTTTAAAACTATATGCTTTATTAACTATTTTTTAGAAAACAACAATTTATTATTTGTCATAAAAACAGAATAAATAAAATAAATAAAAAACGTTACAAAAATAAAAGTTAAAGTTAAATTGTTAGTTAAACTCCACAAGTATATTTTTAAAATCTTGACAAATTTCGCTTTAGGCGTCTTTTATAAAGTAACAAAAAGTTTTACTTTATGCTGCTTTTACTTCTAATTTCAAAAATCGTTGTTTAAACTTTATGATAACGCCTCCAAACACTCCACTTCTCCGTACTTTTCCACCAGCAGATTTTATGGTTCCTCCTCCAATTTTTTTTTGGCCCCTGTTTGAAGTGTTTGCATTAAATGAAAAAGTAAAATTAAGTTATTAGGGTGTTTTTATGCAATTTATGTAATATTGGTTTACTTTTGAGCTTTATTTATTTTAAAATTTCTAAAGCAAAGAGTGTTTTGATAAAACTAGATTATTACAGCAGATAAATAATTATACGAATTAAATATTGTTCGGTTCAACTCTCACATATATTTCACTACTTTTAAAAACTAAATAGTTCATTAGAATTTCAAAAGAACAACTGAACAAGTTTTTAATATGTACGACATAAATACAAGCCAGCTTCTTAAAAAGTACAGTAGCCTGACACCTAGGTACGCAATTTGAACTCAGCACAAGTCTATGTACCCAACCGGTAGTGCGCACCTAGAAATTTTTGGTCTTTTATTATATACTTTAAGTGTACAAACATGTTTAAAGCCATTAAAATTTACAGATGACGACTATTAAAGCGTAATCCCCCACAACATAATAGTAAAACAAAACGTATTTGTTGCCAGAAGTCTTAAGTATTTATTTAACATAAGTATTTATGTGTTAGTATCTGTTTATTTTGTATTTTTTAAGTTGTATCTATATTTAACCCACAAAGTTTTTTATCTATCTTGTTTTTCCTTATACTTTTAAAGTATACATTGTAAATGAATGATTACTAAATAAAAAATTACTTCGAAAACATTGATAATGCTTTTATTAAATTGTTTTCAATGAAAAACATAGTTTAGAATATAAAATTTTACTCCTGCTTACTTATTATTAAGCAATTTTTGCATTTAACTGGTTGTCTTAGTAGAAAACACAACAGTTAAGGAGGAAATAGTGTGATGTTTTTAGTAGATTGTGGTTTCCATAGTAAACATTGGCAGTCGTGGATTTAAGAAATATTGCTTAACAATGTTATTAATTTTACAAGATTAATTTTTACTTATTTTGATTATATGTGTTTATCATACTTACCACAATCAAAGGTCACTTAGGCTAAATGCTTATTGCAATGTTCATTGTTATAGATTATATAAGTTTGTATGACTTTTCAAGTACTTTTTATTCATATACTTTAATCATGGGGAATACAAAGTTAAATTGCACTGTTTGTTATTTTCGTTAAATAAATAAACTTCAATATGTTTGTTTTAAATATTTGATTTCATATACAATTTGACCAATAACCGCTGTAGTGCACAACAATTAGATTAATTAAAAATAATTAAATTAATAGTTATTTTAAATACTTGTAAACTTCCTGCAGCCCCTAACAAAAATACTACGAGTCGCCACTGGTATCAATTATCTTTTTTTATTTCAGCTTGTTTTGAAAATTTGTGTAGTGTTATATACAGCTTTGCAATCATTTGCAGGTAGGGATAAATATTTTTTAAGTTAACAGTTGTATCTATAACTCAATTGCTTAGAGGTTGTGAAGCTCTATACAGCTGTATCAAAACTTCAAACAAGTAATACAGATTTAGAATTAAATAGTAAAAAAAGATAAAAGTAGGCTTGTGTTTGAGTTTTAAAAGCATTTTTGCAAAGTATACGTAATTTAAATTCAAAAAAAAAGTTTTACAATAAACTTTGTACATTTAAATACTATAAAAATCGCTCAAAAAGTTTGATCTAAGGACCTGGTGTACAAAGGAACCTTTCGGTTATCGAGTCGTACACCACATGCTTATAAAGTTTCTTACGAACTATTACACACTGTTTTTCTTATCATTTAAATATTTAAATCTTTATTAATAAAACAATCAGTTAAAAAATGAAAGAAAATAAAACTGAACGAAAATTAACTGAATTTTGTGTTTAATAATGTACTATGAATTTTGTTTAATAACATAAGAAAAAAAAATGTATATATAACTTTAAATAAAATTTTAAAAGGAGATAAACAACACTAATAGCAAACGTGTTATAGGTTACACCCTCTTTAAAGAAAGTAAAATGTTATACGCTGAAAGATTTTACGAATTTTTTTTTAAAGTACTTTGTGCTAAATAGGTAATTTTTATTTTATTTATTAGTTTAACTTGAAAAATAAATAAAAATTATATTTGAATAGTTAAATAAACTATTGTAAAACTTTTTACGAGTTTTAAAGAAGTGATTTTTACAATAACTGAACTTAACTTTTATAAATGAAAATATGAAGCTAAGTACTGTAAAACTCATACTTTTAATAAAAAAAAAACAATAATAATTTTAACAACAATGATATTAACAACAACAAATTTCTTTCCATTTAATTTTCTTTTTAAATACTTGTCTAAGTCTTAACTGTAATAATAGAAAGAAAACAACATTTGCAAACATAAAAAGAAGAATTTTTTCTTTGAAATCCTCAAAAAAAAAAAAGATTTTTTAACATAAGTTTGCTTAAAACAGTTATCTCAGCTTACATTTTAAATACTTTATTTCCTGCTAAAATATAAACATCTATAAGTATTTTTTTTTACATTTGCATGCACCATAAAGCCGGGGGAACATCATGTAAGCTGGTTTTTGACGTACCGACGTATAAAACACAAACATTAGTTATATACAGTAGCTAAACACTAGAAGGCAAAACGAGCTTCGGGTAAAAGTTCTTTAGCGAACTAATTTCGAAACTTCCATATTGAAGTATACATAAACTTATTATTTGAAAGATATTCCATACTTTTATGTCTCTTCAATTTGTTATGCCTAATTTTAAAAAGTATTACCTAAGAATTTAGCACTTAAATTTTTGATAAACTATTAAATTGATACAACATAAGAGCTTTTTTAGTTTGCTTTGTACTTCACGTTATTTTTTTATACAAAGTTTTGTATTAATTTTGAGAAATATTAAAAATATTTTAAGATCTCTATATAATTAATATGTTAACTAAATGATATTTTAAATATAATAAATAGTTTACAGAAGTTTACCATAATCATTTCAAAATATATTTAAAACATATTGCAATAACATTAAACTTTTGCTAGAAGTCTTAACTTATCTGCAAAAAGTAGAAAAACTCATAAATATAGCTGTGTTTAGAAAAATAAAGGTGTTTGTACTGAAAAAATTTATTTGTGATTAAACCAAAATTGTTGATATGTTAATTTATATTAATAACTAAATCACTTGAGGTTCCCTAACTAGTTACAAGTATGTAGGTAACCGAATCAATCGTAGATATTTTCATAAAAACTTTCCAACTTAAATTTTCTTGACAAATAGTTTTTTAAGTCAATAAAGTTTATAGAAGAAAAAAAGTGTTTTTATGTTTTTTTTTAATTATTGATTTTTCACCCAATTTATCTTAACTTACGTTAATGATCGACTAAAAACCTAGCAATTTTTTAAATCGATTAATACTTAAAAAAAAATTTAAACTTTATTTTTGTTTACATTCGTTTTAACTTCATTTTTAAAACCTTACCTCTCAAAGTTTTATTGTATTATTAAAAAAATTGTATAGTAACGATTTGAAAGATTTAAAATATCTGTATTTTATCTCCTTTTAGAAAAATTTACTGTATAAGTCAAATTTTTTAAAAATTATACCATACTGTTGTTTAATATGAACAATTGTTTTAAAGCTTTAGAAGATAAGTTTTTAACAATTTTTTTTTACTATTTTTATTTGTATCTTTCATAAATCTATTAAACTCTGCGAATTTTTACCCTTATATTTAAAAAAAAATAAAGACCGGTAGAAAACAACTGCTAACTAAGTCAAGGAAAACAACGCAATCATTTTGTAAAAAAAAAGTTTTACCTCCACCTTAAATGATTTCAATAAGAACTAAATTCATTTATTTTTAAGTTAAGGCAACATCAAGATATAATCCAAGTGTGCGTAAGATGTAAAGTTCGCAACTTAGAAGAAATACAAAACCAAAACTTTTTTTTAAACATAAGCATTAAAATTGTGTAAACAATCTAAATGACATCCAAATACTTTAATTAACTTAACTACAAACTTAAAATTATATTAACTATATTTATTATTAATTGGTTGAATTTTTTTGTTTAGCATGCTAGCAGGCCGCATTTCATGTAAAATAGAACATTTTCGCAACAGTTTGTCGTCCTCTGTTTTAGATTGAAGAAGTTTAAAATCAGTTTATAGTTTCTATGTTATAAAACTTCTAATAAATGTGTTCTTACCAATTCAAAAACCTTTAAAATGCATAAGCCTAAATAGCGAGACTTAAAACAGTCTAATACTTTTTATTTAAATTAAATTAAAGTTTTTTTTTTTAAGAAAACTTACTACACAAAAAAAAAGCTTTTATATGTTTTTAATTTGAAAAAAATATATTTAACATTATCATTTTTCCATGAGAAAATGCTTAATGTAAAAAGAAAATGTTAAGTGCTGAAGATCTGTACTTTATTTTTATAAAATAATGCGTTGAGCATAGTTGTTTTTTCATAACCACTGACCTAGCTATATACTAATTTTTTAAAGTTCTAAAAAAAATGTTGTACCATGAGTGGTTTGTATGAAGTTTTAAAAAGTTGAAGCAGTTTTTAATTCTTCAATAAAGGTAAACGATTACCTGAAAATAGTGTATAACTTAAAAAAAAACATACTTTTAGTTGATGTCCTAAGATACAAAAATACGACGTTAGTGTACCAAATATTTATAGTTTTAAATCAAGAAATTGGAAGCAAGCTGTTTTGATTTAACAAGTAAATTCGTTTTCAATGTTACTTTCAAGATTTTCGTTTAATAATCAACTACTTTATTTTATAACTACTAGTGAAAAAATATTACCAACATGAAAACTATTATCAAAAACATACAACACTGGGTGTAGTGAAAACGCTTAATTATCATCATTTTATTACCGCTGTGACATTTATGCTAAAAAGGCTTACTATGATCACCTTTGTAAACTTAATAATTCTATTAGCTAAAACATTGTACACAATTAAATATCATTATAAACACAATTACACGAATGTTGTTTGTCACAGGGTGGAAAGTTTAACTAAAAATTTTACTTTAACACTATATAACCTAAACTAGTTTAATTGTATAAAGAACAAAAAAGTATCAAGAAAACGTTAGTTTAATATCAATAAACTCATATAAAATTAGCCTAAACGAATATTAACCTTACACAAGCTTTATGGAATATTTATTTTAAATAAAAAATTGTTAAGTTGTTTAGATAAAATTTCCAAAACATAAAATAAAACTTGTATAAGTCCTTGAAAAATTAAAAACCACTATAATGTAAAACAATATTAATTATGGAAAAATAGTATTCCTAAAAAATGTTCAAAATACAACACAAATAAATATACTAACTAGACACAACTTTTGAAAGTTTATTTATAGTTAACGCTTTGTCAATGATTAAAAAACTACCCTTAAGTAGACAAAAAAAGTAAAGCAATCAATAAAAAGTTAAAAATGTTGATTTTTTTCAACACAGCCCGTACATGGGGTCGTCTTTGTTCTTCTGCATTTTTCGGTACGCCTCCATTTCCGCTTCAGTGGGTTCCATGGCGGCTTCCGCGTCTCCCCTGTTCGAATTGTACGGACGATCCCTCTCGTCCAATGAGCTCATCATATCAACTCGTCTCCTGGTGTGGATAAAAGTGGTTGAATGTGGAAGTTATAATTTTTTGTAATAAACTATGACAGTGGTTTTTAAAAAGTTAAAATTTTGAACTTTGTTTAGTTTTTTCAAAGTTATTTATAATAAAAATCTAACTTTTTCTCATCTATTTAAGAAACATACTGTACTGCACATTGAGTGTAAAAATAATGATGTTAAACTTGTCTAATTCTAAGTATTTAAAAACAGGTTGTCTAAAAAAATAATTAGAATTAGTTAAACTATTAGATCACAACAAATGGTATAATTGTAATTTTTATTTAAATATTGATACTTTTAATTAAACAAAATATTAATATATTTAAACAACAATTGGTAAAAAAAAAGTGAATTGTATATTATACTTTATTTATGTATTCATGTTAACCTTTAAATAACAAATAAATCATAAAACAAACTTACTGTCTCGCTTTTTCTCTCTTCATTATTCTGTTAACAAGCTCGTCTCTCTCTTCCTTGCTCATATCATCCAAATTCACGTTTTTATTTTTCTTTAATTTTTTCGAGGCTGGCTCTTCGTCTGAATTGCTGCTGCAATTTATATTAATAGTTAACTTTTATAATGTAATTTTTTTATGTTATTTTCCAATGCAAAAGAAGTTTCGCTCTAAAGAGCTCATCAGTACAATAAACAAATGATACAGCTTTAAGTTAAACTTTTAAACATTTTTTTTTTCAAAATATTAGTTTAAAACCCACTCAGATGAATCGCTGCTTGAACTCTCCCTTTTCCTCTTCTTCTTCTTGCTTTTCTTGCTCTTCTTCTTTTTGCTCTTTTTGTGTTTCTTCTTCTCCTTCTTGCTCATCTTCTCCCTGTGCTGCTCCACGAGCGACTTTTCCACATCGTCAATATAAACACGATCAACAACGTTCTTATCTGAAACTTCGTTCAAACCGACCTTCTGCTGCCACGTCGCCTCTTTGTTCTCCTCTTTTTCTTCCGTCTTGTCTTCCTCCTTGTTCTTCAATCCGACGCAGTAGGACATCTTAATGGTGGACTGGCAGCACTTGTACCCCCACAACCCCTCCTTCCAGAAGCTTCCCCAGCAGCAGGTGTGGTTGTTTATCCTCACATCCTCGTTGTACTTGCTCTTCGTCACTGCTTTTTCCTGCCCTGATGTTCGGTTTGTTTTATTTTTCTACTTTATTTTAAATATTGAAACAATTAACTCTTATTTTATTATGCCTTTTTTATATAAAAAAAATTGAAAATTATAATGTTGTTTTAATAAATAGTTTTTATATTTTAGAATATGTATATAGCTTTTTACTATTAACGAACTAATAAATAATAGCCAATAAATTATTGAAGAACTAAACTAAATACTAAAATAATCAAAAATTTAAGGAAGTAAAGTTCTAATAAAATAATTCAATTAACAAAACTTTGATATAATATTAACATTGATATGTTCATTATTCTACAAGCAGTTTGATAGTAAGTTTAAAAATAATTTACATTGACTTTTCAGTGAAACAAACCTTTGATGACTTTTCCACTTCTGGAATACTCGATGTAATTTTCAGTTTGCGCGAACAAAAGTTGCTTGGGAGGAGCCTCCAAATATTCTACTCCTCCGTATTTTTCCACCAGCAGGTTTTTGCGTTCCTCCTCCAATTTTGTTTTGGCTCCTGTTTGAAGTATTTGCATTGATTGAAAAAGTAAAATTAAGTAAAGCAACTACAATGATCTCAAGTAGTTTAGGTGAGTGTTGTTTTAATTTATATATTTAGTTTTCTAAATTTTAAAAACTGCTCGTAAAAGTGCATACCTAAGAAATACCAGTATAAATGAAAAATCGCAATTTAAACTTAAAGTTTATTAACTCAAAAAATAGTAGTCGAGAGGAAGATTACTGTAATGAATTGATGGGTATTTCCATGAGGAATTTATAAAATTTGCAACACAGATCTTTTATGAAAAATACAGACTTATATATAACTAATCTATTAATTAATTAATTAATACTTTAAGTCTCATAAAGGTTAGTTTACAAAAATTAGCCACAAATATTTTAGAATTTGTAAGGATCAAAAACATACTGCAATAATAATCCATCTTAATTAGTTGTTTTTATAGAAAATAGAAAGCTAATATTTACGGTAACATTTAGAAAAACATTGTTATAAAAATGTTAAAAAAATATTTGAGTATAGACTATTTTTTTATAGTTCAATTTAACTAAATCGCACTAGAGGTTACACAATTGACTTAAAATATGTTGCCAACCAAACAATTGTATAAAACTTCATAATTTTTTTAACAAACAACAAATTAATTCTTATAATAAGTAGATTATAAGTCAGTAATTTTTTTATCTCATTATAAGCATTTTTCTGGCGTTCTGAAAGATCTCTAATACGCAACTAATCTACAAGATCTTTAACATATTAAAAAACTAATTGTTAACTAACTCACATAAATTTTTATCAAAACACCTAAACTTCACCTTTGAAATTTCTCTGCAGCAGCTCCAGCCTGGTGGGATCCGACTGCAGGTGCACGTTCTGGCCCCTCTCCTCCGCCTGCCACGCGAACATCTGCGTGTTCGCCATCGCCTGCGTGTCGCCCGTGTACCTCACGAAGTTGTCGCCCGCGAACTCCAGCTCGTGCGCCGACTTGCCCAGCATCTCGTACGGGTTCATGCGCATCGTCCTGTGAAAGTGTGCTTGAGGGTCAGATAGATGTGGGTATAGAAGATAATGTCAACTGCGAGCTCGATAAAAAGAATCATATTTTTTATTATATAATAGTAATGTTGCTTATTTTATTCGCACAAAACAAAGTAAGTGAAAAAGATGGTTTAATGTTAAACAAACTAGACTTAAACTACAATCGAAGACAAATAAACAATAAGAAAACAAGTATCTTAGAGCTAAGTTTAGCGAATATATTGTAACTACTTGTAGTAAAACAGTTTTATTTGTTTTTACCAAAATATGTTTAAAACATACTTTAAAGCAATGTGTACTTTTTCTACTATTTTTAGCTTACTCGCGTATAGTTTAAATTCATAAAACAAACGAGGCACCTGGTCTTGGGGTCGTAGTGAGCCGATGACAAGTCCAAGTTCCTCAGGTACTTTGCGGTGTCCTCCCTGATCCTCAGGTTCCTCACTGTGATGCGGTGCTTGCTGTCGAAGTTGGTGCCCGGCATGTCGACCTTGTCCGCGTACTTGTCCTCGTCCTCCTGCATGTCGTCGTCCAGCGCCTGTGTGACGTCATAGTGTTTAGAATGTTGAAAATTATTTTATAAATTATATACAGGGTTGCAAAATTTTTTTAGCAAATATTCTCCAGGTTTTCAAAAGTACACATTTTTGGGTTTATTTTTAGTTTAAATTCAAGTTTAAAGTAAAAAACTGTGGTAAATATTATGTCAAAATTGAAAAAATATTTGAAAGCTTTTTTAAATGTGATTTCTAATAAAAAAAATTATGATGACAAATTTTTTATCTATATGATAGATTTTTTGCGTCAAATCGAAAATTTCCTATTTAACATATAAAAGTTGTTAAAATTCTAGGTTTTTTTTTAGTTTTTTTCAAACTTTCACAAACTCCAGATTATTTTTAGCCTAAACTGTCAAACTCCAGGTTTTTCAAGGAATCCAGGTTTTTTGGAAAGCCTTATATAGTGCTACTTCAAAAAAATTTGATTTTATTTATTCATAGTAATCCTTTTTTGTGCTTTACTTATCAAGATGCATTATTATTACAGCACCAGTTGGGACTCTACAAACTTCATTAGGGGCTGCTACAGATAGCTAAGATAGTTTTTATAGAAAGATCTTTTTTAATACTAATTGGTAGACATCTTACTTTATTTTATTCATAAACTTAATCTTTTTATAATTAACTACATACCAAATGTGTTATTAGAATCTACTCCCTATAGCTCTGCATATGTATATTACTAACAGTAAAACAAGTTAATGTAAACTAATAAAACAGAGTAAACCATCTCTTTTTTAAGTCCTTATTTTATCTTAAACAACTTTTAATCATAAAAACTCAGAAAATCCAAGAAAAAAATACTATAACAAAGAAAAGCTTAAAATTTTAATATCAAGTTTGTTCTATATTTTTAAATTTAATATTTATAATTTTTGATTTAAAAAAAAAAAGAGTAATTATACTACACTTTTTAAATTATCAAACTAAAAACCGAATCATTTTATAAACTTCTAGAAATTTAGATAAAAACTAAATTCAACAGCCAAAATAACAAATTCAAAATACGAACAAACAGATCAACCAACCTTATCTTCGGTGATTTCCCCTCTGAGCAACTCCTTGTTCAACTTGTTCGCCTTCACCACCTGCTTGGCCACCTCCACCTTGGCGTACTCGTCGATGACTTCCTGGTGGTTGTTGGGGTCGTACCCGTTCCACCGGTCCCGCTTCCCCTCGAAGTCCAGCTTCAAATTTGGTTGCTGGAGCTCGTCGGGAGCGATGTTGGTGTTGGTGAATTTGGCGCCTTTTTTGCGCGGTCTCTGTGAGGTTTTTTTTTTGTTATTATTTATATAATAATATTCTTTTTTTAACACAATGGTTCTAAATTTAATTTTCCTTAGCTTATATAATAGTTTAAGTTTATTTTTTCACTGATGATTTATAACTTTATTTTAAAGTTTAAAATAACCTAAAATCAGACTAAAAATGTAACTACAGGATTAAGGGCATAGGGGGATCCACCTTGACCTTTACAAGTTTATCTTATTTTGTAGAGTTTAATCTGAGCCTTCAGACATTTTTAACCACTTGAAAAAAAGGAAGGCGCAAACCAAAAAC
Source organism: Thalia democratica (assembly GCF_965202585.1). NCBI lineage: Eukaryota > Metazoa > Chordata > Thaliacea > Salpida > Salpidae > Thalia > Thalia democratica. Next base: position 58,229,049 of record NC_139169.1, on the reverse strand, counting down.
GAGAAAAAAGACTATTTCACTAAAAGTCTATCTTCTTAATTTTTTAACCAATTTTCTTCGAAATTTCACAGGAAGTCCATATAGCTGTTATTAAAATCGATTTAAAGGAGTTTTTTTTTAATAAAAGTGAAATGTTAAAAAAAAAAATTTTTTTTTTTAATTTAGCTAAAAATTTTATATTTTTTAAATTTAAAATCGCAACATTAAAAATCTTTTAAATTATAAGTAATTGAAATTTTTCAAGAAATTTGAGGTCTTCAGCTCAAAAAATGAATATAGATTTCGGTAAACTTATAAATTTCCGAGAAAAAAATTGCGGTCTATATGTTTGTATTGGAAACTTTTACAAAAAAAAATTATTTTAGAAATTAATTAAATTTTTATATTCTATAAAAACTGGCTTGTAGTTTATTATACTTTCAGCTTTCATACATAACCAAAAAAAAATTTTGGACCCCCTATGGCCTTTACTAATTGTAATAACAATGTTTATTTACTAAAAATTTTAGATGATATTAAAACAAAAATCACCATTTAGCACAAAGCAATAGTTTTGTTAGCAACGAAAATTAACAATCTTTGAAGAAAACTTCAATAAAACAACAAAAAAATTTGATAAATTAAAACAAACAAAAACCTACACATAGTAGCTTTATAACAACAGTACACTTCCTAACATAAAAAAATTCAGGTAAATTATATACAATAAACTTAAAATTAATTAAAAATTAAACTGAAACAAGAGACATGCAATATAAATTAAAGTTTGCTTTTAATGAAGTTAGAACTTTATACAACACTACTTGGATTTAGTTTTAGAAAAAAAATCATTTTTCTACTTTGATAATATTTTTAGTTTTAAGATATTTAACACTAAAAGTATAAAAAATTAGATAAAATGATGTTATGTTTTAAAGTTGGTTTATAGTGCCCTTTACTCTGTAGGCAAACTAGAGAAAAATATATACTACATAAAACAGACATTACTTGACATGTGTTTCGGACTTGATTGTTTTTTATGCACCAAGTCTTCTTCAGAGTAATGTCAATTCGGCGCGAAACTAGTAATTGCATAAAAACTTAGTATTATGACGTAACAATCTATTAGTCATGTTGGATTATTCATTGCCCTCTTCAAAAGTTCAAAGCTTTTTGATACAAAATTTTAAAACATCTAATTTACAGATTAGTAGTTATTAAGTGATGGTTGGTAAAACTTAAGTGAAAAATAAAACAAAGTTGGTAAAAATATAATAAAAACACAATGAAGTAAATTTTAAAACTTAATATGAAAAGTTTATTTTAATGTTCGTATCTATATAATAAAGTCAAAAAAGTGTGAAGAAGCTCACTATAAAAAAATGTAAAGCTAATTTACATTTACTAACAACCATAAAACATATATTTATTATAACTGTTCAAAAATATAGGTTAAAACGTTTGCTAACAAAAGATCCTAGTGAAGTAACTTCACTGGAATATAAATAAAAACAAATTGTACAGTAATCTTCCTTTATTGTACCAACATATGTTTATGTGTGTTAACAAATCAACACACTTCAAGTTGGTTGTTAATGGAAAGAATAACTACTGCACAATTTGTTTTTTAATTATATTTATTATATTCATATAGTTAGAAAGATTACAACTTTACAAAAAAAAATCTGATTTAAAAAAATTTCTAAATTACTGACTTTCTTGACTAAATAGCAATCATATAAATAAAATTGTACATATTTTTAGCAGTTTTAAACGTTGGCTCAGCACTCATATAATTAAAAGCAAAAACTTGCAGTTAGTTTTAAAATTGTATTTGCATTCAGAGATTTGTAAAAACAGTTGTACAATTATTTCAATGTCTTACAACAAAATCTTTAAACAAGTTTTAAACTAAACACTTCTCACGAAATCATTTTTTTATAAACAATCTTAGTCTAGAAAAACCACATTTCACTTAAACACTTATTAAAAAAAATGTTGGTGTATTACTTATTTTAATACAAATCTGCTTATTTAAAAATCTAAAAGTATAACTATAAATTAGTAGATAAGATTGAATTTGAAAAATTTTATTACATGTCAAAAAACATCAAACAATTAAATCTAAAACAAAACAGCAGACCAAAAGCAATCAATCAAAAAACAAGTATACGTCTAATAGATAAAAAATACTTACTTCCAGGCAGTCCTTCTTCTTGTGGCCCATGGAGCCGCAGTTCTCACACGCGCCCTTCCTAAACTTGGTGGCTACTTTCGCGTTACTGGGTATTCCCCTGTTGTACCACTCATTGTTGCCGCTGTAGTGCTTGGCCTTCTCCGGCTGACAGCGCTGGTGTTTGAGTGACGCTCTCTGCGTGGGATCAACGTACCAGGGGACAGTGGATATGTACTGTGGGATATGGGGGTTGATGTCCCTTTAAAAATATTAAGTTCTAATTTTTTCTAATATGAACTTAGTTTATATTGCTAATAAATTAACCAGCAACGGTTGCGTTAAGAATGCAACATTTTCTATAATTTATAGTTGAAACAAAGCATTGCAACATGAATTAGGAACAAAAGTTAAAAAACTTTTTACAACAAACTTTACTTGTTTACTTTTAAAAATAGTAGTTGTGTAAACTTAATTTTTTGTGGTTAACACTAAAATTTATTTAAACTCAAATTTTGTGACATTAGTAACAATTTATTTTTTGAAGATAAGCTTTTTGTTACTAGATGTCAGGAACTTAGCTTAAACAAATCTGCATTGCTCCAACTATCTTTTAAAAAATAGTTTTGAATTGTCTTTTTTATTCTCAGTAACTTAAATTATCTGAAACTAAAAGCAAGAACCTTTAAAAAAAATTGAATCATAGTACATAAAAAAAGTATTGCAGATTTATTCAACCTATGTCCCTCTTAAATGCTAATTTTGTTTGAGTTGAGCAATCTAGACAGAAGCTTTAACAAAAAAAATGCAGACCAACTAAAAAAAAATCAGCCAATTTATTTTTTTAAATATTGTTCCTAAGCTGCCTATTTAATGCTTCGAACCAAACGATATTTTTTTCAAAAGTGATTTTCAAGTATTTTTATTTAATTTTCACCACAAGCTAACAAACTTGAACTTTTGTGTTGCAAAGTCACTCCAACTAGGCTTATTAAAATTAACTTTCTTAAAATTATCCAAAGAAACCACATACATTATAAAAGATAATGAGTTTCTAAAAGATCGTAGGCTGCATTTGTAAAACAGAAAAATAAATCTATATAAAATATGACTTTTTTCAAGTTTTAGTTTTTATAGAAAGCTTAGTTAATTATATGTTTCTTTAATAAGCCCTTCTAGTAAATCACAGAGGTAGTTTTACAAAAATATAGAAACTTTTGTTTTAAAGTTGTAAAGTTTGTAACTAAAAACAAATTATACAGTAATCTTCCTTTATTCTACCAACATATGTTTCTGTGTTGTAAATTAAATAATTTCTGTTTCATTTTAAATATATATTTTGTTGTGTAATTTAGCTTACTTATTTATTTTAGACTTAATAATTACAAATATCATATAGTTTTATAACAGTCGGATTTAATGTTAAGTATTTCACATATTAATAACTATTATCTGTAGAATATATCCTATTTTAATGAAAACATATATACGCCTACTTTATTCTATGCTTCTATTCTCTTATTACAGTAATTATTTTTTACAGAACCCAGTTGAAGTGTGTTGATTCGTTGACACACAGAAACATATGTTGGTAGAATAAAGGAAGATTACTGTATAATTTGTTTTTATTTATATTCCAGTGAAGTTACTTTACTAGGATCTTTTGTTAGCAAACAATTAAAACTATATTTTGAACAGTTAAAGTTTGTAACTAAATTTAAAATACTCTAAGGATGCTAAATGTGCATAATTTTAAAATTTTAATAAACATGTGTAATACAACGTCTAAAATTTTGAATCTAATATACAACTTAAAAAATTTCAAAGGTACCACATGCATTTTTATGTGAACAAATTATAAGGCTAACATACAAGCTATTTTATTAAAATTATCAAAAAAAAAAAAAAAAAAAGCATATATAAACACTTCATTATCTTTTATTTGTGCTTAGTATTTAAATAAGAAAACAAATGCTTGAATGATTGTATTCTTTTTTTTACTTAAACTTTAATCTAAACATATATGTTAAAAATACAAATAATATATTTTATGTAAAAAAGTTTCAAAATTTAATAAGTATAGTTTGCTGTAGATGTGCTTGTAGTAGTAACTATTTGCCATACACAAGAGGTATTAATAATACACACTTATTTTTCTTCTTTAACTACAATTTTCAATGGCATTGGAAAGTTTTACAAAGTATAGAAACTTTAAAAAATATACATAACTTTAAATTTGTTTATTTGTAATAAAGGTAGGCAACATGTCATTGGTTCCTGCCCGCCAAACAGTAGGTATGCAATGTATTTTTTAGCTTGAAAATTATATTTGAAAAACAAACAAAATTTTTACAGCAAATATTTACAGCAAATATTTTAAAGTGTTTTCTTAACTTGATCTTTAAGACACAGTAGTGTTTTATTATGATAATTTCAAAACCATAACTTTTAAGGTGTTTTAATTTTATTACATAAATTGAAGAGCCCTAAAGTCTGATCATACTTCTTAAAATGAATTTTTTTAATTATTTGGATATGAAATTTTAGTTTAAAGCAAACAAAGGTTTGTACCCTTCAGTACTCATTTGGCACAATAACTATTAGCATTTTACAGCTCTGGTCTAGATCATAAACAGTATTTTAAAATCTTTGGGTATAAACTGTATAAAAACTGTAAAATTCTATTTTAAAACATTGAAAATTTAAATACGTTTTTTGAGAAATGCTTCTTTTTGTTGTTCAATAAAACATACTTAATTTATTTTATTCAAAAAGTACTTGTTGTTACTTAAAACAAATTTGTATTAAGTTTATTTATGCCAAAATATTATTTAACTTTTATAAAAAGACTTATAAAAAAATCACTAAAAACAAAATTGTCAAACAAGTGCTTAAAATATAAAAAAGGGAGTATTTTTTATTGTGATCTAAGGATTTTAAATATTCTTATATTTTAAATAAAATAATTGATATGCTTGAACTGTCATTTTTAAATATGTAGGTTTAAATAAAAACAAAAGTATTCAATAAATTCTTAATAAAAATTCTTATACATCTTTTACCTTACCTTTTCATTAAAAAACACATGTTTTCTTTTATAGTACTTTTACATTTCATAAAATCTATGACATTATATAAAAAAGCTAAACATTAGTTATCAAAAAACAAAGCCTAAAAAAGTGATAACTTCCATTCAACAAATACAGCAATTATTGATATTATATTTTATGTTGATAGTTTTTATATTGATATTTTTTATCTCACTTACTTTCCTTCTTCATCAACCTCTGCTGGAGCATTTCCAAGCTTTCTTTGTTCTTCTAACTCTTTTTTCTTTTTATATTCTTCTCTGGAAACCTTGACAGGCTCTTCACCCTTTATACGCAATCTGTCTGATTCTGAGAGTACTGGCTTTGCCACCTCTTTTGAGAAGGGTTTTTCTTTATACGACATACTTTATAAAATATTTATTTAAATAAGCTTTAAAAATGAGACATATGAATTGTTTATAATAAACAATTATAAATATTAATAATAATAAAAAATAGTAGATCATAATAGTTTTTTTCTTAACAAAATGTATAAAAATAATAACTGCCTAGAAAAAAATTAGCTTAAAGTTAAATAAATAAACTAAAATATTTAAATCACAAAATTTAGTAGATTTTAATTTAAAAACTTGCATAAAGTAAAACTTATTGTTTAGATTATTAATATATATAATAGTTATGATAAATAATTAATTTTATCACAAATTTTTATAATTTATATCTACTCAGAAGAAGACACTTTGAAATCACATAACAAAACTTAATGGCATTAAAATTGTATCTATTAAGGCCATAGGGGGTAGGACATGTTTTTTACAAGTTGATCTTATTTTATAGAGTTTTTTCTAAGCTTCTAGATGCTTTTTATCCTTTTAAAAAATATCAAATTATTTTCTGAGATATGACCAGTCAAAGTTGGGCCGCATAATAGGTTCCCTATGGGAAGGGAAAATTAAAACAGCCAAAAAAGACTATTTTATTTAAAATCTATCTCCTACATTTTTCAAGCAATCTTCTTCAAACTTTAAAGTCTAATTTTTATACAATAACAAAAAAATTTTACTTTGGAATTTAAAAAAAATTTGTAAAAATATTATTTTTTTGAAAAAAAAAAACTTTTTTTTTTGTGATAAAATTTTATTTTTTAAATTATTAAAATTCATAAGTAACGTTTTTTCTTTTTATTATAAGGAACACTTCCTGAAAATTTGAAGAAGATTGCTTGAAAAATGAAGGAGGAGATAGATTTTAGTGAATTTTAAAATTTCAAAAAAATTTGACCCCAAAAAATTTGCAGTCCATACGTTTGTATCGGATACTTTTTACAAAAAATATAATATATCAAAAGTTAAATGTTAAATGATATTTATTAGTTGTATAAAAACTGACTTGTAGTTTGTATTTAAAGCTTTCATATAAAGGCCAAAGTTAATTTTTGTAAAAAAAGTGTTTTAAGAAATACGTCAGATACTTAACTAATGCTTAAGATCAAAATATTTTTACATGACTAAAACACTTAAAAAGTTTAGTTTGATTTTGTACATTCTAATTATTATTCAGTTTTGTTTATCTGCTAGGTGTGATGTAGTTACTCGTATAAAGCCATAGTTTCCACATTTATATGAGACAGTCCAATACAATGACTCAGGTTTGACATTTAAAAAAAATGTTTATTCTTTATTCAGAACTCTTTTTTTTAATACTGGTAACACTTTCTTTGTTTGTTTAGTTGCCAGAACTTAAGTATAGTGTAAATTTAGCTGTTGTAAATATAAGATTTTTTTATAATTTGATAGTTGAATGTTTGGTCTTAACAAATTATGGTTAAAAAAACAGTTAGACTTCATAAGGCACTGCTTCAAATGGCTCTATTAAAAGGAGTTGAGAAAATACCACAACAAATTACAAACATTTTTTCCTTACAAGTATTTTCTATAAGTACTTTTAATAAAATATGTTCCAAAGAATTTTTACTTTGTATTCAATAAAAAATAAAAAAACTTTGTTTGAACTTCATTAGTTGCTTTTTAAGCACATTACAAGCTTTTTTTATACTAAAACTTACTTGCTTGATTTTTGCATAAGAATTCTTTTGAAGAGGGGAGTAAGTATTAATATTTTTCAAATAAAATTGACTATAAGTTCTTTTTTGGTAGTATGGATCACATAGATGCATTGTTGATTTTTTCTTTTCAATAGAACTAGTAATCACTTGCTTGGAGATTTGAGGATTTTTAGTTTTAAGGCTTTAACCACCTAAGATTAATCTTACTTTAAATTATTAAGTTAAAATTTGCAAGATCAAAACTCAGTGGTCGAAACATACACAAAAAAAATTATTACATGTGACCTAAAACTTCTCATTTAGAAGTTAATACTTTTGTTTATTTTTCAATAAATAAAAGTTAATTATTAGTTAGGCAAGTAAAGTAATACATACTATGATTTCATTTTTAAATGTTGATAACATCTTTTTACAAAAGAAATAATCATAATGTCTTTAAAAATGTATATATAATGTACAAAAAAGAAAAAATAATATGAATGCTCCCAACTATGGTCAATCAATTGGTGTGGAAAAAGACCTTTTGGTCATCAAGTCTTACACCATGTATTTTGTAAAAAACTTTGATAAGTTTTAACTAGAACTTTAATAAAATTTAGCTTTAAAATCAATATAAATTAATTTTGTTTTTTTTACTGAAATTAAATAAAGAAATTAGTTATAAAAGAAAAAAATGGTGTGCACTCTTTTTTAAACCTATTACTGCCAATATTAACTATGAAAACCATAGTCAACCATGGGCACCACACCCTCTCCTATCAAAGATTTCAATTTTTAAGATCATATACGTTCTTATTTTTCTTGTTGCCCTCTCTAAAAGAGCAACCCTGAAAAATGCAATAAAAAGTCAATAATAAATTAGAAAGGGAGAAGTGGTAAAATTGCTATAACTAATATATTTTTCCTTTTATATACGTAAAAACAAACATGAGTATAAGCATTAAATGTAGACTATAACCAATTCTAATAAGATATACATACATATGTGCTTATAAGTACAAAAAAGCAAAAAATATTCAGTATAATCTTTTACTTTTTTTATGTAAATTACTCAGTTACAATAACCAGTTCTCCAATTAATAAATACAAGATACATGTAAGAGAATTAAAATAAATAAATCACACTTGTTATGTACAACTGTATCTTTTTTTTATTAAAAAAAAATAATAATAAATAAATTAAGTAATATATCTCACTTAAAAGTAAAAACAAACAAAATTAGTTTTAACTATACACATAATCAAAAAGTTTTGTTACTTATAAAATAAACTTACAATTATTTATAAAGATCTAAAATAATTATAATCATACTTAATTACAAAACTCACATGAAAAATTTAAATAAAATAGTTAGTTAATGAAAACTGCAAGTTCAAAAACTATAACCAATACCAAACAAACTCAGCTCACACCCAGTCAACACACTGCCTTTGATTAGTCTTACAAAGAAAAATAGAGAGTAAAAACGTAATTAACCAAGAAATAATTTTTTCTGATATTATATAAAACAAAAAAAAAAATTTGACTTTTGTCTGATTGATTTTTGAGTAGAATTAAAAAACTACATGTAAATAACTTTTTTGAACATATAATGGCTTATTTCAATGAAGTTGTTGAAGATAAAAAACTTATTACCATATTTTATTCTTTCTACCGAAAGTAATTCTTATTTAGTAACAGGAATATTGATTCAATAAACATTATAAAATTAATATTTGATTGTTTAATTTAAACTAGTTACTTACTAGTATTTTTGTAAAATTTTACAATTTAAGATTTTCAACATTCTAAATAAAAGCATATCTTATCAACATTCTAAAACAAAAAGGAAAGACAAACTTTACTGTATTATAGAGTAAAATAAACACATTAAATCTAAAGGTACTTTCTTAGATTTAAATATTTTTTGAATCTTTTTACTAATAACTAATCATAGTTACTACAAAAGTTTTCTGCAGATCAGATTAAAAAAACCTCTTGATGCATTAAACATTTTATTATAAAAGCAAGCTTAATATAGCCTGTTTTCTACAAGTTGATTTTGAGCTAAAATTTAATTCGCGAGAGAGAAGTATCTGTTTGGCGGTCGGATTTTGTCAGTCGATCGTAGTTTGACGAACTCTCTAAATGAAGCATTATTATTAACATATTTGGTTTTACAAACGCTAGTCTTCTGATATATGTAATCACAAACAGTATAGCCTATACCAAATACATTTATTTGATTTTTCATTGAATACTCAAGTATAATGCTTGTAGCTACTATTATATACATAATGTTAGATAAAACATTTTTTTATAGTTTCTAGATATTTAAATAAATACTCCAACAAAAAGTAAAATATAGATAATTTCTAATAAAAGTGAGTAAGTAAAGCTTAAAATAGTTATAAAAAACTTACAAAACTATACACTATTAATCTTAACTTGTTTTAATAGCAAATTTAAATTTCTAGTAGTGATTGCAACTGTTGAAGTGGGCAAAAGTTAATAGATTATGTAATCGTAAAAAAAATGTTATAAAATTACATTATAAACACTAACTGTAAAATAACAAACGATACACATAAGCTATCAAACTTAATGACACTAATATAGTTCACAAAAAGTAGATCAACCTGATAAGTTTTTGATTTGTCTACTTGATAGAAGTAAGTTAATGAAACATTGCGCTAAACTAAATATATGTTCTTTTTTATTTTACGTAGTACAAGTCGGTTTACATTCAAAACAATTTTGATAATAATATTGTTTCAAAGTTTATAAAAATTTTATGTAAACATTCTTTTACTATTTACAACTTAAATAGTTTCTAATTAAATATGAGTTTTTTTTAATACCAATTGCTTATAAAATATTAAATAAAGTATTTTCAATCGTTGAATTAAAAAAAAACCTTTTTGAATAAATTTTTTTTAAACGCACTGAAAGCTGTTTTTAATTACTTAATATAGATGCATTAGATTCTTAATTGACTTAACAATAAATGGTAATAGTCCGAATCCGAAGTTATTAATCTGTGTAATAAATAATATATTATATTTCAAATAAAATAATTAAAGTTTAATTGAGTTATAAATCAAGGTAAAAACAAATTTAAATTTTTAAAAACTATTTATTTTCAATTGATCAATAATATTGTTCGACTATCACTTTTTAAAATATATTTAATCACTTTATACTTCTACATTAGTAACTAAAATTATTTATAGTATGTTTTAAAGGAAAAAAAAAATTCGAAAAGGTTTATACAAAAAAAAAGATCAAATTTAACTTACTTAATATTTTGTTTATAAATTTAATTTATATAATAAAATAAGTTATTTTATTTTTGAGAAATTATGAATAAAGTTCTGTGATATATTATGAATGCATATACGACTTCAAAATATGTGTTAGGTTAGGTCTACAAACTAAATCATAGTGTATCAAAATAATACTCTAAAACAAAAAGTCTAGCATTATGGTTTAGGTTTAATCATTGTGTTTTATTATATTAAACATTGTAACAAGTTTATCCTTTAGAGTAAATAGAACCAAAACTTATTAGTTGTTACAATTAAGTTTAAAGAAAGCTAAATTTGCATCGATTGATAATAAAAAAAATTTAAAAAAATATGTATTTGACTTAAAACTAGTTACTAAATAATAAGCGCTAAAGTGTAATGATTCTTACCAGGGGCGTGTTTTGACTGGTTTCCTGTGAACCCCCTGAAAAAAAAAAGAAAAAAGAAAAAAAGATTCTTAGAATAACACTAAAACGTTGTTTATTGACTTTGTTTTGGTTATTTGATAAACTTTGAATAATGAATGTTGAATTTATAACACTGAAAGATTAAAAAGTTTCCTTTGTAAAAAATGCTCTTTTTTGCCCAGCTGAAATAGATTTTAAATAAAACTTCAATTGTGACGTCATAATAGGTAAAAGTTTTAAAGTAGCATTTTCTTTCTAGGAAACTTTTTACTAAGATGCTTTAGTTCCCACTATAAATTGTTACTTAGCGTAAATAACTTTTCATACAGTATTGTTTTTGAACTAGTAAGTACAATTTTACTTAAAAAAATATCCAATATAATCACAAAAGTTTTATTTTGCTTAGTTTAATTGTATATAATAATGTTGTGTGAAGCTTTTGTGTTATGCTGTTATATGGTAATGTTGTGTTTATACTTAAGCATTTATATTATTTGTTTATGTGTCAACCAACTGGGTTTAAACCTTGAAAAATTCAATTCAGAGAGTTTTCAAAATCATCTTTAGACAACTATACCACATGGCAATTTGTTCTTTTATCATTCAATAATATTTCAATATTTTTTATTTAAGTTGTTTTATTTTTGTATATCTTTTAACTCAGAAAGATTTCAAAATCATTTTAAAAATTCCTGCACCATCAGACAAACATTTAAATATAATTTAAAGATATTTCAATTTAGTTGTAAAATTTTAAACATTTTTTGGTTATTACTTAGGATGATGTTGCACCGATATCAAGCTGAAATTTTATAGTGTTTAATATCTTTTTAAACCATAATTTTAGGCTTAAAATCAATAATTTATGCCTTGTATGATTAATCTAAAACTATACTTCGTTTTAAACAAGCTATATAAGTACATAGTTAGAATTAAATTCATTTGTTATAAACTAAATAAGTTATTGTATCCTTTACTTTATTTTAAAAATAAAAACAATTAAATATTTAAATTAACTTTAATTTAAATTAATTTTGATAAATAAGTTTAGTTTATGTATTTCTAAGCCTATAGTTATGGTAAAAAACAACATTGAATTAAATATAGTTTCAGCTTGATACTGGTGCGACATCATCCTAAGTAATTACCCATTTTTTTTAGTGAAATTCAAATTTTCATAGATTAAATTACTTGAAAAAATAATTTTATTATAAATATATTTTTTTCCAGCTCTTTTAATTTTAATTTATCTAAACTTAGTACAGTATAATAAATAAAAATATATAATATTTTTCCATTACTACTTTATATGTTTTTTTTTATTTCTAAGCAGAAAAAGCATTTTAAACACAGAGTTTTTCGGCTAAATATTGTGTACTTAACTGGCAGTGCATACCTAAGAAATACGTACTTAAGCAGTAAATTAAGAACAAAAAAAAAATTGTGAACACCCTTTAAAAAATGTCCAGACACGCCCCTGATTCTTACTATAAACTTTAACAAAACTGAGAATATTTTATTCGGTATTTTTTGATTTTTCAATGTCATCATCAAGACATACGTTATCTTTTTGATCTTTAAACTGAAAGAAGGTAAAACAAAAAATATTTTTTTAACAAATTAAGCACTTTATTTTGTAATTTATGTTTAAATTAAACTAACTTATCAAAGTAAATTTTTTATCAAAAAAGTGTAACTAATTTTTAGTTGTTTTAAATCCTTTAATAGTTTACGTACTACTAAAATTAAATATATAAAATTGTTAAAATATGATTTTTCGATAATCTTAAGTTTATTGTAATACTTGTTGCTGGTAGCTCTCATCATATTTTTTTTTTGTTCTAGTCATTTCTGTTATGCATTGGGATTTATTCTTTTCATTAGAGCGACAAACTCTGAGTAGCAAAATCAGAAACAAACTTCTAACGGTCTTGAGATTTAACGAACAAGATTTCTTTCAGCTTTTTTTTTTTTTTCCAGAAAAAAAGTGTAGTCATTTTAAAAGAAGATGGTAGTTAGCCTAAAATTTGACTTTATTAATTTCATTAATAGATTAATTATTACTAAAAAACTTTTAAAGATTTGCTGTTTTATTATTTAGTTTTTATTTTTCAAAAAAATAGTCTTTTTAAAATAAAAACTTAAGACAGTTTAAAATATTCGTACTATTTTTTTTTAGTTTGTTTAAACTTATTTTATGTTAAAAAACATTCTAAACAAATTTATAAATTTTTCAAAATATTGAATTATCTTAAAGTGAGTTAGCAACATTTTTTGAGACTACCTTTGAAAAAAAAATATTTACAAAATTTTGATAAAACTAAATAAAACTAGAACAAAATCATAAGTTTACTTTATAAAAAAAACTACTTCGCTTATAAGTAAGTAATTTATCTATGAGTGCTTTTTAAGTAGCTAAGAAATATTTTTTTTTTGCTGCCCTTTATTTTCAATTAAATATATATTTTAAGTTATGAGAATTAAATTTTATAAAACTTTTTTTATTTGTAAATGTTTAAATTATGTTACTTTAATTAGATATGAGTAGATGCTTTCGTATATATTTGTCATACTAATTACACCTTTAAAATAAATATTATGGCATCAGTTTTTGAACTACTTGTACTATATACTTTGTTTTTTTTTTAAATTCAGTTTGTAGAACTTAACAACTTTTAAATAAAAGCTGGTAACAAACTTTAAATTTTATTTGAAAAATGAAAAACATTAGTTTTTTGGAGGGTTGTCAAAAAATGTATAGAAACCAAATTGTAATATGTTTGAAAAAATAGCAGTTTTTGATAACCTTTTATTTTTTTTCATAATTTTCTATATAAATTGTTTTTGTATTAGCCAAAAGCTAAAAACTAGTCTTAGTTTTATAAGTCAATATAAACATAAACTTGAATAAACCAACAATAAGTAGATGGCCTGCATATGTGTTCTTCCTGAATTATCAGGAAACCCGTGTTTGAACCAGCAGCATGGAAGAACATTTGGAACAAATCGGCCAAAACATTTCGCCCGAGTGCATTCTCAACATACTCGACCAGTTCAAGGGGCTGTTCACCACCATTTCCACCATGGAGGACAGCGTGGCGGCGTTCTTCAGGTCCATGGCGGAAGGCGGGTTCTCCTTGTGTAACGAATCGATGCAGAACAAGATCGCGGAGGAGTGCCAGACCTACCTGGAGAGCCTCCGCACGCTCATACAAAAGTACGAGCGGCACGAGGACGTGTTTCATCTCATCATCGCCGAGAACAACTTCAAAAGCGGCGGCTCGAACGAGGTCGTGACCACCAACTGCTCGGTGTTCCGCGAGCTGGTAGTTCTGGTGAGGAGGCATTTTGAAAGTGTGGAGAACAAAGAGGTAGCCAACAAAAGCAACTTTAGAAGGATGAAAGGAGGCTTAGACGTGGAAATATTTGAAAGCTTTGAAAATTTACACACGAGATTTTAGATGAGCAAAGTGACACAGACGTGTGCTGCATTTGTCTCTTGTGTCGATTATTTGGGCGAAGTGTAATAATATTGCCATGTAAACACAGGTATCATTACGAATGTGCTTATTTACTGTTTGAAACATCTACAAAGTGTGCAATTTGTAAAATAAATTTCTTTAAAAACGAAACTTTAAATCTGACCTTTAATGTCGATGAGCTTGATTGAAAATTTACTTTATAAATACTTCTTTAAATTTACACAAAATTTATTCATTTAATATTATCTAAAGCTCTTGGAGAACTGAAATGTTTTAACAAAATAAAACGCGTTAAACAGTTAAGCATCCTTGTACGTTGAAATTTAAAGAAAGAAAAATTGAACAACTTTACATAAACAAGCTCTCAATTTTTTGATCATTTGATTTCTGTTGTATTTCATTTCTTTATTAAAAAACAGCTAAAATAAATTAGAACATAACCTAACAAATAATTGTAAAAATATAACTGCAATATGTTGATAGAGAAAAAAACAATAAAACTAAATAAGTTATTCACGACGGATAACTTGTGCAGTAGTTAATAAAAAATAAAAATAAGAAACTATACAAAAATCTTACGTTGTAAATTTGTTGTAAAGCAAAGCTATTTGTGCTAGTTTCAAACTACTATCAAAGAGTGCATTTTTAATAAACTAAAAATATTTCCTTATTTATTTTTTGAGGTGTAGTAATTGTTAAAGACTTTATATTAAGCTTAGGTATAAAAATTGTAAAAATGCTAAGAAAACATCATTTAGAAACTACCTAGGATAACTTTGTTTTGTAGCTGGTTAAAGGTAGTTTGATATTCGGTAAGTTTGTCAGTTGCTATTAGAAAATTCTAAAGTCAATTTATCAAATATGTTTATAAAAGTTAGCAACTACGTATAACAAACAAAACTAATTACAGTTTGTTAAGTTTACATTTACCTTTTACAAAAATTACAAACTTTCACGTTTTTTTATTTTTATTTGAGTTTTATATTTATCATCTTAAATCTGTTTATTAACACTTGGGTTGGCGTTTATTAAATGTTGCTGTTGTTGTTGTTGTTGTTGTTGTTTTTTAAAATAGTTGCTCATTCATAGCATTAAGACGTGGTATTTTTGAACCATAGTTTTCAACAAATCTGTACATGTAATTGTAAAAAGAAGCATCGCGTAGCTTGATGTCTTTACCGTTGATTTTCTTTAGTTTCGATGTAAACTTTGTATTTTGACTTGATTGATAACAAAAGCTCATTGTTTACATTTTCAGCTTCTATTAATGTTATTTACATTAAAAACTTTTGTAATAAATAATTTCATTGTTTAAATTACCAGTACCTGTATAAACAAGTAACTTACCGGTAAGAACAATTTCGTTTTGTTCATTTGTATCAACAGTTTCAAAACGGGTATTAAGATTTAGCTGTAGTGTAGTATATATTTGTATTTTTGAAGTTAGTTTTAAGTATGGTACGAAAGTTATACAAAGTTATACTACATATAAAGATGGTTGTTTAAGTATTTGAGATGATGTTGGAACGGAAGAAAAATAAGTTATGTTATACTATATATTTATTTAATTCTTTCATAACTTTTTAATGCAAACTCAGTTTCGGTCAAAGACCTCGTCTGTGCTTATATAGAAAATTTTATTCAAATACAATCAAAGCACTGACGAGGTATTTTACCTAAACTGAGTTTGCATTAAAAAGTCTTGAAAGAATTAATTAAATATATTATTTATACTCTAGAAGTTTAGGTCTTTTTGTTTGTATTCGAAAAATGAAAACATATAATGTTATGTTAAACTATGTTAAATTACTTAAATGTATGTTTTAAAACGAACTGCGTCATTTTAAAAATCCTGGTTATGAAGAAACACATCGCAGAAAAATTGCAAGTAACAATAGCACAGGTAGAAAGAGTGGAATTTTAAAGTAAGTTCCGATTGTTTTTAGTAAGATCCCTCCGAGTTTGAAAAGTGTCTTGACATTCTTAGAAAGTATGTTTTCAACTTTAAAAGCTACGAGTTTTGCCATCAAAAATAGTTTCACTGCATCTTTATGCACAGTAGATGCGACATGATTGATTGCATACTCAAATCTAAAAAGTTTTGGAAATTTTAGTTATTTAAAAAAGAATTGTACAAATAAAGTTCTTATTAAAGATAAAACAAAAGTTGAACATTTAAACCGCATTATGCATTAGTTGAAAACAGTCGTAAACTAGATAATACTTACACAGTGGATATTACTTAAAAAGTAGAAAGTCCTAAGGCTATTCCACACAAGGCAGAGTTGATACTTTTGCTTAAATTTTCAGATTGTAGAGTGTTTCTCAGTTTTTTTATTTTAATGTTTCATTACCAGGGTCGGCAGGGTTTTTTTTGGACTTTGGGCTTTGTGTTCATCATATCAAGTAAATCTTTCAGGAAATATTTTAAAATAAATGTTTGCTTTTTTCAGCAGCTATCTCAGCTTCCAAACTGTCTCTTTAAGTTTCAAGATAACCTATATCATCAACAAGCTTCACTTGAGTATTAATACTAATAAAAATATTGGCAGGTAAATCAAAGCTGTAAAGCTGGTATCAGCCAATGTCGCCAAAAACTTCAAATTAATCACTATCAAATGTACCAGAGGTCGGTAACACGTGGCCCTCGAAGAGTAAATCTGCGGCTCGCGAGATTTTTTTCATTTGAAATGCGAAGCGGCCTGCAAAAGGTAATTCTAAGTAATTATGTAGTTTTCCTGTAATTTCCTGTAATCACAATAAAAGTAATGGTGTAGTTACTAATTAGTATTATTCATTTTAATTAGCCTTTATGAATTTTAATTTTTAAGTATTTAATTTAGATTACTAAGGTTAAATTTCTTGTCTCAAAATGCGGCCATGTTTGAAATATAAACAGCTTTTTGAAAATTTAAAAAAATAATTGTCGAAGTTAAACTCATTTTTATAATACAAGTGAGTTTTTTGTTTATTTATATTAGATTTTTTAATTTAAAGACTTAAGTTTTATCAAGTTAATAAATGTTAAGTAAGGAGTATATTTAAGTTATAAAAAGAGATTGATAAGGACAATTAAAAAAAATGACCTAAAATTACAGTCTAAGCTCGTTTGTTTCGTGCTAGTAGGTAATAGTTAATTAGTTAAATTACTAAGTATGAAATTAACAGTTAATTAGACAGATAGTGAGTTCATTAAGACAAAAATCGCAATTTTATCTTTTAATAATAAGCTTTATATGCTCATAAACTTAGACACAAGTATTAGACTGATTAAAACTATACAATTTTAAATGTTTGACTAAAGCAAGAACTGCGTGCCCCGAACATGCTTCAAATTAGATAGTTTGGCCCCGAGTACCTCCAGCCCAGAGATGTTAAATCGCAGAGCACAAAATCCCCGCAGTAGAATAAAAAAATAAAATTCCCGGCAATAGAATTAAAATTTCTTATGAAAGAAAAAGCTGTATTTTACAAGTTGAGAACATAAAAGTTTCATATATTCAATTACACCAACATATTTAAAACCATATTGTTTTTATAAATATGAATGCCTTAAATGTAAGTTTATGTTTTTTATTTTCATAAGGTTAATTTTAGTCACTTTATTGTTAATTTAATCATAACTACCTTTTAACCTTATAGTTGTAGGTAATGTTTGGTTAGAAAAGTTAAAGAAAAGTATCTTCCACTTATTTAAATGGTTAATAAACTAAAAACATTGTAGCTTTGAAACTAATTGATGTTAAGTTAATTTATTATTTGATTTTTTTTCCAAAAATTAGATGAAATAGACAAATTTTTTTTTTATTATATCCTACTTTTATCAAATTATTTGAATTTTTAAACTTGAAAATAAAGTTTGATTATTATAATTTTTTAAGATTCATTATAAATTATTTTATTAAGACATAGATTTCACTTAAAAGTAATTTGAATATAATTTAATATTTTTGTTTACAAACTTGAAACTACTATTTGCTAAGTAGAAATCTATTTAAAATTTTTAATTTTTAATGTGGCAAATTTATTGAGTCTTTTTTTATTATAATTAGGTAATTTATCTAAAAAAAAATTATACCTGAAAGTTTTAGTGTACAACTCAAGGTTTTTACAACTAGTTTTGTAAATTAAGCAGAGTTGAAACAAGGTCAGGAAAAGTCAGAAAACTCAGGAAAAGCAGAAAAAAAAGACAAATAACAAGAATAGTAAGGTTTTTTTTTTAACAGTCAGGAAGTTTAACTAAATATTAAAAAATACCAGATTTTGTCAGTTTAAATTTACTGAATTCCTTATATTCAAAAACAAGTCTTTGAATGGTAAAGAATTAATTAAAATTCTTTAAAGTGTGATTAAAATTGAAAAAATTTCCAAGAATTTTACAAAATTAATTAATTATCAATGCCTTCATCTTGTAAAATTAAATGAATATCCTTTATAAAACTGCAAAATGTTTCTATTAAAATTTTGTTAAACTACCCTACTTGAACAGACAGTTTTTGTAGGCAGTATGATAATCTGTAGCATTTCTTAGTAAAAAAATGATAATACACATAAGTTTATCTAGCATATTTTAAAATTTAATTGTTTTTTTTAGGTGAATGAATTATTTCATTTTAATTTAACACTAGGTTTAGTTTTTTGGGTAATAAGTTTATGTGTATAATTTACCTGTTTATAATTTTTTCAAAATTGTTTATATTTAAAAAAAAATTATAAAAGAGGTGAATTTCATAGTTAAGTTTAATTATTTATAGTATATTGTAGAATAGCTGTCTTTTAATATTTTTACATAAATAAGGGTAAAACATTCACCTCAATATGTTACATGCAATGTTTAATCTTTTCTCTAATAAATAGAACTGTTCTAGATTTTAAAATGTAGTTTAAAAATAAATTAATTATAATTAAAAATTAATAATTTGCCAAGGTTTATGTTGCACTAATAACAAGGATGAAAAATAGTTTCACCATTATATTGAAAATTTTATTTAAAAAAATAATATATATTATTAAATTTTAACTACATTTAAAAATCTAAAAACAATTTTTCATTAACAATAAACTTGTTTTTAAAGCCTGGCGTTGGTTTAATTGTTCTATTTTTATAGATTGAATTTAACCAAAATTATTATGGCCCATTAAAAATTGTTGTTAATGAGAAATAAAAGAAAAAAAAAATGATTTTTAAGATCATAGGAGGATGAATATATTTTTTAACATTTTGATATTAATTTGTTTTTTTTATTAAGTATAACCATATCATTAATATTTCAAAGAACTTTTCCTGAAAATTTTTAAAATTTTAAATTTAAAAACTTTTATAAATATATTAAAATGTTGAAACATTTAAATTTGTGGTACCTTGAAGAAATTATGTATTTTTTTTAAACACATGATACAAAAAATTATAGTCAATAAACAAAAATGTTAATTAAAACTTAAAATCACAGAAATTTTTTTTTTTGTACTTTATAAGTTTTTTTTTTTAAAGCATTAAGCTAAAGAACTTTATTTTTGTTATAAAAGAAAGAGCTTATGTATAAAATTAATATGATATACTGTTTTAATTTTACAAACAAAATGTTATAATAATAAAGTACAATGTAAATTAAAAAATTTTAAAGTTAACTTTTTACTAATTTTATTAAAACAAAAGTAAAAAAAAAATAACTAATGAAATTTTAATATAAGGTAAAAAATGTGAAAAAGTTAGCTACAAATTGTTACTTTAGCATTTTAGTTGCTATAGTAAACAGCTGATATTAACAGCTGTAATTAACTGGCATCTTGATTATAACATGACTTTTTAAGCCAGTTAATTTTTTATTCATAAAATCTGAACAATTAACAATATTTCGGCTCAGCTCTTCAGCAAAACTGAAATGTTTTTCTGAATGTTACAATGTCTGCTTTATGAGTCTTAATGAGGATGAAACCAATTTTCAGAATGTCCTATGCAGTTTAATGCTTAATATTTATAGAAATTAAAATTTGAACTTGTTTTAAACACTAGTCATCATAGGTGATAATCTAGGAATAAAAAAAATTAAATTAAGTATTTTGTAGAAAACTGTATCTTTACTGAGATTCATATTTTTTTATATAACGCGTACATAGAAAATAAAAAAAAATTGTTTGTAATAAGTAAAAGTTTACTGTCAATCAAACTGTTTTAGCTATTCAAAAATTAAAACTTAAAATTTTTTTATTTTAATTGTAAATTTAGTATCTATGATTAACTAAAAAACAAAATTCTAAAACTTTTATATGTGATGACTTTTTAAACCTGTTTATACTTTGTATTTTAAGATCATTACGAAAGTATATACCTTTAGTTAAATTTAAAGTCAAGACTTTTAACTTGATTATAACACAAAATTATAAATAGTTAAATACATTTTTTTAAGTTGTACTCTTAACTTGATAAACTTTATTGTAACTTATCGTTATGTATTAAAATAATATAATCAACTTTTATTTTAAACATTTTTAAAGTTTATAAAGGATGTTAAATATAATTTAATTTTATGTGTAGCTTATCAAAACTGTGTTTATTTAATGAGTTTTTTCAAGGTTTAATTTCTTAAGTAAATATTTATAACTAATTATAATCTCTAGAGTATTTTAATATAATTAAACAAAGAAATGCTATTTAGTTTAAATTCTTACAATTTAACGGTTTTCAAAAAAGGATTGAAATAGAGAAAGTTGAAATGAGTTAATTTTAAGTCAACTAAAATTGTATATTGAGAATTTTATTTCTTTCCCTGTTAATACACTTTGACATTAATTAATAAAATTAAATCTAAATAAAATAAAAAATTTAAATAAGATGACTTTTTGTTTAGTTGTGTTTTAAAATTTTTTTCTAATCTTATGTTGATTTATTTTAAGCTACTTCTTTTAAACTGTTTTTAATGTTTTGGATTTACGTTAAATATTACATAATATTAAAATATAAGCTTCATAACGATTTATTAAGATTATTACTGAAAAATAGCCCCATAAAGTATAAAGTAACCAACGAGTCCTTTTGTTGATGTGACGGAAATCCCCCAATATTTGATGCGTCTGCTTAAAATAATTATAATTTTTTTTGTTTTAATTAGTTATTAATATGTTGGGTAAGGTGGGTTAGGGTTAAAAAACTAATAGCTTTGAAACTTATATGTATAAAATGCATAACTATTCAATACACAATTTTCAAACCTAAAAGTTTGTTATACTTATACAGGTTAATAGAGCTGCAATAATTTTTTTAGTTTTATGACAAATAATATAAACTTATTAAACAAAAACTTTTACTTAAAAAAATAAGTACACCAAAATATAAAGACGCTAAGCAAACATTTTTTAGATTTAATTTAAGGACTAATCTGTTATTAAGAATAAGAACATTGATTAAGCCGAAATATATATTTTTTAATATTTTTGTCTTATGAAATTTCATACATTTAAATAATCCCCCTTAGGTTTGAGAACTTTGAAAATGAAGCTGAACAAATCAGTAATTCTAGCTTTACTATAATAATATTTTTTCTTTAACTAAACTTATAACCAAATTAATCAATAAGCACTTGAATACATACATCAAAGAGACTATACATAATATTTTTTACTTTTATATGTGAAGCTCATTTTTTCTATTCTATAATACTACATATAATGTTTTTTACTTTTTGAATCACCATATTGTACTGTTACTTGTACCGTTTTGTTGCTAGTGGTAGAATTTGAAACTGATGTTTTTACCATTAAAAAAAGCTTAAACTATTTCTGATATCTCTGTTATGTCATCAATTTTAATTTATACTATCTGAAACTGTTAATGTCAATTAAAAGTTTTTAATTTTTTTTTGATAAGTTATAGACTGACTTCTAAATTTATTGCTTCTATGCTTTGTAAATATAATGGATGAGCATAAATATTCAAAATGTGTGGCCAGATGGTTTAGGGGTTTAAATGACAGCTCTGAAAATGCCCTGAGTTGAAGGTTGCAAAATTAAAACCCAGTGGGTTGACACATACAAAATAGAATTAAAGAAAGGATAGATTGCTAAAAATATTTTTTTTAATAATAAAGAAAAGTTTGAAACCTAAAATGACCCTATAGAACATGGTTTCCAATTTTTTTTTGTAAAGGCCCCCTTTAAAAAAATTAAAAAAGCAATGGTCCCCTCCAACAAGACTACTCAAAAAACACCTTTAACTTTTTTTCTTTTTGCTCTTTATCTTCAACTCCAGAATACCTAATGTAAGTTTCAAATTATGACCTCATGGACCCCCTTTACTGCTCACACCCCCTTTTGGTCCCTTTGCTGCTCATGGCCCCCTAAATTTCCCACAAGGGGCACTTGGCCCACTTTTTGAAACCCTGCTTTAGAATGATAAATATAGGAAGGCTAAAAACAAATTTTAAGTTTAAGAATACACATTGTTTTGTTAGAAAATTAGTTAAACATAGATATACACTTTTAATTGGAGAACAGTTACTGAATTTTTTAAATATTTTTTTAATAACTGGGTTTTAATCTTGCAGTGGTCAACTAAGAGAGTTTTTAAAGCATTTATTAAGATCCCTATGTCATCAGGCCACATATTCTGAATAAGAACTTTAAATTTTCAAAGTTACTGCACATAAATTTATGCAAATTTGTATGTGTATGTATTATTTAAGACATTTTATAAGCACCAGCATAATTTTTTGTCAATCTATACAGTAATTATGTTGTCTCACTGATAAAGTACTTTAAGTTAAGAAAATTGTTTTTATTGCAAAATTATCACACATACAATTATGAAAGTTTTATACATTTAATTTAAGAGTTTTAAAAATTAACTACTTAGTTTTAAGTTCATCCACAAGAAAAAAACAGTCTGTTTAGATGATTTTAGTTTGATGTCATAGTTAAGTTAACTTGAAGTTTCCAAATTAATTTATAATATAATTTAATTTATTATAAAGGTGTATATTAGTATGTATGCAAATTTTAATGTTTATGTGCAGTAACTCTACCAAAAAACTGATTTGGTTTTCAACCCAAAACTGTGAAAAGCTTGCACCTTCTATAGATTTGAATACATTTTTACATAAAACATTTAAATTGCATATTCACAATTTAGTTTATTTTATTATGTGTTGTTTAAGTTAAATAGATAATTAAAAACTATCAGCAGATCTTGTGTAACAGTTTTTAAATTAGAATTGCTTTAACACTGGCAGAAACAGGTTAAAACATAATTAGAAAATAATGCAAGCTGAAAATAAAAATAACTGTAAGCATATAATAAAAGCAAATATTTTTTTTTTACATATACATAAACATTTAATTTTTTTTAGTAAATCATTTTTTGGTGGAAATTATTTTCTGTAGTCTACTAAATATCCATGCATTGCTTCAGGGTTGCTATTTACCTGGAATTTGAAACTTCAATTTTTTTATGGGCTGTCACAATATTAAGTAAATGTACTTTTAATTAAAAACTGATTTTATAAGTCTTTAATAAAAGGTTCCCACTTCCTCGGATTTCCCTTGATTTCTTTAATAATTGAAATATTATGAAAAACAGACACTGGATATAGCATAGTAGATAACTAAAACTTAAGTTCTGTACATATCAGGTTGTTGAAAGCATTGATATTTCATTTGAAATAAGTCAAAAAAAAATCTTTCAATTAAAAACAATGATGATAACTTAAGATAAAAATTTATTTTAAAATTCAAGGCCTTAAAGCTATATAATTTATTTTTAAAAGTTTCCCTTGATTTTTTTATTTTAATTTTAGTGTGAACTCTGTTTTGAGCAACTGCACTCTAAAAGTAATACAAAACAATGGTTTTTAAATCAACAAGGTTTCCAAAAACATACAATCCTAATTAGCACCCTGCACATTTGATAGTGGTGTGTAAGTTTTATCATATTTTAACAATCTAGCACATTAAAAGTTGCTTAATTAATTTCAAATATCTGAAACTAAATTGTAAAAATTAATTTTTCTTTTATTTTATTTTAGTATCTTGGCTTCTGTATGAATTTTATTTAGCTAGGTTCCCTGAATCAGCTCAAGTTTTATGAACAATGATCTTTTTGATAATAATTAGCAAACTTAAATTTTACCTATATCAATCTTCAGTTTAGTAGCTTTTTTTAAATATTATTGGAATGGATTAAAAAGTAACAACTGAAGTTCTTTACTTGGGTTCAGTAGACAAATAAAACCAATCTACTTCAAAGAATTTTGTTTCAAAACAATGATTAACTATTAGAGATCTTCAGTTTCAATTAAATTTTGTAAATCAAGACAATCATAAATGTATACATCAAGGCTTCACTTAAGTTTACAAAACTAATAGTATTTAAAACTAATGGAAACTTGTAAAAAAACTTAAAACTACTTGAAAAAAAGTTGTTTAAAATTTCATCAAGGTGTGAATATTGTTTAAAAAAAGTATAAGTTATTTAAAATATTTAAAAAAATCCACTATAAAATAAAAACAACCAGCAGAAAAATACCTGTATCTGTGAAGAAAAAAAAAATGCAAATGCTTACAAAAGGACTAAAGTAAATAAAAGAAATCAGTTTTTTTCGCCAGTCTACTTTTAACTAAAAGCAATATCAAAAAACAGCCATTATAGTAAGTATATTTGGTAATTCTCGTAACTTTACGATCTTTTGTATCTTTACGCACTTTTTCTGTGGACACAATGTGCGTAAATAAGCGAGAGGTTACTGTAATGTATTAGTTGTTAATATGTGTGACATATAATGTCTTTTTCAGTATTTAAAATAAATTGTAAAAACTTATTAAAACAGCTTCAAAATCTGCAAAGCTATAATGTTATTAAATTTAACCCTATATTTTTATAGTCACAACATAATGTTAAAACTGTTTTCCTGAATACATAATTACAGTTTAGTTTTTTAATTGTTAATTACAATATACTTCATTAAATGTGCTGTGCATTAAATAACTTATAGACTTATCAGTGTTCATTTACAAGATTTTCAGACCTTATTTTGTAAACCTTTATGATTATTTAATATTTTATACTTGAAGCTCAAATTTTTTTTTAACTATTATTAAACCTTAATGTAATTTTTTTAACTTATTTTCAATATGCTTCTTTAATGTATACATGTATTAATTCTCAATAAATTTTTTTAAAGCCCTTTAAGTGGGCTTTGTGAAAAGTGACTCTTTTTATATAATCACATTATTTCCTCACATTATTTATCATATGTAGAAAATAAAGTGATTATTAAAACTTAATCACTTTCTACAGAGCAATTTATATAGATAGAACTTTGGTAAATAAAGATGCAAAACTTATTAAAAAAACACTATGTTGTAATATTGAATGTTGTACAGTACAAATATTCAGTGCAAAAATTAATCTTCCATCTAAACAAACAATTAAATGATTATGAAGTACTTTAAGATTTATTGTATTTTAAGAGGAGCTTTTTTATATGTTGACCAGACAATACAAATTTACTCCTCTTATTTAAGCAACCTTCTTTTTTCAACGCATACACAATGGCTGTTGATTATTTTAAGCACGGCCTACAAGCAAGATTATTACCATTTAATATTGCCTGTGTTATTTTTATCACCTCCAAGTTATTCTGAAATCAATATTTTTGTGCTGTAGACAGCAAACATACTTTGAAAGCTCAGTCTCATTTTCATATACACCACCATTAAAAGATTTTTTTATGGTTAGCATACCGGAATCTGAACTGAGTTGAGCATAAGCTGATGTAGAACTTCTTTTCAAAATCAGAGTTAACTGTTGCCTTGTAAATATTGTTCTCCTAAGGGCAATTGCCCCCTTTCAAATCATATTTGCGTAATTACACTGATTCTGGATTAAATTACTTTTATTTAATATATTTTGGTTGTGTGACTTAATTAATCTCACTAAAGTCGCCATACATGAATAACTAATTTGCATATTATTTTTGTTACAGATTTTTGATAATGGGTTATTTTTGTTAAAATGTTTTTTACTAGATTTATAAATTCTCTGCCAATATTTGTTTTTACTGAACTACAGAATGGGGGATTATACCAAATTATGTATTATTTTATTTATATTGTTTGTTTTAGTTTTTTGCTCCGTTTTTTCAAAATTAAGTTTATCATTATAATCGCATTTTTTCATTAGTAATTTATTATTGTGCTTTGTCTTTAAAATGTTTTCTTTGTTACTTGATCTTATATTTAAACATTGATTAATTATATTTGGTATTTGTTTTATAATATTTTTTGGGTTGATAGAACATTTATATACATATTTTTGCGTTTTGCTTTTTATAAGGCATATAGTAGAGATCATACAAGTTGAGCTTCACATATAGGTAGTCAGTTGTCAACGTTAGTGATTCAACAGTGACTTGTAACCCCATAGACTTAAAGAAGGTGTGTATTTGTTTTTTAGCCTTTCAACTTTAAAGCCAGAAGAATTAGGCATATTCTATATACATAATTATGTAAATAATTTCAGAATTATGTTTTAAGAACAGTCATCTCTTGCAAATCTACGCACTTGTTTAGTCAAAAATTTTAGAATTTGAAATAAAATATTTGAAAAAATAATAATTTTAAAATTTATTAAATGTAATGAGTTAAAAATGTATTAAGTTTTTTAATTAAATAATATTTTTAAATTTACAGTTATTTGTATTATTATTTTTGTTAAATAGTCATTTGACTTTTTTCTTTTGGAATTTTCTTTGCTTTGCACAGCAAAGTGGCAACATTAAAAGTAACATATATTTATATATATATTATAAAAGAACCTATAATTTTTTTTTACTTGAAGAATAAACTATTGTTATTATTCTCTCCTAAGTTTACTAATTGAGATAGCTTGATATAAAAAATCAAAAAGTGTACTACAGTTTATAAGTATTTTATTTAAGTAATTGAAATATACTTACAGGACTATGTTTTTCACATTTTTACTGTATTTACAATATATTTTTAAAGATTTACTAGCAGTATAAAAAATATAAATTTTAATTAATAACAATTTTATGACTTTTCCTAAATCTTAGTTGACAAAAATTTATCCAAGTAAGTTACCTTAAATAAGTTGCAAGCTTATATCTTATTAAAAATTAATAATAAAGTAAAATATCAGTTTTTAAAAAAAACTAAGTCATAGTATTTGTTTTTGTGTTTGTATAGTATTTTTGACTTTGTTTGCTTTAAATTTCAAGTCGTTAAGTTTTTTTTAATCTGATAAAACTTACTTAGATAAAAACAACTGCATTAACTAAATACAAAACAAAGCTTTAGCTCTAATTTAATTGAAGATAAAATTTAACTTTTAAATTCCCTTATGTGTTACAATTTATTTTTAAAACCTTAATCTGTAAAGCATTTTTTACTAAAGAATTTGTTTAATATTAATAAATTAATTTAAACAAAAATCTCCACTACTAAACTAAAAGAAAATGAGCACAGATTTTGAAAGTGAGTAACATTTATATTTCTTCTTATTTTACATTTTTTTAAAGGTAATAACTAAAATCAGACAGACATTTTTTTTTAAGTTATCAAAACAAAACAGCAAAAATGACTTCTTAATCTTTTCAGCTTTTGTATGCTAACTATAGAGGCAAAATACATTGTAAATTAATTTTAATGCTTATCTTTAGATTTTGAACTTTCTTAAATCTTAAAATGTATTCATTAACTGTTCTTGTCTTTGTGTGAACAAAACTAGAAAAAATAGTGATATAGTAAGACTCAAAATTTGAACTTAAAAATTTATTTGGTTGGTAGCACCAATGAATTGTAAAATAAGATCTTTGAATTAACTAAACTAGTTGTTCCTAAAAAGTAAAAAAAAATACTATTTTTGTTTTAAAATGTATTTTCTTTCCTTGTTAATTTATTTTAATTTCAAAATTAGGATTTTGTCACTTATGTTTTCTTTTATTTATTAATCTTTACTTGTATGCTTTTAATAAGAAATTGAATATAGTATCCCTTTTCAATGTTTCTATTGTTGGTAATATTATAATAATAACAGGGAATTTTGGTTTTAATTGTGAGGAATATCTTAATTTTTTTTTTAATAAACATAACAACTTTTAGAATTACTTAAAGTCTTTAAATTATACTAATTAAACTTTAACAGAATTTTCAGGTTTTCATGTGAAAGAGAATTCTACATCACAACTTCACAGTTTTCTTACACATTGTTATGGAAAGTCTCCTCATCCATAGTTAGTATTTTACTAACCAATTTAAGAACATAGATTTCAACTTTAAATGTAGGAAACTATACGTTTATGATAATTTCGCATAAATTTTTTGTTAAATATTACTTAATTTTGAATAATTTTTCTTGTTAAAAATTTAAAAAAATTTGCTTAATTTTTTCTAAAAGCTCTAGCTTATATATAATCAATGTTTATCTTGTTAATTTGTAATCAATTTCATTAAATTTAAAATTACTTTTGCTTTTAGAGGTTTTAATTAGTTTTTTTGAAATTATCTATCTAGCTTTATTTTTTATATACTATAAAGTAAAAAAAGATTTTGTTTTAGATGACTATGTAAATAAAATTCAATGTACTTGACTGTAAAATGTTTCAAACAATTACAAACAAAAAGTTATAGAGTTAAAATCAGTTTTGTCAACTTTTCTAAATCATAAGTAAAGTTAAATTAGTTTTTTATTGCAAGTTTTGGTAGAAAACTTTGTAAATCTGTATGTAGTAAATTGTGCTCACTATATCTGTTATATTGTCTGTTTTAAGTTTTAGTTGCATTTTATGGTTTTACAAAAATTGTCTTACTAGGTACCATCCCATAAACAATTTTATATTAGAAATTTTTCATTATTAATGTCACTACCTAGACTATTTTGTTTCTTTTTTTTGTAATTCACATTTAGCTTATAAAGGAAAAATATAGAGTCAGACTAGTTTAAGATATGATCTTGGTTTTTAACTAGTTAATATGTTAGCATTTAAGTGTTATTCTTAATTCTGTTTTTGTATTAGCATTCAATTGTCACAATATGTCCGCCTTGTAGAAAGAAAAACTTAATTAATATTTTTGTCTGTTGATATGTGTAAGATATTAAAAATATAAATTTGAGTGATGAACTCAAAAGACACAAGTTGCTTTAAACTAGAGGCACTAATTTTCAGCAGCAAATATGGTTTTTCAAAGTTGTATTTTAATTATTCAGTGTTAAAAAGTTTTGTTTTCACTGTTTTATAATT
Source organism: Thalia democratica (assembly GCF_965202585.1). NCBI lineage: Eukaryota > Metazoa > Chordata > Thaliacea > Salpida > Salpidae > Thalia > Thalia democratica. The sequence goes on along the minus strand of NC_139169.1, from coordinate 58,199,354 downwards.
AATGACTTTTACTCACATATTAAGTAATTTGAAGTTTTGTCAGATCAATTTCACTATCATAATGATATCATAGTTACATATTATTACAACTTATTCAATCTTATACAGTTTAATATCATGCGTTTCAACTTTTTATGTTATTAAGTTTTTTTTTTCATATTTTCTTTATTGATAAAATACTATCATGTAAAACTTATAAGTACATATTTTTTACACAGTATGGTGTTGGGGTTTGATAATTTAGAAAATCACATATCTGAGAGAATAAGCTCTAAAAGAAAAGAGAATAAATTCACTACAAACGACAATAAAGCACAAGGTGATGGCATAAGCTCATCATCGTCCACGTTTACTAGTATGTGTTGTTTTTTATATATTTTTAATATGCAAAAGTATTGTAGTTTCACTTTTTTTTACTCTGCAGCATAAGTATCATATGGCTATACTTTTGTAGTTAAGTGTTTTCTTTATTTAGTATATATTTTTTAAACTTGATTTTCGTTTAAAAATGAGTTATTTGTGTATCTAAATATTAATACTTTTATACATTTTTTTATAAGTGTTAAGTTTGTATAATTAATACTTTAATGTTGGTAATTGATAACATTGATTCCTAATTAAATTAATTAGTTTTTATGTAATTTCTATCAATTATTTTTCACAGTTCAAAAGTCAACTACATCATCTCCTTTTCTAACCAAGTCTGGAGTCAAATCGTTTTTCAGCGACAAAAAATCTAGATCATTGTCTCAATCAAAATGCATTTTGCAAGAAGGTTTGTTAAAACTATACAAAATAACTAATATTATAATATAAATTTACTAGATTTTGGAAAAAAAAGTCAATACCATCATCTTTGATTTTTTTATTTAAGTGGCTTTGCATTTTTGTAGTAACCACAGTTTATTAACAATTTTCAAGTTTTAACGTTATTTGTAACTTGATTTTCATTGTTCACATTTTGATATACAGAATTTAAAAAAAAAAGTGAAATATAGTTTGTTATAGCTAACAAGATTTATGCGAAACAATGTTATAATTTAAAAACACTAATTTAAACTTATAAGGCTTATACTAAATAGATACTTTTTTCAAACAATTATAGCCCAAATTATTTGATGTTTTTAAAAATGAACAGATATGATTTAAAAAACTTTTTACAGGGTTGCCAAAAGTGAAGTCGAAATAAGTTAACAAATTAATTTTAATCAAGTTGCATAATCATACTTAAGCATTAGTAAACTTGAATTTTTCTTTTTTAATTTTAGCTACCAAGTTGTAAATTTTATGTAACCATTTTTAAAAATAAAGAAATTGCCCTCATATAATGAGTATAATTAAATGTGTTTACAGGAAAGGAGCGGGGCATTCTAGGCACGAGTGACGTGGTCGGGTTTCAAAAGAACAGCTTGGATTTCGTTCCCGGCAACAAGCTGGGATTGATTGGAACTTCAAGCTTTCAGTCTGCAAAAGCCAGCCACTGCGTTTTTAAAGGTAAGTGTTGAGTAGAAAATTTGTAGTTTAAATGATTTAGGAATTTTGAAAGTTGCTAAATTTAGTTAAATTTTTTCACTAAAAGTGTAAGCCCGTTAATTCCATATTGTTTCAGCTTACCGTTTAAAGCTTTTATTGGTTTTACTTTTAAAATTACCTAATATTTAAATATTAATCGTGAAAAATTATTAATTTAAAATAGTATTGCTTTATCTTGCTTAAATTTTTAGTTATTTAATTTTATTTGTACTTATTTTGAAACAACTATTTCAAACCTAATAATTCGTGATTTTATTATTGTATTTTATATTTTTTACTACTAATATTTTGTCCATGATTAATCAGTTTACTATATTGATTTAAAACAAGTTCGTTATAATTGATTAAAAATATGTTTGTTTACATAAAGTTCCATGCACACAAATTTTCGTGATAATTTTGTGTCTGTAAAGTTAGTTTTGTTGTGAAAAGTATAAACGAAAACCTTATACATTGTATTTGATATTTGTTAATCATTATCAAACAAAGTTCTATATAAAGAGCGTCTTAATTAGGTAGAGAATCTTCAGAGATTTTAAAATTTATTCTAATTTGCTGAAGTTGTATTAAGCTTTAGTGAATTCAAGCTACAAAAAAAATTATACTTAATTATTAAAAAAGAAACATCAGATACACAAGTAAAGTTAAAGGTATAGTAAAGTACAAAACTTAAAAAAAAAGCATTTAAACAAACACCAAATTTGTTCAAACTTTATATAATGCACAATATATATCGTGATTCATCTAACTAAACACTTATACACTTAAAACTTTTAAGTTTACCTTAAAACTTGATTTATAGTTACGTAATAATATCCTTTTTTAAACTTTTATATGCAAGAAAATTTTGAATTAATCAGTTCTAATTGCCTACTGAAGAAGATTTTGAAAGTACTTTAGGCAATATAACGAATTCTAATAAATTTGTAGATTTTTTTGTTAGATAAAAAAAACTTTTTTATTTAAAACGATCGATAAAGACAAAAAAATCACGAAAAACATCACACAACCAAGGGATGATTTGAGACACTTAAAACTAAAATATTCTTACACTTATACACTAGAAAGGTGTTTTTATACCATTTATGATATATTTTGTTACTTACTTAAATAAATTTTTTATTCTTTTGATGATTCAATTCAATTTTTTTAATTCAAAGCAAGGCTTTTTTTTAACATAAATCACCTGCTCATGTTAGTTTTAGTTTGATATTGAGTAATTTTTCAATTGTTAAAAGAATTAAAAATTTTAATCAATTTACTGATCAACAGTTAAACACCATTTTAGATTTTTATTTAGTTTTTAAGTTTGATTTTTTTATTTCTATGCTTTTTGAAGTATTTTCTTTCAGATAATTTGAATTCTAAGAAAAGCAAGTAAAATAAACATTAATAAAAATTATATTTTGCTTACTTGTATTAAATTTGATATCCCTTCATAAACATATAAACCCATTTTTATTTTTAAGTATAATTTTCTAAGTTTTTTATCGTTAAGTGTTTGATAACCAACGAAAGTTTAACATAAAACATAGGTTATTAAATGTTTAACTTTTTTGGTTTAAATTATTTCGCCAACTGACTATTAGATGAAAGACGTCGTTTTTTTATGGAAATAGATTTTACTTATTTAATTTATCTCTGTTTTTTTCAATTGTGAAATTACAAAGATTTTTATGAAAGAAATATTATTTTGCTTGTTAACTTTGTTTATCAGTAAACCTTAGTCACTACTTTATATGAAAATTTTTGCTTTGCAGAAACAGCCGAGTAATTGTTTACATTTGTTTTTTATGATGCTTAAAGCTTGTTTTATTTATGATGAATTATTTTACATCTAAGCTGTTGCTAATAGATGTGTTAAGCATTTTTTACTTAAAATTTAAAAGACTTGAAAAATAATTATAAAAACATGTTAAACTTTTATTCAATAAAATGTTGTTCAATATTGTTTTTTCTATTGTGATTATAAGTTGTTTTTTTTTAATATATTTCTTCACGTATTTTTAATAACTCACCTAGTTCGAGGTTGTTGTTTGAATAAATATAAAGCAAACATATTAATTTTTCAAAAATATTTTGTTTAAATTTAAACTAGAAAATCTCAGTTTTTTTAATCTTCTGACCATGTTAATAACAAAAAATAAAACGACAATGATTATTTTTTCTTATGCATAGTTGTTGAACTACATATTATGAATTTTGAGTTTATTTAGTAAAAAGCACTAGTTATGTTTTTTTCTTCCAATTACCAAATCAAGTTATGTACGATACTTTAGTAACTGTAGTATTAAGGTACTTTTTTTACTAAAACAATAAAAAAAAGTTACTTTTAGTTTTTAATATATAAGTAATTATTAACAAGCAAACAATGAGCTGATGAGGACAGTACTTAAATTACAGTATTTTGCTTGCATATATAAAAATATGTAGTTTAAAAATTAGATATTGTTTTTTAAATTTTCGTATAAAACTTTATTTGTACAAAAAGTAGTTTTTTAAGAATTTATAATTTAAAACAACTCCGGTTTAGTGTATCGTCTGAATAAAGTATAAGTGTTTGTGTGCAAACACATTTACGCTTCATACCGTGTTTCGTAAATTATTTTCACGAACAGAATTCTTGGTATGTAAAGTCGGTTTTATAACTATAAATAGTTGATTGTACTGTGCTTTACTTTATGTTTCTTTTTAGAAGTTGGTTTTACAAAAAATTAGCTTACTACTTATATGACTTAAATGTATTTTGATACAAGTTAAAGCTCTTAAAGTAGTTTCTGTCTATAATTACCATTTTATTTGCTTAAAAATTTTGCAACTGAAACAAAAATTAAAAAAAAATTGTATAAATACAATAGTTTATTTCAATATTTTTTTGAATGACACCACATTTAAATGCTTATAAACGTGATTTTAAACGTCATTTAATCTATGGTATGACGTCACAACCAATTATAATCGCTCTTAAATGTTACTACACTTAATCTTTTATGTTTACTACAGATTATTTCTACTTATAAACGAAATTTTGTTTTAATTCAATAAAACAGTAATAATTTTTAAACCAGTATTTTTTATTACTTTGATTTTAAAACTGTACTTTAAGAAAATAATAAAAATTAAATAGATAACTTTTACAACAAGCATAGAAAGTTAAATGGCACTACTGATTGTTTTTTAAAGTTGTTTATTATAAAACTAGAAGTTAAACTAGAAAAGAAACAACTTGTTCTTAAATAACATCTATTATTTTTGTTTTCAAAGTGCTAGTTTATAGTTATTTCTGGCTTTCACTTTAAGACTTTTTTTCTTAAACTAACAACATGCTCTATAATTTTTCATAATCACAGCTATTCTTTATTTGTTTTTATCAGGATTGCCATAATACTTAGAATAACCTGGAATTTAAAAATATAGACAAAAAAACCTGAAAAAACCTGCAGCTTTGACCAAAAACAACTTGAAAACCTAGAATTTTAAACAATTTTTACATGATAAATAGTAAAGTTCAGATGAAATACGAAAAATCACTCCATAAACTATATTTTTTCAGTAATATTTAGAAGTCTTTTTTTTATTACAAATACATTTAAAGTAGCGTTAAAGTATCTTTTTAATATTTTTCTACCAGTTTTAACCTTTAATTTAACTTTATACAAAAACTGGGCAATAAAACTTAAATTTCAAAAATCTGGATGAATTTCAGAAAACCTGGAAAAAAGTTTAAAAAACCTATGGCTACCCTGTTTTATACCTCAAACTAAGATTGTCTGAAGACTGTAGTTTTGTTGCTTATGAATATCTTTATACGGGATACAACTTGCGCTAAAATGGAATTTGAAATTTGTAATCTTGAAATTCTGTGGAAAAGTTGTTTAAAAATTTCAAAAAATATTTAGTAGCCAACAATTTTATCAAATTTGTTTTTCAAAGTGGATGAATAAAATTTTTGCTACAGCGAAATTTATCAGACTTGATGTAGTAGCTTTTCAAAGACTCTTTTTATTTGTTTTTGTTCGGTTTTAAAATAAAAAATGTTTCTTATACTTTAAATTGAGGTAGATTCAACTCATGTTTTACTTATTTTTGTATTATAAAATGTTGAACTTACTTAGTAGTTATGGAATATAAGTCATTTATGATTAAAAAAAGTACGTTTTTAGGGTTTTAAAAACTTTTAATGGTGTTTTTATAAAAACTTATTGAAAAAATATTTTCATATATCGTTAAGTTGTTTTTAGATATGTCATTTTCATATGTTTTTAAACAAAGCTTAAAAACACCTTTGCAAAAACACAAAAAAATAATCAACTTAATGTAACTTAATGTCTTCAGATTGTACTTTTCAGGGTTTGTTTTATAATTTAGTTCTTATTCAAAATTTATTTGAGTAAAAGATAATTAAGTGAACACACAAAATGGAATAGTTTTAGTTGTAGATGGATAAGTTCTAAGTCTAAAATACGGTGCTTTTTAATCACTTATTCTAAAAGTAAAAATAAAGTGCAACAAAATACATATAATTTTTTTTTAATCAAACAACCGTACAGGCAAGTGGCAGTACGAGATGCAGTTGGGGACGAGCGGGCTGATGCAGGTGGGCTGGTGCACCCACAAGTGCAGGTTCAACAGGGAGGAGGGGGTGGGCGACACTTCCAACTCGTACGCTTTCGACGGGTACCGGGAGGCCAAGTGGAACTGCAGGAAGAGCAACAAGTACGGATCTGTGAGTGCCATGTTTTTGTAAAATTATGATGAAAAGCAATATATCCAAATATATCCAAATTTAATATATAAAAACAATATATATCAAGTACCGATCTATTTGTTTTCTCGGTGTTTTTATAATATAAAATTTGTTGTTAGAAAAAGTAGCAAAATAATTCAAAGTTCAGATGTTTTAGTCGATTTGTTATGGTTGCACAGTTGCTGAAGGAAAAAATATGAACAATTATGTTTTAACTCATATGTATTTTTTTTTGTTTAGAAATTTGATGAGAATAGCCAAATAATTATCTATAATCAGGATCTGTTGTTTTGCTTGTTATTCAGTTGACATGTTGTCATTCAAAATAATTCAAATGAGGAAAAGTTTATGTAAAATAGTTATGCGCACTTTTTCCGATGTTCATCCTGTACTTATTATATTTGATTTTTATCATGTAAGTAAATAATTGCATACGTTGATCACATAGTTTTTAATCAGTTGATTTTGATTTCCACAGTTTTTTAACTTAGTAATTCAACTGTGCAATTAATTTAATTTTGTCTCAGGTTTGGGAAGCCGGTGATATTGTAACTTGCCTGTTAGACGTGGATAACGGAGAATGCTCTTTTCTACTGTGAGTTAACTATTTGGTAGATGTTTAAATTTGTTTTTTAAAGACTTATTAATTTTAATACTATGCATCTCATTTATGAAGCATTTTTTCTTATTAAAACTTCGCTTTAATATTAAAAAGTTCAAGCTACCTTAACTTTAGTAATTTTATTTTCCAAACAAAAGGGTTGCCAAAAAGCTTGGAATCCTGGAAAAACCTTAAATTTAACAATTTAGGCGAAAAAAACTGTAAATTGAAAAATTTTGAAAAAAAAATCTGGAAAGATTTGGAAATAGAAACATTTTGGAAAAAAAAACCTTGAATTTCGAACAAAAACTACTGAAAATCCCGGAAAAATATTGAATTTTTAACTATTTTATATTTAGAGTTACAAAATTTTGATAAGATACGAAAAATATGCTATAAAGATAAAAACTTTTCTGTATCTTTTAAAGTTTTTTCATTAAAAAACACATTTAAAGTAGCTTTACAATTTATTCTCCATGCTGTTATACATCGTAAGACAATTTTTTTAGATTAAGTTTAATTTTATACTAATGGTTTATATTAAACCAAAAACTTGGAAGATATTTACAAAAAACCTTTGGCAACACTATAGTAAACTTATATTGTTAATAAAAGAATAAGTTTAAGTTGAAAAAATAAATAAACTGTTTTAAAATAATACGACAAATTTTTCCCACAGTAACGGCAAAGACTTGGGAGTGGCGTTTCCAGACGTGGATGTCGGCCCGAACCTGGGTTATTTTCCCGCGCTTTCCGTCGCTTACAAGGAAGTTGCCTTCTGCAATTTCGGCTCGCTACCGTTCGCCTACCCCCAAGAAGGATACTCGCCTTTGCAAGTTTGTAGTTATTTTTTTTTAATAAAATTATTTTAGTTGCAGTTAACTTATCTATTACTTACTAATTAATTTATTTGTTTTTTTGTTTATATAAAGCTATTATCCTTCAACAGTTTAATTTACTGGTTTTAAAGTTAGGCGTTTAAAGTTAAGATTGTAAGCAAGGATAGTTTATATGGTTGAAAGAGAAATAAGCTAATTTTACTTCACGTTTTACGTACTGAAGTATAAAATTCTATTTGAATTTTTTAAAGATTTCCTTTAGATTGTTGTTGCAATTTTTATCAGTTATACAAGTTAACCTTTTCAATAATACTTAACAGAAGCCTCCAACCAATTTTTGTGAAGCAGAGTACTATACAAATGCTTTGGAAAATTTTATAAGCTTACCTCATATCAGACCGGTAAGTATTCTTTTTATCTAAGTTAGATAAATAGTTAAACTAGATAAAAAAAGCATTTAAGATTAATAATGTAATCAAGTTTGTTATAATTAAGCTTTTTAAGTGTTTAAAATAAAATATCAAGCAAAGTAATAGCCTCGTTAATGATATAAGAATAATATCATATTTTTTATAACTTGCCAACAGAACTTTTCAAAAACAATCAATAGTATGGACAGAAGTACAGTTTTACTAAATATAATGCAAAACCTCTCCTTACATATGGTTTGTTTTGTACTAATGAAAGTGTATATTAAATAAGTAGATATTTAGCACTAATATTATAAATTTGATAAAAAGCTTCACTATGTACTAGTTATAACAAGGCTGCTACACACTCAGGCTACTCCGAATAACTTCGGCTACTTTGAACTTAAAAAAAAAGGCTAGTTTCGTAAGTCTCAGACTAGTTTTTGTGACTTTAAATATTTTTTAAATCTTGTTTTTTAAGTCATTTTGTTATAATTTTTATTTATTGTGACTTGATAATAGTTTTTTTTTAATTGTAGCTGTTACCTGCCGTATCTGTCCTGGTATCCATTTTCTTCTTATTCGAACGAGTCGTGATTTGTTGTAATGACAATGTTTTAAGTTTATTCTTATCCTTATTATGAATTTTAGGCATAGATAATTTTAATTAAAGTAGGGTTAAGCTAAAATATACTTCTTTTTTAATTGTGAAATTTATTTACAAAATTATAAGAGAAATAAGTGCATGCAAAAACAATCTGCGTAAAACATTTTACAACATCCGCTTTTAAATAAATTTATCTAGTGTTCACCACGACATAGCTCATAAAAATATTTAATTTCGACTTTCTTATAAACTCAGGCCGACTAAGGCTAGCTTGATCTTACTCAGGCTGGCATTTTTGCCTCAAAGAGTGGCAACCCTGCTATAAAATAAATTGTAATATTTTATTATTTAAATATTTACTTTCACTTATCAGTATAGTTTATCTTCTTTCATATGCAACAAAATAAAATTTTGATTAAAACCACAGTTATAAATTATTTAATATATTTATGTGTTTTGGTTTTTTTTTTTAATTTTTACTACCATATTTATGAACCAATCTATCTTTTACTTTGTTTTTAGCCTAAGAAACTCAAAATTTACTTAATCAAACGTCTATTTTTTTTGTACCTTTAAATTTTGCAGCACTTACATTTTACCTCTTATAGGAAAAGGAATTGATAAATATATTTATTAATTGAAAAACAATCAACTAAATTTGATTGTTAATAAAACACTTTTAAAAACCACAGATGGTGGACTACAATGTTGAAAAGTTTTTCTTTCCGCTTCTTCTCAGCCTGACACCGAACGAATCGAGCGGCGAATTTGCGAAATATAATTCCCTCCATTCCGTCCTTCACGCCTTCATGGAATGTTCATCCGTTAGTTGTTTGAAAAAAGTTTATATACAGGGTTGCCACTTTACCTGGAATAACCTTGAATTGGAATATTTAGGCAAAAATAACCTGGAAAAACCTGGAATTTGAAAAATTTTGAAAAAACCTTGAAAAACCTGGAATTTTTCATAATTTTAACATTTTCAGTAGTAAAATTTCAATTTGACACAAAAAATCTATCATATAAATAAGATTTTTTGTCATCATCAAATTTTTTTTTTTTAAACATATTTAGAGTAACTTTACAGTATCTTTTTAAAGTTTTTGCACTATTTAACACAGTTTCTTATATAGAAATGAACTTAAAACTAAAGATAGACCCAAAAATGTGTACTTTTAAAAACCAGGAAGAAATTTGGAAAACCTAGAAAAAAATTTTTAAACGAGTGGCAACCCTGTATATAGTAAATAGAGCTTCTGAAAAATTTTGAATATGTTGAATTTTTCTGGGCAAAGGTGTTTATTAAAAAAGTTAGATTGCTGTTTAGCGATTTATTTAGATAGCTGTTTTTACCAACTAACGGGCAAATTTAGATAAAATAAATAAAAGTACACATACAAATGCTACTAAGTAAATAAATTCTTACCATTACTTGCGTGATTAAATTTAAACATTGTAAGTCGTAAACAAATAGATTTGTTTACTAACGGGTGCTAATTTTTACATTTTTTTAATTTACACTTGTAAGGCCAAACAAATTACAATATTGTTTATTAACATGACAGCCGGTGACGGCGAAGGAGGTGATGAACAGGGTGTTCAGGAGCGCGCTGAAGAAGCACCGCTCGTGCAACAGGAGCATCCGGAGCCAGGTGGAAGTGCTGCAGTTCGTCAGCAAGCTGCTGGACCACCCGGCGGTGCGGTCGTGCATATCGTGCTCCTTCGAGAAGTTTCCCGACCTGCCCAACCTCTTCCACGTGAAGAACATCAGCAAGCACCTGCCCGACGACTGCTTCGCTGTCACCGACCCGGATAACGAGAACTTTGTTAGTTTTTGTTCAAAACATTTTTGATACGTCGTCAGTCGTTAGCTCTCATCGCTGTGTGATTGGTTTTGAACAAAATGCGTGTTTTTAAGCTTTCGATATTTTTGATTTTAGTCTTAATAAAGCCATTAATACATTTATTATATTCCGAAATAAAAAGTATTTTTCATTTATTAAATAATTATCAAAATAATAACTACACATACATAAGTTAGTTACAAAGTCGTTAATTTTTTATATTTATTAGTTTATACCGGTATGCTTAAGGACTGCAAAGTCTCAATATCTACAGGGTTGCCACTTTACCTGGAAAAACCTGGAATTCGACAATTTAGGCAAAATAACCTGGAAAAACCTGGAATTTTGATCAAAAAATCAGGAAAAACCTTGAATTTTTAATAATTTTAACATTTTCTGTAGTAAATTTCGATTTGACACAAAAAATCTATTATTAAATAAGATCTTCCTGTCATCATCAAAAAATTTTTTATAAATAAACATATTTAAAGTAACTTTACAGTATCTTTTAAATGTTTTTATACTATTTTACACAGTTTTTTATATAGAAAATTAGCCCAAAAAACTAATAGACCCAAAAATGTGTACTTTTAAAAACCTGGAAGAAATTTGGAAAAAACGAGTGGCAACCCTGTATCTACGTGATAGTAAAAAAAACTGAGATTTTTTTTGTGATTATAATTAATTTCTTCTTAATCTTCTGTTTCAATCGGTTTTAGGAATAACATTTTTAATTTCAGCTCAAGCAACGTTCATTAAGCCAGAAAATCCATGACAGTATCAAATGTGAGTAGTCAAATTTTCTTGTTTACATCAATTTTATTTATTTTTTAACTTAAAAGATTTTTGTTATATGAGCTATTGAATATATTTTGTTAAGTTGCAGTTTCTTTTAAAAGGTTTTTCTTTAAAATATTAATGATCTTAAATATGTTTGTTTTGCATTTAACTGAGTTTTTAAATGCAATCTTTTTTTAAATAATCGTATATTTTTCAATTATGTCGAGTTTGGATTATTTTGTAATTCTTATTTCAAATTAATTTGCAATATTTTATGTATAAGGAATATTCCACAAACTAAACGCATGAATAATAAATTTGTAAAATATTAGAGTTTTATTAGACCTTTTAAGTTTTTGTAAAAAATAATACTAATGTTTTTACAGTATTGAACAAATAAAAAATTTTAGATATAAAATCTCTCCAACAAAAAATATTACAATTACTTGTGGTCGATTTCAAGCGTGAGGTAATAATTAGTTATTTTTACTAGTGTAATTTAAAAATATAAAAATGTTTTTTTTATGTTAAGTTACTTTGTTTTACAAAATGTTAACGTGATTTTTAAGACTACTTTAAACAGCTTTTTTAATAATAACAAATATTCATTCAGTCATTTATCAAACTTTATAGTCTACTTGTTTTTTATGTAAAAGATGCTATATAATCAAAAACTACGATATTTTTTCAGTCTGCCCGTTTAACAGTTTTAATAACATTCAACGAACTATAAAGTTTACTTTTTTTACCTATTACTTAAATGCGCACAATTCACCATTAACTGCAAAAAAATGTTCTAGAAACTTGTGCAACCTTAAAACCAAATTCTCGCCTAAAGTTTTATTTGAATCACTTCTAAAAAAGCACAACTAAAACAGGAGGCAATTAAATTTAACAAAATTTAATCAATTTAACAGTTTTAATCTGTTTCTTTGAGGAGATGTAAATTTTTTTTTTGGTTGTTTTTATGTGTTTGAAAAATTGTCTTTATAAAACAGTAAAACAGACTCGATATTATTGTAATTAATAATTTACGATTGACTTACTTAAATTTAGTTAAACAAAAGGACATTGTTTCAAAAAATTAAAAAATAACGTTTTAACTAATAACTGTTCAAAATATAGGTTTAATCGTTTGCTAACAAAAGATCCTAGTGAAGTAACTTCATTCGAATATAAATAAAAACAAATTGTACAGTAATCTTCCTTTATTGTAGGTAAATAAAGGAAGATTACTGTACAATTTGTTTTAACCAATATTTTTTTTACAAGTTTGACAACCGCTGCTGAAAGCATATTGAAACAAATAACTTCATTTTAAACACTTGTTTCAAAAGTAATATCGTTATATGCTTTAGCAGATTCGAACGATGTCACCTTTTTTAGATTGTAAAATTTTACTTGCATTTTGACACACATTTTCTAAAACCTACGTTACAAATATAGCACAAACTTTATAATCCACATTGTGCTGAAACCGTTTTGATTTTTCTATCGACTGTAGTTTACAAGATTTTACCGCTGTATATAAAGTATTATAAAAAGGAGTTTATATTTTTTTAACGAAAAAACAAGTTAAAATATATTTTGAAGGAGTTGAACGAACCGTAAATTTATTTTTTAATTTAATTTAAATGTGTTTTAAGTTTTAACCACAAAATTTACTCTCATTTTCTTCTAGAACTCTTCAGAAAAAATGAATTGCAAATTATGTTTTTTGACAATTAATTAATTTAAAAGCCTTAAGTAGTTCTAATCTGCAAATAAATGGAAATTAGTTTTAAAAAATATTTTTGTCATAAAAGATTGCGAATCATAGACAAAACAGTTTAAAAGTAATGCATTTCCAATATTTTGTTTTTAATACTTTGAAGTTTACATGTAGTTCAGTAAATATATGATAAATATTTACTAAACTACATGTAAACTTCAAACTATATATATGATTTATATAGTCACAATTTTCATTTTGTTTTTCAATTATACCTTCAAAATTTACTTAACATCTAATAAATAATATTTTTTTAATTTATTGTATATTTTTCAGTTTTTATGCTAATTTTAAATTTTTTAACAGCGGACATTGGTAAGCGGAACCTTTGTGAAATATTTTCGCAACTACCTGAAACATATCAGCCCGTCAAGAGTCAGTTTTATATAATTTTGTGTTATTGTAAATTATTTATTATTAGATTCAAATTAATAACATTTTATGATAGTAATTTTTTATAAACTACTTAGCACAAAGTTGGTTTTAAATGTGATGCAAATGTTTCCGATAGTTGAGAAATTAAAACTCACAAACATCAAAATAATAAATTAATAAAATATAGTAAATTTGATTTAACAGTTTTAACACTTTACTTTAAAATATTTATTACAAACCTTCATAAGATATCATAATGCAATTAATTTTTTTAATTTTTTAATTTATCATACAGAGTAATGAACACCCATTAATGTGCACTCCTTTAGTGTTGCATTCATTTATGCAGTGTCTCATAGAAGTTATTAAAATTACATGGGTTAAGTTCAAATCTTCTAACCCCAACTACGTTTCTCTAGAAGGTTAGTAAGCATATTACTATGTGCCGCAAACTAAATCATTTGTTGCAAAAGCCGTTTTGGTAAATATTTTAAAATAGTATCTTTAGCCTAGGTTTTTAAAAGATGTGTAAAAAGTAGTTAAAATCTCAAATTATATTTTAATTATTTCTATATAATAGTCAGCTTTTTTTTGATTATAAGGGCGTTTTCAATTAGATTTTTCTTTTCTGTAAGTGTCGATTCTGTAAGTGTCGATGTTTTATTAAAGATACTTTTATGTTGTTCCACTACTGTAGGTTAAGAGTATTTGTAACATATGTTTTTAAATCAACAGAAGCGTACATACCGACTGAGTTCTTTTACATGGACACAGTGGATTACTTCGAGCTTCAAAGAATAGGCGGACTCAAGTCTTATTTATTTAACGAACATAAAGGTACAGAGCTGTTTTTACTATATTCTTTGAATAAAACTTTATTCTTCAGTTGTTTAAAAAAAATTAAATGTAAAAAGATAAAAGGAATTTGATATTTTTATTAACTATTAAAAGCTATTGTTATGGATGTTTTAAAGTATTGCAAACCAAACATGAAATATATATTTTTCGACAATTTCAGTAAGCTATAGTTTAAAATGCGCTCTTAAAAAGCTTTTAGTCTTAAAAAAAAATACTTCTGTTTTTAACTCTCACGTGCAAATACAATTGTTAATGATGTAGAAAAAGATTGCAACAAAAAGGAGCCATTCAGTTTAGACGAATGTTTAAATACACAAGACTTATTAATTAAACTAAGTAATACTTTGTGCATATCTTGTTTAAAAGATTTCAACATACGGAAACAAACATGTGAACTTTCGTAATAAATTAATTTTAACGTTTTGTTATATATTAAAGTAACATACTTTTTCTTAATTTATAAAATAATTATCCTAATACTAATACAGTCTTTCTTGCAATTACTGGTAGTAAAACCACTGCCAAACTCTTATTTAGGAATAAGCCTAAAATTTTCGCATTGTTTATCTGAAACTCTTTAAATTTTTTAAATTGAGCAAAGTTATATAAGCTTATTTTAAAGTTTTTTTGAATACAATCTTTCTTAAAAAAGTTTGACTTTGAGTCACTGATAATAAAACTTTAGTAGATTACCTAAAGTAAATGGCTAGGATAACTTAGTGATCGAGTTTACCAAACTTGTCTACAACACATTATTGTTAATTAATTTTCGAGTTTAAAATGTATACTAAACTAATTAAGAAATTAAAAACTTAAACATGCTTGTAACTAAATACACTTTGTTAGAAGTATATATGCGTTGAATTTGAAACTCGACAACATTAAACCACAAATTTATAATAACTGTAGTTTTCAGAATTAGTCTGAAAATAATTAATATATGTTTTTTTTTTGCAATTGCACTTCTCGTATCTTATTAAAATAATAAATTCTCAGAAAACAAGTTTTTCTTGATATGTTTAACATTGTTTTAAAGTCAAACATTCAGTTTTTAATCAAATTACATCGAAATTAATTTAAATATATCATGGTTGTAATAAAAATAAGAATCCTGGAAAAACTTGGAAATTTAAACAATTTTTACATGTAAAATAATGGAATTGTGTATAGATATGAAAAACCTATCATCATATCCAAAAAAGAACTTCTGTGTATATTTTAAATTTATTTATTTTTAAACTTTTTTTTAGTAGCATTACAGTTTTTTTTTAATATTTTTATACTTTTTAAGACAGTTTTTTACCTTAAATCTAATTTTGTACTGAAAATAGACAAAAAAACTTGTACTTTATAAAACTTGCAAGAAATTCTAAAATCCTGGATTTTTTTCTTAAACCTTAAGAAATTCTGTTTTGTGTAAGTAGTTTTGTGAATTTATTTCTATACAGTACAGGGTTGCCACAAAACCTTGAATCCTGGGAAAATCTGGAATTTGACAATTTAAACTAAAAAGCCTGGAATTTGAGAAAGAAAAAAAAACCTGGAGTTTCAAACAATTTATACATGTTAAGTAGTAGAATTTTGATTTGACATAATAAATCTATCATATAGGTAAAAAAAAATTTCATCATCAATAATTTTTATAATAAAAATCAATTTAAAGTAGCTTTACTATATCTTTTTGTTTTTATATTATTAAACTAAAAAAAGACCCAAAAACGTGTACTTTTAAAAACCTGGAAGAAAGTTTGAAAATATGGAGGAAATTTGCTGAAAACCAGTGGCAACCCTGAGTATATGACTAACAACTAATATTAATAGCATCAGCTTGTTTTTAAATTACTGATTGTCTACAACAGGGTTTCCCAAAATGAGGGCTATGAGCAGTAAAGGGGCCACAGGGAGGGCTATGAGGTAATAATTTGAAACTTACACTAGATGTTCTAAAGATTAAAAAAAAAGTTCTTAGGTGTTTTTGTGGTAGTTTTTGACTAATCTTGGTACAAGGGGGCCATAGCTTTTATAATTTCTTTAAAGGGGGCCATTTGAAAAAAAGTTCGGGAAACCCTGGTCTACAACAAAGTCGTTTTCATGTAGTTAAGTTATATTTCAACTAAGGCTTAGAATATACTTTAAATTTTCTATCTTTTATAACTTATGTAATTCATTCAGACATTTAAAACTAATATTTCCTATCTCAAAATGTTCAACTATTTTTTGTACAACTGATGCATAAAAGTATCTGCAAGTTTCAAACATTACAACTTACGTAATTTAGACTTGTTGGCGCGCGAAGGCGTGATCGTTGGTAGGCGAACAACGGGGGGATTACCCGCGAGTGAAGAAGAATCGGGGTGGGAGAGCCAGGAACTGAGCAGGTTGATCGATGAACCTGACGTCAGCGGATCTTCGTCAATACTCGGAAACCAACCAGGTTGGTGATAAATATATGTTTTTGGCTGACTGCTTGGTATTCTCAATTTGATTAATTAGTTTTCTAAATTACAAATTGGTTCTTATTCATTTAGTTTGATGTTTAAATTGTTTGGTTTTTTTAATTCTTAGATTTTTTATATTTGTTATATATACTTGTTATGGATAATTTCTTAAATTATTTATTTAAAACAATTTTTCATTGTTTAGTAGAACTTAACTAGCTTTTAAATATTTATTGTGTGTCATATTTTGAAATGAACTCAACTCTAAGTTGTATAAGTGTTGTGAAGTTTTCCTTTTCAGCTGTTTTGTTTAACGGTCGAAGCAGAACTATATATATCATGTATGTTTTAAGTAGAAGTAGCTCATAAATAGTTAATTACGCTCATTTAATATAAAGCAATGTTTTTTGCAAAATACTTGTTAATTTCTGTTTATAACTTTATAAAAAAGAAAAAAAATAATAATAGTAATTTTAGCCTAAATAACTTTCTTAAATTTCCTTGTATAGTTTTAGTACTAGGGTTTCACTGCTCTCTCAAAGTTGTTAAAAGTTTGATAAAGAACTCTAGAAAGAAATCGTAATATTTGAGGTAGTTTTTTATTTCAAATTAGTATTTAGTTTCGTTTTAAACGTTTCGTTAAAGTTGTAAAAAATGAATAACTGGCAAGTTTTTTATTTAAAAAATTTATGCGTCATTGTTTTTTATTACAGATTTGTAGCTAATTATCTTTCACTATAAATTAGAAAAAAAAACAAGTTCAAGAACATTGAAGCTAATCTTTTTTTCAAACATTTTATTTATGCTTAGTTTAAAAGTAAAAACTCACTAAAAGTTTCCATATAATATTACTTTTTAAATTTAAATTAATTTTTGCTGTTGATCTACTTATTTAGATGTTTTAGAATTTATACAATACACAATGAATGAATTTAATTAGACTAACTTTAATTATTTTTAGAAATTTTTTCTAAGTACAACAGTTACAAAAAGCTATGTGGAACTACATTATAGATGTTATTCTAAAGAATTTAAACATTTTTTTTACATTTTCTTACCTTTGTTAAAAACAAGCATTAAACAGTACATAAAAGCGCAATGCATTAAAAACTCTTTGTGACGTCATATTTAAAAACTCCCAAGCTGATCGTTTCAACTATAGTTGTTATTAATTACAATTTAGTGGCAGGTTTGTATCTATTTTATACACTTCTAGACAATTAATTTGTACGGCCATATTTGAGCCGAGTTAACGATTCATACTTGTTAACATTCATCGTTTTGAACAAACTAAATAAGCTTTTAATTTAGCATTGTGTTAGGAAAAACATTCTTTGATTTAAATACGGTTTAATTGCAAATAAGAACGCTTTTTTCATAACAAATTGTTGTGCTATGCTTTCAAAGTTTAACTAATTTATTTTTTCAAAACAAAATAAATACTCACTAATTAAGCAAGCAAAATACGAGTAAAATAAAGAAACAATCAATAGAAAATTAATTAAATTAATAATAAAAACTAAAAACAATAGTCTATTTAAAAATGTTAAGTGTAGTTCTAGATCATTTACCGGGACCCAGTTGATAATTAAGTTTTGGTTCGAATTTTTTAATCATAACTTCCTCAGCTGCTTATAAACTACTTCGTTTTTTACAAAATTTAGTTACATCAAAACAGTTAGAAATATTATCGTAATTTTGAAAAAATGTACATTGTTCAGTATGAGAAAATACTGCAATACTTGTGGGCCTAGTGTGTTTTTAATTCTGAAAACAGTTGTTGCTCCGTTACTTAAATATGTTGGGTATCCAGGTCACCTAGACATTGAAACCTATAAACAAGGCTAACAACTTCTGTAAATTTTGTTAATGTATTTGTACACTCTAAATGAGAGAAAGCTTCTAACTTTTGTTATTCTGAAGGCTACTTTAATATCAATGCTATTTGTCTCAAACGTTTTTGTTATACTTCTGCTAAATTTTTCTGAAACCTTCAATGTAAGGTACTGTTAAATATTATAATTGAGCATAGTTGATAATAATTTAAAATAATTTTTTGTACAATTAATCAAAAAAAGCAACAACATATAAAAGTGTTATTTTGAAAGTTCGGAGTAAAAGTTTCCAAGACATTGTTGAATGCTTGTTACGAACAATTATTATAATAAAAAAATTAAAATTAAATTATATAAATTTTTAAATCCGATTAACAGAACTATGTTTTCTTATTTTTATGCATAGAACCACGTACTTCTAATTTTACATTTGGTATTTGTTGTGTTTTTTAAAAAACTGTTGCAACAAAGTTGTAATAGTTTTTGTTTCAGATTTAACAAAACTTCAGTTTTTTTTTTCTTTTTTGCTATACTTATATGTCATACTTTGAAATATTTTAACATAGTTTTTTTAAGGTATATATTGACAATGGTTTTTAACCTAAGATCAGGTCTAGTTTGACTTTAAAGCTTTTATGTCTTGGCTTTAATTTTTCACTTCGTTTATTAAAAACATTCAGATTGCAAAAACCGTTTAGTTTGTTACCTGGTTTGGTTTAACCTACCAATACCAAGTAAAAAATAAACCAGTAATAAACTTGCATTATTTTTGTTATCAATCAGCTCTTTCCGTGTTTAGTAATTTAAACAATATTGTTTATCAATAGAAATTAAGCATGTACTACTTTTTATATAATCAATTAAATCAATACCTGTGTTTTAGTTAAAGGCTATTTTTCATTATACTCTTAAAACAAATATTAAGTTTCTCTCAAAACATTTTAAAATCAAACGAATTGGGTTTTAAATGTTTTACAATCCATTTTCTTTTTATTTAGTTAATTTAACAACATCTTCACTCTCAGATGACAACTCGTTCACGCCGGTGCTGAGGCTGGCCAGGGTCTTGCTGCAGGGAGGGAAGAGCAAGGACAACTCTCTAGTGACTTGCAGCAGCAGCAAGGTGTCGAACATCAACGACGTCATGAAACCCGCCCTGCTTGAGCTCGTCGACGGGTGCATGCTGCTGTACACTTCCTCCATACAAACCCACATGGACAAGGTTTCAAGTAGAAAATTAAAAGTCGTGTTAAAAAAATTTTTGTTTGATTTGTTTTTTGAGTTTGGAAAATGTCGAGTTCTATTTTAAAATATAGGTTTACAAATATTTGTTTAGACATTTCTAATCTTGAAACTGCAGCAAATATAACTAATACTATAAAAAGAAAATAATAAATTTTAAATACGATAAGTTTTTTAAATGAAATATTTTTCAACAGATAAACAATGTGAAGACGAAAATCAGTGAAAACCAAACGACGTTAAAAAAAATTGAATCTAAACTTAAAATGTGCAATCCACTAGAGGTAATTTTTTAATTGATTTTAAACTTTTTAGTAATGAACTTAAATTAAGCCCTAAATTAACTTTTGTACTTTGATTATTGTTTAATCATTTTAATAATATCTTTTCACTGACATTTATATAACACTAATTATATAACAGAGCCAGTTCGTGCGTGAAAGCATTGAGCACTCCAAAGAAATAATACAAAACAATTTGAACGAACTTGTCAAAAATTATCTGTGGTTGGCAGCCTCCGTCTATGCCAAAGTTTGTTGAATCTTAACTTTTTACTTAAAAACTACTGATTAAAAGTTTTAAAATAACTTATAGTTAATTGAGTCTATTATACGCTGTTGTCATTGTATGTTTAGACGTCAGTTTTAACATAATGCACAATTTGGTATGCTATCAAAATACATCCGATTTTTTTTCTTTATTTATTGATTTATTTTATATGTTTTTTGCATTTTATTTAATTTCTTATTTATTTATTTTTCATTATCACTCTTACCCTTAACCCTTCCCTTGATTTCGTTAGCGGTTCTCGAATTTGATCGCGGATGGATTTTGATCGTGGGTGGACTTTGAATCTGTCCCGTGCAATTTAATTAAAAATTAAGAATAAACTGAAATATGGTGGATGTTTGTGGTTGTCGAGACTGTGTGAAAAATATTAATAAAAATTATTTTATATGTTCCATGCATATGATGGTGACCATTTTAAATGGAATTTGTGGCTTTTTTTTTTGGTAAATCGTGAAAATTCTATGAGTTGCTTTATAAGCTAAGAAATTGTATGTAAAAGTTAAGTATTTGGTAGAGTAGATATATAGCTATTAGTTGTACTATAGTTTTATCAACTACATATAAATTACTGAAAGAAAGATTTGTACAGGGTTGCCACTTTACCTGGAAACCTTGAAAAACCTGGAATTTGACAATTTAGGCAAAAATAACCTGGAAAAACCTGGAATTTGAGAAATTTTGAAAAAAAACCTGGAATTTTTAATAATTTTAACAATTTCAGTAGTAAAATTTTTGATTTGACACAAAAAATCTATCATATAATTAAGATTTTTTGTCATCATCAAAAAATGTTTTTATTAAAAGACACATTTTTAGTAACTTTACAGTACCTTTTCAATGTTTTTATACTATCTAACACAGTTTCTTCATATAAATTAATTTAAAACTAAAAATAGACCCAAAAATGTGAACTTTTAAAAACCTGGAAGAAATTTGGAAAACCTGGAAAAAAAATTGAAAAAACGAGTGGCAACTCTGTTTGTATCGAACTTATATTCGTTTCAAAAGTTATATATATATGCAATTTTATATATATTATCTGTTATATTATTTATGAAATATTAGTTGTTGTATTTAATAACAGAGTAATTTTTGGGATACTTAAAGTAATAAAGAAGTTGAATAATTTAATTTTTATGATGTAATAAAGTAACCCATTTTAATTCTCAGAAATTTAATTTTTTGAAGAGGTTTTGTTAATTTTTTTCAAATTTTCAAAATATACTTTTCAATTAAATACTAACATCAACCACTTTTCTCAATAGGAATCCCAGCAGAATTTGTATTGGATGTTCCAATTAATTTTGAAAACAGTTCACATGGCGTCCAACAGAGGAGAACTTTTCAAGTTCGCTCCGGAGTTTTACATTAGCGGAACATCTAAGTTTGTTCTTGTTCATGTACATTTGATTATTATGATAATGTTAGTTTACTTGTTCGATATTTTTAGTTTTCAAACTGCTTATCAAGCACAAAGACTGCAAATTACTTTTTTAAAAGGCTTTTTGATTGATACTTTACTTTGATACTTACTTGTTAATCAAATTATACTAGTATGCTAGTATACACATGTATGTATTACTCAATATAAAATATATTGATAAAAAAGTATTCAATGTAATCATCAGAGTGTACAAGTGTTTGAGGGAGTACATGTCGGTATGCAATCCGTTCAACAAATCTTCGGATCTTCCCAACTTCCAACCAACACTCCACTCTTTCGTCAAATTCCTCAGCAAGTTTCACTGCGACCACAGGATCATAAACCACGGTTTGATTTGTTTAATTGTTTTTTGTTGAACAATTACTGTTAAAAAATTTGAAGATTTGCAGTTAGCGCTTGTTGTAGCAATGCATATCAGCTTTGTGATTTTGAGTTATTGATGCTATAAAATAAGTATATTTATAGTATTTAAAAAAAAGATTTTGTAACTCTTAAAGTTTTTAATGATTTCATCACAGATTTAATGTAAAAACAATGTTTTTTATTATAAATGTTTTTTTGATACAATGCTAGCAACTGGTATTTATAGTTTAAATAAAAAACAGACGTGAAGACTTCACTTGCAAACACGATAGCAACATTTGTAACTTACCCTGAGCAGCTTGAAATTGTTGAATCGTTATCTCAACCAGAGTTAGTTTTGAAACTATAGAATATATTTTTAAATAAAAGGTAGTTTATATTGAAATACTACTTACATGCTGTTTTATATTTATTTTAGATCTTAAAAATGGTATGAGTTTTAGTTTTTATTGCGGAAAACGTCTTTTTCAAGTATTCACTGAAATAAAGTTCTACTTTATGTTTTGAAATGTTCATGTTTTAATAAACTTTACACAATAATAATTTAAATATAATAACTTTATTACACAATAATATAGAAACAAAAAAATATATCATATGCTTTTTCAAACCGCAGCTCAATTTTTTTACACATTTCAGTCTTCTTTTAATTAACATGCAATTTTTTTGACCTTGAAAATAAAAACCAACGTTGTAACATTATTTTGTTCACTAGATTGCAGTCGTTTGTCAAGAACATGATGTATGCTTACGACGAAGACAAGCCTTGGACGAGCGTCGGACACAGAATACTCGCCACACTGTGGAGGGTGAGATTTGTTTTATATGTTTTTAATACTTTGATAAGGCAAGAAACTGTTTCCAGAGTCAAAAGTTTCTAGTGACGTCGTTTGTTATAAAACGCAAGTGCAAAGTTTAAAATAAGTGTTTTTAATAAAGGGTACGGAAAACAATCGAAGTACTAAAATCTGGTTTTCATTTTTAATTTGGATGGTGTTATGAATATTTTTATAGAATATCAATTAGTTGGAATAAGTTTAAAAACTGTGATAAAATATGCGATATAAAAAATTGACAAGAAACTATTTGAATCATTAAAAGTTTCTTGTGACCTGATTATTTATAAATGACAAGCTTAAGGATTTTCGAAGAACATTGCTAATCCGGTTATATAAGGTTTTGTTTGTTATTATGGTTTGGTTAGACTTTGACTGGAGATAGACAAAAACTTGTTTTTTTTTATATCATACCTCTTTTAAACTGTATAATGGATAATATTAAACGCACACTGAATTTTTCGTTAATTTAATGTGTGCTAATTTTTTACCAAGAACCAAACAATCAAAACTGACAAAAAATAAATTAAAATAACCTTTGATATAGTTTAAAATATCTTAGCAAAAACAAATCAAACCGTATTTTTAATAAGTTGCTTTCAGTTCGGGCTTTTAAGTTTTTTCAGTGAACATATAAATTCTAGCTGATGTAATTAAACCTACTTCTCGGCTGAAATTGGCGGGATTGCTGAGGAACCGGATCAGCAGGGCCTGATAAGCGAGAATACTCATCGTATTAAAATAATACTCTGTACCTTAAATACAGATTTCTTATAATATACAACAGTAGTCTTCACGGTAATTGAAATATTTTCACTCTAAACTTGAAGAAAAAAATCAATGCACCCCAAGCTCAAAACTTCCTGAGACCTTTTTTTTATCAGAAACTTGAGAATATCTCGTGTTAATTTTAAGATTTTTTCAGAATATAAATTTTATCGGATACTTAATGTAAATTTGAAAACGTATTACCCAAATGAGGCCTTTGGTTCAAGGAACATTTCAAGAAATTATCTTGAAGTTTATACTTTAAACTTTCAAATACATGTTGTTATTAATCATATAGAAGAATTTATATTTCTTTCCAATGTCGTTTAATCATTTTCGAGATTTAAAATCGTTATGTAAAAATGCTCTTCAAACATAAAACTAAACAAAGTTTTAAATTAGTATGTACTTGATGCTTGGTTTGTAAGTTTAAACTAATAAGTTTTTTATACCTCAGTTTAATACTGGTTTAACGTCAAAAGACGTCATTTTATACAAATCATAACTGTAAGTTTTCACTGTAGTGTATTATAAATATAAAGCTATATGGATTTTATTTTGTGAATAAACTTAGCATTTTTGTTTCTAATTTACAACGATATAACCATGCCGTAAGTGAACACCAATAAGCAGAAAGATGATCAGTATTAAGCCCATTTAACATTGGACTGATTTTTTTTTTTATTAAATTTTTCAAATATTATGTTTGCAAATTTTTTTTCACCAAATATTTTAAAGTAATTTTACAAAGTCTAGGGCCTAAGAAGTTAAAATAAAGTACAATTAGGCTATACTTAATAGACTTTAAACCTTGCTACCATTTAATTTTTAACGTTAAAAAAAAAAGACTGTTAATTTAAAAAATTTCTCCTACAGTTTTTAAGAAATAACTTTTTTACTCTGACCTTTATAAACTAATAAACAATTTTTTTTAAACAATTTTTTGACATTTTAATAAAAAGTCATTAAAAATTTGATTTATACATAGAAGCTATTTTATTTTAGTTTATATAAGTTTTTTTAATTATCTTCTAAAATTTTTATTAAATATTACACAGGATTAACCGCTCATAACCATCGGACATACTTAGTTTAAAGTTAGCAGTAAAGTACCTCACAATGTTGTTCTTTTTTTTTTTTGTGAAATTATGTAGTATTTTATTAAAAATTTTCATCTAAAGTTTCTAAAATCCTACCAATAAAACTTTATAGAAAACTAAAAGTATTTTCTAGTTTTTAGTAAAAATTATTTAAATTAAGAAAATTAACAAATAAAAACAATGGTTTTAACAGCTATATTTGTTACCAAATTAATATACAATACAACCTTGGTTTTAAATTATATAAAGCACTAAAACTTTTGAAATGATGTTGTTGTAAAATTTACATTTGAATTAAGAACTTACAGTTTGTGTTTCAAGCTATTTTCCTTTTTCATGTCCTTAAGTTTATTCACTAGAAAAGTAGTGAAACGACATTTCCTTTAGTTTAGCTTATCATAAAATTTAGTTTATGTTTATTCAAATAAATTTAGATGAGAAGATTTAATTTTTTTTTTTAACAATGCAATGAAAAGTTTCCCAAGTAATAAAATATGACAATCTTTAAATTTGCTTCATTTTATTAAACTCTAGTTTTTTTTTAAATTTTATTAACAAAACAATGTTTCACTCGTTTGAAATAAATCAAATGAGATCATCAGTTGAATATAAAAACTGTAAAAAAAATTATATAAAAGTGCAAGAAGACATTAGGCTATGCTTGAAATAAAACTTGCATTTATGTGTAAAAAAACAAACAAAATAAATCTTTTAGTTTATAACTATCAATCTAGGAAAATATAAACTATGTAATTGAAAACATTTTATTAAAAGCTAAAAAGTTGTTATGAGTTAACACTTGATTTTTTGATATTTATTTGCAGGGAAGCGGCTTCGCAATGCGGTACGACCATCCACCTTACGTTAAAAAAGTCAGAACTCTTCTGGTCAGAGACAGAGGTTTGTACGATCATATTTAAATTAAGATATTTTTATAGTTTTACTTTTTTTATCGATTGTAACAAAATGTTATTTAAACAGTTTTGTTGTTTTTATGTTTACTACTCTTGATATTTGTTTTATGATATAATTTTCCTAATTTTTTTAATAAACAAAGAATTGCTAAATGAGATCATTTTATAAACAAGTCTTATCTATATAGTTTGAGGAATACTGCTATAAACAGTTCCGTGTTTTTATTAGTAAAATGTTTCAAATTGTTTTTATTTTCATCAGACCCGTTCGTACCATCGACGATACTGAAGGCAATAAAGCACATGCTGGAAAGTGAAAAGGAGCTGAGCAGCAAGTTTGTTCATTCAATACTCGAACACCTCAACTGGAGCTTCTCTGAATTCTTAACACAACTCCAAGAAGTTTGCGATTTGCTAATAATAAACAACTTAAGTATTATTTTAACGATTTTTTGTATATTTATTTGTTTTTTAATCTCTCAAATGTTTCACGCTTTATAATGTTTACAAAAAATCTAGAAACATATAACAACATATTTATGTCAAAAATTTTATTTATTTTAAATAAACAATTTTTCAAATTTTCTAGTTTTTAAGAAAATATTGATTTTTTTTTTCAATTTCACAACTTTCAGGTGCAGAACCAGACGTCAAGGTCGGGGTGGGAGTCGAACTCGGGACTTCTGGCCTCGCTGGACGCCACAGCACTGAGGCAGCTGCGGATAGTGGACATGCTGTTCGAACTTACCGTGGCATTATTGAGGGTTCTGGAGCTGACTGCTTCACTTGCCCCGTCCGTGTACCTCGACTGGGAAGGCAGGGAAAATTCAGTGATACTCCTCAATCAACTCTCGCAGGTTGTTTGATAAACGAACTTTTAATAAATTTGAATAGTATATATACTTTTTGAGTTATGTGCGTTTTAATTTTGTTTTTAAAAATTTTAATTGAAGCTTTTTGTCGAAAATACTATCAGTAGGTTTATTTGAAGTTTTATTTTATGCCCAAAAATTGTTTTATTTTTTTAGACTTTTTGTCACTAATATTTATTAAAAACGATATTGTTATACAATTATACAGCAACTAAACGTAACTTACCTTAACAGAGTGTGAACCAAATATTGTGCAGAGTTACAGCCAAAAACAATTTGTTTGAAAAAATTGTATCCGAAAGACAACCAGGTAGACTTTTTTTTAAGTTTTGAAGTACAACTTACATTTGATCTTTTACTTGTGTTTGCTATTAAAGAATTAATTTTTATTAATCTTTAAAATACTTGCATATAATATAAAACAATGAAATACCCTAAAATGTTCTTATAATATGAGTAATAAAAATAAACTTTGTAAAAACTGTTAGAATTTGTTTTTGGCAAAATATTTTAATTTTTTTAACTATGCTCATTTTTCTTTTTTTTATCATATTTTTTTAGTAATTCAATTTTAAATATCTTAAGCTTTTCAAAAATTTGAATAATATAAACTTAGTAATGTGTTTAGAAAAATTATAATCCTTAGTTAACTTGTAATTTGATGAGTATTTAGTATTATAATTAGTAGTGAGTAAGTAAGTTATCTTTTATTTCACAAACTTTTTTTTTTCATAAGTAGTTTAGATATAATTTTAATATGTAATTCTACAATTTTTTTGTTATTTAAGTGTAGATATCAGTATTTTGTTGTGATGTAACTTCACGTTTATATATAACTACTGTTATGTAGAGTTACTTATTTTTAATGACATTTGCAAGTAAATATTTGAAAAAATAACAACTTAGTATATACTTTATAGGACTCAGTACAGTGCAACACTACCCATTAATGACCGGAACTTCAGGCATATTACTGGCGCTTGTAAATCAGCAAAATCCACAATGGTTAGTTTTTCCTGAGAAATTGAGCAGTTTGTATAACTTGGTAAAAAATTATAAAATGCTTACTTTTTAAGTCTTTATAAATTTGTGTGTAATACCTAGTTTTCTAATTTAGTTCTTTTACCAATTTTACAAACTTTTAATCGTTTTGTGTATTAATGATTGAGCTTATTATGTTTACCATTTCATGCATTCGACTTTTAACTTTACTTCAATTAACATTACAATTAAAAAAATATTACCCTTGCATTTAACAACTTGGTTTCTGTATTTATCAATACGGGATTATTTTTTGCATTTATTGTGTTTCTGTGTTTAAAAATTTCTAAACTTTCAGAAAAAACTAAAATACATATTAAAATCAATATGAGAATCTGTTTTTCAAATTGACAAACGTCTAAGATATCTAAGAGATAAATATTGAAGGTTTTATAAAAAGTTCTGGTCGATAGTGTTCGACAAATTAAATTGGAGCTAAATATTTATCTAATTATATATAAAAAACTAATTTATACAGCTGTTTCATACATAAAATATAAAGTTTCATGTACTCCTCAGTAAGCTACAGTTTACTATAATAGTAAACAGAAATTTATATTTTTAAATTTTTTATAATAATTGTGACGTAGTAATGATACAGTTTATTGTACAGTTAGCTGAATTTGAAAATAATACGCTGTGATTGTTAATTTATGCTTTTTAGGAAAGTTTAGAAAGATTATTTTAGAAAAATGTTTTAAGCAATTAAAAAAAAATTTCTGGACTGTTGGAAAAATGTTATAAAATATTCGTGTTTGCCGCTTAAATTTTGTTTTATTTTAATATTTAGTTGGTTCTAATTTTGTTAAAAAAAAATTTTTGATAATGGATACATATGTTTTGTCTTTCGCTTTTATTGTTTAGTGTTACGTTCTTATCTGATTTTTTTTAAGATAAATATTTTTTATATAAAAAACAACTAATCAACTAACAATTCGAAGAATAGCTTGTTTTATAACAAATAAATTTATTAGTCTCTCAATCATAGGAGAGACAGGGCGATGAGGAAGATAACTTCGGAGGGATCTTTCGACATGAAGCAGATCAACTTCTTGTTGGGAAGATCTTCAGAAGATGATGCGGACGAGGAAAATTTCGTGAGAGGGAAAGTCGTGCCCTACACCACAAGCAGGTCGAAGAAGTTCAAAACTCTCTCAGAATGTTGGTTTATTACTTTGAACTAAGTAGAAAATTAAGGTTGCTTTTTGCCTGGTTGAATAGTTTTTAAATAGGTAGTTTATTTGGTGCTAACGTTTAAGACTTTTTAGAAATTTTTGTAAATGTTTTGTTCACAGCCAGATGATGATATGAAAGAAACGGCATTGTTTTTCATTATTTTTTTCAACTTAATTTTTATTTTGTTCAACCTGGATTGACTAAATTATAAAATTTTGCACATTCCAAAAGTAATTCTTGCTCAGTTAACCTTAACTCTAATAATATATTAATAAGTAGGATTTTTTTTTCAATGAGGTTATGTTTATTAACTAAATTCATATTTTTTTGTAGATAAAGTTTTTGCTTTATTGTAATTTACAAAAAAAAGTTCAAAGTTAAAGTTGCTGAACATTGTGAACAGACGAGGAAGTTTGCGACAGGGAATTGTTGGAGTTGCGAGCGACGATCAGCAACCTTCACAAGGATCATGCGAAGTACAAGCAGGAGATGGAGGATAATGATGAACAAATTGATGAAGAGTTGCTGTGTCCGATCTGCTACGGAAACAAGATCGACTGCCAGTTTTTACCCTGCAAACATCGCACCTGCAAGTCAGTACATGCTGTTTACGTATTAAAATAAGTTTATATGTATATATTGGTTAAGGCTTAATTAAATTATTTTATTTGAGCACGAGTCACTAAGAGTGGTATTTTTTAAAGTTTTAAAAAAAAATCTTTTTAAATAAAGTATAGATTTGTAGGACTCTTAATGTTTATAATTTTTTAATTGCTTTTAAAGCTACAATAAAATAAAAATAATATAGCTGCTTATTGTGCAAAATTTTAATGCACCTACTTATTTACATTCGTTTTTTTTTATAAACTCGAATACACCGTTTTGTTTGAACGAAATTCAAAAAAAAAAATCTTTGGAATATGCATTTTTCTCCAATCTAGTTTCATCTTTGTAACAACAAAACATAACAACAGGACGTGCATACGTCAGCACCTGATGACATCACGCGAGTGCTTCTTCTGCAAATGCCCCGTCGACTCTATCGAGGATTTGCCCGACGAGCTGTAAATTTTGTAACCGCTAGGTGGCAATATGTGACGGGATGACATATGTTTGTGGATTGGAGCCAAAATGTTACTGTAGAGGCCGCGTTACTTGTTTACAAACTTTGAAGTTTAAAAGTTGTTTTAGGAAAACTATATCCATTGTATAGCTTTTGTAAGTTTTAATCAAAATTTTCAACCATTTTACTCAAATAAATTTAAATGAAGTTTATAAAACATACATGTTGGAAATTAAACAGATAAACTTGGTATCAAACTTATTATGCAATAGTTAGATTACAAGTATAACTAAACTGTACTATTCAAATAGTAGTTTTATTCAACTTTAAAATTTTTTTTACTAGTAAATAGTTTTTTTTTGATATGCATAAGTTCAATAAATACTTTTATTTATCACAACAGTGTTTATTTTAGTCTTACAAACTATTCTAGTTGCTCTCTTTTACTGTTTTATTTTAACTTAATCATCATATTCATATGTACGTCTCTGTTTTTTAGAGTATAAACTTAATTTGAACTTTTACCATATATTTTAATTTTTGTTTACTTTGATTCTTTTTGATGAAACTAATAAATTCCGCATTTTAACAATGACTTATTTATGTGTTCTAGCTACTCTTTAACTATTTTTCCATTCAAGCAGGTCAAGTTGTAGTTGTTTAGAAAAATACCATTAGAGCTAAGCATAGTTTTTTTTTTGTTTAGCTAGTTCATATAATTTGTTTCTGGTTTGTTTTATGCTATCGATATTAGTAACAAACAACCATATAATTTTTGGGCTTACAATAACTTATATGATTAAAAGACTATTTGCAAAAAATTTCTACTAAAGTTTCAAAATTAGAGTATGGTCATTTCAAATATCACGATTTTACCGTTTACAGCCTTTACCTTTTAACTGGCAAAGCATTTCACCAAGGTTTTTTGTTTTACTAACATGTAAACTATTTAGGTGACATTAAACGTTTTTATCCTCACAACCTGTAACTAAATGTCTTTTAGCGCCCAAAACTTTCCAATAATAAAATAAACTTTAAGACGTTTTTTCTACTGTACAGTGTAGAGCTGTAAAATCTTTCTAAAAAACTAGTATATTTAATTACCGAGCCAAATACTGTTTAGCAACGGTTAGAAATGTTTCAAGTCTCAAATATTAATAGAAAAATATTTATGTTTATTTATTTTATTCGATGATCTACCAGGTCCATAAAAATTGTATCCGGCCGGATCAGGATCTAATTCTAATATTAGATCCAGACGGCTCTTATAAAGTCTCAACTTTGAAAAGAAATTCGTAACGTCTGGTATAAGTTTCAAAATTACAAAACTAAATAAACCAACGCACATTTGAAAGAAAAACGCCGGTATAAATAATTTAACAAATATAATAAAACTGTTAAGTGTAAATTTACACAAGCTTAAACTGTAAGTATATTAAAATATAATAAATTAAGTTGAGATTTTAATAAAATACAAACTCTATTTTGTAGACTGTGTAAGCTAAGAAATTTTATATGATAAAAAGTATAACTACAACTTTTAACTTTATAATTTATACTCGTCAAACAAAGAGATTTTCTAGATAAAAGTATTGTATTAATCAAATTGAGTTTATTTTATCAATTATTCATTCAACACCCATAAAGTTTAATTTTTCTTAAATCTAAATGTAATAGAATATAAATTGAATTTCCAGTCTAATATATAGCTTTCATAAAGAAGTTAGAACGTAACTACAACTTGAATATATTCACCTTACTAGCTTGGTATGATAATAATTGCACAGGTCAACTGAAAATTGTTTTTTAAGGTTTTAAATTGACAACGTGAATGAACCTTTAATGTTTTGATTTAGTTACTTTGAATTTTTTTTTTTTTGAACTTCAAATACTTTATAACTACATTGTTAAATTGTGTGTTGTAAATCATATCTTTTGCTATAAATTTAACGAGTTTGTCAATGGTTTTTGGAATAAGCACTACAATTATGTACGATAATAGCTAACAATCTTAAAGTTAGTTATATTTGCTAGAATATTTATTAAGCATTTATGAAAAAGTTATAATAATTGTTAAAGACCCAGCATCAAGTAACTTATTAGAATTTTTAAAACAAAATCTTAAAATAGTTTTAATGACAGTTATTAAATTTTGATTTAAATATGTATTTTGCATTTTAATAAGTAGTATTTTGTTTCTTTTACTTAATATATAGTATACGATTACATTTTAGTTACTTTTTATTTTAATTATTTAATAATATTTCTTTTCAGGCTTTTGAAAGCAGTTCTAACATTGTTGAAAAAAATATATAACAGTTTTATAATCCATTTATCCAGTTATTTGTATACTTTTGTATGAACAGCTTGATTTTTTACATTCAATACTTGCTTGTCCATTATAAAGTTTTTGTCTATGTACCATATATTGATATTTATACAATAGTACTCATCTTTTTTCGTTTCACAATTTATGGTAAAAATCTCAAACTTGTCAAGTCGATTTTAAAAGTTTTATAAATTTCCCTTATTACCAAAGAATTTGCTTTAACTTCAAAGGGTTGTAAGATGCGGATGTTGGTATACTTAATTTATTGATACCACTTATCATAATTAAATCATACCTTACTTAATTTCTATTTTATAATTACTACATTCTACTTTATGCAATTCAAACAGTTTTAGCATTGAACCTATTGTAAAAAGAACAACAAAAAAACTACTATAAAAGGCTCCATTGACAAAATATAAGTTATTTTTAGAAACATCTTAAAACAAAAGAAACTTGAAAACAATTTTATTTTACGTGAAAAATACTTTATATAATGTGAACTATAAAATGTTCAAAGAAACATGTTGTAAAATTTTAAAACAATGTTCTAAAACAATTAAATATTGGTCAAATAATAATTTTAAAATTTAAATCATTTAAATACATATACATGCAGTTATATCTATACAATATGTGTCTTATTCTCAGTCTCTAGGTCAACAACATTGACAACAAAAGATGTAAAACAATTGTTCAATATTACGCTTGACTGCAAGTCGGACTGCAACTTAAATAAGTGGTTGTTTGATAGATAATTTCATATATAGTTATCTTGTTAACTGGCTATAGGTATTCGAAATTCAAATAAAAAAATAAGTAAAACATATCCTGGTGTATGACTCGATAAACGAAAGGTTTTTTCGTACACCAGGTCCTTGGACCAAATATTTGAGCGCTTTTTTTTTCGTTCAATAAACAATATAAAACACAGTAGTTTAATTACAAGGTTTTTCCCACTGTACTGTACAAGTAAAAATTTAATCTTCTAAGTGTAGTTTTTTTAGTAAAAAACATTCTATTCAATGACTCGAACCTGGATCGCTGGCACAGAATTCACAATCTGCTAGTTCGAAATTACGCATATGAGGCCGCTATGTAAATTTTTTTTTTAGTATAACTTTTAAATTCTTATGCTTATAAGTCCGTTAGTTTATTGAATAGCATAAGTTTTAAGATATCCTTTAAAAGCTAAGATTATCAGCTTTGTTTAAAGGTTTTAAGTATTTTTTAAATGTAACTTTTAGTAAAAAAAGCACTTTCTGTCTCTTTTTAAACTCCAGTTGCTAATTATTTTTTACATTCAAACAAGTTGTTACGGGACTTTTGTTTTTACCAACTCTGATACAAAAGATCTAACAACAATTTTTTTTTTGCACAGCAGTATATTAAAGTGTAAACTACAAAATGATTTTTATTGGATATAAGTTCTGTTTTCTTGGACTATGAATGCATGAAAAGTAGGAATAATCTCGATTTAACTGAAGTGAAGAACATAATTCGTCAATTACCTTCAGTTTCAATTTAATCAATAGCCTACAAGTACATAAAGCAAACAAAAAAACACTCATTTACTTAACTTATCTTGTTGTAATTTTTGTTGATAAACGATTTACGCTTACTTTTGTTTTTATAAAAAGTGTAAAAGTTTAAAACTAATTATGTATACAAATTTAAGAAGTAACTTAAGCATAAAAGTAAAAAGAAAGAAGATTTAATTGTTAAGGCTAGTTAAATGTCTTGTATTTTTCAAAGAAGTGTAATACTAGTAAGCTAGTTAGACTAAATTATATTGGTATGAAATATTTTTGAAAGTTTACAATTTTAAAAACACTTGTATATTTACTAAGAAAAAGTAATTGTTTTTAGACTATATAACGTTAGTTCATACCAAAGTTAAAATGTACTGAAAATCAACAAAATGTGCTGCTAAGTATTTTTAAGTTTAATTTCACTTTGACGTTAAATTTCACGTACAAAATAGTTTGTTTGATCAAATTTGAAAATTAAAAAAGGATATAATGAGCTAAAAAAAATTATGTTGTTTTATTCGTAACTTTTTTTAATCTACATAAACCCACTGTAAATGAAGATTAAATTGATAAAATATTAATAGCTTTAATACATAGTATAAAATAGTAAAAATTTATAGCACAAAAGATTTAGAAACCGAGATTTTTCTTTAATTTTTATTACTAACTAGTGGAACAAAAAGTTACTGAAATCAAATTGAAATAGTTTAAAGGCAGTTTTTTCAATTTAACAGTCTTTAAATCAGCGTTTTTTACATGTGACAGAAAAGAGTTGTCAGAATTTCAGATGTAAACAATTGTGATAACTAAAAACTAAGTTTGTTTAAACTTGAATTAAAGCTCTGGTAGTTTGCAGCAATATAATCAAACACAATTGCCGACAATGTTAAAAATCTTGAGACTAATGCTTTGAAAATGGTGCGCTAAAACATAGTAAAAATCTGTTCATTTTATTTTTTACATTTATTCAAAATATATTTAAACTTAAATTATTATATACAAAACATTAAATCTTTTTTATTTTAAGTATATTTTTTTAATCTAATAAAACAAAAAAATAGTAATGCTATACGATGTTACACTTAAAATAAGGGCTATTAGTTTAATTTATTAACATATTTTGTTGAAACTCATTAAGCTAAGTTTTTTTTTGTTATTTTCTTAGTAATACCATTCAAATAGTCTAAAAGCTACTAGCTTAAGCATTAAAAAACTATAATTGCTTTTAATTTTATTGTAAAATACTGGTTTTAAAATAAACTTATTAAAGAAATTAACCCATACATGTACTGGAGTAAAACGTTTTAATTATTTTTAGACGTTAACCAAATTTTAAGCATCTTTAAGCAAATATGTATACAAAGTTTAAAAAATTGACAAATTAAAACTGATTAATATTATATCTCATGGTGTAAAAATATTTTTTTTTTGTTTAAAATTATTGATTAGTTATTGTATTACACAAAATCCAATACTTGTAAAAGTTAGACATATAGAGTACCAAAAGAAAAGTTTATTTAGCTTTAAAAAAAGGACTTAAAAGTAGTATATACTGTTTATAAATTCCTTTTTACTACAAAGTAGTGATCTACCGAATCCAAGAATTTCGAGTCCGAGTCTTATTTTCAAATTAGGATTTGGCCGAATCCTAATCCGGATCCGAATCCAAATACTTCAATAATTGGAATCCTAAAGATTTAAGCTGCTTGTAATGTAAATACAATACAAGTTTATAAATAATAAATACTTATTATACTGTTACTTGTTTAGTAAATTAAGTTTGAACAATGCTTTTAACGTGTTTATAAATAAGTACATTTTTATTTAAAATTAATTTATTTTAAAAACGAACACAAAAAGGAATGTCTTGCTGAAAAAAAAATCAAGTTACATACACAAAAACTTAGTTTCAATACTTTGATATGCATGCAAGCAACATTAACAATTAACTTGTATTTTTGTTATTCAAAATAAGTAAATTATCGACTTTAATAAACGCTTAAAGCATAAACAAATCACAAACAAAGTTAAAACAAAGTTTTTTTACTTAAGAGTTAGTTTTTATTGTGACCACAAATGAATTAGAAAATAAGCTTTTGCAAGTGTTCATATTTATAAAACAAAGTGCAGCTGAAAATAACATGGAGCCGTAACCAATTGAAAAATAGTACCAACTATAGTATATATCGTACTCAAAAAAAATAAGCTGCTTTTAAAACTTTTATAAATCACTAGGCAAAAGTTTTTTGATGAAATTTTGCATCATTGATTTCAAGCCATATTTCTCATAACTGCAGCAAGCTCTAAAAGTTCTCTTAATATTCAGAGTTTAACAATGAATAAGGCAAGTAGTTGCAGCAGTTCGTTACAAATTAATTAAGATTTTATTGTTAACAGATTTTTTTCTTTAGAACATTGCTTTTAAAATAAAATATTAAAATGTTTGAATTTATACCATATATGTCATAAACTAAAATTATCAATTAAATAAATAGTAAAATATTAACAAAAAGTGTATAAACAAAAGTTTGCAAGAATCTGCTTTAATGTTACATATTTAAGTTGTTATTTTTTCTTTGTATTAATAATGCAGCAGTTCATTACAACGAGCAAACATAAAAAACTAAACATATGTAGATAAATAAGAGCAGTTATCTAAAAAGCTCAGAATAAACGCATTAACTATGTACTTAATTTTGTTTTCTAACAAAAATAATATATCATAGCTTTTGTACTGTGTGCAAAACTCTAAATCAAAATTAATAAGTCTTTTATAAGTGTGAAAAACCATTTTTTATCCACTCAAGCGTGAAATCATTAACTAGTTTTACATTTCATTTAATTTTTGACAAACAAATTAAAAATTCAAAAAGTTTAAAGTGTTCTACCGAATTCCAATCTCATTTTGAAATTAGGATTCGGCCAAATCCGAATCTGAGTCTTATTTTGAAATTTAGGATTTGGCCAAATCCGAGTCAAAAATGTTAAGGTAGACCACTATTTATGATATTGAAAACCAACTTTTTTGTTTACTTAAAGTCAATCATTTAAGTTTAAATACAGCTTTGTCTAAATAATGATACAATAAAAGTACTTGAGAAGTTGTACTTTGTAATATTTCTAAACAATAAACTTTATTGAATTATACTTTATATGTTAAAAAGTAATTTAAAAACGCAAAAACTTGTTACAATTCCAACAAAAACATATTTGTAGGCTTGGTTCTTAACAAAACTTACGTCATGGTCTAAAACTAGTAAGATTTTAAAACTTAAAATAACTAAATTAATGAAAACCTAAAGTTGTCGAAAAATAATATATTTATGTATCCCAACAAGGTTTTCAGCTTAACTTTTTATTATGAACAAACTATAGATAAAAACTAGTACCAATACTGACGAGTAAAGTGGTATAGTTGATTTTAAATTATATTTAAAAGCATATTTAAAATGCCAAACTTTTAGATTTTTTCTTTACGAAGCTTGTAAGATACTATTGTTGAAAATATTTTTCATCGAACCTTACATATATCAACTCTCTTTGCTTCAAAAGAAAAATCTACATCGACCCAACAACTGCCATTTTCTTTGAAATAGTCAAAGCTTGTAGAGGCATGGTTAGTGTAAGTTAGCAATTTACTAACAAAGTCAGTTGTTTTAAAAATCCCTAAAAACTTAATTTTAAATTTGCCTCATTTGGTTATACATGACTAGTATTTAGTTTGGTCATTATTTACAATGTTGAGATGTTTCGCGTTATTAATAATAAATAATGAACTCCACCACACGACCAACAACAACAGCATCCAAGACAACCTACGACCGGTTTTCAGACTTTACCAACAAACTGTCGTTTCAGTTCATATGTACTTAAGCCTGCTCTAACAGATCTTATTAGCTGATTCTTGCGACTATGCCTGCCTCATGTGTCCTAATAAGGACACAACCAGTCGTAGGTTGTCTTGGATGCTGTTGTTGATGGTAAAATGTAAAGTTCATTATTTGTTATGAAATATATATGATAAATATTCTGTACTGGAAAGTTTTTTAACCATTTAGTCACCTTATACAAATAAGTCTCTTATAAACAAAAAGGATTTATAATTAAAACACTCCTCTTTTGACTTGCCCAGATAACCCAAAAGTTTGAATAAACTGTTACATTTTCCTGTAGAATTTATTGTACCGTAGCTTCTGCAGCTCCTCTTAACGACTTAGATTTAATGAGTACACACCAAAATAACAAAAGTACTGATGAGTTGTGTGCAACTTCTGCGTTGAAAGCTATAACAAGCTGTCTACTTTTTTGTTTAGCTTTAAACTCCCCTCTTTTGACTTGGCTTTTGATAAGTTTTCTGTAAAGCTAGTTACATTTTCAAAAACTGTCTCAAACCAAGCTTAAATTACAAAACGACTTGAACTTGTTGTGTAAGACTTTATTACTGAACGGTCTTTTCGTGTTTAAACCAATTTTATTTGAGCATTTACGTTTTTTTTTTGTTTGTGTTTAATAAACCTATTAGTACTATCGTATTTTTAGTGATGTACGACTCGATAACCGAAAGGTTCCTTTGTACACCAGGTACTTAGATCAAAATTTTTGAGTGTTTTTTTTATCGTTCAATAAACAATATCAACATAATGTAAAAACTGTTCTAAGAACTGTATAGGTTTGCAAAAAAAGGTATCAAATTACATTAACATCTTTAGCTTAAAATCACATACTACAAAACTTGCTTTCGTTGTACGTATTTTGATTTTTAATTTTGTTAATACAGGTCTGCTTAATAAAAAAACTTGTAACAGTTGTAAATTCTAGATTACAATACCATTTGTCTAAGAATCAAAGCCTCATACAAGGTCAAGATTTTTTGTTCAACGCTTAATTAAGCAATGATCTTTTTAGAAAGTTTTAGTACAAAACTGTAGATAACTTTTGTTTAATATAAAAACTAATTAACTTTGAATGAAAGAAAGTTTTGTAAAAATTTTAGGAGTTTAGGTGTGGCTCCAAAAAACTATAGACCATTTTAAGGAAAATTAAAAAATATATCTTTCTTAAATTGTTTAATGTAGGGATTTAATACTTTTAGGAAATGTTCCGTATATGATTTAAGTTTTTTAACTATTCATACTCTATATTATAACAAAAAAAAAGGTAACTTAAAAAAGATTCATTAATTGTTGTATTATGAGTAGACTGAAAGGAGTTTTAAAGCTATTGGTAAAAAGCTAAACAAAAGATAAAGTTATATGAAATAATTTTTTAGTGTTTTTTAGTTTGTGCTTTCCATAAAAGGCCTAGTAAACTAATTAAATTTGGTCAAATATGTATAAAAAATTAAGTGGGTTTTGAAAAACTATCTAAGCAGTAAATTAATTCTTGTTAAAAAAAATAAAAATAAGACCAAACTGTAAAGTAACCATGTTTTATCCTTATTCTACAGCTATAATATCAACTTGAATTAACTCTTCCTTAATTTAAAAAAAAAAAGAACTATTTTGTACAAAACAACATAAAAAATAAAAATAGGTTTAAAAAGCAAGTATTTTTAATCTTATTATTAAAAATATGATTACTTTTGCTTTTATTTTATTATTTTGTTTAAGTAAATTTATTATTTATTTTGTCAAAACAAGTGTTTTGAAAAGAAATTAGGCTAAATTTAATTTTTTCCTTTTAAAGGCTATACAAATACTATTTTTTTTTAGAATATATCAACTTTATTAATCCCGATTTTTAGTTAATAAAGATAAATATTTTACAAGTGCTAATTGAATTTTATAAATTAGAAAAAACTCTTTTTAAATTCTTAAACATCTCTCTATTTCTTTAACGTCAACTGTTATGCGGGGGTAATTAATAGCAAGTTTGTGAAATTTCTGAGCTCCGTGCTGATTCTATTTAATGTCACAAGCAATTGTTTCTTTTGTGGTTGTGTCCAGGCTTAAATATGTAATTAAAACTATGTAATTTTCAAAACAAAAAATACTTTGTACTGTGAAATAAAGTTTATCAGATGAGAACAGTACAAACGTAAGTATAAAAATAAACTTTGCAATGAATGCAACAAAAACTGATATGCATGTGTAAACAAAATAAAGCTGTATAATGAAAATAAAAAGTTTTTTGATTAAATTATATTTATAAAAAGTATTAAATCGTATTAAGCTTGTTTATATGCTTAAAATATTAAACCATATTCTAAAACAAATGTTAATACTTTCAAACCTCGTTGGAAAACTATAATAGAATATAATTATATATTATGATTTTTGAAAACTACTAACACATGTTTTATCATTTGACACCTAAAAAAGATTTGGTTTATTATAACCACCCATAACTAACTGATAAAACGCGCAGTTTTAAAATTAGAAAATAACTGCAAAAAAAATCATTATAACTAAATTTTACTAATATAATTGCTTTTTAGTAATAACAAATTGAAAATTAATTGATTTATTGAATTTACGCACGTTTTTCTGCGTTAAACTAAAAACACAGTTCCACGGAGTTTTTCTAGAATATTTCAAATTAGCTAAAAAAGTATATTGTAGTTATTATTATACTTCAATGAACTTTTTTTGTTACGATGTATGTTAACAAATATAATAGCAACTAATGTATTTGGACAATTTACTTCTTAGTCTTTATTTGTTTTTTTCTAAAACAGTTAGCTTACTTAAACGATTAAAACACGATTGTTTTTATCTTTATTTTTTTTAACTTGATTCAAAAATTTGAACACAACCGTCATATAAGAACCTAGTTTAACAACTAACTTTAGCTAACAGCTTTGTTTTACAAGCAGTTTAAAAGTGAATATTCTTTTAATATAAAGCATACTAGCGAAATTTTACAGTCAATCTAATTATAGAAGGTATAAAAACCATACATTATTATAGGCATAGTTGTCAAAGTGGTAATACTTGTTATACCAATTGAGTACTGAAGCGTGT
Source organism: Thalia democratica (assembly GCF_965202585.1). Lineage (NCBI taxonomy): Eukaryota > Metazoa > Chordata > Thaliacea > Salpida > Salpidae > Thalia > Thalia democratica. The sequence goes on along the minus strand of NC_139169.1, from coordinate 58,158,504 downwards.
TACTTACAAATAATAAGTATTAGAATATTAGATGATATCAATGATAGAAAAATAAAACTTTTTATAATTGTACAAACTACAGGTATTATTAAAACTTAAGTTATTTAATACAAGAAAAAAGTATTTCTATTAGTTTAAATTTCTATAATAAAAAATTCGCTTTTTCAATGTTAAATAAAAGAAAATTTTCAACTCGAAAGCTCAAGTATCGTTAAAAGTTAACTTTAAGTGTAAAAGTATACGATGTAAATTAAGTGTATAAAAAACTCAAACGTCACAGTATTTTTAATTTAATTTACTTTTAATCAGGTTAAACTTTTAGTTTTTTGTAAGTTTTAAAATTTTATGTATTTGTTTGTTTTGATACTATTAAACTAAGTTTTAAATCATTTGCTTAACACAAAACATCGTAATAATTTTAAATTGTAAATACATTGTTAGTTTTAGGTTGTTTTTTATTACAATATTTTTTTAAAAACTAAAACTTGAATTCATTAATAAGCTAGCAAACTGAATATAAATTCAAAAGTTTTATCAAATATTTTTTTTAATACTATCACTAAAATCTCACTATACTTGTTACTTTATATTATTAAAAAGAATAGAAATTCAATTTGTTCATTCCGCAAACTAAATCTTAGATAAAACTCTAATCAAAGGAAACATCTTAAATTGTTATTTATTTATATGTTATCTAAGCCTAAACACAAAAATAACAACTATTTATCGGTTAAACGAATTTTATTTTTAGTTTCATTTCTAAGTTTTCAAATACTTTCTCAGCGTTTTCGAAATAAGGTATTGAAATTAAAATGACGTCAAGATTTTATTTAAGTTGTATAAATAAAGTTTTTTTTTTTTGTTTTAAAATTTATTTACTTTCCTTAAGAAATTATTTTTGTGAGTAGTGATAGAATAAACCCTGGTAAAACTTTTATGAATAATTTGTACTCAAAAGAAAAATCATGACCATTTTGGCTTCTCAATATCCATCCCATAAGCCAATAAACATATGTATTGAGTAAAATAAAAAATAAAATACTCAAAAAATAAAAATAGTCAAAAATATACTATAAATAAGTTTTAGAATTAATAGCATGAAAATTTTTCTATTTAAACCTACTGGTTTTTTGGCAATTGTTGTAATAATGTGTGATTACAATTTATTTTAGAATAACTTTCTCAAATTTTGAAGTGCTAGTTTATTTGGTATTTTTCTGTTCTGATATAAATTATTAACAATTTCTTTTTTTGTTACAAATTTTATATGTAAATTTTCATCACTCTCAATGAACAATTATTTAAAAGTTTTGGTAATTTAAAATTTGTTTATTTGTTAATCTTATAGGTCAGAGTTTCCCAAACTAGTTTTCATAATTGCCAACATTATAGAAGTTTAAGGTTAAAGCATTTTTTTTTTATCACTGTGGTCACTAAACATTGAATCCAGGAAAAATCTGAAGTTTTAGAAATCTTGAAAAATACAAAGCTGGAGTTTTGAACAAAAATTACTAAAAAATCTTGATAAAATTGGAACTTAAGTTGCAAAATTTTGATTTGACACAAAAAATTTGTTGTATGGAAAATAAAAATTTTCATCTATTTTTTATTAAATAAACACACTTACAGTATCTAATAACAATATCTTTTCTATGTTGTTATACTACTTAACACAGTTTTATACCTTAAACTTAACTTTAAACTAAAAATGGACCAAAAAGTGTGTAATTTCAAAAAGTGTGTGCTTTCAAAAACCTGAAAGAACTTTTTTAAAAACTAGTGACCTTCTGTTTATTAGATATTGCTCCTATACTAGATAATTATACTTTTATAACCCTTACTAATTGTTGTCCCTATGAAGAGAAAATTGCCCACTTAAAAACCCAGACTAACTAAAAACATGTTAATTCATTAGAAAAATAATAAATTATTATTTAATCTCTAAAACTCACTTGTGTGATAATCTTTATAGTGTGTCAAATAATAATTTCAAGTTTCTTATTCCTTACCATCCTAAAATAAATAACTAAGTATTTTATTTATTGTACAGAAAAAATTGACCATTTGAAAATGGTATAGACATGATGTGCACATTTGATAGATATCTTGTGTGGTAGGTAAGGGCTTATTTTATATCAGTTATGATGACACTGATAAAGTGTTAAAAGTTAAGGGCATATGGGGGATTAAAACACTTTTTTTTTTTGAAATTTGATCTTATTTTAATTTCTATAGTTTTACTAAGCTACAGGATGCTTTTTACAGATTATAAAAATTCAAAATAATTTTTGAGATATAGATGGTCAAAATTGGAGGCAGCAATAGGATCCTTATAGGAGGCGCAAACTAAAACTGCAAATAACTTGAAATTAATAAAAATTTATCTTCTCCTACAATTTTGAGATAACTAAATCAAATTTTCAGGAAATGTTCCTTGCAATATTTAGAAAATTCTGTCAAAACAAATTTTAGAAAAATAAAAATTTTATAATAAAAAAACAATAAATAAACTTTTTTTTTCGTTTTTTTTATATAAACTTTTTATTTTTTATTTATTTTTAAGTTCTTTCTGACAAAATTATCTAAATACATCAAGTAACACTTCCTAAAAATTTGAGATAGTTATCTCAAAAACGGTAGGGGAAGATAGATTTTTAGTGAAATAGTCTATTTTTGCTGTTTTAGCTTGCGCCTCCCATAAGGATCCTATCGCTGCCTCCGACTTTAACGGCTATATCTCAAAAATTATTTTGAATTTTTATAATCAGTAAAAAGCATCTTGTAGCTTAATAAAAACTATATAAAATAAGATCAAAAACCAAAAAAAGGTGTTTACCCCCTATGCTTTTAATGGTTATTTTTAAGTAGATAATAAGTTTTTGTAATGATTTGATCTTGATCATTCTTATCATTTATAAGTTCTCATTCTTATGACCAATTTAAATGTCTGTCTTCTATCTTAGTGTCATGTCATTAAAAAAAAAGTTGTCATTTAAATTATACTAGGAGTAAAAAATTATAAGCTGCCAAAAAACTTGCAGTTTGACTATTTAGGCTAAAAAGGTATTGAAAAACCTAAAATTTTCACAATACTTATATGTAATATTAAAATGTGAAAAATCTATTACATATGATATTTTTTTGTATCATTTAGATTTTTGTAAAACATATTAAAAATATAATTATTAGTTTCAATATTCTTTACTAAATAAAAAAGTTTATTGCCTGAAATTTATACTATAAATGAACAATAAACCCTTGTATTTTCAAAAATCTTGTAGGAATTCAAAAAAAATAAAAAAAAATTTGGCAACCCTGAAAGTTTTTAAACTCAACAAGATTATCAGTAATTTACACCCACCTAACTCAGGTTAGTTTTATCATTTATAAAAACTATGAATAATTCAGGTCATTATTAGGTTGTTTAACAAACCCAAGCTAATTCAGGCTAGTTTAGGTTTTCTTTAAAATGTTTAGGCAAGTTTTTATGGTCTTAAAGTTATTATTTAATTATTGTATATTTTTTCAAAATTTCAATTATGTTTTTAATTTTTGAATTTCAAGTTTTCAAACCTTTAACATAAGCAAATTGGTTAAGTTTCTACTTTTTTTTTAAATTTTATACTAACTTTTGTCACTAAGGCTGTCAGTCCTTTTGTATTGAAAAAAAAATATGTATGTGGAAGTATTCTGGTAAAAGAATTGATAAATAAAGAATGAAGTTCTTTTACAACAAAATAAGTTCACCTAATATAAAGAATAAGTAATTTTTGTACATTATTGAACTATCAAAATCATTTATAACCATGTTAACTTTGTTTAGTATATATTTGTTCTAGCTTTATTGAAAAATAATCAGGATTACAACTTCTTCAAGCTAAATAAAAAATTGAAAAGCTAATTATTTTAATACTTTGAAAATATTACATAATTTTTATAGTTTGTATGATATTTTTCTGTAATAATTAAAATTGTTGTCACAATTTTTTTTTCATTGTCAAAGTCTAGTTCCTACAATAATAATTTTCTTAAAACATCTTTTTAATGTATATACAAACTAATAATGGATTTTACCCATTTAATTAGCTTTTTATTTCCTAGCTACTGCTATAATTAAGTTTAAACAGTTTACAATTTATACAATTGTTTTATTTTTTTATAAAATTATATAAGGAATAGAAAAACACTAACAAGTTTAAAAACTCAAATAAATCTAAAATCTGATTATGCTTTTTAAGTACTAGTATTTTATAGACCAATCATTACAATAGTACTCTTGAATGTTAAATAAAAAAAAGTTAAAATAACACAATGATAAATTTGCAACTTTGCATTTATTAGATACTTTTTAATAATGAAAGTTGAAATTTTCTATTTAAAATGGTAAGTTGTATAAAAAAGTATTAAATAAAATAATTACATTTCTTGAAAAGTTAGTTTTTTTATATATAAAAAGCAATGTAAATTTTAATTTAGATTACAATTAAATTAAGGGCATAGGGGGGGGGGGGGTAAACACCCTTTTATGGTTTTTGATCTTATTTTATTTAGTTTTTACTAAGCTACAAGATGCTTTTTACAAATTTAAAATATTCCAATTTTTTTTTGAGATATAGCCGGTCAAAGTCAGAGGCAACAATAGGATCCTTATGGGAGGCGCAAATAACTAGAAATCACTAAAAATCTATCTCCTACGTTTTTTAGTAAAATAGTCTATTTTTGCCGTTTTAGTTTGCGCCTCCCATAAGGATCCTATTGTTGCCTCCGACTTTGACCGGCTATATCTCAAAAAAAAATTGGAATTTTTTAAATCTGTAAAAAGCATCTTGTAGCTTAGTAATAACTATATAAAATAAGATCAAAAACCAAAAAAGGGTGTTTACCCCCCCCCCCCCCCCCTATGCCCTTAATACACTTAAATAATATCATGGTTATAACTTTCAAATGTAGTTAAAAATGGTAGTTTTAGTTAGCATTTAAACAGATTTTCCACACACTCAGGATAATTCAGAACGGTGAAAATTTTTGAAAATATCAAGATAACTTTGTCTAACTCCTGCTAGTTTGAAAAAAACTCAGAATGACTCGGACCAGTTAGGATTTTTTGTGAAAAAAATTTGAATAGTTTTAAAGTTTTTTGAAATTATCAGTCCAGGTTTTTCTAGACCTTGAATTATGTTTAGTTCTCCCTGTTTCAAAAGTTTGATATTTTATATCTAATTTCATTCAAAAACTAGATTTTGAATGTTGAAAACTAGAAAAGTGAATTAAAAAATTCTTAAGGATTAAAAAAACTATAACTCATGACAGTTTTTGGTCACTCAGAATAGTTTGTTTGACTCAAAGAGTGACAACCCTTTAGAATTCAGAACTGTTTAAAGTACTTTTTATAGTTTTTTTTCACTTTTTTCTTCTTGATTTAAACTCATTGTGAACTTAATGTCCATGGAGTTTTATCCTAAATTTACAAAGCAAGTGTAGATTAAAAAGTTATTTAATGAAGAAGAAAGTTTTTATAAAAACATTTTTATTTTAACAAAGTTTTATTACAAAATTTCAAACTCTTCTTTTCTTGTACTTCTTCCAGAGCAGGATTTCCAAAACTCATATTCATACCGACTCACTTTGCAAAAAAAGCCTTTACTAGTTATAACCTAATACTCCTTAAATAATGCTCCTTAATGCTCAAAATTGCCCCCAAAAAAGAAATATTCCTCTTTTATGAAATCCTGTTCTACAGTATAGGCATATTTTATATTATTAAAAATCAGTTAAGGTCATCATAGGAGTAACACTTTTTGTACAAAATTTAACATATACTATTAAATGCAAGCTTGAAGTATTTATATATTAAATTTTTTTTTTTGATGTTTAGTAATATTTTAAATAATTTCCAATTCAAACCTTATAATTTAAACCTAAGTTTTTTATTTTCAAGTTTTTTGAAACTAAATATTCATTAAAACTCTATTTCAAATTTTTGGTCCAAGGATTAAAAATTTTCAGGAAAACTTTGCTTGCAATATTTAGAAAAATATGTTGGAATCTTTTTTTGAATAGCAAAAATTGAACTTTTATAACTTTAATGAATTTTTATTTTGAAAGTATATTTTAAATAAAAAATTAAAAGTTTCTTTAAAAAAAATTATTAAGATTAGATCAAAAAAGTTTAAAATAAAATGGCTTTAATATTGTAAGGGAAAATATATTTTTATCAATTTTTTTGTAAAAAAAGTTTGAATCTTCTTTAAAAAACCTTTGAAATCTCAAGCTTAAATCACTTGAATTTAAAAAGTTTTTATAAAAAAAGAGACAAACTATCACCATAATCAAAAATCTTGAAAAAAAATTAAATAGAAATACATAGTTGAAGTTGAATGTAAACAAAATATATTTATTCAGTAAAATGCTAGCATTTTATTTTAAGTTGTTTGTAAACTACTATTCAAGTTACTGTGAAAGTAAAGTTTTGATAGGCACTGACTAGGGATTAAAAGATGATTCATTTTAGTTTATGTGGCATAAAGATAATAAATTAAAAGTATAGATTATTTTTTTAGTTCTTGTAAGTAGTAAACTTTTTGACACAAGTAATGCTAAAATAATAGTCCAATTTGCTTTGCAGGATGAATAATGTGTGTTATGTAAACTAACTTATTAAATTATCTCATTGTAACTTTTCTATTCACATTTTATCACATGTCAGTAGAACCATTTTAACATGATCCAAGTTTTTTTTTTTTGATAAAACTTAAAACCTGCTTTTTAATTTCCAGTAAACAATTAATTATAATTCCATATTAGAACGTTTAATACTGGTTTCCTACCCTTTTAATCTATCTTCTTACATCTATTTTAGAATTGAATTGCCAGGTGAGGTTAGCCAGGGATGTTAAATTTTAGTTAAGTATAGTGAAGAAAAAGAATATGTTTACTTGACAATATTTGTAAAATTAAACATTTTGTACTTATAATTTAATAACTAAAATTTTCTTAAAATAAACCAACAAATATAAGGTATGTGGATAAAGCTTATACTATAACTAAGTACTTCTATTTGCATATTTCTTATACTTATCAACAAATCAAATCTGAATGTTGTGTGCTTATTAACTTACCATCTAGATTCTAGAGTTTTAAAATGAAATTGTAAAACAAAGTATTTTTATCATATATATAGTGAGAAAAATCAATGTTGTTACAATTATTATCAGAATAAAATTTCTGATTTTTCTCAATTAAAATTAACAATCAATAGCCTATTAAGCTATTTTAATTGTTGTAATAGCTTAAAAAACCAGTGATTTTTAGAAAAAAAGTAATTGTTTAACATAATCAAAATTATTTATTCTCTAATCCTGTTTGTTAAATAAGTCTAAATATTAATACTTAAGTAACAATAATTGGTTGTTAAGAAGTTTGACTTATAATGCTCCTGCAAACAACATTTTATAATAATTTATGATCAGTATTTATAAATATATTTTTAAATTTTGGTCTGCTCTTTGCTTAACAGCTAGAACAACACATGGTTATACTTTCAATGAATAATATGAAAAATATTTTTGTGGAAAACATATAAGTTCATTCTATCTAGTTAAACATTAGTAAAACTTAAGGAGCTTAACTTGAGCATAGCTAAAACTATTTTATAACTTGTTTTAAATAATTCTATTTTTGTAAAAAAAATGTTTCTAATAATTTAAGTTCTGGCACATATATATATATATATATATAAAGGTTTGTTTAAAGATGTAAAACTCAAAGGACTCAGTGTGAAAATTTGATTTACCAAGTTAAATAACTTAAATGTTTTTTATATTGACTCAGTTAATTTTAAAAAGTTAAATTTTAAGTTTCTAGCAAATATTTTCAAAATAAGTTGACAGTATTTAAAAATTTTAGTGTAAATTTTAAGTTGGATATTTCAGGGTTACTAAAAACCTGGAATTTGATATTTTAGACTAAAAAATAAACTAGAAACATTTGAATTTTGAAAAAAATTGCTATAAAAAATGGAAAAAAAGTAGAATATTAAACTTAATTTCATGTAAAGTAATTGATTTTGATTAGATACAAAAAATCTATCAAAATATATTTTTGTATCATTAAAATTTTACCTACAAAAAAACATAAAAATTAGCTTGATAGAATCTTTTTGATTTTGTTATGCTATTTAAGACAGTTTTTAACCTTGAATTTAATTTTTACTAAAAGTGGACCAATAAACTTAGTCTTTTAAAAACCTGGAAAAAATTCAGAAAACCTTGAAAATAATTTCAAAAAACCTTTTGTAACTCTGATGGTTACCTAAAGTAACATAAAATGCTGTTAGAAACAGTAGGTAATTTTTAAATTCATTTTTTATGCCAACCTTTTTAACAAGGTCAGTAAAGAAATTCATAAGAATACATATCTAAGGAATTTTTAATTGTTTTTGTCTTATTAAATATGCAATAGAAATGTTAAACACCACAAAAGTTTAAGTATATGTTTTGTGATTATAAATACTTAGTTTTGAAAAAAGTTCTTGGTTATACCAAAATAATCTACTATTTAAGAGATTTTTAAGCCAAACTTTTAATTGTAATACTTAATTAGTATATCTTGCTAAATATTTTCTTGGTAATTATTACTATAACAGTTATATAATTTACAAACCTTATATAAAATATTTTTAATTTTTTTACAGTATTTTGTAGCAGTTATTAATTGATAGATTAATTTTTACAATAAACAATTAAAATAAACAAATAATTGTTTACAAAGGTAAATGATTGATACAATTTATTTTTAAACAATGTTATTGTAATTAAAAATAGCGTTGTTAATCTAGTACTAAATATAGCTTATAGATGTTTCTACTTAAGTTATAAAAGATTATCATACATCTTATTTTCAGGTTCTAGTAGAATCACTAACTATGCCTATTGATTATAATTTTAAAAGTATCACCTGCGTGCCCAGGTCCAAGCAGTTTGTTGATATAATTCTGTCTAAAACACAGAGGAAAACAGCAACTGTGGTGCACAAATGCTACCCAATTTCAAGAATAAGAGGCTTCTACAGCCACAAGATCAAGTTCACCCAACAAAACTTCCATGACCGCATGTCAAAAATCCTCACAGATTTTCCTCGCTTGGACGATCTTCATCCTTTCCACCAGGATCTGCTTGGCATCATGTACCAGCGCGATCACTACAAAATTGCCCTTTCCGACGTCAGCAAAGTGAGGAATCTCTGTGATAACATTTCCAGGGATACCACCAGGATGATCAAGCACGCTGATTCTCTGTATCGTTGCAAGCTCATCAAGAAGAGTGCGCTCGGTAGGATGGCCAAGCTGGTTATGGGAATGGACCAAACTTTGAAGTATTTGGAAGAAGTGAGGCAACATTTGTCCAGGCTGCCATCAATTGATCCAAACACCCGTACTTTGTTGATTACAGGTAAAATTAGTTTTGTTCTATTTAAGTAATAATTGATTAAACAAAGTAACTTCATACATTACAGCATTTTTGTGTTGTATATTTTTAAATTAATTTCAATAAGTTAAAATTAAAAAAAAATTATTATAATTAAAACAAAACATTTCAAAACTTACTTGTTTTAAATTGATATTTTGTGCATATAATAAAATTTCACTAATGCTTACTAAGTTGTTTAGCAACAGTTGTTAAGTTGATTATGGTCAAACAAAAGAAAACATAAAATAGCTTGTTAAAATGTTTTTTTTTACCTATATCATTGCACATTAATAGTAATATCACTTGTCTTTAAAGTTTAAATGTGATGCTTAATAGATGTATTAAAAAGATGTTAAAGTTTAATTGATAAACTAATAATAATAATCAAGCAAAAATATAATAACATAAATAACCTAGTTTGAATCATTACTATTTGCAATCTATTCTGTTAAACTATTTTATGTATTTGTGAAGAAATGAAATAAGTTAATGAATTTTTAATCTTTTAGTGTGCAAATTTATAACTATTTATATTTGAAAACATTCTGTTTTTTATTTACTCATGCTTATTATTGTTTTTTTAAATACTATTTTTTTTTTATAAGTTCAATTTACGTTAATTTTATGATTTATTAAGGCCATAGGCGGGTGAGCCATGTTTTTTACAAGTTGATTTTATTTTGTAGAGTTTTTACTAAGCTTCAAGATGATTTTTACCATTTAAAAAAATTCGAATTATTTTTGAGATATGACAGGTCAAAGTCCGGCCGCATAATAGGTTCCCTATGGGAAGGGAAAACTAAAGCAGCGAAAAAATACTATTTCATTTAAAATCTACATTTTTCCTACATTTTTCAAGCAATCTTCTCAAACTTCCTTAGTCTAATCTTTATACAATAACAAAAAAAAACGTTACTTTGGACTTAAAAAAATTTCAAATAAAAATACTTTGTAAAATACTTTTTACAAAAAATAAAATATTTCAAAAGTTGAATGATATTTTTGAATTCTATAAAAACTGGCTTGTAGTTTGTACTTTCTTATAAAAGCCAAAGTATTTTTTGTAAAAATAAAGTGTTAACCCCCCTATGGCCTTAATTTGCGAAGTTTAACTTAGGTTAGGTTAAATTTTTTTGAATGTTTCACTCATATTTAAGCCACTTAATGATAACAGATTGAAGTTTTCAATTTGAGTTTTTTCAAAGTAAAGTAAATAAATATTTTATTATTAATTTTATATCATTCTGATAATTTTAGTTCCTCATAGTCCTGTACTTATTAATCTGTATTAAAATTATATTTCCATAAATATGTGGTTATTGTATTAAACCATTTTTTTTGAATGTGTAGACTTTTTTTTTCGAGTGAAACTTCTATACTGAGTCTAATTTATTTAGATCCAAAAATCTGCTCGGTAAAATAGATTTTAGTTATAAAGATTAAACTGGTTGACACTTTTAAATATTAAGGGCATCTGTGGGGATGGGTAATTACGTAGTTTTTACAAAAAATAACATTAGATCTTGTTTGAGTCTTCAAAGTCTAAACAAAAGTTTCTATAAAAAAAAAACATTATACTAATTAGATATGTTCGTCTTTGTAAAAAGTATTGAATACAAACAAATGGATCTCAAATTTTTTTTTGTCAGTTTTCCTGTAAATTTACAAATTGAGCAATACACTATCTATTATTTTTGGACTAGGTTATTTGTTTGAGTCTTCAAAGTCTAAACAAAAGTTTCTATAAAAAAAAAACATTATACTAATTAGATATGTTCGTCTTTGTAAAAAGTATTGAATACAAACAAATGGATCTCAAATTTTTTTTTGTCAGTTTTCCTGTAAATTTACAAATTGAGCAATACACTATCTATTATTTTTGGACTAGGTTATTGATTTTTCTAGATACATAGTTTTGAAAAAAATTATAACTTTGAATTTTCAAGTATTTAGAAGTAAAACTTTCGGATAAAAGTTTATATTAAAGGGGTAATTTAATCAAAAGCACCATTAAAAAAAATCTTTTGGGTTAATTATTTAAACATTAATAAGAGACTAACTGTAGAAATGTTCATACGATAATTTAAAAAACGAAAGTGAAGGTAGATTTTCTCTATAATTTTTTTTTGTCGTTTTAGTTTGCCCCTTCCATAAGGACACCTACTTTATCATTTGTATCTCAAGAATTGTTCAACTTTTGTCAAATTGTAGAAGAAAGTAATCTGATGCTTAAATGAAGCTTAAAAAATAAGATCAGCCTATAAGGAGCAGTGTAGATCCCTTTTGTCTCAATCATGTATTTTTTTAGATTTTGTGATAAATACTTGGAAGTTATTACAGGGTTGCCACTTCACCTGGAAAAACCTGGTATTTGAGAAAATTTGGAAAATACCTGGAGTTTTGAACAATAATCAATAAAAAAACCTGGCATTTCAACAATTTTCAAATGTTCAGTAATTAAATTTCGATTTGACTCAAAAAATCTATTATATAAATAAAAAAAAATTTCATTATCAAAGTTAATTTATTTATTAAAAAACATATTTAAAGTAGCTTTTCTACAGTATCTTTTCAATGTTTTTATACTATTTAACACAGTTTTCTACCTTAAACTTAACTTAAATTAAAAATAGACCCAAAAGTGTGTACTTCTAAAAACCTTAAAGTAATTTGGAAAACCTGGAAATTTTTTTTGAAAAAACAAGTGAAAATCATGTTAATATAAGCACACACTTAATGAGCAACTGTTCCACAGGATTTCCAAACGTTGGGAAGTCCAGCCTGATAAACACGCTGACTCGCGCCGAGGTGGAGGTGCAGCCGTGGGCTCACACCACCAGGTCGCTCTACGTCGGCCACATGGACTACAGGAACATCAAGTGGCAGGTCATCGACACCCCGGGGTTATTAGATCAACCAATCGCCGAGAGGTCCACCCACGAGATGCTGTCCATCACGGCCCTGGCTCACCTGAAAGCCGCCATCGTGTACATGTTCGACGTGAGCGAGCAGTGCGGGTTCAACTTGGAAAGTCAGCTGCAATTGTTCGAGAACATCTGTCCGCTCTTCAAGAACAAGCCGCTGTTCGTCATGGTCAACAAGACGGACGTGGTGGCCAAGGAGGACTTGGACGCGGACAAGCTGAAGATGTTTGAGGAGCTGGAGGCGAGAGAAGGAGTGGAGTTGTTTTGGACGAGCACGGTTGAAGGGACGGGAGTCATGGAAATGAGGCAGGCGGCATGCGACAAGCTGTTGACTCAGCGCGTGCAGGAGAAGTTGACCGGGAAGCGCACGGCCCACATTGAGGCCAACAAGAACCGCATTCACGTGGCAATGCCAGTCAGGAGAGGTGAAAGGGAAAGGCCGTTGTGCATTCCGGCGGCTGTGCTGGCCAAGAGGAAACGTAAAGCAGGTAAGTAACTATAACAATAAAGTTTTTTAATGAAAAATCTTAAAAAAGAAATGTAACTAGTTAGATTAAAAGTTAATAAGCAATTTAACCAGGTAAGTGTTCACTAAATTTTCTACTTATTTTATGAATATTTTAAGTTTTCCAATTAGATGAAAATTTTTATTTTAAAGTAAAAAATAAATATTAAATGCATAAGTTTAAGTATGTAAATATCTGTTAGCTGGCGAAGAAGAAATGGAAACTGAACCGCTGGTAACCGAAAGGATGTTGGAGTTGGAGCAGGGAGATGATTATTATTTGGACTTGAGAAAGACTTGGGACATGAAGCAGGAGTGGAAGCACGACGTGTTGCCGGAAATCATCGACGGGCACAACATATACGATTTCATGGATCCTGACATCGAAGCCAAACTGGAGCAGCTCGAAGCCGAAGAAGGTTTGAACTTTTTAGGAATAATATATACGGTAACCTAAGTGATTACCTCTCTGGCTTCTATTGTAGTCTAATAGAGTATTTTTTGAACTCTGTGAAAGTATGTGCTTTGATAGAAATCACATTGGAATTAATGTGTATAATACTTTACAAAACACAGGAATGCGCGAAGAGGGCGGATTCTATGACGACAACCGGGGCGAGGTGAGCGAAGAGATGCTTGAAATCCGCAGGGTGGCGGAAAAGATCAGGGAGAAGAAGGAGTTGAACAAGATCGAGTCCAGATTGAGGAGAAATGTGAAGAAAGCCAAGCTGCCGAGGAACACCAAGAAGGAAGGATTGCAGCCGGAAGACATGGTGGAAGGTCTGGCCGAGTACGGAATCGACCTGAGCGAGAGGAAGGGCCACTTCAGGTTGGCTTTATAAAAATATTGTGTCTAAGAATTATTTTTTAACTTATAACAAATAATTACTCCAATTTTAACTTCGTTCCAGTGAGTAATTTGAATGCATAGTTTTCGATTTTGATTTAATCAAAACATAATTATCAATAGTTTATAGTTAAATTTACATTTTTTATTTCGCCTTCAGGTCAAGGTCGACGAACAGGAAATCGGCTGCCAGGAAGCGCAGCGCCAGCCAGATGGACACCGACGAAAGCGGCAAGATCCTAGCCCGATCCGGATCCAGTTACAGGAGCATGACGCGTCCCAGGGACCAAAGCGGGTTGCGCGACGCCAGCATGCAGGCCAAGGCGAAGAAGATGGCAAAGATCGCTCAGCGTCCGATGATCAGGATGGGAAAGCAGGGCGAGTCGGATCGCCACATCGGCGACATGAAGCCCAAGCATCTGTTTACCGGCAAGCGCGGTGTGGGCAAGACCGACCGTCGTTAATTAGTAAAATGTGTGCTTTGAAGTATGATGTAAATTGTTTTACTTGTCTTTGGCGACCCGCGGCTGCGTTTTTAGTCTTGCAGCTGCGGGTTGCCTTTAAAATATAGTCAATGTTGAAGTAAACTTTATAGTTAGAATAATTTTCGTTTAGATTTGTTTTCAACAATAATTAAGTAAGTTTATTTTGAACGTGAAATTTTAGACAAGTATTTTAGTTTTAATTGTTATTAGGTAAAGTATACATTTCAATAGATCTGCATGTCAAATATTTACCAAGGTTTTAAAGGTGTGTATATAAATATAAAAAATATCTTATGTTACAGACTTGAAATAAACTATTTTCACTATTAAATGGTTTTATTTGAATTCTAGTTTAATGAATAGATTTAACCTAACAACTACTCTTAGAAAGTAATTTGTGGTAAACTTTATTAAAATTGAGTTATTATTTCCTAGTGATTTGTGCAAGAATTAAGAATTTTAAAAGCTTAAAGTCATGATGTTCGTGTTCAAGAAAGGTCACTGATCTCGAGTAGATTTCCCTTTGTTATTTATCCAACAAATCTTTGTAACTATCTATTGTTAACCTATTTTTTTGAAATTATTTAATTGGTGTGCACATTGCACTGTTAACATTTTTTCAAAAGGTCACTAAGTTTAAGTTAACTTAAATACTTTGTATAACTTTACATATACTTCTAAAGGTGTTGTGTAAATTGTTTTAAATTATTTATTTCTAATTACGGAAAATTTGTTTGTAATTATACTAGCACTTTTAGTTTGTCTATGTATTACAATAGTATTATAATTACCATGGCCATCAGGTTATCTTAAAATTAACCCACAATAAAAGTTTAGAGCTTCAGCATATTAATTTCAATCACATCCAGGTTTGCTTCCCGTGGTTGTTACTTATTTAGTTCATTGGCAGAATTGAAAGTTGTTTTCTCTAATCATGTTATAAGTACTAATCTCAGCATATAACATTTAAAAAGTTAATTACGATTAATTTAAAGCATTAAACTAATCGAAATATTACAACAGACATCTTAAGTTTGGAACAAGAATTCGTGAGTACCTAAGTGAATTTTTACAAGATAAAAATAACCGCTATAATTACTAATGTTATACTTTTTACAGAGTCTTAAAATGTTCAGGGGTATGGATTTTTTTACGTATTAAAACCAAATGGTATATTAGGTATAGGAAGATTGAAAAAAAAATTACGCTTAAGCTTAAACGCTGCATAGAAATGCGTATAGTAACCAATCCTGAGGCTGTGCACTCGCTTAGTTATGTACTCTCGTTTAGCTGAGAATGTCAATTGCTCAAAAATTATAAAACTTAAATATAGTACAAATTAAATTTTATAATTGACAATGTATTTTTTTAGTATCTATATTTCTTACAGTCAATACAAGGTTTGCAAAATAAACTGGAATTTTGAATGATGAAAACTTGATAATTTTAGAAATAT
The DNA here is from genome assembly GCF_965202585.1 of Thalia democratica. Classification (NCBI taxonomy): domain Eukaryota; kingdom Metazoa; phylum Chordata; class Thaliacea; order Salpida; family Salpidae; genus Thalia; species Thalia democratica. The sequence continues at coordinate 58,142,820 of NC_139169.1, read as the reverse complement.
AAATCTATCACAAATAAAACTACTTTTAGTATCGTTCCAAACTTCAAATTGTATAAAACACTTTTAAAGTAGCATTATAGTATCTTTTTAATACTTTTACGCTATTTAAGAAAGTTTTTAAGTTTATACATAAAATGAGCAAAAAAGCTTGAACTTAAAAACCTTGAAAAAATCCTTTGACAACCTTGTAAATAGGGTGGCTTCGCGTTTAGCCACCAAATCCTTCGCTCTACTGAGCACGAAAGATAGTTTTTTTCAAGAGAGTGTTCAACGTTTTTAAAAAGCTCACTGTTATCTAATATGAAAGTTCATTATCGTAAATAGTTAAATGAAACCAATGCGAGTTGGACAAACTTATTTTAAATATCAGTTTTAATCGGGCTAATTTTAAAGTGTTTTTACTGTATTCTTACACTATACTTTATTTAACTTTCACTATTTATACAAATTAGTTATAATGTTTTTAAGGTTATAATAACTAATTAAAAATTGTTTTATTACAAAATTACATGTAAAAACCAACTTTATCTAATCAAAAATTAACTTATATATGAATAAAATCTATGTGGTAAAATAAAAGTTATAAAATAATTACAAGTTTTAAACAAGCAACTTTTATAATTTTTGTACATTTAACGTAAAATAAAATCACACGATTTTAAATTATATTTTGATAAAAGCATAATTTAAAACATTATATTTAAAAATAAATCTACTTACACAAAGGGATGTTATTAGCATAAATTTATTTATTAATTGTATCTGTTTCAATATAAACTAATAAAAAGTAGCATTTACTTACTTATAGTATGATAATAAATTGCATATAGAAAGAATTTAGACTTTAAGATATAAATTTTATTAAAACTGGTAAACGAATATACTTTTTCTCTTAAAACTAAAAAGAAACTGTGGAAACGTAACAAAACTAATTTATAGATTAAAAGGTTGGATTTGATCAGTTTCAACTAAAAAATGACATTAATAAAATTTTTATTTAAACAAAAACAAAAAATCTTTTTAAACGTAATGACTAGAACTAATTTTTAGTATTTATAAGTAATAATTTTTAAAGTTTCAACTAAATCTTTTCAATACTTATTCTTTCAGTTAAAATAACACACAAAAAACCGTTTAAACGTTCTTAGTAGAACCCTTTTGTACACAATTAACATTAGTAATTGGTCGAGGCATGGCTTTAAAGTCAATTTAAATAGATGATATGAGAATAAATGTACTTTTAAGGTTTAATAAAGACGAAAACAAAGTTATAGCATTCAAAATATTGTTTTTGTACATAAATTAGACAGACAGTTTCAATGGTAAGTTAACATTAAAAAAATAATAATTTAATTTTTAGTAACAAAAAACATAAAAAACGCTTATAAAACCTCTTATGTAGAGGTTTTTAGCCAAAAATTACATAAAATAATAAAAGTGTAGTTCAAGCAGGTATAGTATATAAACTTACAATAAATAAACTTTTTAACAGAAACAAAAACATAATTAAAGCGTCTTTGAAGTTATTTTAAACAAAGTTTTATGAAAAAAAATCAGTTGCTGTATTTAATAAAGAAGATAAACTTTCATAAAAATTTCTATATACAATCCTTATTGACAACATATATAACAATTCAGATAATTTTATAATCCGTTCGGCAGTTAAACTTCGTAACAATTTGTATAGGTAATATAACTTCCTTTGACAATAAACAATTTAAATCTGTTTGGTAAGCAGATAAAAAAAAATAATCTTACAAATACAAAGTACAAACTTTTTGGTAAAAAAACACAAAAAACTTTTTGGTAAGAAAAATACAAAAAACTTTTAAAACAATAAGTAAAGGTTTTTATCACATAAATTAAAAAATGTAAGTCGAGCATGTTTAATAAAAAAATTTACAGTAAATGAACTTTTAGGTTTAAACACCCACAAAAGAATATTTAAAACGACTTTAAAGTTGTTGTAAACAATTTATTTTAAAAGCACATAAGTATGTACTGTATCTTATGTTTGTTTGATGAACTCTTTTTTTTTAATATTAGCAAAATAGATATGTAGCTAATTGTTTTATCATATATTTCTTAAACTTACATTTAAGAATATAACTGCAGTCCAGAAATTTTTGAAAAATTTTTTTAGTTATGAAAATTATAAAAGCTAAATATGACTATTATAGCAATGTCAAATGGCCGAGCGGTTGAGGCGCTAGGATTGTTATTGCTTAAACCCCACATGTCTGGGGTTCAAAACCTTTCGCGACCAATTTTTTCATCATTAAATGGTGATCTGCTGGACCCTCTTATTAAGATCAGACCCGATCCGGATCCCAAATATTTTATGTTTTATGTAATTTTGATAGAGATAAAAAAAAACTTATAAAAATTATATGAAAATTATTTTGTATATATATTATCTTATAGTATATATATACTCTAATTTTTCAAAGAAGATTCAATTTAAAAAAAAAAAAAAACTCCCTATAGCCTTAAGAAATAAATAGTTTGGTCATAAGCTTCTTAATATTTTTTATCAAACTGTCGAAATAGGATTTTCTCTACTAATGCATTAATCACTTCCTGAAAATATGAGGTTAATTTATTATAAACCTAATAAGACAGAACTTTAGTAATTTTTTTTTTTAACTTAGAGGAAATCACCAATGAAAAATTGTTCTTTTATATTTCTATGAAGCTTTTTATACTAAAAACTTAATCACAAAAATTAATTAGCAATTTTCTATTCTGTGAAAATTATTTTATGGTAATTAATTATCTTATGGCATATAATTTTAGCTTTCATAAATATATTTAAATCTAATTAAAAAAATAGATTTAGGGTTCAAAAAGCATAAGAGTGGTTTCGTATTCATAAAAAAACTTAGTACTCACCTTTTGACACAAAAAGTTTTGAGTCAAAATTTTTTGTTTCTTTTAAATTTGTTTCTTAAAAAATAGATTAAGGGTTCAAAAAGCATAAGAGTGGTTTCGGATTCATAAAAAAACTTACTACTCACCTTTTGACACAAAAAGTTTTGAGTCTAAATTTTTTGTTTCTTTAAAAGTTGTTTCTTAAAAAAGTCAGTATAGGAATCACATTAGCTCTGTTGATATAAAACAGGGCTAATTGAAATCACCTTACTTAAATTTTAAGATACTAATTATAATACATAAGTTCTCCCCAATAAATGTTTTTATTTTTATTTATGTGATAAGTCAGAATGTAAGCGTTTACAACAGTGTTTTAAAAGAAAACAAAGTTATAAAAACTACAATCCTGAGTTTCCAAGAGTCAAAAAAAATACCTTTCAAAACAAAACAAATGGACTTAAAGTACTATAATATTCACATTATTAGATTAGGCTAACATCAATTTTATTTATCTATGTGCTGTTAATTGTGTCACCATTACTACTGTTTATAACTTCAAATATTATAAGATTTTATTGTTTCACTCAAAAAATTTTGTGTTGTGTTTTACTGTTTAGCTTTTAGCACCAACTTATACGGTTGAATGATTTTACTTCATTGAAAAAAGCTATTTTTCGTGCTCAGTAGAGCGAAGGATTTGGTGGCTAAACGCGAAGCCACCCTGTAAATATGCTTGAAGAGCATAATTATTTATTATTTTGTTATTATAATCTATTTGAGAAAAAAGTCCAGTTTATATAAATAAACTAATTATGTTATTAGAAGTAAACGTTAAATTATCTATAGTTTGTGTTAAGCAGCAGCTGATTTGAAGTTTAAATTAATAATATCAAAACAAATGGCTAAGGTAAAAATTATACGAAAAACAAAAGTGATTTAAAGTTAGGAAAAAATGAGAAGTACTGTAACTTGTTAAATTATTGTATTTTTAAGTTTTTTATACACTAATACTACATTCATATACTTTTAATTAACGTTTAGCTTTTTTTTTTAAGTTCACAATGTGTTTATTCAAATATTGAAGGTTGACACTGCACCATCAAGTAATAAATCATTATACATAATAAATCTAATTTTAGCCATAAATAGTTTTGGTGCGTTTTGAACTAGTTTAAAGAATAAACTACAGTTAAAAATAAATTAAGCAAACCATTTGTATTTCTTTAAAAAATATTAACAAGTAAATTTTTAAAGTCGTTATTTACTGTATACCGTTTTAACGATTTGGCTTACTTAGAAATGAGTAGGTGAAAAAAATTTCTTTTTTATTAAGAAAATAAGTTTTTTAAGTTTAAAAGACTTTCATTGTGAGTAATTTCAAAGAACTTTTACAAGGTTACATTTATTATCTAAAGCTGTTTGTATATCAAAAACTGTAACTTATAAACACGCAAAGATAATGTTTAAAGATAAAAATTTTATGATAATGTTTGCTTTTTTATACAATTTATAAACTTTTTATCTGTAACATTTCTCTGGTATGCATTTTTTTTCAATACATTCAAGTACAAATTGTTTTTAAAAGTACTAAGCTGAAGGTAAATAAACAGAATAGATAAAAATATACAATACTGTATCGATTATTAACTATTAATCTACAATAATCTATAGTATTTATTTTTATTTTCAATATACACATATATATATGTATACCTACTTAAGCTTCTATTCTTTTCTTACAGTATTTATTTTTGTAGAGCTTCGTTGAAGTGTGTTTACCCGTTAAAACACAGAAACATGTGTTATTGTGTTAAAGAAAGAATACTGTTTAACTTGTAATTATTATATAATCCAGTTAACTAGTTTCGCTAAAATCTTTATTAACAAACGCTTCAATTTATATTTTCGAGTAGATTCACACATTACCACCTTTTATTCAAACTCATCTGGCTTTTTTGTTATTCAAACTACTACTAAAAGTCAACGATTGACAATCGGACGACTTTCGCGCCACTTTTCAAACAACGATCGAAGTAGCACATCACCGAACACCGAAGTTCTGAAGATGCTTTTCTACCTTCGTCACGAACGTCGCCTAAGTCGAAACAGCGACGCTGAAGAGCGCGTTTTTGAGCGTCGAAATCATCCGCTTGCCGGTTAGTTGTGCTGCTCTTCTTATAGTGCGGCGCTTCGGATTCACCAAATTTCTCACGTACTCCTTATTAAAAGTGTTTATCACATTCTTAAGTTTGAACTTAGCCTCAAAAAAAACAAAGGCAGTTTTTATGGCATGAAAAAAAATCAGCGCGGTGCTCAGGTATTTCACAAACTTTGTGTTGAGGGGGCTCAGAGACGGCTGCTGGTAACGCTGCCTGAGCTAGATAAAATATAAGTCAGAAGCAAGAACATGAAGTAGAGCACTCTCGTAACGTCCACGAGAACTTCTTAGATCTGTATTTAAAATCACTCGACAAGTATCACTTTTTAAGTTGAAAGTTTTCGTTAGCAGGAATACAGCGGTACATGTGGTTAGTATTCTACTAAAAACGAACTACTTCGTCTTTTTCTTTGATGAATGGCAAATTTTCTAAACGATAAATTTTTATTGAACAGTAAAATAAAAGTTAGCTGTGTTAGCTACTTTTGCAACTGTATTGTGAATATAATCCTCTTTGATTATGTGTCTTGTGTAGGTTAGTACTAGTAAAGTCGTTATAAAATTGTATTTAAAAAATTTGTTTTAAATGTTATATTATTTTCAATTAAATTTACGTTAGCCTATGATTTAGTTTAAAGACTTTTTAAATTAATTACATAGCCCACGTATCAGTCTTATAACAATGTGTTTAAAAACCAGTCGGCAAGGGAAAGTATACTTAGAGGTCAGTCCGATTTGCACATTTGCTGAATCAGCATTTATATGTATTTAACCCTAACCTACCATACCCAAAGATATTAAAAATTAACCAAAATAAAAAGTTTTAGTAATTAAAAATTTAATTAAAAAATAAATTTTATTTGTTGCTGATTCAGCAAATTAAAGTGATCTTTAAGTATACTAGCCGTTATAAGTTATAAGTTATAATGAAATAGGATTTATGTTTAATATAAGTGTAAAGTAACAAGGCAATTATGTGTTAAATATAAACCTGCATTAAATATAAATCTCGTTAATATTTTATCCATAGAAAGTATAAAAAAACACGGCTTAACTGTCATTTAAATACAAGCTTCCAAGTATAGATAAAAGATAACACATGAAAAGATAAAGTAGTGGAGTAAAAGACACACATGAATATTTGATAATGGAAGATAATATGTACAAAAATAGTTGTACAAACTATGTATTGACTTACAATGTTAAGTTAAATATACAAGTGTATTTAAAGTACTTGTGCATGTGTTCATGTGAAAATGAAGAATGAAAGGTGGAAAAAGCCAAGATTTTTTTTTAAGAATATTATTTATCATGTTCAAGATATGATTATTCAAACACTTAGCGTTACCACCTTTAACTTTTAATTTTCACATGAAAAAATACACGCGTGCTTTAAATATGTTAATACATTTATTAAAATATTGTAATTTAATACATAATTTATATATATATTGTTAGTAATATAAAATTAACAAAGTTCTAAAACACTTTCAAGTTTAACATGAAAATTTAACTTTAAGTCTTATAAAAAAAAGATAGATTGGAACTATTTTTGAACTCAGGGTCTCGCATCTGGTACATGAAAAAATTCCAAAAACTGTTGTAAAGAAAAAAAAAAAAGTATATTAAATCGAAGCTGGTGTCGTAATCATCTTTATCTTCTATCTTGACGCCTTTATCATATAAATATCAGTAAGGTTTTGAATTGTACACAAAAATGTTAAAAGTAAAAGGAAGAAACGATATCGTATAAGTCAAAACCATGTTCGATATGTTTTTGGCGGCAGCGCTGACTCGAGTGTCAATTCCAGCCATTCTCATTTGTGCGTGTTGTTGCGCTACCTTCAACATTTTTTGCTTGCTTTTTCTTATTGAATGCAAAGTTGTTAAGTTGAGCACCCAGCAAACAAGCAAAGACTTAAAAAGGTAAACAAAATCTACGAACAACTCGTACTCGCCGTTAAAAAAAACGAACATGTTTTTGAAAAAATAAAGTCCGATTTTTTCGTTCAGCGCAAGAGTTACATTTGCGGCGATTGCTACGAGCCATATTGAAGCGCAATGTAAGCTTAAGACTTTGATGCTTTTCTTCTGCATTTGAAAGGATATTTTATTGCAATAAAATGGTCTATGCTAGCCACTAGATAGGTGTACATTGACAAAAGAGCCGCTGAATAGCAAATAATACCAAACAAAATACAGGAGAAGGCCAAGTTGAAGCGAAATATTCATTGAATGTTGTGCAGTTTTCGGTTTTTGTAGATAACCAGCATGATAGTGAAATCCGTGAAATGCAGTCGTTACGTAGAATTTTGGTCAGTATCTTGAAAACAAAAATTTTTAACTTTATTTATTTTAGTTTGTTAAATGTAAATGAGTTTGAGTTACATGTTTAAAGCTACTAATAATGTTTATTGATTTTATTATCGTTGTAATGATATATTAAGAAAAAAACTTTTAATAAGTTGATTAAATTGACTAATAATGAAATGAATATCAACAAATAATTAAAAAATTCAAAATACTATTTGGTTTCTAATTTAAGCTATAAAAGCTTAGACTTAATAAAAATGATTAAAACTTACAAAAAAAACTAAAAACTTAAAAAGAGTAGTTAGTATGCTTATTGTAGTTACAAAATTGAGTATGGATATTATAATTTATTTTTTTATACTGTTTATTTTGTTTCAAATGTTTTAATTAATAGTTGTTTCTATAGTTTATCGGTTTAGAAACTTTTTATTTTATCTTAGATTTATCATTTTCATTAACTTTAAAATATAAAGAGACTAAAACAAACTGTTTGCTTCATCAATTTTTTCGTAAAAATTTCTGTAGCTATCGGTTTTTTATAAAGATTTTCTGTTCGAAAAACTTTATCTTTTTAAAAAACATGAAAACTTAGAGAGATTAAAACAAACTTTGTTTGCGCAGTCCGGAGACAGCAAATGCTTGTCGGGGACGCACCAAGATTTGTCGCAGAAGGGCAGGTTGAGCTCTTCGACTTCGTGGAACATGCCGAAGCTGTAATTTTGACGTAACAGCAACCTGTCGTTCAGCGCTATATGGGTGCACGACATTTGCAGTTGAAAGGCGTTCAGGTTGCGCAAGTGGAAAATTGAACTTTCCCAACTAGTCTTGTTGGTGTTGTGAAAGTCTACTTGAGAAAGGCACTCTTCGATCATTATAGCTCGATTGCAGGCTCGGTCGTAAACGAGATCTGTGAACTTTGTGAAGCTCATCTTTCTTTGGTTGCATTCGTCTCGTAATGTTTTGGTGCAGTTTAGTTTTGAGGCGATTTCAAGGTAGTTTGTCAAGTATAATGAGGACCTTTTGGCGTAGTAGGTTTTAACAAGCACATCAAATTTTGAACTTGCTAAAAGGAAAAAAGATTGAAGGTTAAGTAAAAATATTTTAACATATTTTTTTTTTATACTTCTGTTTAAAGAGTAAAGCTAAAAAATAACCGAAACCAAGTTTAAAAAAGTTAGCTATTAATAGTAATTTAAATCTAAAAAACGAGTTTTAACAAACTTATCAAAATATTAAACATGAAATTAATTGATTTATTGCATAAGAATAAAATTGATTATAATTTATCATCTAACACTTAATACATACTAATTATGTTAAACATTTATGAAAAAAAAATGCGACAAAACATCAGTTTAAGTCAAAATAGTTATTTTACGAGCGTCAACTTAGCTTGACAGGATTTTTTAGGAATTTTATAAAAATCTCCAAACTTTAAACCTAATTATTTTTTTTATCTTAATAGCTAATTAAAAACTTTTTTTGTATTCTAGAAACCGGTCCTTTGTCTTTAATCCATTGGATTTGGGTTTGACTTTTTGAGTGGAAAGTGGGAACTTTTAAAAATTTCGAGGTTTTTTCTTTTTTTTATGTATACAAGCTTTTCTCCAAAATTAATGATTAAAGAAATTTTTTTTTACATACTTATTAAAATGAGTTTAAAGATGTTGTTAGTTTTTTTTCAGTTTTTTTTTTTAATATCATAAGCCTAAATATTTTTTTTAGAAAAATTCCAATTTTGCACGATATTCGTTTTTCAGATATACAGCTTTTTATGCAAAATTTAAAAAAAATTTGCAAGTTTTACCTAAATTCTTAGCAAAGCAATTTGAGGGATTTCGTGCTCAAGTGCTAAGAGTTTAGGTAAAACTTATATGGGTCATATATTTTAAAAACAATAATAAATTGGTAAAAAATAGCTCTGAATAATATAAATATATAAAAACATATAAGATATAAATTACTAAATAGTTTTTGAGAAAAATAGGTTTTAACCAAAAATAATATATTGTTATAACAAATAATATACATAACAAATATTATATTTTTTCTAAGAAAGTTTTAATTTAAGCTTAAACTTCCTACAAACTAAAATTTTAAACATCTATTTTGTTGTCTGTTGAATGAAAAATTTCATAAATACTTTTAGCTTAAAACACTTTAAAAAGCTTTAGTTCGTGCTAAATTGACAATTTGTGCTAAAGTGACGCCGTGCTAAAGTGTCGCTGTGCAAAAGTGACGCACCACGCTAAAATGACGCCGTCCAAAAGTGTCGCACTGTGATAAGTAACGCACCATGCTAAAGTGACGCTGTGGAAAAGTGATGAGCCGTGCTAAATTGTAAACACATGCTAAAGTTTCATTGTGCTAATCTGACACCCACCCACCAAGCAAATGTAACCCACGACGTTATTCAGGAGATCGAAATCAATATGTGCGACTCAAACATATAACCCTATAAAAGTTGTTTTTTTGTTAATGTCAAAATTCTCTGCGCACCTTAGTTGCAGATATAGTTTTTTTTGCATAAAAAAACGCTAACAGCTATTTTGACACTTAAGTAGCTTAGCACCAAAATATAACAAAACGTGTAACTTATGTAGCTTAGAAAAATACGAAACCGGTAAAATTACATAAGAACTTTTTTTATAAAAAATAAAAAATGACAACAAATTATTCCATAATAAAAACGTATAGTTAGAAAAATAACTGAAAATTGAAGCAAGATAAAACTAAGAAAACGAACAAACAATACAAAACAAAAAAGAATTTTGTTTTTGCAGTAAAAAAACCGCCTAATTTCAAGTCCTGGATAAGAAGTTGAAAAGTACTCGTGGTGTGCGACTTCCAAAATAATAACCGAATGTTTTCCGTGCACCAGGTCCTAGGACAAAATATTTTGAGCGTCTTTTTTTCTTTCAATAAACTATTGCAACTGCATTTATTAAGAACGAAATAAAATGTATTTTAGTGAACATTTATACAATTTTGCTTACCATTTTATTTGCTTTGATAATTGATACTTTAAAACGTCAAAACAACTGTCAGCAGCATAAAAAAATAATTATTTTTAATGAAAAGTATACTTAAAGATAAAGGTCAGTCTGAGAGCAGAAAAAAAAGCTGAATCAGCAATTTTGTTAAAAGCTTTTATTTTTTTTTTTTACTCTTATCCCTAACCCATTTTACCCAAACATATTATTCATTTATTAAAAATAAAGTTTAAACAATAAAACTGAAAATTAACATGAAAAAAAGCTTCTTTTTTTGCCGACTCAGCTTTTTTTATAGCTCAGGCTTAAATTATACTATTGTTTGTTGAACGAAAAATAAAGGAGCTCAAAATAATTGGTCTTAAGACCTGGTGCACGAAAAAACCTTTCGGTTATCGAGTCGCGCACCACTTGGATACCTTTTAACGTCTTAATTAGGACAGCCCTATAAGATATTTTATACACAAGCTTGGTCTCTGAACATTTAGGAAATGCTTGTTTATATGTTTAAGGATACAATTTATTTTTTTTAGTTTTTATTGTAGAAATTAAACGGCACCAACATTTTACTGTTTCGTTCTTTTTTAGTATGTAATTTTATTTTTCGACCAGTTAAAAGTTGACCAGGTTTTTTGTTTCAGCAGGTAGCTTTTTTAGCTGAATGTCAAACTAAAAAGTTTTGTACAGTTTGATTTCCCTGTATAGTAAACAAAATGCTCAATGCACATTTTTTAAGTAAAACACATTTAATACCTTTACCTTCTATGCAACAACTTAAATTTTAACTTTAAATTTAAAAAAATCAACTTAAATTGATTTTTATTTCAAATAAAAATCTTAAACATTTTGCAAGTGATTCAAATTATTTTCAATATTACCTTCCTTGTTTAATTATTAACATTAAATAACTCAAATATAACTAATAAGTATAGTGAAATGCAAAACCCTTGCTTTAGGGTAATGTTTTTACCTGAAATTTGAAAGATTAGAAATAAAAAACATGAAACTTAATACTTGAACAAACCTAGAATTTTAAAACAATATTGTTAACTGTTTATATAACATTTTCAACTAAGATTAAAGTATATGAATTTAGTTTACTCAATTTTTAAATTTTTCTTTCACAAAATATTCATAAATCTCCAGAAATTGCAAGGGGTAGAGTTTGAGACTGATGTTTTTTTACCAAAAAAAAAAATCACTTCATATATTCTCAGTTGCAAATGATATATAAATGCTTACAAAAACTTTAATATTACAGTAAATTGCGGTTCACTATTTTGTTAAATGTTTGACATGGTCAGAATTTTTCTGACTGAAACTGGTCACAAATAAAATAGTAAGTTAGGTGTTTATTATTTATTATTAAAATTAAAAACTTAAATATTTTTTAACAATATAATGTATATTTTTTTTGCAGTCATTTTAATTATTAATCAAGTAATAAATTTATGTATAAACATGTAGGGTCAGGCTAAGTCTTTTTTGTTTTGGCAATATTGGCATAATAGTAGTTTTTGTCAGTTCAAACTTTTAAAGTTTTATAACTATTAAAAGACTTAACTTTTTTTTGAGAAGATTATTAAACAGTTTTTTTTTGTCTATAAAAACTTGACTCTGTAGCCTTATTTTTACTCAAGTTTACGCATTATTTAAAAAAAATTCAAATTTCTGAGATACTAAAAGAAATTTTTAAATCAATTTTTTTTTAATAATATGCTGTGAAATTTTCTGAGTAGTCACTTGGACTTAATACTTGCAAATTTTACTAAAATCAAGGCATTGTTGGCAAAATGTTAGAATTTATCAGTACAAGTGCTAGAAAACTTCTGAATTTCTAAAATAAGTTTGAGAATCAGTGGTTTTATTTTAAACAGAACATGTTGTGAATATCTTTCTAAATGATTATTTGGTTTTGTGTAGGCCATTACTCTAAGCTAATAGACTGAAAGTATAATATTAACTATGTCTGTAGCAGTTACATTATAATTCAAGTTTAGACAACTTAAATTCTTATGATATTATCCAGTGCCATATTCTTATACAAAAATTTTAAATTGAAAAAACAAAAAATCTACCAAAAAATAAATAGACTACACCATTACAACCTAACTAATAGGCTATGTATTTTCAACTGGTTTCAAGCAAAATTGGTTGAGGATCAACAAGAGTGAGGAAAGTGTCAGTCTAAATTGTGTAATATCAGTCTTAATTTGTAAAATTTTGCATACAAACCTTGAAAATAGTAAGCACTCTATTTTAAACCCATTGCTGCCAATATTTACCATTGAAACCAAAGTTACCATAGACACCACACTATCTCCTGCCTTATATTTAGTCTTTTTTTCTTCACCTTTTTCTTGTTGCCCTCTTTACAATAGCAGAACCAACTTTAAATTTTTAGTAAATTTTCCATGCAACTTGCAAAAACCTTCTGAATAAATTAACTTTTTTTTTTAAGTAAACAAACAAAATTTTTTCCCAATTTTTGTTGTAAAACTTTTAAAATTTGTATTTTGCCTCTCAAAGCAGTTGCATAATATTGAATGTAGGAAATTAATTAATCTTAAGAAAATGTATAATATAAAAAACAAACTGCACAATATTTTTTTTTCCTCTAAAACATTCTTTGTGGCACAAGCCATAACCATAATTTTTCTACGTTTTATAGACATGTTTTAATTATCTATTCTGAAATTGGTATTTTATTATTACGCCAAAAAAAACTGTTATTTATTTTAGTAATTTTTTTGACCATGAAGAAAAAAAAAGTACAAGTAGTATTTAAAAAATTCTAAATACTAGTTTTAAATACACAAATTATAGTATGAATAATTAATAAATTTTATGTATTTTATTACTGCTATGTTTTTAAAATAAGTTTAAAACAAATTTGAGCTAAGTTTTTGCTTTCATATCAATAACTATATCTATTAGAATAAGATCAATTAAGATTTAAATTTTAAAGTTTTTAATTAATATATGATAACTAATTTCAAAACAACTCTTACAAAGTTCTTTTATTAAAAGATATTTTGTCAAACAGATCTCATTTTTAGTTTTAAAAGTCATTCTCAGTCATGATCACAGTTGAAATAAATGATTCTAAAGCGCAGAAATACACCAAAAAATGGGAATCCATGCCAGAGTTTAAAGGTAATCTAAAATTTTATGAACTTTTTTTTTTGTATTAATATATCTTAAATTTTGTTTGGTTTCAGATTGGATTTTGCCAGATAAATCAAATGTACACCGTGTGAGGTGCAAGTATTGCAACAAAAGTATGAAAGCAAAATGCTCATCATTAAAATATCACGCAAACAGTACAGTGCATTTAAAAGCTGTTGGTAATTTAGTCTTTTATAAGAAGTTTTCAGTAAAAAAAGTTCTGTGTGTACTATTTTTTGAGCAGTTAAAGTATAAACTTGTTTCTTTGTTTTACCTACATCATAGTCCTTTGCTGAAAACTGTGCTGTCACTATTCAGACAGAATAACAACAGTTACAAATTTACAAAATTGTTAATTTAAAATGTTTAGTATTTTTACACATAAAGTTTTAAACATTCAAAGATTATTTAATAAATAGCTGATAGCAAAAGTTAAAAGCTAAGCTTTGCAATTTGAATACAGCAAGCACAATTTTGTCTTCAGTTTTAATATACAGTTATAAGATCATTCTAAATTATTAAAACAGTTTTTTAATTTTTTATATGCAGTTGAAAGTCTGAACGATGAAAACAAATAATAATTAATACATAAAAATTTTAAGTGTTATCTATCCTCTAATTTGTTTATAAAAACTGGTTATAAAAATAAATTTGTAAAAATAAAAATTGGTTGGTTTTTGTTTCAAAACATACTAAAATTTTTGCTTCTTAAACCTGCTTACCCCTAGTTTAGTGCAAACTTGAAAATAAAATCAATTTGCAAGAACGTTAAAAGAGCAACAGACTAATGATGACTTTTTTATAACAGAAAACATGTGCACGTGATAATGTGCTGCTGAAAACTAAGAAACGCACAATTCAATCTCCACCTGAGCCAAAACCAGAAATGAGGCAGAAACATGAAATGAGAGAAAAAATAGAAATACTTACCAACAAGCTCACAAGCAATCAGATTAGTCACAAAGCTGAAATTGAAATACTTACAAACAATCTTACAAGCCAACATACTCGTCATAGAGCTGAAATTGAAATGCTGCAAAACAAGCTTGCAGCGCAACAGTTCGATCACAAAGCTGAAGTTGAAAGGCTTCAAGAAAAGAATGAAAAGCAAGAGGCTGAAACTAAAAAGCTCCAGAGCGAACTTGCAAAGCAACAAGAAGAAAATAAGATGTTGTTTACCACAAACTTGAGCCTCACAAACCAAGTGAAAAAGTTTGAAGAGTATTATAAAAGTAAAAACAATAAGTATGTTGCTATCATATGTCTGATAATTGATTTTTAACAAATATAAAAAGCCTGGTTGCCACACAGTCAGGAACAGTCAGGAAAAACTTGGAAAATGACAAAAGTCAAGAAAAAATGGGGTTTTTCGAAAAAAGTCAGGAAATTTAGCTAAATTTATAAAAAGTCAGATTAATTTACAAAGTTCCTTATTTTCCATAGCCTTCAAATAGTAAAGAAATAGTTAAAAATCCTTTAAAGTCAGACTAAAATTGCAAAGTTTTCCTAGAAATTTACATAATTATTTAGTTTCCAATGCCTTCATCTGGTATAAATTAATAAAATATCCTTTGTAAAACTGCAAAACGTTTCTATTAACATATTGAACAACTACCCTACTTGAACAAGCAGTTTTTTTATGCTCTTTAGTATTGATGATCTATGGCAAGAACACTTCCATAGTTAAACTGTGATATATACACATAATTTTCTGCATTTATTTAGTTATGTGATATCTCTTATGCAGCCTTTTTTGACATTGTACCAAAGTACCCAGCCTGTTGTTGCCTTTATGCATGAGAACATTTCATTCTTGGTAATTAAATTGCTGTACATCATTATGAAAGACTGATAGTTAGAATCTCAGCTTAACCAGTTATTCAAGGTTGAATTAAATGATCAAGCTTTCCTAAAACCTGCCTTTGATCTTGGTTGTGCTGCAACCAATTTGCTTGCAAATTTGAGGAATAAAGACCTAGTTAAAGAACAAAAGGTCTTAAATTTCAACAAAAAATATAGATTGTTTGTTATAAAGCGGTTAAAAATCACCAAAGCAGAATGGCTATTGGAAGTACATTTGTAAAAAATATGTCATGCCTAAATCTGCATAGCCTTGAAAAAATTAGGGAGTCACAATTGTTGTTAAGTGTTTTGCCAACATTGTGCACTCCTTAACATAGTAAAAAATGTGCTCCAACTCTGAAGGTGATACTAGCATTGAACAATTTAGAACTTTGGTAAATTGTCCAATCAATGCATTAAAGTTGAAGAGCTTCAAGCAAAAGGAAGATTGTTTGGACCAGTTCTATTTTGAAACCTTAAAATTTCCTACCAAATCTTCTCTAAAAAAATTGTTGCAACTACAATGACCAGGCTGAGGTCGAACTAGATTAAGTATTAACAAGGCTCTGCTTTAAAACAGTATGAAATGAGAAACTGTTACATCCAGAAGAAGAGTTAAAGATTATATCTATGCATACAAACTAAAACTGTATCAAGTTAAAAAATAAAAGTATTTTTCTGATTGACTGTTTATTGCAAATACATCAATCATACACAGATGGTTCAAGTGATGTAATGGAAGTATGACGATTGAACTCAGCAAAAAACTGTTGTTTTAACCTGTATAAAAATAAGATTGGAAGATTTATATAGTTCTAAGTGTTTGATTTTGTATTTTAGAATAAGTTTAACTTAAAAGTTTAGATTTAGAAAAGTCAGGAAAATTTTAGTTTAAAGTCAGGAAAAATCAGGATATTTTTCTCAGCTTGATCTGTGGCAACCATGAATAAGAGCAGCTTATTTTTAGTACTTAAAATCAAATTTTGTGATTTTAATTTAGTCTTTTATTTTTTATAAGAACGATTACATTTTATTTAAAGTTTAAAATAGATATAACAATTTTTTTTGACTTGCCTTTCTAATTTTTTCAGTGGTGAAATGGATACAGAAGAATCTGGATGTACAGAAATTTCACATGAAAAAAACAATAAAAACGCAATCACAGGTAGTCAAAGTAATTTATTTCTTCAGTTTGGTTGTATATTGTGTTTTAATTTATCTAATAACATTAGTTTGTGTGATACCTATTTATAAAAAAAAAATTATATTCTTCAATGTGATTAAAAAAGTAAAATAAACAAGTTTCTTGAATTTTTTTAGTTAAAAATTTTATTTAGTCTAATTCATAGTTTCCCAAACATTTTTTCATAACGCCCCATTTGATGAAGTTAAAAATCAATCGCCCTCTAATAAAGTTTCTTAAAAAAATGGACTTAAATACGCCCAAGACTCTTTTTTGCTCCTAATCGTGGACTCCAGAATATCTAGTGTAAGTTTCAAATTATGAGCCCCTTTGCAGCTTGTGGCCCCTAGATTTCTAAAATAGTCCACTTTGGGAAACCCTGGTCTAAGAGTAGCTTTTAGGAATTATATGTAGTACTTCAACTTTTGAAATGATAAAAATAATTAGTAATATTTTAAAAATTCAATTTTTGTTGAAACAGAGTCTCCAAAATAAATAACTGTTGAGTTAACACCTATACGTATGTATAGGTGATACAAAAAAAAAACGTTCAGCACTTACAATTGAAAAAACTTCTAATATTATATAAGCTCTTTGTATTTTTTAGATTTATATTTCAACATTATGTTTTGAAAGTTATACAAAGTTTTATTTTGAAGATACCATGGACTACTGAGCAAAAATTGTTCAAATATGAGGTTTATTTTCGGCAGAAATCTATCTAACAAACTGACACTAATAAAAGTTAATCTCTTAAGTTAAAATATCTTCTGGAATTTTATTTATGTTATTGCAAAGTTTCATTTCCATAAGAAAAATGTTGTGTTATAAAGAATTGAATAAATTCAAGTCCTTAAAATAAAAAATAGTTGGTTTAGTAGAGGTTGAAAATTTGGCTCAAAATGTATGCTTTTTTTTACTTTTTTACGCTGAAAGCACACTTTAATTCTACGAAATTTTTTTTTAAAGATTGCAGATAGTAAGTCTGAAATATAATGTATGTACAAATGTGAAAAATATAAGGTGTTGTTTAAATATTTAAAATATACTCAATTTTAATTGATGAAGGTTTTTTGTGTCACCCTGTAAAAAATTATTTTCCAATTAAAAATCAAAATTAAACACTTAAAAAGTTATACATAATGGTTTCAAATTTTCATTTTAGCTAAAAGTTTTTTGCTAAAGCAAGTTGTAATATTATTTGAACAATCAAACTCTTCAATCAAAGTAATAATAAAGCATAAGGGTTTAATATTAGCGTTAATATTTAAGTTTTTCACTTTAAAACATGTTTACAGTGAAAAACTGTTTAAAAAAAATTTAATTAAAATCTTTTAAAAGTACTTATAGTTCCCTTAAGTCGTTTACAAGCTTTTATTTTTTTGTTACTATAAAACAGGCTAATCACTTTAATTTAAAATTAATGAAAAAGTTTATTTTACATGACAACTTTAATAAAAACAAAAAAAAATTAAGCATTTAGTTTTCTATTTTCTTAGCAACATTAGCTTTTTGATAACCCTGATATAAATTACATACTCTAAAATTCCTTGTTGATGTATTTTACTTCGTAAAATAACCCTGTCGTTTTCTCCGTATATTGCTTAAGTGTCCAATCAACTTTATAGAAGAGTTTAGTGTTTTTTTTTACCCTATTTATTTTGTTTAGTTGCTAACGCACACAATTGTTTCTTTATATTTCAAGATACTTATTAATTTTTTGCTTGTTTATCTTGAAGAAAGGTTTTTAATGAAAACGAGTACACAGTTTTTTACTTTTTAGTATTATTAGTCATAGTAATAATAATTACTTTTATCGCATTTAAATAGTTTTACAACATAGTTTAACTATTCGTTATGCAGATTTAACTACCGATGAAAATGAAGAGCGTTTTGTTTTGGAAGCAATCAAAGAGGAGCCTGTATATATCGAGCAGCCAGGCACGCAACGAAACACGGAACTAAGTTAGTTTCAACTCCAGCGCTGTATTGTTTCCGCTTTGCTCGTAACTTAATAAAACCTTTTTCAGACTCATCAGCGCCTGACTGTAAAAATCCCCGCAAGCGAAAGTTGCAAGCAAGCAACTACGACAATGACCAAAGAAAAGAGCTGATAAGCACTCAAGAAAATGGACACGTGAATAGCCAGGCTGCTGATGTCCAATTTGCATTCAAATGTAAAACTTGCGATATGTTTTACAAGCAACTGCGAAGTGTCATTGAACGCCAAGTTTTAAACGGGGATTAATTAGAATTTTTTTTTCCGTTATTTTTGGGTAATTTAATTTAAAAAAAATGTTTAGAGTTTTTTTTAGTTGATTTCTCAGTTGCTTACTTTTTCAAACTTATTTGATTAGATGTAGTTTTGATCTTTTAAATTTTTGAACTAATTGCGTAGTCAAGGTTGCCATTCACTCACGAAAATTAGCTGCTTTTAATAAAAGATTAAGGCGTGTTTAAGACTGTTTTTTAAAACTTTTTAGTTTTATAGTAAACTATTATAGGTTTTTTACTTAGTTTAAATTGTTTTTTTTCTCTTTTGTATTTTATGTATGCTGCAGCTCAATCACCAGTTTAGTTATCCACTTCGCCACTTTAATAAGGTTTTTTAAGATTTTATTTAGACTAGAAGTTTTTAGAATGTTTTATGCACAACTAGTAATAATCCAGTAATATATATATAGTTATTGAGATTTTGTTATACTTTAAAGTTCTTAATAAGTTATCAGTACATTTAAAAAAACATTTATTATTTTTCAAAAAAATAGTGACGATTTTGCTCAAAAAAGCGTTCGGCGATTACTAGCTTTAAAATTTTTTTGTTTTATAAGCTTCTTTAATATCTAGCACTGAAAATAAACAATCTTGTTTTTTATTTCTATTCCGAATTGCTAAGTTTTTAGAATGTATAAACAAATATTATACAGTAACTTTTATCTTAATCTATAAATTCTAGCTAAATATTGACTAAGGTATTTTATTTCGCTTCAAAAGTGGCTACCATAATAGTTTCTATATGCTTAATTATGTATCGGTTTTTTTCGTAGTTAATGAACAAATTTTTCATATAAACTGTTTCTTTATTGTATTCTTGCGCTTGAAATATTTTATAACTATAAAATTACTTTTTATGATTAATACTATTTTGTAACCTTAAGATATACTCAAAAAATAAGTTTTGAAAAATTTTGAAGAATTTTTTAAGCGGTAACAAATTTTTAATAGTATTTAAAAGCATAAAATACTACGTATATGAAATATTTAACTATTTAATTATTTCAGCTATTTTTTTATAAAACAAACAGATATAATTAAGTACTCTAACATAGTTACAAACCCGTTAAGCTAGTTAAAACAAATAAAAATAAGTCCGACCTTACTTTTTCCTATCTCTTTGTAATAATATTTGTTTATATATTGTTCATTTTATCGATTCAGTTTGTTGTAAGGTTCTTACTAGTGGTCTACCATAGTTGAGATCCGGCTAAATGTGGTCCGATCAAGGGGTGGAGTTTAGATCAGCTCTACCTAAAAGAGTTGAAATATCATATAACATTTAGTTTTTTGTGTTAAACTTTTGTTTACAAGCAGTGTGTTGTAAGTTTTATCTTTCTACAATAACATTTACACTTAACTTTCACACGGTTAGTTTCACACAATATATAACCCTACTAGCATTTCAAAATCAACTATTTGTACTTCAATCACTGTATACTTTTTTTAAAGCGAGTTTTTTATAGTATATTAAAAATTAATTGATCAATATTCTGTATTTTAAGGTACTATAGATAGGTTTTAGGAATAATTACCCTTATTTTATTTTAAAATTAACAATATAGAAGTAGCATTAATAAAAACGTTTCATTTTTGATGTAACAGTTAGCTTTAAAGTTGCTTCTTATTATCAACAGAAGAACAGGACTTTCAACTTAATGTAACGCTTATGAAGTACAAAAAATGAAACAGTTTGAGTTGAATTTAAAATTTTTTGTTTATTCCGTATTATTTAATAAAATTCATATTTAGAGTAAAAAAAAGAAGCTTACGTATTAGTAAAACCGTAGTATTTTACAGTTTTTGTATCGATCAAGCATGTATTGATCTAAATTAAAAGGGTCGGCAGAATTTTATAAATACCAATTCAGTAAGAAACACATTCTACGTTTAAAATTTATTCGCATGACGACGTTTCGACTTTCAATAAGTCATTATCAACAAATTACTGTGCAAAAATAAATAAAATTAGTGATAAACAACTAAGTATACAAAAAAAAATTTCTAAGTGATACATTATATAAAAATTTTATAAATTAGGATTATAAACTCTAATACAAAAAAAACATTTTACATAAGTACTAACAAATTGTAACACTAATATATATCAAACTAATCAAAAATTCTTAATGTATGGGTAATACCCGGTTTAATTAATTGTTTATTTAAAATTGGATTATAGCGTTTAATTAGTAAAGCTTCACTTATTAGGGTCTCAAATTTATTTCTACATTCTTTCAAAATTCCAAAATTATTAGCAGTTATTTTTTCATTTTTACAAACATTACAATTGCTAATATGGTCCGATACCGATGTTTTGCCCTTTAAATGTTCTTTAATTCTTTCTACTAATGGTCGTGAAGTGAATCCAATATATTGGATACTCTTATCATAAGAGCATTTGTACTCATAGACCACGTTTGATTTTAATTCATGGGGTGTCTTATCTTTATTACTAAAGTAATTGCTTACTTTTGTTGTGGTAAAAATTACTTTGAATTCTTCGATGTAGTTGTTTAGAAGCTTTTCTAGTTTTCTTTTTATACTCGATACTAGGTTTTCCAATATAAGGTACCTTTACAACATTTTTGAAGTCTGAGTTACTTAGTTTTTGTTTAGTGCAGTCTTTATTAATATCAAGAGATCTTTCAATTATGTCATCAACAAATTTCTTTGGATATCCATTCTTAAAGAACTTTTCTTTTAAGCTTGTGATTTCTTGTTTGTAAATGTTATGCGTAGAAGCTATAACTCTCGCTCTATTTACAAACCACAGTATTAGAGCTCTTTTCCATTTAATTGGTGCCACTGCACTAAAATTTAAAATGACATCTGTATCAATTTCTTTTTTATGTACCTTAGTTGTTATTTCCTCTCTCTTTAGTTTGATATTAATGTCCAAAAATGGGAGTTCGTTTCCACCTAATTCATATGTGAAGCTGATAGACTTGTGTAGTTTATTTAACTTTTTGATAATAAGAAATTGATACAGATGTCATTTTAAATTTTAGTGCAGTGGCACCAATTAAATGGAAAAGAGCTCTAATACTGTGGTTTGTAAATAGAGCGAGAGTTATAGCTTCTACGCATAACATTTACAAACAAGAAATCACAAGCTTAAAAGAAAAGTTCTTTAAGAATGGATATCAAAAGAAATTTGTTGATGACATAATTGAAAGATCTCTTGATATTAATAAAGACTGCACTAAACAAAAACTAAGTAACTCAGACTTCAAAAATGTTGTAAAGGTACCTTATATTGGAAAACCTAGTATCGAGTATAAAAAGAAACTAGAAAAGCTTCTAAACAACTACATCGAAGAATTCAAAGTAATTTTTACCACAACAAAAGTAAGCAATTACTTTAGTAATAAAGATAAGACACCCCATGAATTAAAATCAAACGTGGTCTATGAGTACAAATGCTCTTATGATAAGAGTATCCAATATATTGGATTCACTTCACGACCATTAGTAGAAAGAATTAAAGAACATTTAAAGGGCAAAACATCGGTATCGGACCATATTAGCAATTGTAATGTTTGTAAAAATGAAAAAATAACTGCTAATAATTTTGGAATTTTGAAAGAATGTAGAAATAAATTTGAGACCCTAATAAGTGAAGCTTTACTAATTAAACGCTATAATCCAATTTTAAATAAACAATTAATTAAACCGGGTATTACCCATACATTAAGAATTTTTGATTAGTTTGATATATATTAGTGTAACAATTTGTTAGTACTTATGTAAAATGTTTTTTTTGTATTAGAGTTTATAATCTTAATTTATAAAATTTTTATATAATGTATCACTTAGAATTTTTTTTTTTGTATACTTAGTTGTTTATCACTAATTTTATTTATTTTTGCACAGTAATTTGTTGATAATGACTTATTGAAAGTCGAAACGTCGTCATGCGAATAAATTTTAAACGTAGAATGTGTTTCTTACTGAATTGGTATTTAAAAACTCCAGTATCCCCACCTGTTTTTTACTTTCGATAGAATTTTATAAGTAGCGGGTCGATTTTTGTAAAAAAACTTGCTCGTGGGACGCAGAGAATAAAAAAAAGTCTCGAGCTGCAATTATTAAAAAATATTTGTAGTAATCACCATAAAAATACTATCTTAGACAAAAATTATGAAAAATAAGCAGTAGTAAAGCGTTCATATAGTACTTATTAGGTTAAGAGCCTATTTGTAAGCATTTATCACAAAAAATCTAGGGCTTATAATTACGTCGCTGGCCGAAAACTCTAGCCTAAAAACTAATGCTTCGAGGGCTGCACTTTGCCGACCCCTGATCTAAAGTATAATAATTTTTTTATGCAACGAAACTAAATAGAAAATAAATGCTAAAAATATTATTTTAGATGTTAAATAATGGGTTTTGATTTTAATGTACATGCTATTTATTTATAGTTTAGATAAGTAATACTATTTTAAATGACTTATAATTATGTACGTACCAGGGGCGTGTCTAGACTTTTTTTAAAGGGGGCTCAAAAATTTTTTTTGTTCTTAATTTGCCGCTTAAGTACGCATTTCTTAAGTATGTACTGCCAGTTAAGTACGCAATATTTAGCCGAAAAACTCTGTGTTTAAAACGCTTTTTTTCTGCTTAGAAATAATAAAAAATATATAAGTAGTAATCGTAAAATATTATATTTATTTATTGTACTGTATTAAATTTAGATAAATTAAAACTATAAGAACCAGAAAAAAGTTATGAACTTACAAATTGTATATCAAAATTCAAATCTGTTATTTAAAACAAAAATATTACAGACATAACTAACTTACTCTATAAAAAATTAATTTTTTTATCAGGAAACAATATTATAAAATAATTTAAACTAGAATTAATTTTTATAAAGAGAATTTCAATTACAAAATTTAGGTTGAGTCCGGCCCGCGACAATAAAGTTTGAAATTTACTCTAAACAAGGGATTTAAACATTAAGTTTAAAGTACCTAAGAACACATAAACTATGAATAATATATGTAACTTTAGAATCATTTCTAGAAAATTATATGTCTTATAAAACTAAAGCAAAAGCTGTTTGTTTTATTTTGATAAGACATCAATAAATTTTAACAGTTTAGTTTTTACTTTCTGTTAAACTTGTTACTACTTACTTATTATAAGTTCGTAAACTTTTCAATAAGTTTTATTGTTTTAACTCATTTATTAGTTGAACAAGTTTTGTTTTTAGTACTTTTTTGCTTTAAATTGTTTTAAAAGTAGTTTTTATTTATTTTAAAAGTTTATTTTTTAACTATTTGAACATATTGTAGTTTTTAAAGTTTAAATCATAATCTTAAAACTTAATATTAAAAAAAAAAATTTTTTTTACTATTAGTTTTCAAAACAGTTGTTGTAACAAAAAACAACTATTTATAAATAAAAACATTTTCTAAAAATTGTTTAGTATTTTAATTGAAGACATTTACTACAATGCTTCAACCAGTAAGGTATTATCAATAATAACCTCTACAACATTTGATATACGATAACTGGACAAGTTAACAGTAAATGATACTAAAAACTAAATATTTTGTATTACAATCTAAATAAGGTTAGTTGCATGCATGATAACAACAAAACAAAGTTTTTGATATTTATGTATTTGTAAGCAATACATGTAATAAAATTGGTATAAAAAATCAATAGAAAAACAATTTATAGTATAAAAAAGGCAGACTACCTTAAAACTATTCGTTGTAAGCAACATTTTTATAGATTTTAATAATGTAAGATAATTATATTTTATAAAAACATGTCTTTTTTAGTACTTTAGTAATAATGTTTATAATGTTCTTATTTACTATTAAGAAGCAAGATAGGCCTACTTTTATATTTAAAAAAATAGATAACAAAATGTCAAAAAATAAACTGTTTTACAAAAAAATACTTCAAATATTTTAAATAACTACTTTTTTAACTACTGCAATCTATAAGGTGTACTCAAAACTTCCACTTCCCTTTCGAACTTATTCCAATCCGATCAAATACCATCCGAATAAAATCCCACCCGATCAATTCCCATCCGAAACAATTTCAACCTGATCAATTGCAACTCGAATAAAATCATAACCAATCATTGCAACCAGAATTAATTTCCACCCGTTGAATTCCCACCCAAATTAATTCAGACCCAAGTTAATCGTCACTTTTGTACGGCGTTATTTTTCATAAAGCGTTATTTTTCTTAGGTGGTGCAGAAAAAAAACCGAGTTGCCGGTGCTCGATTTGCCTCTACTTGAGTTGTCCCTGCTCGAGTTGCCTCTGCTTGTGTTGCTTCTACACGAGTTACTTCTACTCGTGTTACCTTTGGTCGAGTTGCCTCTGCTCGAGTTTTCCCTGCTCGAATTACCTCTGCTTGAGTTGCTTCTACTCTAGTTACTTCTGTTCGAGTTACCTCTGCTCGAGTTGCCTCTACTCGATTTGCCTCTGACCCAATCGCCTCTGCTCAAGTTGTACCTGCTCGAGTTGCTTCTGCTCATATCGCCTCTGCTCGAATTGCCTTTACTCTGCTTAGTTTTGTTTTCATTTTTTGTTTACAATAGCTTGTGGAATGATACTTAAGCCAGTACTGTTTTGAGGAATTTTCAACTTAGCTTACTTACCGCAAGATATTGATTTTACTAGCGTGAACTTAGCTTGTAAGCACTTTATAGGAATTTCATAAAAATGTCCAAACTTAAGACCCAAATATGTCCTTAACTTAATAGCTAATTAAAAACTTTTTCTTTAATTAAAAAAAATCTATTGAATTGGGGTTTGACTTTTTGAATGAAACCCCTTTAAAAATTTTGTTTTTTTTCTAGTTTTTATTTATACAACCTTTTATTAAAAAAAAATTAATTTTTTCAAATTTTTTTTCTTAAACATACTTATTAAAATGAGTTTAATAATGTCGTAAATTTTTTTTTTCAATTTTTTTTTATACCATAAGCCTGAATAAACTTTTCAGAAAAATTCCAATTTTGCACGATTTTCGTTTTTCAGATATACAACCTTTTATGCGAAAAAACTATATAAGATAAGATCAAATTGTGAAAATAGTGTTTTAACACCCCTATGCCCTTAATCTTAACATATAGGATATTTTTTATTCTTTAGTATCAAACATTAAAACTGAGTTAAAGTATATTATTTTTTGCTTTCAGTAAAATTAGTTATAAAATTATACGTCGTTCTTTGAGAAATTTTCTTTTATTTTTGTTTTTTAGTTTTAAATATAATTGCTTAATGAAATTACACCTTAAAAATAGCTTTCTATACAACTAGCATTTATCTTGATTTGCAATTTATTTAAATCTTAAAAAATCTTAATTTCTTCTCATACAGCAAAAAAAAACCTTTCTAAATAAAGTTACTATAGTATGTATAAATAAAAACAAGACTATTAGCATTCAAGAAATTTATTATATGAAAATTACAGTAAAATAAAAACAGTAAAACAATGAAAGTTTTGAAATTGTTTCTTGGGTTTCTATTTTTTCTATCCTTTACTATTTCATTGAGTTTTAATTCAATTCTTATAAAATCTGTTATTAATTTTAATTTAATTTTATTATAGTCAACAAAAAACAATAGTGTATAAACTTTGACTAAAATTATTTAAGTTAGTTTTTTTTTTAAATACTACGACAAATCAAAACTAATCATTAAGTAAAGTGTATAAATTATTAAGACTTTTTAAAAGTAAAAAAATTCAAGTTTTGTATTATATTAAGAAAACATTTAAAACTAAATAAGAAGAAACAAGAAATGTTGATCAATTAAACCACTTTTATATTTATTACTATAAAACAATAGACCTGCGTTTGTGTTTTCAGAGGACTTCATTATGGTAAAAAAAAAATATTAATGGCTTGTAAACTATTAAAAAAAAATTCTAATGTTGTTAAAGATATCTTGAAAATGTATTACCTTTTAAATCCCTTACCTGCATTTACAAGTTAATATTTCTAAAAATTTGAATTGTTTATTTTAAAAAAAAATTACTTTTACTTTTTTCTAGAGAAGAACTACCAATATTTAACTTTAACTCTAAGTTTGTCCCGCACTAAGTTTAGGTTAAAATTTTTATATGATTAAATAATTTTTAATTATTAAAAATATAAAAATAAAGCTACTAAATTCTGCATTCAAATTAAATTTATTTTTCTATAGTTATTTTCTAAACTCTAAGTAAAAAACGAATAAAATAATTTATTTTAGTATAATAATAATAGTATAATTTTAACTTAAGATTGTTCTTATTTAAATTGTTAACTTATTCAAATATTTAAATTTTAGTATTATAGCAAAACTACTACTATTTAAGACTTATCGTCTATGTGAGTTAAATATTTAGGTATATTTTCTCACTAATTAGAAGTTAAATAACTAGATAAAAAAAAGTTCAACTTAAATAAATAGTTAAATATTTGAACCATTAACTGTTTAATAATAAAATTTGAAAAATAAAGTTTAAAACAAGTTTATATAGTTCTAAGAAATAATTAAAGAATACCATTTAACATGTGTAAAAACTATTTCTAAATAATATTAAAATTGATCATTTATCATAAAAAAATAAATAAAATGTTCTGATTATTACACTAGAATTGCAAGTTAAGCTTTAGTAATTAGTTTTAAACTTATGTACAAAAAAAGCTAGACTATCAAGTTATTTATGTTCGAAAAAAAGAAACTTCTAATAACTTTTTAAATTAAAATATTAAACATAAGCTAATTTACAAGTACTAATGACTTTAATAACTTAAAAAAAAAGCTATTTATTGTCATAAATAAAGTATATGTAAAACAATTCTAACTTTTTTCCCTTACATAGTTATTATTAATTAAATATAAAATATACTAGTTGTTATATTTTCACACTAAACTTAAAACTCTACTACTAAAGTGAATTTACTTTTGGAGTAAAACTATTATAGCTTTTTTTCAAGTAAACTAAAATACGTTATGTTGATAGAAACAATAAAATAAATTAAACTAACTTAACACATTTGAACTCGATCTTAAGTTTTGACGTTTTGTATCTGAACAACTCTGATCTTTTCTCGAGTTTGTCCTCTTCGAAGGCTGGCTGACAACAGCT
Organism: Thalia democratica; assembly: GCF_965202585.1. Lineage (NCBI taxonomy): Eukaryota > Metazoa > Chordata > Thaliacea > Salpida > Salpidae > Thalia > Thalia democratica. Next base: position 58,114,903 of record NC_139169.1, on the reverse strand, counting down.
GAACAGTTGAAATCAGTTACAGCACTAACTTCGATCTTTTGTTTGTTTCCTGATCTTGCCACCAACCTTTTTGACCTTCTAACTGTACTTTTTGACTCACACATGACGTTAACATCCCATTTCTTGCTAGACTTGATCTTTCTTATGAAAACGCGACGCTTTTTGCAAGGAGTTCCATCATTTTCTGTTTTACCAACTTGCAAGTTGTTACCATCAATTTTTCTTTTCTGAGCCAACTTTTCTTTGTTCCTTCCAGCTAGAGGATTGAAAGTATCATCTAGATCTAGAGTGATGATCTTTTTACCAGAACTTTCAGTATTCTTCACTAACGGTGCACATACTTTCCACACAGTACTATCTAACTTGCTTAACCTCAAAGTGATCTTCCTAGAAGCTAAGCTAGCAGAAGTTCCATGGCATTCCACAATTGGTTTTGTTTCTGCAGAGTTAAACGCTGTTTTTGCGATTCTAGCCAGAATATGGTTTGCTTTCCTTGTGGAATTAAAATAATCAAACATTCCTTTTTCTTTGTCAAACAAAAAGTATGTGTATACCAGATGTTTGCTGTTTGATTATGTTATGCATTTCAAATTGAAATTTTTGATTCAGTCTTTTATCTGACGTCATAAACAAATTTAAAAAATAGTTTTATATACTAAACTGCCTAGTTGCCTGGTTACAATTAAGTATTTTACTTTGAATATCAAAAAAGCATGTTTTTTGCTACCAGCTCAAATAATTAACTCAGGGGTCGGCAGGCTGGACTAGGGTATAAATATTTAAAAAAATAAATTAATTGATGGTTCAGCAAATATTAGGGGAAACACCTTTGCTTTAAAATCGGACCCAGTAACCAACAAATACAAATTTTATCAATTTTAAATATTTATTTATTTTATATAATGCCGCCTTTTATTTTCAGTAAAGTGTTACCAATTTTGTTTAGAGGGCCGGACTTTTTTTATTTATGCTATTTAAGTGCAGGTTTAACAAGTATTTAGTTAATGTTTGAACGTGTCAAATAAATTACTTTATAATGATTTTAACGCTACTAGATTAAAGGTATTTTTAATTTGAAGAAAAATAAGCAATACATGTTTATTTGAAATCTATTGAATCATAGTGTCTGGATTAATTTTGGAAGAAAGTTTCTACCAATTGTATCTGTTAATGATTTGTTGCTTTATGCGCATTTTAAATATTAAACTTTTAGTATAAAATGTTTTAGATTAGTTAAAGTTGAAAATTATATATATAAAGATGTGCCTAATTAATGTTATAACAAACAGTATATATGGGTAGTATAAATAAAAATGACAACTTACTTTAGTTTTATTAAGTAAATTTTGCTATTTTTAATGCTCTTTAATAGCTTAATGTGGATAATGAAATCTTATATTGTTAGTAGTATAAATAAAACAAAACAAAAAGTAATACTAGAACTTTTAAATACAGAACTAAAAAATATACATTAATCTTTGAATTTAAGCTGTAAGAAAAAGATATTAACTACGTCATAACGAAAATAAGCTATTTTTATCAAGTCCTCGAAAAAAAAGTCCTGGACAATACAAGTAGTGTGCAACTTGATAACCGAAAGATTTTTTCGTGCACCAGGTCCTAGAACCGAATAATTTTAGCTTCTTTTTTTTTTGTCGTTTAATAAACATTGCATTAGCAGTAAACTCAATTAATTTATTTAAAAATTATATTTCTTAAATAAATTTAGCAGTATTTATTTTATCATCAACAAAGTTGAAATGCTTCACTTTACATCTGAGACGACATACGACCGAATTTGTCATTAATTGAACTTATCAGGTAGGCATAGTCGCGAGAAATCGCTGTTGGCTTTAGTACAAAGGCACAGAATTTTTAATTTAACCACAAATGGTCGCTTCAATGCATTTGCTTTTAGCCCGCTTGGTTAGACCTTGAAACTATGCCTGCCCGATAAATTTTAATAAGGATATGCGGTCATAGGTTTTCTCAGATGCGGTATACTCACAATCACTCGAGAATCAATTCCCACTCGAAACTTTTTTAACTAGGAATTTTTCTATTTTTATTTTATTTTTATATTTTCGCTGTCCCTAACCCTTACCCTTAGTAGGTAGTTTATTGTTATTATTACTTTTACATTTTATTTATTTGTTTCAATATTATTTATTTTTTATTTTAAACTGACCAGTAAGGAATTGATTTAGAGGGGAATTGTGCGCGAGTTGGAATTGAGCGTGTCCCCTCAGATGACGTTGTTGTTGGTCGTCCGGCGAAGCTCATTGTTAATTATGTAATTTTAAAATAAAAAGTAGTTTATAAAATCACACAATGCTTTTTTAAGTGTAAAATGATAGTTTTTTTTCGTGCGCTAAGTCCTGGGACAAAATATTTTAGGCGTGTTTTTTGTCGATCAATTAGAAATATATCCAAAACAAACTTTTTTTTTTATTAAAAAGGAAACTATATAAAAAACATAAAATCACTAGATATTGTATTTTAAGTAATCCACTATTAAATTAACATATTACGAGTTTTCGCATAAGAAATGTTAAAAGCAATTTCATTATATAGCTCTAAAATTGTTTACATATTATTGCACCTGTATTATAAGAACTAGTAAACTTGATTAAAACTAACAAAATTTTGAATTTTAAACGTGTAATAGTTGTAAGTAAATTTAATTGTAATAATGTACTGCTTAATTCATTAGATATACTTTGTTTATTAGTTACAAAGTTTATTATACGAAAGACATCATTTTCTTAAATTGAAAATATTAATCACTTAAAAAGTTATGCTTTTATTGTTTTGCATAGCTATTAAAATAAACTTTTTATAAACTGTACATAACTACTTTTTACATTAAGTTTAGACGAATTGTTTACTAAAGTTAATTTTCTAATTTATGTTTATAATTGTCTACCTTTTATTTGCATTAATTTTAACAATGATTCATAAAATTTGCTCAGTTAGGATAATTTAGTTGTTTTCTCATTACTTCATATGATTATACTAAACTAATATATGTAATTGAAATAAGCTAACTTTAGTAGCTATTACTAGTACAAGGCTTATTACTAATCTATAGCACAGTTAAGAAGATTATCTTAACTTTAAGTATATTTTAAATTTTTTAAATATTATTCAAGCAAAAAAAATATTTACCAAATTTTGGTTAAATGTATTTTTTTTTCATTATGATAAACTTCTTAGTTAACTTTATAAAAAATTAATTTAGTGTCAGTTAAAAAAAAGGCCCAGCTATATTTTTAACTTATTCATTTGAACTTTCCAAGAGCCATTTATATGTTCATGAGTATTCGACTTCGTTGTTCTTTTTATCATTTTATCTTTTTATATACTTTCAGTCTTGTTGTTTTTATGGATATTAAATTAATACTTAAGCACAAAAATCGTAAAAACATCAAAGTATATGAAATAAAATAACAAGTTTTCTAGTTTTAATTTAAGCTAAAACATTTGTTGTTTAACGAATTGAAAACACAAAAGTTTATCAAATGAATGTCAACTTATTTTAATACTTCTTTGTTGTAATTAAAGCGTTTTTTAAATTTTAAACTAGATAAAATTTAACACAGATTAGAAATGTTAAGTTTACATTATATTATATAAGTTTGTTGAATAAGTTTGTTCTTTTAAATTAGTTTTATTGTAAGTCATTAGCTAATTTAAGAGTTAATAAACCTCAAAGCACACTTAGTTTAATATTCAAAAAATATTATTTTTGAAATAAATAAAATTCTTTAAAAATAAACGGTAATACAAAAGTTTATAATTTTATTTACGAATTTTATTAAAAACAAAACTGTAATTAAGTTATATTTGGAACAGTTAAATTTTTGTTTTGATTTAAAAATTACTCAAATCTATTCGTTATTTATACTAAGCTAATTTCTTTTATTTTAAGTCATTCAAAACTTATAACTAAAACTATTTTCAAATTAAAATTAACTAAAACTTTTATGCCGATGTCAAAAATATCTTTCTACTGTACTTTAAAAAATTGTTTGCTTCTTAGATAATTTCTATAAATATATCTAACGAATACCGAAATTTGCTATACTGATATTTTAAACTTATATTTTATATACCTTCTTATCAAATATAATTTTTGTTCGTCACATTAATCGTTAAATTAAAGTAAAACGAACTATATTATTAGATTATTTTTATGTTTTTTTAACGACAAAATAAAGTGCTCAAAAATATAGGTCCTAGGATATGGTATACGAAAAAAGCTTCGGTTAACACCACGGATACAGTCTTCTTATGTGTTTTCCAGGACCCATATATTTTTTTAGAGTAAGTGTAAATGCTAATAAACAAACTAAGTAAAGCATGCATCATCTTTACTTTTACAGCAGTTTTCTTTAACGTTTATAACTAAGTTTTTTGTTAGGGAATTCACTCTAAAAGATACATGTAGACAGCTTATCTTCATGTTACAGTGATATTATAAACACAGATGCTAAATGCTAATATATCTAGTTACTAGATTTTAGGTAAAGTTCACTTAAATTTGACCATACCTCAAATTTATTTTCATGGAAAAATCAAATAAGAATTTAAGTATGTTTATTAAGTGTAAATTGTCTTCTTGGAAATTTTTAAATATTCCAATATTCTATAAACTTTTACCAATTTACTTTCTCTTAGAGTTTTGAATTTTTAAACACATTTTTTTAATTGTTAATTTTCTGTGTTATTAGCTTTATAATTTAAGCTAATAACTTAATAATTTAAGATATGAAAATATAAAGTACAATATCATCAAAGATTTACTGTTAATAATAAAATGGAGTGTGGTCATTAAAAAAAAAACTGAAAAGTTCTAGGTAAAAAAAAACCACAATACAGTAACCCTGTACAATAAAAGTGTTGCTGCATAAACAAGACTCAAGACAGTTGGAAATTTTTGAAAGTCTTAGGATGACTCAGGCTAGTTTTCAATTAAAAAAAATACTCAGGATGTCTCAGGGTAGTTTGGTTTTTTTAATAAAAAACTCAGAATAGATTTAAGATTTTTGAAAGTTCCATTCAAGAATTTTTTCTAGATCTTAAATGAAATTTAGTTGTTTCAGGTTCAATATGTTGATATTTTAAAACCAATTTTGTTCAAAAACTAGATTTTTGTTGATTTTGAAAAATTAATAAACATTTCTAAAACTTATTAAATATGTCTTTAAAGGGTTTCAAATAAATCAGTATGACTCAAGATAGTTTTCATTTCTTTGTTCTGGACAAGAGATTAAAAGGTATCTGTGGTGGTGACTTGATAACCAAAAGGTTCTTTGTGCACCATGTCCTTGGAACAAGTATTTAACCAAGTATTAAAAGAGTTTTTTGTAGTTCGATAAACTATAATAATTTTATTCAATAAGGTAAGTTTTAGTGGCAACCCTATTATTTAGAGATAAGGTATAGAGAATAATCTGTTGCAGAGATGTAAAAAATGATCAGTTTATAACTAAGTAGTGTGAAAATTTCAAAATGTCCTTAAAATTGTATTATGAAAAAAAAAACAAATAACAAAAAAAATGTTTTTATAATTAAATCACAGTTTTATTTACAGTAAAATGTTATAAATAATCATAAGATAATTCAGAATAACCTGTTTTATGTAAAATAGTGTACTTGATATACATTTAATAAATAATTGAACAGATTTAAAAAATTGCAATGTATGATAAAGACCACGTGGCAATATCAGTAGGTGAAAGTTTTCCTGAAAACAAGAAGTCATCTAAAATAAATTTGAAATTCTTATTAAGGGTTAGTTTCAAATTTCATTATAAGCTTTTTAATTGTAAAAAAGTAATTGAGTAAATAATTTACATCCAAAATAAGAAATTTAATAGTTATTTATTATCTGTTATTCTATTGTTTTTATTTATTCAGTGATTTTTAAAAGAAGTTTTTATTAAAAAAAAAAGTTAATTTAATTGCTTACTTCGTAAGTTTTATTTTTTTTAAGCTCAATTTTAGACACTTTTATCATCATAAAACATTATTGCTCCTTAAAAGTTTCAATTTTTTTTATGCACATACTTCACAAAATGACATACCAAACCAAGATTTATTTGAAAAAAACTTGCAATTTTTTTTATATTATATTTAAAAAAAAGTTTTAACTGTTATATATAATTTTAGTCATTTACCTAAAGATAACTTATCTAGTTTCATTGTTACAAAGCATTTTTTTACTTATTATGCAAAACCTCTAGAATACTTAGTACAATTTTGAATTATATTTGTACAATTAGAGTTAGTTTTTTTTATATAAAAATCACTATGAAGCTAAAATAAAGTCTTATATATGTTTTTTTCATTAATTTTGGTATGTTTAAATTTATTAATGAATAGTTTTTTTGTTTAATCATGATATGAGTAACTTTTCATTTCAGAAATGGAGAAGAATTCCTCGAGTAAAAAAGAAGCTTATTATTTTATTTATTTCTATAGTTTTCTTTTATTTAATCTTTTCTTCATTATTTTCAACTTCATCAAATAGCTCTGATTCTAATGCTTTAGAAGATATCCAAAAAAAGTTATTAGAAAATAAACCTAAAAGGTTAGATAGTGCCTAATTTATTTGTACATAAAATAGTCTTATTTTTGATAAACAAATTGAAAGCAGTTTTATTTTACAAAATGCCATAAAGATTTATAATTATTTTAGTTATTGTTCTAAAATAGTAAGTATACAATAATAAAGAATTGTACATCTACAACAGAGTAGTATCTAGCAAAGAAGAGGATTTAGATTTTGGCATTGATATACCACATAATTTAGAAAGTCTCACTCCTGATAAGCAGAGACATTTAGACGACTTAGTTAATTTAGTTGAGCCTGACATCAATGCTTTGGTTTGTTGTTTTGTTATTTCTTAATAAAATAAAATTTGCCATAGCTTAATAATGCATAATACTACTGTTACTTTGTTCTTAAAATTATTACTTAAGTTTTATTTTTTATCACAGATGTTCTTGTGCTAAAACTTTATTTCAACTAACGGCCTTTCACTGCTCTCAATAAATTTAAGAACAGATCTACAAAGTCTATAAAATATTAACACACATTAGAAAAAAAAGCAGAAAAAGCATGTATAATTATGTATAGTGTTTATGTAGGTAGTAACTATAAATGAACTTTATGGTTTAAAAACAAAGTTTGGGATAAAAACATAAAATTATAAAATTGTCTACAAAAAATACAAGTTTAATAAAAGTAGGCACTAACCTCAAAAAGCTCTAAGAATAGGCAAGTTTTTAAAATGAAAATTAAAATGAGTTGTGCAGAAATGTTATGTCATAATAAATTTAACAAGTTGGTCAATAATTTATACAGCTTAAAAACATGAAGTATTAAACTTGCAAGTGTATGTGATTGTAATGTGAGTGTTGTGAAATAAATTAGTACGTAAGTAGACAGAGTTATTTAAAGTAGAATCATCGGTTGTGGGGACAAATATTCGATAAATCTTGCCCCTTATTCAGAAGTAGGTCTTTATCTTCTGCTGCAATTACTGCTCTTTCTGTATTGCAAGTTTGGCAAATTCTACTTACTCCGTTGGATGCATGTTTGATCTTTGAAACAATACTCCACTCCATGTTTGGCCTTTTACTGTACCTGTGAAAAAAGCTCCAGACATAATCCGATAAACGCGTGCTTTGTTTTTTATTTATATTTTTTAAAAGTATGTTTATGGTTAGCATATCTATCCTTGAAACTACCTGCTGTACTTCCGATATAAACTTTATCTGGGCCCTTACTTTCAACTTTAACTTTATAAGTTACATTTTTAATTAAACAATTACCTTTTAATCGGCAGTTATCTTTGTTTAATTTACGGCAATTACATCTTTTAGGCATATTACATAACTTATTACTATTAGAGTTAGTTGGTTTTGAATATTTATTTATAGGTTTATTGTTATGCATTTTGCTTATACTTTTAGCGCTATTATCACTTACTTGTTCTAAGTTTTAAGTGCCCATTAAAAGGTAATTGTTTAATTAAAAATGTAATTTATAAAGTTAAAGTTGAAAGTAAGGGCCCAGATAAAATTTATATCGGTAGTACAGCAGGTAGTTTCAAGGATAGATATGCTAACCATAAACATACTTTTAAAAATATAAATAAAAAACAAAGCACGCGTTTATCGGATTATGTCTGGAGCTTTTTTCACAGGTACAGTAAAAGGCCAAACATGGAGTGGAGTATTGTTTCAAAGATCAAACATGCATCCAACGGAGTAAGTAGAATTTGCCAAACTTGCAATACAGAAAGAGCAGTAATTGCAGCAGAAGATAAAGACCTACTTCTGAATAAGGGGCAAGATTTATCGAATATTTGTCCCCACAACCGATGATTCTACTTTAAATAACTCTGTCTACTTACGTACTAATTTATTTCACAACACTCACATTACAATCACATACACTTGCAAGTTTAATACTTCATGTTTTTAAGCTGTATAAATTATTGACCAATTTGTTAAATTTATTATGACGTAACATTTCTGCACAACTCATTTTAATTTTCATTTTAAAAACTTGCCTTATCTTAGAGCTTTTTGAGGTTAATGCCTACTTTTATTAAACTTGTATTTTTTGTAGACAATTTTATAATTTTATGTTTTTATCCCAAACTTTGTTTTTAAACCATAAAGTTCATTTATAGTTACTACCTACATAAACACTATACATAATTATACATGCTTTTTCTGCTTTTTTTCTAATGTGTGTTAATATTTTATAGACTCCGTAGATCTGTTCTTAAATTTATTGAGAGCAGTGAAACGCCGTTAGTTGAAATAAAGTTTTAGCACAAGAACATCTGTGATATATATTCCGATAAGCTTAGCTTATTAGGATCTCCAGGATTTAACGCCTTTTAACGTTACATCTTATTGTTTTATTTTTTATATATTAAAAGTTTAAAATTTAGATTATTTTTCAATCTTAAGACATATTATACATAAAATTAAAGTTTTAAATAAACTAAGCTAAGTAAGTAATTTAGGTGGGAACTTTTTCTTATGTGAATATTTTCAAAAAGCTGGATGTGAAATAGGAAGACAATTTTTATTTTATTTTATGCAAGAAGTTACTAAATTTTGTAGAAACAAATTTCAGTATTGTTTATAATATTTTATTACATATTTCAAATAATTATATAGCTAATGACACATTTGTTACTAAAAGCTTTTAAGGTAAAAGTTTGTGTTGTCATTTAAGTATGTGCAAGTCTTTAGAACAGAGTATCCTTAACATACTGAATATTTGCCTACTCTTAGTTTGAAAGTTTATCCATTACCAAAATGCAAGCTAAACATTTCAATTGTAATTGCACAGTTATCTTGTTATTATGTTTTAGCAAATAAATTGTATCAATATGCATACTTCTAATACATAGTAGGGGAAAACTGAATTAGTTTTATTTGTTCAAAAAAATATACAATATATTTAGAAAATTCAAGTAAAAAACTGTTATTAATTTTATAAAATACAACATACAGGGTTCGTGCGCGTCAGGCTAAATCAGGCTAAGTCAGGCTAAATCAGTTTTTTTGAAAAAAGTTGAAAAACGTCAGGCTAAATAAGTTTTTTTTTATTTTAAAGTTTGATAATCTCAGTTTTTCTCAGTTCTAATGCTTGAAAATTTTTGATTAGAAAAAATTGAGAAATCTTTTTAAGATCAAATTGAAATGTGAATATATTTCTAAACAAAGATTTAGTTATTAAAGACAAAATCAGTCAATATTTGTAAATGTAAATGCTTAAGACCTTTTGTTGAATATCTAAAAAGTTTTTAAGAATCTTCATTATTTTGTTTTGAGTAGATTATTTACGTCATAATTATGAAACTTCATAAAAAAAATACAGTTTAACATTACAATTTAGTTCAACGACTTAGCTGTTTGTTTGAATTTGTTTACGTCAGCTATGTTTTTCAGAGCTTAGTTAGTTGCTCTGTTTTAATTTCTAATTTAAAGGCACTATACCAAATACTTTTTAGATTAAAACTCTTAGCAGTTTATTCATTTGTTTTACTGTTTGTTTAAAGTTATAAGAGATATTCACAACACTAAAACTTAGCTTTAAGATATAAGTACTAAGTTTTGTGGGATTACAAATTTTAGGTATAATTAATTTTTCTTTACAAGAACAAAACATTAAGGGGTTATTTTTTATTTAAGTGTAAGCTTTTTAAATCCGATACGACGTCAACAATCACTGTATTTATTTAGATTTTAGGATCTATAATTATGTATCACTTTAAGTATTAGTCAAAATACTATAATAAACATTTTTGCTTATTTCAATACTTAATACTCGTGTAAGCGTTTCATTTTAAATTTTAATAAAACACGACAATGCACGGGGTATAAGGGGGTCAAATCACCTTTTTTACAATTTAGTCTTATTTTATTGAGTTGTAATTAAGCTATGAGTTGCTTTTTGCAGATTTTTAATGCTCAAAATATTTTTGAGATAAAGCTTGTTGAAGTCAGAGACTACAATAGTAGTAATCAAGTAGTTACCAATACCTAAATTGACTTCTAAAGGGGATTTTCCTTACTTTGAAAAAATGTCAGGCTAAATTGTTCTCAGTCAGGCTAAATGAAAAAAAATTCGCGCACGAACCCTGAACATAGTTTTTATTTTATTTTTCTATCAATTAATTTTTGTGCACAAGAAAAATGCTGATTTAATATAATGTTGTCAGATTATCTTGTACAGCCAAAGTGAGTGGCAATTTTAGTATAACTAAAAACCTTTCTAGGGTTAGATCACTTTTAAAATTGTTTGATTGCTGAAAAATATACAATTATAATTAATACCAGATTACAAAAATTCTTATCATATCTTTGAGTTTAATTCGAGTAGAAAAATTCACTAGTTATTAAAATAAAATACTTTCCAAACAATTTTTACTTATAATAAGCTTATTATAAAATCCTTTTTTATGTATCAAGAAATTTATAAATTTTGAATTATAGTAAAATTATTATATAATATTTGTTGTAATATACCACTATATGTATTTTTCTAACAGCTAATTTTAACTTTTATGTTTTAAGTTTTATTCAAAAATAAAATTCAAACAGTAAGATTTGATTTAGATAACAAAAATCCAAACACAATACCCTTAATAATATTCCTTTCTTTTGCTCAAATACTTCTTTTTCCCACGGACCAGCTGAAATAGCCCAAAATGATACAAGAGTGGCTTCTTTGGGAAATAATGTTTAAGAACTAAAAAAATACTTTGCTTTTTATAAAAAGTTTTATGTTTCATTTTTTAAGCTTAAAAAACAATTTATGATACAGACAAAGCTATATAATTTATCAAAATTATTTTTTATGTTTTAACTTTTTTTTATGTATTATAACATTAAATCATTGTACTAGCTTGTTTAATTAGTGTATATTTGTAAGTTTGAGTAATTGAACATAATTGCAGCAACACCCATTAAAAAGGCCACCTCCAAAGTTAATAAAGAGAGGAGCCGACGTTGATATTGACCAGGTTTTATTACTTGTTCAGCATTTTGATTAAAAAAAGTAAAAGCCAACAGATACAGTTTTTAATAACTAGTTTTTACATTAAAAATATTGTTGATGTTTGAATTAGTATATCATGAATTGAAGTGTTTTGATAAATTTTTTTTTGTTGTTTAATTCCTTCGAAATTATACCAAGTAAAGTTGTAATTGCTTTTATTTTAATGATATATATATATATTTTTAGAGTTTATCATTTTTATAATATAGCAGTTATCTATAAAACATATTTACAAAAAAAGTATTATAAAGTTTTCCTAATATAATGAAGTTTTTTTCTTTTGTGTACTAACTAAGATGAAATATTGATTGTAACTAATTTAATAAATCTTTTTCATACATAGTTTTATAAAAGTATAATTGTTTGATAAAATGAAAAAATAAAACTGTTTACTACCCCATGTATTACGTAACAAATTACAGAACAAGTATAAAAAGACGACAACTGAAGCCACGACAACAACAACCACTAAAGCCCCAGAACCTCCACCACGTTTGTTTTTATTTTCATACTTAATAAAAGCTTTAAATTTGTACTTAATTTTTACTTTTAATAAATATTATAATATCACTAGTTGTTATTAAATGTAATCATTTAGTACTTGTGCTTGAATTTGGAAAGATTTTAATTTGGTATAAGTGTATTATTTAGTTTGTTGTTGTGTTATAAATATTGTTGAAATTTTGTTTATTTAATTTATAATAATAGTCTTGTGATTTTACTTCACTAACATTTTTATTTAAATAAATAATTGTAGTGTTATTAAATAAAAATGTGTAGCACTTGTGCTTGAATTCGGAAAGTATTTAAAACGGTTTATTTATTGTTATTCAGATTTATTATTGATTAATTTTTGATTCTTTTTTAAAAAGGCCTAAAAATTTTGTTCAGTTATCACATAAATTTTATTATTTTTCTTGACTTATCAGACTAACACTTAAGTTTGTTTACGAAATTATTTAAACTTATATTTACACTATACGCTTGCATGGACTTTGATGCTTGCGTATTTTGTTCCACCGTTTATTTTGTTTGTTTGCTTTACTCTACCATGATTTTCTCAAAATTGGTAGATGTAGTTTTACAAGTTGTAAAATTTGTGGACTTTAGTTCAAGAATCTAAAGTTCGAACTAAGTAAAAACAAGTTTTTACAGATATTTTACAAAAATTTAGGTTTTAAATAAAAATAGAAAAGCATCTATTAATTTAGTATATTTTGTTATACCTTCTATATATTAAATGTTTTTTTTTATTTAAGATTATGAAAGTTTTTCAATTGAAAAGTCTTTACACATTTTTTTTTAGTTAATACTTTTATTACAGCTCGAAAAACTGTGATACTAGAGCTTTAAAACTAAATAAACTTTGTTAGAAACAACAAGTTTTAAATATGTATTCAGTTTGCAAGCAAATTTATAACGTTTGTTTCAAAATTAATGCTATTAATAGTTTCTTTATGATAAAATAATCTTATTAATTAATAATCTTATGTTAAACTGCGGTATTTTTTCCTGCTTATAAGGTAAAAAAATTAAGTAGGCTGTAATCGTACGTACTAAATTGTACGTGTTATTGATAAATAGATACATTGTTTAATTATTTAAGCTTTAAAATGAGCAAAGTAAATTATATAACTAGTAAATTTCTAATAAAATGATCGCCACTAAAAAAGAACAGTTTGACATTTTAAAAAAAGAATTAATAATTTAATCAAAACTTACTCATTAAAAAAGTCAAACTATTAAATAGTACTTGTGTGTAACCTTCTTTATTTTATTTTTATAAATTTTAAGATTTTATTGAAGGTTAAGTTCATATCAAGTTGTTTTGCCAAACGAGAAAACATAAAAATCTATCAATTTTTGTGCAAACACTAAGAATTTAAAAGTATATAGATATTATAAGTTACTGGAAATTTATTAGAATTTTTTTCTTATGTTAAGGGCATATGGGGAAAACACTTTACACAAATTAATCTTATTTTTTACATAATTAGAAGAGCTACTTGTTACTTTTTACCGCTTGTTAAAATTCAAAGTAATTTTTGAGATATAAGCGATTAAAGTTAGAGCATACAATATGTTTTTTATGGGAGGCGCAAACTAAAAAAGCAAAAAAAAGACTATTTTACCAAAAATCTATCTCCTCCTTCAGTTTTGAGCAATTTTTTTAAAAATTTTTAGATTAATCTTTATAAATTTTTCTTGTGGGAAATTGAAAAATTTTCAATGAAAAAATTAACAGAAAAAATGATTTTTTTATATAATAGTCATACTTTTTTTTATGACTTTTTTTTCAAAAATCCGCTCCGTACAAGTTGTTTACAAAATTGAAAAATAAATTTTCTGAAATTTGAATTAAATTGCTTTGAAAATGAAGGAGAAGATAGATTTTTAATAAATTTTTCAAAATTCTGAGAAAATTGGTGTTGATAATTTTTGATTCTATATGGTTGTTTCGGAAATTTTTTACAAAACTTATATATCTCAAAAGTTATTTGATTTTTTTGTTCTATAATTATAACTTTGAAATAAGAGCCAATGTTGACCTTTGTAAATAAAAATGGTGTACCTCCCTATGCCCTTAACTTTGAATATCATAATTTTTAAAGTGTTTAAATTTTTTTTGTGTTTGCTCTTTTAATAAATACATTATTTTACATAAAAGTAAAACAAAACTTCTTAAGTACAGTGTATTAGAAATTTAATTAGTAAGCATGTTATAACTTACTTCTACGTAAAGTGCTTAAAAAGTTAAAGATGTTTTATATCTTCAATTAACTTTAGCTCGAAGTTTTCTTAAATTTTCACTACAGTGTTAGCAATAAAACGGTCTTAAATTAAGAATTTTTTTAAAACATTTTACATACTTAGTATGGAACCATTAGTGCCAAGTATTATTATTCTTTCATTCAAAACAGCTTTCGTTCAACTGAGCTCAGTCAAGCGGAACGAGCAGCAGGAGAAAGTGGTGTCCATGTTCAATCACGCGTGGAAGTCTTACTCCAAGCACGCGTGGGGTCACGACCACCTGCACCCCATATCCCATTCCTATGACAACTGGTTCGGCATCGGGCTGACCCTCATCGATTCCCTGGACACCATGTACATCATGGGTTTGGAAACACGTGAGTAAAATGAAAATAATGATTAAAAAAGTAGTTAGCTATTTTGTATGTTCTTCAGTGTTGACACTTTTACTAAATTTTCTCTCGCTTCTAGTTTGATAAAAAATTAAAATTTTTATTTCTAATTTTTGCTACTGAATAAAATTTTCAAAGCTGTCGAATTTTGCACAATTATTTGAGTAATTAATCCTAAATATTAATTATTTTTACGTTTATATTTCATGAGTCTAAAGCACTGTATTTTTAGAAACTTAATGTTTTTATGCATTTGCAAAGCTGGTTTCAAGTTGTTTTAGGCAAAATGTCAATTGAAAACATTTTAATCGTACTAACAGCTTACTTGGAAGCTCGCGATTGGGTGGCCCGCAAAATGAACATGGACAAGAACCAGGACGTGAACTTGTTCGAGTGCACCATAAGGGTCCTCGGCAGCTTGCTCAGCGCTTTCCACATTTCCGGCGATCAGCTGTACAAAGACAAAGCGGTGAGTTTGAAAAGTCTCATTGTTCATAGCCGGGTAAAAATTTGCAATGAAAAGTGTTAAGCTGCGGAATATAAATTGTGTTTTAGCAATGACATTTAGCTAGGGAACAACTAATTGTTTTCTTAAACAATTATATTTTTGAATAACAGTGTCAGTTCATCGAAGCTCTTGCACCTTCAAGAGTCAAGAATTAGTAGCGCCATTAAATTTTGAAATTTATTTTTAATTTGTAACAAACATTTAAGTTAGAAATTAAAGCTTACATAAAAATGAACAACATAAGGTTCTCAACTTATCGAATAAAAAAGTACAGGAGTAATGCTCATAAATATTTTCTCAGATCGAGATAGGAGAGAGGCTAATTCCCGCATTGCAAAAGTCCAAGTCGCCCATTCCTTACTCTGACGTGAACCTGCATACGGGTAAGGCGCACGACCCTAAGTGGGGACCGGACAGCACAATAAGCGAGGTGACCAGCATCCAATTGGAGTTCAGGGACCTTTCATTCACCACCAGCGACAACAAGTACCAGGTTTGCTTGAATTTCAAGATTATTTTCAAAGTTTTTTTTCTGACTGACTTTAATAGAGTTGTTTCAAGTACAATCAGACCTAAAAACTCTATGACTTGTACTCTTTTGATTTCGTATAATTTCAAAACGTTTTGGGTTGTAGCATAGATTTAACAAACATGCTTAAAACTACATAGACTTATAAACTGTTAGTTAATTTTTCGTTCCTTAGTGAACAGCTAAATATAAAAATTAAAAGTATTTATTGAAATTAAATAGTAACTGCCTGAATTTGTAATAAATTTTTTAAATATAAGAATGTTCAACTTGAATCGATATCTTGTGTTAATTCAGTTTTCTCCACGTATTTAGACAATAAAACTTGGTATATTCATTCCAGCAAGCAGCAGACAGGGTGTCGGATCACGTGGCGCAGCTTACAGGCAAGAAGGACGGGCTGGTGCCGATGTGGATCAACGCGAACACGGGCAGGTTCCGACCGGGAAGCACGCTGACGCTGGGTGCCAGGGCCGACAGCTACTACGAGTACCTGCTCAAAAAGTGGATACAAGTTAGTTGCAAGTTGTGAAGTTTTAATTCTAAGCAAGAAAGTTGACTCGCAGTAAAGTGTTTTAAAGTGTTTTTTAAGATTTAATTTAAACATGGCAGTTAGCTTTTAAGGAACATTTTTAAATTATAAATGCATTTCTGTATATGTAAATGTGTAATACCAAAACAGGATTTCATTTAAATTTTTTGAATAAAAGAAGCTCAAGTTTTTTTTACTTCTATTATTATTTGAAGTATGCAAGATGGTTAAAATTAAAAAAGTCTTCAATTTATTCTAAATTTATTGTATTTAACATGTATTTATAAATTTTAAATTTAGACAGGTAAAAAGGAAGATAAATTCTTGAATCAGTATTTAGAAGCAATAGCCGCAGTGCAAAAACATCTGGTCGAAAAATCAGTTCCAAACGGTTTCACTTATATTGGTGAATTACTAAGCGGAAAAAAACCCTCGCCGAAAATGGTTTGTTTCGAACAAAAATTTCAATTAGCTTGATCAATTTCATTCGAAGTCTAGAATTTCATTGTTTAAACATTCTACAAAGTTAGATCGTGAGAATACTAATTTTTATTTTGCTTCTGAATAAATTTAAATTAGTTTGTTATAAACGATCACGTTTTCAAAGAAAAAGTCAAAACTGAAACTGATATAAACTTTTTTAAATCTTAAATCAAAAAAAAAACATAACAATTGACAACATTTTAGGACCACCTTGTGTGCTTTTTGCCGGGAACACTCGCGCTTGGATCTACTCTGCTCAACGAAACTCATCAAGTGGAAAAAGAAGAGCACATGAATCTTGCGAAGGAACTGATCAAGACGTGCTACGAAATGTACAGGCACAATCCGACCGGGCTGAGCGCCGAAATCACGCACTTCAACGACGGCAAAGAGTCAAGTCAGAAATCGAACTCAATACCGGAGGGTCAAGATTTGTACATTAAGGTAATGTTTGAAAGTTTTAGAGTGTTGTATTTCAAATATTAATTTAATTATATTTTAGCGTCTTACTTCTACAATTTAACGCGTTATGAAAAAATTTAGATAATTATTTGAAGTTACAAAATTTATAAAAAGTTTTAATCCATGGAAGATTATAAGTTTTTTCAATTTTAGGGCCTGATAGTTAAGAATTTTAAGCAATTTTTTTCTCTGTTAAAAGTTCATGTTTATCTACATTTCTAATAATTGAATCTTTAAGGTTTCATTATTAAACAAAAAAAAAAGTCGACAAAGCTATAATTTGTTTTTGTTAAATTATGAAAACTCTTACTAGTTAAGTTTGTACTATTAATTTGTTTAATTGTCCACTATTGGTCTTTCTACATCTTAGTAAATTATTTATTTTAGCTAGGTTTAGGTACCTGGATTCAATATTCACATTATATAGCATATTTAAGAGTTTTTTTATTGTATGACTATGAAATAGTTTACTCGAACCTTATCTTTTTTATTTTATCGTCAAGAAATTATTGGTACTAAAATTACAGATTTTTGAATGCAAGACATCTTTTTAATATAAAAAATTAAAATTTTTCTTCTACAAAAGCTTTTAGCTTTTTTGATAATGTACGCCTTTGAGATATAATTTTTTTACTATTTTTGGTAGTAGCTTTTAAGTTATTTTTGCAAAAGTTTTTCCAGCTTTATACCTATGAATTAACTAATATGTTACCTAAAAATAAATTTGAAGCTTTAATCTACCAACTATTCTCTATTTTCAAGAAATAAATCTTTTTTTTCGTATAATATTTAAAAAAATAATATTTATAATGCATTTATAAACTTATTTCTCACCAAGGATTTTTTTGGAAAGTAAATGTAGCAATATTTAGTTACTAATGGCATACTTACAAAATTTTAAATTAAATTAATTTGAAAAAATTAATAAAGTTACTTTAAAATCATGTAATTTCATTTTTAGAGAGATTTCGAATGATATTAGTTTAAAATATTTATAAATTAAAATAGAAAACCTCTAAATAAATATTTTTACGTTAGTGCAAATATTCAGTCCAAGTTAAAAACAATTGTTTATTAATACTTTAATTAACATTTAGACGCTTGATCGACACAACCTGTTGAGACCGGAGACAGTAGAATCCTTATTTTACATGTGGAGAATCACGAAAGACCAGAAATACAGGGATTGGGGATGGAAAATTCTTCTTGCCTTTGAAAAATACACTAAGGTTGGAAAAATGTTGTTGAAAAAATTTTTTTTAATATTGAGGAGTTAATGAAAAAAAAACCTCAGAAATTTTGTTGATAACAATACTAATTTACAGCCTTTTAATATTTACTGATTAATAAAGTCATCACAAACTAATTTATTTAGTTTTAATTTTTACATTAATAGTTACCTAAAATTTGAAAATAGGTCTTTGCTTATTTCTATTTAAAAAAGTATTTGAGAATTTTTTACATTGACTTTTTATAAAAGCGATGAGCCTTAGAAAATTCTGTTGTAGAAAAGTATTTTTCATTATTTTAAAGCATTAACTGTTTATAAAAGCAAGAAAATTTTTAGCAAATTTGTTTTATAGAAAATTTTTAAAGTTTTTTTAACAGTGAAAAAAAACCTGGTTGCTAAAACACCAGGAAAAAACTGGAATTTGAATATTAAGGATAACATTTTTGTTAAACCTTGGAAATTGAAAAATTAAAAAAAAAAAAAAACTGGAAAAACCTGGAATTTTAAACAGTTTATACAGCTAAATAATAAAATATTTACTAGATACAGAAATATATT
The DNA here is from genome assembly GCF_965202585.1 of Thalia democratica. NCBI lineage: Eukaryota > Metazoa > Chordata > Thaliacea > Salpida > Salpidae > Thalia > Thalia democratica. The sequence continues at coordinate 58,095,861 of NC_139169.1, read as the reverse complement.
ATATACAATAATATTTTTATTTCATTTATAATTTAATTGTTATGAAACACACTTAAAGTAACATTGTATTATATTATCAATACTTTATACTACATAAAACAGTTTTTTACCTTAAGTTTAATTTTATGCTAAAAATTGACAAAAAAACTTGTACTTTTATAAACGCGGACGCAAATCAGAAATGCTGGTAAACTAAAAAACAACCTTATTAACCTTTATTTAAATACGCGAGTAAAAAATTGATTATTATTTTTTTCACAGGTCAAAGAAGGTGGGTACACTTCAATCAACAACGTGGCCAACGCCTTCAACACGCAGCCGAAAGACAAGATGGAGACCTTCTTCCTCGGAGAGACTCTGAAGTACTTGTACCTCCTCTTCAGCGACGATGAAAATCTCATGGACCTTAACAAATGGGTGTTTAACACAGAAGCCCACCCTTTGCCTATCAGAACTGAACTGTAGAACTTTGTATGAAGGTTTTGATCGTTTGGACTAGGGTGGTTACTAGCGTTTAATAAAAATTTGAGTTTGAAAATTCACATGTGATAACTTATTTATATATGTTAAATTATTGGAACCGTACAGAGTTGGCTAACTTAAAAAGTTTATGTTTTTAAATTTCACTGTGTATAAGTAAATTCTTCAGTTACAAGGATTAAAATACTGAGTTTTTGCATTTTGTTAATAGTAATATAAAGTTAGTTTCTATTGTTAATTTTCTTTATTTATAAGTTTTATATAAGGTTTCATTTCTAAAACAAAGAAATCGCTTTGATTTTGTGTTTAATATTCCTTTAAAGAAGATTTGCTTCAATAAATATATTTTTAACAAAGATAGAATAGTTTATTTAAGCCAATTTTTATTCCGTTTCTAGGAAATATTTATATTGCTTGTATTTCGTTATACTGCTTATTTTATTTATTTATTGATAATATTGTTTCAAGTGTCAATAGCTTATGATATTTTTTCTATAGTTTTTTATAATTTATTAAAAAAAAGACTTATCGAAGTAAACATTAGTACTTGTTTTTACGATTAATATTTAAATTTAATCCCTTTTCTTTTACATTATTATTTTCTCTTACTGAAGCCTTAAAGTTTAAATTTAAACGTATATCCTGTAATGTAATATTCGTTATTAATACTTTAATTGAAATTGTATAAATGTGAAGTATAATTTTACAAATGTATCTTTTTTCAAATTGCAATGAACTTCATTTTATAGAGTAATTTAGTTTGAATTTCTACACTCTGAAGTGTTTTATTTGATAATACTTAAATACTTTATTTAAGTTATAAAATTTAAAAACTTCCTGTAAACACTTTCATGTTTTCGAACATCGTCCTTTTGTTGATATGATTGAGTTTTTTGATTTTGATACAAGCTTGTTATATAGTTTAAAGTTTTTGTAGTTTCGATCTTAAAGAAGCTTTTAATCTATGCAGTCAAGTAGTAAAAATTTCAATACCAATTAAAAAAACTACATTTTGCCTCTTACGAGTTTGTAGCATATTTTATTTATTTGCTTTAATAATACACTTATTGGTTTAATCAAGTTTTATGCTATCTTATAACATTTGATTACAAATGGTTTATTTTAAAAACATTTTAAAACAATGATATAATTAAAACTGCATGAATTGTATTTTATGTTTAGTAGCTCAACTTATCATTTAAATCATAAGTTTTATAAATTCTGCTAAAAGTATGACCAAAGTTCTAAGTGTGAAAAAAATTTGCTAAGAATACAACCGCAATTTAACTTAAAGTTTTTTTTATGTATACAACAATCTCAATACGAGTTTATAACTGTTTTATAAGAACATTCCTTAATTTAACAGTTTAAACTATTGCGTTTATTACGACTAATTAAGCTGTTATTTGGTCGTTTTGTACTAAATAAAGCTAAAAAAGTAATTTAAAGAATAGTTTTTTAAATTTAAAAGTTTTTTTATACTAAAAATGCAGCATCAATTAACAATTGAAAACTGATTGCTTGAAACTCGTTTTGGGTTTTGAATTTTTGTTATTCACATAATCAAACCTTTGCGTTCAATTTATCTTCTGCTAAATTACATTTGAGTTTTTTTTTTGTAGCTACATATAATCGCTAACAAAATGTTTAAAAATTTGGGCCGTCTCAAATTTCTGGGCGGAGTTGCCACGGGTGCGGGCGCGACCCTCATATACCAGTCCAAGGACCAATTGGTTGAAAAATGGTCCCCACAAAAAGCCACTTTCGACTGGACGGTCTTGAAGAAGCCGTACCACGCCGCGGTCCCCATTCCAGCCAACCGTCCCACGGACATCATGCAACTGGGTTTCCCTGGCAACACTAACCTCAAGGTTCGTTGCTAGGCGGTTGTAGGTAGACGTTTGGATTGAGTTGTTTTAATTTTAAGTGTGTTAGGATTGACCATGTAATTTTAAAATTCTTTTTAAACATATGTAACTGAGTATAACCTGCAGTGAATAATTTAGCAAAATTTATTTTTTAACCGAAAACTTTTTGAGTGATAAATAAAAAAATTTGACAAAAAAATAAATCTGCAAAAAAGTTGATATTGCTTATGAATATCTTTTTTTCACACTTTAATTGAGAATAAGACTTTTAAAAATGTTAATATTGATCAAAAACAATCAGTTTTGAAAGAGCGGTGATAAGTACTACTAAATACTTAGAGTTATTGCTCGAATTTTAATAAAATCTTTATCTAAAAGTTATACTTCATTAAGCTTAAGTATTTATTAGATACGGCAAAACTACGTGTTGTCTTACGACACGAGAAACAAAAATCCAATTTGGGTTTTTGAGCATTTGACCAAAGAAAACACTTGCAAGACTGAAAATAGCTGCGATAGAGATAACTTCGACTTCTGTGGTAAATAAGTTTGTATTTAATTTAGTAATTTGTTTAGAAAATTGTGTAGGTATATGCTTTAACTTTGTTTTGAAATTATTAATTAAAAATTTCAACTAAATAATATAATTTTTAAAAAGATCAACTTGTCAAATTTAAATTAATTCCGAGTTACTGAACGAAAAGTTTGAAAATATTTTAACCATAAAACAATTCGTTCTCTTGAGTATTGTTAACTCAAACTGATATGTACTCGCAGAGGACCAATCCATAGTGGACAAGTTCAGAGCGACGAACAAAGACTTCAAAAGAAGCGGTTTCGACAGAGGACATTTGGCCGCTGCAGCCAATCATCGGTGAGCTGAAAAAAAAACTTTTAATTTAGTTTAACTGTGTTCTTATGAACGGTATTTAATATAATTTTAATTCACATTATTTTTTATGTGCAGAAGTGCTGCAAGGCTAAAACAGGACATAATATATGAACTTGTTTGTAGAAACTTTTATGACAGATGTAAGTTTGTGAAGTAAGTAATTAAAAAATAAATATATATTCAGAGCGCAAGCAAAATGGATGGAGGAAACGTTTTTGTTGTCGAACATCAGCCCGCAGACACCCGCACTAAATCAGATCGCCTGGAACAACCTGGAGAGGTACACGAGGTCACTGTGCCACCACTTTGAAGACGTGTATGTTTGCAGCGGCCCCCTCTACTTGCCACGGTTGGTTGTTTTGTGAATTGAGATAGTTTAATTGAAGTTGGAATTTTTACAAAGTTTCTGATTTGAAAAAAAGAATACATAGTGTTCATCATCTAAAAAGACAGTAAAATTTGCAACTAAGTTTTGCTGTAAAGTATATTTTATGCAGTATCATGAAACATTTTAAATAAAAATTACTTTATAAACTTTAATTTTTGATAGTTCATAAATAATGGTAGTTTTTCTTAAACCTTCAAAAGATACTGTTCAGTTGTAATCTTCAAAATTAATTGTTTTACTGATAGTTTGTTCAAGTTGTTTTAATATCTTTTACAAATCAAAACAAATAGTATCAAAATATAAAATTGTATAAATTTAGTATTTAAAAGTGTGAAAACTTAAAGTCTTTTTGTTTTTTATGAAAAATTTAGTTCATAAATATTTTTTCGAATAATGAAATAATTTCGTTTATAATTTTATTGAACTACAGAAATGTTATGTGTTTGCTTTTCATAATATTGTTCCATAACCGTAACATGATACTTCAAATGTTACAAATCAGACTTTCAATAGTAGATAATTTTTTTTGATCTAAAACAATGTATTGTTTATAAAAAAACACCAGTTAAATGATCACAATAATATTTATTTTACAGTAGAGAAAGTGACAACAAGTTGTATGTGAAATACCAGGTGCTTGAACCAAACCACGTTGCTGTACCCACTCATTTCTTTAAAGTAAGTTCTATCACAAGTTGGTGATTATTTTTTAGTTTCTGATACTAAATAGTTTGTATGCACAATTAAAAATAATTCAGTTTAGTAAAAATGCATGAACAAATGTAGTAAAATTTTAATTAGGAGCAGTAAAATTATGTAGTAACAGTAGCTTACTAATTAAATAGTTTTAGTTACAGTATAATTTAATGCATGAATAAGTTTCATAATATAAACAACTCGATAAGATAAGTGCTACTATTGTAGAAAAGTCTACGTTGAATCTATAGAAATCTAGTCGGTAAAAAATTGAATTTTTTACAATTTGTATTTAAATTTAGTATCATAAATAAATGTACAAGTAATTATTTTATATTGAATAGAAGAAAGTCTTCTTGTTTTTTGTATGCGTTTATTTTAAATTGTTCAAAGATTTCAGGAAATATGGTGTTTTGCAAAACTTTATTGCTTTTGTAATTATTTAATTTTTTTTTAATGAAACGTTGATTAGTTTTCAAACAGTTTTTGAAATTTCAAAAGATAAATGTACAACTTTAAATGTACTTTAGTATAGTTGTGAGAACTTACATATACTAATTTTGTTTTTGTTTTGTTACTTCTAAAAGCATTTAGTTGTTGAGGTTAAAGTATTTAAATGTGACTTAACACCACACAAAATATTATTTTATAATCAAATTTAAACCACAATCAAGCTTTTTTTTTTTTATAATAATAGCTAAGATATAATTAAGTAACTTAAAAAATAGGTCACCAAAAGTACCACTCAATTCATAGCAAAGCTAAAATTTTTATAAATTGAAATAGTGTAAGTTGATATCTCAATTATTGTAATTGGAAAAGAACAACAACAAGCAGTATTAATTATGTGATAAAAGTTTTGCAAGTTAAAACTTTTAACACATTATTCAAGCATAAATATTTTCAAGTTCATATCTTATTAAAAAGATGTTTGTAATTTTTTTCGAATTCCCAGTACAGTTAAAAAAAAATTATTTTCTCTAAGTAATATACTTAAATTATCAAATAATATACTGATGGAAATATTGATGTATAAATTTTCTCCTTTAATAAGTTTCCTGTTTTAGAAATATATATCCAACTTTTTTTTTAATATATTTCAAATGTTAATGATTTTAAGATTGCTTTATGACTTTTGATTAGAATATTTTTAGTTGTTTTGATATTATTTGTAGGATAATCTCAAAAGTGATTTTTAGTATTAAAACAAAATTAATCACATCCGTTTTTATCGTGCAAATAGCATTTTTATATAAATTTTAAAACTGTTTAAACACTGAAAGATTGTTTTTCTCTTGTGATATACTGCTTAAGTTATACTCAAATATCGATAAATAAATGAATTGAATTAAGATGTTATCTATTACCGCATATTTTTTTAACTTACTGGAAACAAATAGTTTTTGTCTAAAATGAACTAAAGTACTAGTATTAAAAAAATATTTATTAAAATGAATAAAGTAGATTTTTTTAAATTTATTACATCCATTATAGGTTTTAAAATATTAGCTTTAAATCAATTAAGCTCGTTCCTGAAGAAAAATTCGCTAGTATTAGACACTTATATAGAGGTTTTATTTTGATATAGATTGTTTTAAACTATTTTTTTTTATAATTTTTTAAAATTCAATACATTTAAACCTAACTTTTTTCTAAGAACAAAATTTTATATAAAACTTTCAACAAGTTTACATTGTACAAATACAACAACAGCATCGCTAACAATGTGTCGGTCAAAAGGCTCGTCAGTGCTTAAAAAGCAAAAAAATCTTAATCAAGCAGATTGTGAAGAAGAACTTTTAGTTTTATAAGCACTGACTAGCTTTTTAAGCGAAAATTGTATGCAGTTTTTTTTTTTAATAAGTAGTGAATTATTTCTCCATTTTAAAGTGGGGATCTCTAATTGTTTCTTCAACAATGAAAAGTATAATAACAGCATTGCAGATAATTGCCTCCAAAATTTTATTAAGATATAAATTTCTTTAAACTATAAATTGAATTCTGACTACTTTTTTAAACTTAAAAATTTTAAATGTAACTTTTTTTATACGGTAACAACTTATTCAAATTGAATTCAGCAGACACTGATGGCTCATTGTCTGCAAAATCCGTTAATTCTAGTTCGCTTAGAAGACGCTTATTTTTTAATCTTAAGCTCTTTTTCGGCGACTTAATCATTTTTCTAAGTATAGTGGACAGCATGTTTAGATAAAAACTTAATTGATAATTTTAAATGATAGTTATAGTTAAAAATCACTGGTTATAACTTACAACAACTAAGTTTGATCAACAGTATTCAATAAAAATGTTAGTTAAAAAGACGTATTAAAATAAGTAAAATTGTAAAAAAAGTTAATGAAGCTAAAAAACAACTTAAGAACTTGGTACTTTCTTTTAAAACTTAAAGCAACAAAGTACTCAGTACAGTCTATATACTTAACTGAAGTTCCATCTGAAGGATACAATCCAATTGAAAGTAGAATGACATTATTGCAATGTCATCAACAAGAGTTCATCTCTAAACTGCCGTTACTAACGCTGAAAACTGTATTTGTATCAAAAATCGGTCGCTATGCAATTGTCATAACAACTTTTTCAAATTCAAACTTAGCAGTGTTTCTAGATAATTTATTTATAAACAAGTGTAAACTCTTGTTTATAAATCAGGGACAATTCGCAATTTTCATTACAATATTTATGAAATGAGCACTTTTGTTGTTATCTTAAAAGTTAAAACTGCGCAATTTACAACGTACTAATCATTTTAGGTGATTGCGTGCCAGAAACGCGGCAGTTTCGACGTCATGTGTTACGTCATGCCGAATACAAACATAACCAATCCCGAGCAACCAATCGATAATTTCCTAACTCCACTGGATTCCGTTGAGAAGGCTTCAGGTACAAAATATATATTTAAGCTCTTTTATGAATGTATTTTATATTTACACAATTAACTAACAAAGTATTTTTCAATTTTTAGTTTCTTAACTTATAAGAAATTGACTTTACAGTTAAAATATTATTTTGATACATTTACTAATTTATCTTATTACTGTGTATATGCTTGGAACAATTTTTAGTAAAATAAACCACTTTTTTCTCGACCAATGTTCTGAATATTTGTTGGTAAAAAATAAGTCAAATACAAGTAGTAAAAATGGTTTGATGAATTACGATAGAAAAGTGTACTAATAGATACAAGTCTACATCTAAGCACACAAGTATTAGTTTTAAGTGTCGAAATAAGTCTGATATTTTTTTTCAATGTACAAACATACTTATTCTTATTTTAAACTTAAAAAAGTATGAACTAATTTTACTAGACACATTCAATAAAATATTATAAGACTATTAATTATAACCTAGTTATTTTTAGGCTTAACTATACTAGCAGCTCTACCGAAAGATAAAATTAGAAGAATGAACAAAAATAAATGCTAGAGGTTTGTTTTATTGATAAATCTAATATGTAAAACTGTATATAATAAATACAATTTAGACGTATAGTTAAAAGACTCATAATCTTTTATCTGTAATATATTCATAAATATTAAAACTTCTGTAATATTTTATCTACAAAATTAAAAGTTCTTTTGGCAAGAACACTTGCAACTATTTACTTGTATTTATATACTAAAGTGATTAGGTATAAAAAAAAAATAAGTGTTACGTTTCTCTGTCTATTAAGATTTGACAGGTTAAGGAAGTAATTGGAATATTATATTATAGTAAAATGTATTCTTCAATGAGCAGAGAAGTAACTTAACACATTTTGACATTAATTTCTTAACAAACCTTTTGAATAAAAAGCAACATTACAAGATAGTTTAGGTTTGTATTAATTATCAATTTAAAAAAAAACCTTGAATAATTAAGTTAATAAATGCATAATTAAAAAAATAATTATTTGTTATTACTAATAATTATTAAAAGTATTTTTTATAGAATCGTCTCTGTCTAGGAAATTAAACATCAAGCGGGTAACAATATCTCGTGTGTTTTTTGTTTTTAAGTTGTTATGTTTTTAGTTTCATTAATTTTGTTGTTTAATCATAGTTAAATTTTGGCACAAATAAAATATAACTAGCAGATAGTTGTTTTTTGATTAGTTTATCATACTTTTTCTTATTTTTTATGCAAAACTTTATTTAGCCTGTTTTAATGGTTTAGTTAAATTTAGTACACTTCAAGAACAACATCTGAATATTTCACCAAGAAATAAATACCTATGGTCATCATGTACATATATACTGTTTTTATTTAGAATTAATCACTACAAAGGTTTTAACTTTACTCTGTATGATTTTGGAGAAACATTATTTTTTTCATTTAGTTCTTGCTATAGATATTTTGTTCTTAATGTTTTAATAAATTGCAACATTTGTTACAAATTTTATTCTTGTAATAAAACAAAACTATCTGACAATAAATTTACAACTTAAACATAGATTATTGAAGTATTTAAAACTTAATAGTTTACAGTTCTAAATTTATGTTTTTGTTTTTAAAGATGAAGTACTTTTTTAAACAGCTTTTAGTTTTGCTAAACTGCTTGTGAAATTATTTTTATTTTACTAATCAAATAACATATTATTTAAAAACCAGTTGAAATTTTCATAAATGCATAACTAACATTTAGTTTCAAATATTAAAAATTTTAGTTGGATATTTTATCTCTTTCTTTAACCAATAAATGAAAACTAGTGCAAAGCACACTATTAAAAAAAAGTCTGAGAGTTCTTTATTTTCGTTTAAACTTAAAAACTATACCTACTTATAAAAAGTTATAAAAAAGTTATAAAAAAGTATTTATATTCTAAAATACAGCTTTCATCTTGCACGTTTTAGCAACTAGTTGTACAAACTCTAAATTTTTAGTCAGCATCATTATAAAACTGACATCTTACTTTTAAACTGGAAAATATGTTATGTTAGGGCCAATCCTTGGTTTACGCTTTAGTACGGTGAAGCTTTTAAGCTTGAATTTGCAACACTCCAGAGATAATCACTTTTATAATATACGACATAAAATGATAAAAAAATTATAATTACGTTAGGAAATCAAGTAAGCCGTATCCGGGGTCAGAACAAAAGCCGATTTATAAACTATGTGTAATTTAGTAAAAAAATAAAGTTGTTGATCCTGTATTAACAACATATTTTGAGGCTTAATAAGTTAAATTTTCGGTTAGACTACTTAGTTTATTTAATTATTTCAACTAGTTTTAAACAGCTTTTAACTTTAAAGTGTTGAAATTTTTTCTTAATAATTGCGGTATGTATATTCATGTGTTTTCCAAAAAATACAAATCAAAGCGATCCTATAAATTTTTGCATCTTCAAACGACACCAAAGCGTAAAAATATCATTTGATTTCTGGTTGATAAAAATATAGTTTGAAACATTTCCATTTGTTAAAAGTTAACATTTTTACTTTGATGAACGATTACATCAGTATAAACTTATAAAATTTAATCCGACCTCCACCCAATCAAATGCAAAAAGGTGTCAATACAAGTTGCATTTAAAAAATAAAATTATGCAGTGTTTCTGAACTAGTACCATCTGATGAATTTTAATGAAGCATCAAACATTAGCGTTAGACAATCAAAAAGTAAGTATTAGTCGTAATATAAACTTTTCACAATAAAAAAAAATTATAACTAGATATTTTTAAATCACAGTATTTGGTAGGAGTTAGACTTATACAAGTGATACAGCTGAACTATCTTAATTGAATAAGCTACGTAACCAAGTTTTTTTTAACGTTTAGCATTAAAACGATTACTGTTTAAATAAAAGAAATAAAAATACTTGCACAAAAAGAATGCTTTTAAACAAACACAAAAACGTACTTTTGTACCATAAAGTTAAACAAGTTTTTATTTTGCTTTGGTTTTTATATTATTTCGATAAAAAAAGTTTTAATACTGAATAAACTATTACCAATCAAATTTGAACCTTTTCATTCAAACTCTACTTTTTAGCCATAACTAATAACAGTAAATTAGTTATATTTTATTTTCACAGTTTATGATAAACAAAACAATGTTTTACTCTTGTATAAAGATATCAGTTGTTAAAATAAATCTTAGTCAAATTGAATCTTGTGATTTTACTTTTGTTATCGTTTTATTAAATAAATTTTTACAAAAAACAAATCTAGATTTGTAAGAATTTTAGCACCAGCAATCGTTATGTAGTTGATTTGTTTAATGAAAGATAAACTATAAATTTAGTAGTATGTACAACTTTAAACACATACAAAATGTTAATCAGATTATTAACATATTAAGTTTTTTTTCAAAAAATTGTTTTTGATACTTAGCAAAGTTGTAATTTAAAGATTTTTTTAAGTTTTAAATAGGAATAGGCTTTGTATTGCCTTCTGTTCAGTAAAATTTTTACCCATGACGTATTTTAGATGTAAAGTTAAGCCACTAGTCTGCGTTGTAGAGCGTTACGTTTTATTGTTCATAACAGTGGTCCTCACGGTGATTGAAGTCTATGCACACTTAACAGAGAGAAATAACAAATATTGTTAAAATTAAAGTTGAAAGCATATTGTTTTATAATTGTAAATGATGTTTAGAATTTAATTAAGTATACTACTTAATAGTTCAGTTGTTTTTTGTAATTTTACATTTTAAAGTTACTCGTCTTGTCAACGGTTACCTTTTGATAATTTTTCAAAATAACTTTTTTTTTGCTTAGAAGCTCTGTAAATGGAAGCTAGACAAAACTATCGTCGTCTGAAAAATCAAAAAAGAGAACCTCCAGAGCAAAAGACGACAGCTTCAAGTCGAAAGATTGAAAATAATAATTTTGCCAAAAGAGCGATGTTGAGAACGTAAAAAAAAGATAAAAATAAGTAAACATTACCTTAAACTTCATGATTATGAGATAAACTATTAACAATGATAAAAGTAATTGTCGTGTTATAACATAACTGTATGACAAAAGGTAGATTTAGTTATTACACTAACAACAAGTTAAAAAGTTACAAAAGCCAAGCCAAAAGAAGAGGATCCAGCTGTTCTAAAGTCAATGACTCATTTAACATTTAAATATAAATAAAATTTGAAGTATAATGTTAAATGTGTGCAGATGATTTTAAAAATTTATAAGAGAAATAAGAAATTTTTAAGTAAACATCTCCAATCTTTGAGTATTCTATTTGCAATTCAAAACAAAGTCGTTTTTGTACGTATACATACTTATTAAAGTTTTGTTGGATAAAAAACACTGTGCCTCAGCTAGAGTTATCCAATGCTCCAATAAAGCACAAAAGCTTTTGAATAAAGTTGCAGCAAAGATCAAGAAAGTTCAGACGACGAAAAAAGTTATGATAAGAGTTCTTGCCTTTTGTCAAACTCAGCAATTCAAAATGAAGTAGAGGAAAAACTCGTGCGGAAGCGTTGGATAAAAAGATTGTTCCGTTGAAAGTGTACCTCCATGTGTTTGGCAAACTTATCAAGACCGCGGAAGAAATATGTTATAAATGAAAGAAAACCAGATAAAGACATTGTGAGTTCTAGTGAGAATGAATAAAGTGAACATACATGCTGTGATGATCTATTTTGCTAATCAAAGAATTAAAGAAGCAAAACCGAAAAAAGAGACTTCATCTACTCCAAAGCAAAAACCGCATTTTATAACTGAAGGTATATAATACTTTTAGTTAAAATTTAAGTTAATAACTTTTGAAGAAAGTTTATTTGAAACAAAAAATAATAAAATTATCCTAGAGATTTTAACAGTTGACTGTTTTAACAATCTTTTAGTAGTTTAGTTACAAATTAAAATAAATTGTGATGGTAAACGTATATTAAATAGTAATTTATTATACAAAGAACATAGACTTAGGACTAAGCTACAATTATCCGATGCTCCAATCAAGTTCAGAATATTCTGAAGAAAGTTCAGACGATGAAGAAGGATCAAGAAAACTGTGACTGAGAAAGTCATAACGATCGTTCATTCGAAAGTGTACATCAATGTGTGTGGAAAACTAATCGCGGGAGAAGCATGTTATTTAAGATAGAGAACCGGATAGTGGCGATAAGAATTCTAATGCTGGTGAGATGAATAAATACAAAGTAGAAAATGATGTAGCCAGTTGTGTGAATATAATGACGTATAAAGTAGCTGCGTTGACACAGATGAAGACAGTGATGATCTAGAAAGACGTTTGTTAAAGAAATTCATTGAATGTAAACGCAGAAAGTAGCTTGTAACAATTACTTAGAAAATGGAAGCTGGTACGAAAGCGTTAGTTCATGTAAAAAAAACAGTTATCTTAATGTCAGAATTGTTGAACTAGAAAAAAAACCTCAAGAAAGTCATCAGGCTGACCTGAAAAATATTTTTTTTTAGTTTCAGAAGCGTTAAAGAAAAAAACAAAGCCTCAAAAAGATAATGAGCTTGGAAAGTTCACATATATACTTTTTTTCCAAAAACAATTTTTTTTTACCATAAAGGTATCAAAGTTGCAAAGTCAGCGGGTATATTGCTGGACAGGCTTCTCAAAATGAACAAAAACAAAAGTTTGAATGCTTTTTGCAGACAGCTGTACAATGAACTAAAATTACAGAATTTCAAATCTACTATCCAGGTGGTTCTTAGCACAACTAGGATTATTCAGAAGGTGTTCATGGATGGGTGATTTTTCACCTTTTGGCTTAACGTCATCATTAAAACTTTTTTAGTTTAATTTTTATGATGACGTTAAGCCAATAGGTCAAGAGTCGAGTTTATAGTATGTACTTACTATTAATTTAACTTTTAGTTACTGCAGAATAATTAAATACTTTCTATAAACTAAAGCTTAATTTTCATCGGTTTAGTGCAAACAAGTTTTGTAGAAAAAACTAAATGTAAAAATTTATCATATCATATTAAAGTTTATCTTGAAAAAAAATCAAACTCTGTAAATAGGACGTAAAAATCTGTTTTTGTACCAAAACATCATGCTCGAATAACATTCGCTACATCAAAGTATGAAAAGAAAAGCTCTTACGTTTACCGATAAACCCCTTGAAAATTACTTTTGTTATGATTAAGTTTTTATTATTGACAAATGATTTTATACGTTTTAAACTATAAACATTCATTTATATTTAGTTAATGTAATAATTCAATTGTAATTAAATAGCCACAAAAAACTTAATAAACTAAAAACGACCTATTCAAAACAAGTTTTTTTTGTATAAAAAAAAATCATATACTTTGATGTAAAAGTCAATTTAAGCCGTATTTTTCTTCATAACAAATTTCAGTTATTCATTTTTTCAAAAAGTTGTACAGTTTATGAATTAATTAAAAGATGCTCTAGAGTTAAAAAAGAAGCTGTCTGTTGAAATAAAAACTTAAACTTGTATTCAAAGCTTTCATTATTCATTTATATTTTAAATGAGTAAAACGGCTCTAAAAAAATAAGACACAAAAATAGTTCGATTAAAAGTAGAAAACAATGCATTTAAAAAAGTATGTAAAAAGCTAACAATAAAACCAAAGTTAAAACAAATTATATTATACTACACAAACTTATACTTTGAGTATTCTTTAATACTAAAATCACTGCCGACATATACTTATTAAGCAGAAAAGAAGTCCTTTTATTATATTAAACTAAATTAAAAAGCTATTCTTACCTACCTAAAACTTTTAAAAAAGTAACATAAAGCATTATACACATTACTTCTCTTATATACTAATTGTACAAATTGTAAAAGTTATATTTATATCTAGTTGGTTACTAATACTCCAGTTTAGAGATTGATAATTGTAAGAAATGCAGGCTAGTTAAATTCTCTGCATAAACACAAATTCGGAAAACAAAGCAGCAGCAGCCCTGGACAAATCTGAAAAAGCCACTAATTTTCCTCACTAAATGTTTGCGTATATTTTTAATGCATTCAATCAGTTTGGCTGCAAAGTTTATGGCTTGTAAATGAGGGCCAGCCAGACTTTTATGAGCAACGGACAATGTTCGCTGATAAAAGTTCTTAGCAGGGCCACGTTAAAAGTAAATGTTGTTAGACTTTAGAAAACGTAAAAACAACAGAAAATGTTGACTTTTAGTTTATTTTCAAAGCGATTGTGTTTTTTTACCCGTATTGTGTTTCTGCCGTTGAAACTTTTTACTTATCTTATAATGACTGAAATAACTTTTAAATATCAATTTGTACTAAAAAAGAGCTCGAATTATTAGTTGTAATGGCTTTCCTACCAAAGTCGCTCAAATCTAAAACGCTTAGAAGAATGTTTGTTCAGTTTTCAGACCATCAGTTCGGTCTGATCAGTGTGAGTTTGGGTTGAAATTATTTTCGCCACAATTGTGCTCTCAAATGGTTAAGAAAAACTATTCTTATTTGTTTACAGTTTTAAACTCATTACTAGACTTAAACAAGCTAACTTATAAAAAATAACTTTTTAAATAAAGTGTTACATATTTTATTTTCGTTAAAGGTTATCTTCACATGTCAACCGTTGATTTTGTTTTTTTATTTTAACAAGATATTTTATATAGTTATTATAAAATAATACTTTTTAAATAATTGTGCAAAAAAATAATTATAATAAAGCAAAATAAATTTTCAATTTAATTATGACTACTTGAATAAAAAACTTATTAGACAATACACTTTATTCAAATAAATACTCTCGCACATAAATTTTTAAATTAAAAATAGATTAAGTATCTAAAAAGGCTAGATAAAAAAATCTGTGTAGACTTTACTAGTTTTTGCTAATTATTGTATGTTATTAGAAATATTATTGATATTATTAGAATCAGTATATTAACTACGATTTAAAAAAATAGTTTTTAATAACCAATTAATGCTACAAAAAACTAAAAACAAATTATCAATAACAACACCGAATTTACATTCTCAATCTGTTTCTATTAATTCATATCTTATTTGAATTGTTTCCTTTTAATTAATAATTTCACCACACGACCAACAACAACAGCACCGGAGACAACCTACGACCGGTTTCGTCCTGGTTTTCGACTATGCCTGCCTGATGAGTCTTAATAAGGACGAAACAAGTCGTAAATTGTCTCGGATGCTGTTGTTGTTGATCGTGTGATGAAGTTCATTATTTACTTTTGGTTACAAAATTTTGTTGATTGTGTGTTTGTAACTGTATGATATTTTTTTTTATTTAGCTAAAAAAATTTTTACAACAAATCAAATAGTTACAACCACAATTAAACAGTTAGGAAAAATATCAAAAGTAACCATGTTAGCCCTGTTTTTAAATTTTCACTGAGCTATCAATTGTTTTTTATAACTGATAAATTACACAAAAACGAACTTTAAAGTATTTGCAGTATTTTGATAGTTGCTTTTTCTGCTCACTGTTTTGGCCAATTAAACCTTTTGTAGGATTTATTTCTACATAGTTTCCTGATACTGAGAGAGGGCTACAATTTTTCTAATTTGAGTTTAAGTGGATATAACGTTTTATCCTTAAATTGAAACTTAGTTAGTATAAAATGATCAACGGGTCGTCGTCAAAAATTAATTTAATGTTACTATCCGTTAAGGAGTTGACCTTCTACTGCGATTAGATTATCACATATTTGTCCAGGATACTGTTTTCTCAGATCACTGAGAGTTTCCCAGTCACCTGTACCGCTCGGGTTATCTCTTTCGAATAACTTTGTCCAGTAGACTTTTCAATTTTGTTGTGAAAAAAGTTTTCTATTAAAAGTTTAACATTTGATTCATTTAAATGTTAATTCAATAACCACTATTTTAATACAGTAATCAAGCTAAAAGCATATTTTAAAATATTTGTTATTTAAAAGCTCAACTTATTTGATTTGCACTGAATGTTTTTAGTTTAGAAAAATACGTTGCTTGCTGTACGTTGCCCGACCTTACTACAAAACTAGTTTGAATAACTTCAATTTATAGACCTTATGATAATTAAAAATCAGAAAAATAAGTAAGTTACTTCACTGTTTCCGATTATAGTGTAGAATTTTGGAAGATAATTTTTAGGTTTATTAGGCGGTACTAGAGGAACTTGACCACTTTGACTAGTCTCACCACAACTATGACTTTTTACTTCAAAACTAAGTAACCTTACAACCTTCTGTTTGAGCTTAGGTGGGAAAAAAGTCAAGTAGATACCGTGGATCAACAGCTGTTGTGAGTAAAAACATTCGCTACCATGAAGGTTTATTCGTATGCTATTATTAATAGTATAAAACTTTATTTCGAATTTTTATATTTCTTTATTTTCTCTACGGCCTCTTCTATATTTTTTGCCAATGTTGCTAAGGTTGTAGAACTACTGTAAGTGGTGGACTATTAACATTATAAATAAAACTGCATACGCGATTATACTTGACAGCAATGCATTGTTTTTACCACACTGCTGCGTTACTATGTAAAAAGGTTCGAGCAGTTCATCAAGAAGGCTAATAAGTTTCCATTCATTAGCTGTAAGAACATTTTCGGGTTCAAATTTGTTAATAGCCACGTAGTTCTGAACACTTGTTTTTAATTATTCTAGTCTTTTCAGCATAAAGTAGATTGATTTTCACCATGTTTTAACATCTTGTACAAGTTGCTATTCTTGTTTGTTATACGAAAGTTACCTTTAAGAAAATATTTCATATGTATATATATAGAATAAAGTATTTAAATTTTTAGATTGATATAACTTTAAGAGGCAGCAGTTGTTCAACAAAATTAAAAACTTTTAACAGAAATACTTTATACTATTATATACTACATTTCATCTATACCAGAGCTAAAAAGAAATCTATTTTGTAAAATGAAAAATTAAAAAACAAAAAAATTGTTGAACAACTGCTGCTTCTTAAAGTTATAGTAACCAAATATTAAATGAACTGTATTTGTAGAGTTTTTACATTATTTGATATATTTAAGCGAAAATAAAATATTTAAATTCAAATAGTAAATACTTTTAACAAGTTGAAATGCATCTAAATTTAAATATATGTTTTATAATTAAAAATAAAAATATTTTAATTTTATAAACAAAACTAAATTAAAGAGTCAGAAGAAGAATCTTATCTGCAAGAAACTTAAAATTATAAATTCACTATTTTTACTCTAATGGATGTATGTACCTGTATGTTTACAACAAATGATTGAATTAACTAAAATTTAATTAGTCTATTTCCCTTGACAAATTTTATATATATTAAATATACTATAAATATTTATCTAATTATATAAAACTGAAAGAAGCTGATTACAGAAAACAAAGTCTTTCCAAACTAGCTTGATCCTGCTGGATCCTGATCTAAACAAAAAGCGGATCTAAGCAAAATCTTAGGTCCGGTAGATTACGAGTTAAAGCCTATATAAAAAAAAAAGTAAAATAAAAAAATCTTTATGTTGTTTCATTTTCATTTGTTTGTTTTAGTTGCTTGAGCGTACAGTAGTAACTCATAGCTAATGAGTTAACTTTGAACTTAAGCTATGATAAGAGGCATTATGAGTTTGACAAAAGATGATTTATTTAGGAAAGTTTATTGAGTAGTTTAGACTGTAGCTCAAAACTACCGTATGCTTCTTGATTAATAAATGTACTTGTCTTGTGTTTTTAAAGCATGCCAATATTATTAAATTTTTGGACCATAAAATGCAAGTATAACAAGTTAGTTTATTAGATATTTTAACTTGTTTTAAATCTAAAACTTGCTTTATTTAATTTCAAGTTTTAGTCAAAAATTTAGTGTCTTGTAATGTTTATAATAGTTGACTTCAATATGTATATTTTGCTAGATTTCTTTGTACAACAAGCTAATTGAGCGAAACACTGTTTAAAGATTTTTTTTTGAGAAATGTAAAAAAATACAAACTAGCTAAAATTAAAGTTATGTCACTCTCGACGTTTTACATTCAAGTTCTTAATATGTTAAGTGCTAATATTTATTCTAAGCTATAGTTAAAAAATTTGAATCATTATATAAAACTAATTGATTTGTTATATAAAGTTTAAGTTTAAATAATTTTATTATCAGTCATACACTTCCGTTGTATGACATATTTAAAAACTTCCGTAAGATGACGAAAATCGTGCAGTAGTAGTAAGAGAGTTTTTCATCAGAAAAAGTTATACGAGAGTAACGAAATGTAAAAAGATCTTATGTGAATATAACGATTTATTTTACTTCGAAAAGACAAAAGCTAATCATCAAACAAAAGTGGTTATTTTGAAGAAATTAAGTACTACAGAAAAATTAAGTTTTAAACATTTAAAAAAATGCATTGCTGTTTATCTTGTTACTATGCACATTAGAATTTATTTTGATGATACATATATACAAGAATTGGTTATTATTTTTTAAGTACTTTGATAATAACTTTATTAATATAAAAGTGTTTTTCATAAACTAAAAAGTTTGTTTAGTATATTTTTATACATTGTTTTTATTATTAAATAGGTGTATATAGTTTTATATCTTTTTAAAAACATAATACGAGTAGCTTTTTGTAGTGAAATTAAAACAGCTGTAATAATTAAAATACTTCTTTTTAATGAGTATGAAAAAGTAAAAAGTAAATCAATAACTTAAAGCATATTTTATGTAAAATACAGTTTCTTTTTTGACATAAACAATTAAATTAGGAATAGATGATTTGGATAAGTGAAGTTTTTGTTATAATTAGAAAAAAAGAATATCCATATTTAAGCTGTTTCAACTGCTTTTAAATAAACTTTAAAAACTTTAACAACATTTTGTCTGAAAAAATTTCTAAGCTGTGCGATTAAATGCTAACTTCTATTCTTTTAAACTTTTCTCAAAAAAAAACTTGTTTTTATAAGGAGATAGCAATTTAAACCATTTGAATTTTGTTAATAAATAATAAAATGTTAACAAAAACTAAAATTAAACTTTAGTGCCAAAAACTATTTTGACCTGTGGATAACAACTTATCGCAAAGTTTTACAGCTTGGTCGTACTTTATGATACAAACATGGGAATAAAAAAATCGAAGCTCTCTTCGCAGTATATAGACGATTTGGCAGCTCAAAGCAATTGCAGCAGGGCGGAAGTGAAGAAATTCTACAGCAACTTTCGCAAGAACCAGCCGGACGGCAGACTGACTAAAGATCAGTTCAAGGAACTGTACAGACGCTTCTTCCCCGACGGTGACGCTTCTTCATTCGCTGAGCTTTCTTTTAAGTTAGAAGTTTTTTAAATATAAATGTAAACTAACAAAATTTAAAAAAAAAGCTTCGGTTGACTAAGGTTTAAGTCGAAGTAATCTCAAACATCTTTACAGAAAATACTTAGTTTATGTCGTAGTTTCAATGTTTGAGAAAAGTATTGTTAAATAAAGATCAAAAAAATAAAATTTTAGTAAATAGAGTTAATCCAATACATTAAAGTTATTGAAAAAAAAAATCATAAAAAAAAAAACCTTTCTGAATTTCAATAATCTACATTTTGCATAACAATAGATTTTTAATAAAAAATGATTTAAATGATTTCATTCTAAAACTACACAAAGCTGAAACTTATGAAAAAAAATTAACGACAAAATATAAATTTCAGTTAGGATATTATTGAGTAAAAATTAAAAACTAATTCTAGAAATAAAAAACAAATCTTCAATTTATTAAGCGTTAATTAGTAACTTAAGTAAAACTTACAAAGTATGTTAGTAAAAAGTAAGTTTTAGATTTTCAAGAATCAATGAAACTTATAATAAAGGTGGCTAACTTTGATGTTACTAGTAATAAAACATTATCATAACAGAAATTAAATTTTATTTTTAAAGACAACATACTTACAAAAGTTAATTTTATCTTAACTTCAATGTTTTTGTAGATTAAGTTGTTCATAAAATTAATAGATAAAATCACTAAAATTTTTGTCACGGTTTTATGAGTTAATTTAAGGATATTGTAGTCTAATGATAATTTAGTTGTTTACTTCAATTCTGTTACAAACGCATCCACTTTATTTTAATCATAAACGTAACCAGTTTTATCGATTAAATTACAATAGTATCAAATACATACTTTAAGTTATATAAGTACACGTGTTAATTAAAATGTTAGTAATAAAAGCTGTAGAAATAACTAAAAAAGCTTAGATTGTAGATTAGTTAAAAAATTTCGCCTTATTTAGTTATTGAACCTTAAAATAAAGTTTTATAGAATTAAAAATTGTACAAAACTTATAGTTATATTTTACACTCAGATAGAAGCTATAAACTTTTACTAAAATAAATCTTGGCAGCTGAACGTGAGATTTTGCTGAGAAACTACTAAAAGCACAACATAAGTTTAGAAAATAGGTTTAAAAGCTTTTTGTCATGATTTTTAATACACTTGCTTGAGTTGCTTTTATAGATCCGCTTTGTTTTATCATATTGAAATAAATGTTTTACAATATCTTAGAATATTGATTAAAAAAACTGTTTTGAATACAAAAAACCAAAGTAGTAGTAATTTTTTAATAAATTTTTTACAGCCTTGTTTCAAGCGTGACTACTTATTAATTTTATAACGTGAGAAAAATCGTTGATACTTTTTTAAATACAAGTATTAACAATATACAACTATGAAAAAATAAAATTGCTTTCTAATATTAAAAAGCACTCTAATTTCTTTTTACGTCGTGACAGTATCAACCTTTACTGAAGTTGTTCATAAAAAATTAAAAAGTATGGTGAGAATTTTATATTTACTATTAATAATTCACTAGTATTAAATATTTATTTTAAGAGTTTAATGAAAACTATTTTAACTTTAGAACTTTAGCTTTGTTTTTCTAGAATTATAGCCTTACTATGAATAATTTATGTAGTTTTTTATTTAATATATACTGTTTGGTTATATGACAATTCAAATTCGGACAATTCAAATTGCAACAATTTAAATTCTTAAAAAAGTGTTAAAAAGTCCACAACTCAAAAAGTTTTACATGTTTGAAAAAAAATAAAAAATGCAGTTGTAGGTCTTATTTTGACTATGAAAGTAAACAAAAAAAGTATTTATTTAAGGAGAATACTAAAAACTACTACTTTTTAAAAATCATTTTAACTATACTTAAAATAAATGTTTATAGTTTTGCGAAAATAAAAGAAAAACTTGTAGGTTTCGATTAGACCTACAAACGCTTCTGTTTTTCAAAAAAGTTTTGCTTTTTAAGCTGTGGCTTTATAAGCATTATTTTTACTTTGAATTGTTGGAATTAGAATTGCCCGAATTTGAGTAGTCGTGCATCCATACTGTTTTACAGTTTTCTATTGCACACACATGTGCCAAGTACCCATATCATTTTCGTGAAAAATAGTGAAAAATACAGAGCTAATTTTTATAACAAAGGATGTTTATAAAAATAGATTCTATATATATTTTTTGTAGAAATTATTCACAGTTTTTGTTTTTATGAACTATTTAAACAAAGGCGTCGGAAACTAAAGTAGTTTGAATAATGATACTTAAAGTAGTATATCTATGAAAAAAAAACTAGTATTTATATGGATTTAAAACGACTAAAATGTACAACTTATAAAACATTTTGTTTTGCTAGAAATACTTTTTAAATTATTATATACTAAAATAAATCCTTATTGTTTGTATTGTTCTATTAAAGAGTATTTTTATTGTAGAACGATACTTTTTTTACTACTTTAAGTTTTTTAACTTTACCTCAAAAAAAATCTGACTAAATGTTCAAAAAAGTATGGCTATAAAGAAGAAATACGAGTTTAATTCCTTTTTTTTACATTTGTATGTATTATTAATTAATTATTTAGAGTTTATTCTAAATTCTTGCTAAATTATTATACAAATACTAAGTAAAAACAATTTAAACACTAAACCTCAACAAAAGATTAAATGTTTTCATTAAATTTTTTAAAGACTTTTTGTTTATTAAAATCTCAAACTTTGTTAAGCAGAAGAAGTTTTAAGAAATCTAATTATTTTTTAACATTAGTTTTTTTTCATATATAGTTTATTTTGGTATAAGATACTAAACATATAAAAAAAGTATATAACGAACTCTATTACAAAAAAGGTTGTATTAATATTTTATGACATACTGAACAAACCCGTTAGCCTTTACGCGTCAAAAAAGTTGACAACTGACATGCGACTGACAAACAAAAAAATACCTAACTTTGTGATATGTTCAGAACATTGTATCACAAAATGTAAAAACAACTTTTGTATACTATTTGTTATACTTTGTTAGACGGATACGTTTTTCTTAAAAAAAAAAGCAAAGTTATATAGAATAATTTTGAGTTCAGTAGTATTTTAATTATGTATACAGAGTAAATTTATGTTGAAAGAAAATATGAGTAAAAGCATAACATAAAAAAAAACAACAAACCAATAATAGTTGATAATCAAGGTTCAAAAGATTATATTTTGTCTAAATTTAACTGAGAAGTGTAAGACAACTACTGAAGTTAATTTTGGATTTAAATAGAAAGTTTTATAAAAAGAAAACTATAATAAAAAACGATCGAGCTTTCACTAAGTCTCTGGCAGACCTTTATCAAAACAAATTATCACTGCTTTCGTCTTGCATTAAGTTTTTGTAAAGCTTCGCAATCGATTTTTAACATAATGCTATAAAAATTTATATTTAAAAGATTTTATTAAAAAGGTAAGTAAATTTGTTGAAAAGTTAAAAGTTTTAAACAATTTAGCTTTATTTTTGAATAACTTTTGCAACTAAGTATTTAAAATTTTATTTTGTATTAAAAAATTTCATTTCAAAAATGAAGCATTTTGTTAACTTTTAATATGTATTTTCTTTTTGTCTAAAACTTTTATTCTTATACTAATAAACAATAAGTGATAAAAACAAACATGTTATTTTAAAGTTATAATAACTTAAATAAACATAAAACATTAAAAAAAAAGTAAAACTATCTAAAAACGCTTAATAAAGTTTTTAAAGCTAGCATCAGTCTTAAAAACAAAACAAAAAAACTTCTAGATATAAATAGATCTCTTATTTTTAAAGTTAAACTTACTAAAACGACCGTACTTAAAGCGGATGACATAAATGATTGATTATATTCAGTAGGTTGCAGTGTTTGTATAGTAGAATTTTCAAAATAAAGAAATTACTATAAATTAGTATATAGTAGTAACTACATAGTATACGCTTTCTGATTTTTTTAAAATAAGTGTATAGACTGAAACAAAAAGAAAATCAGTATTAAAGTTTGTCATTTAGCATAGTTTTTGCAAAATAAAAGTTTCAAATTGTTCTAATATTTCTACTAAAAAGTTTGTTTAACAGCTGTTTCAGTTTTAATTGATTTAAGAAAAGTTAAGTCTTTTTGAAAAAAAGTTGTTTAAAAATATTATACTACTTACTTAAAATAATAATAATAAGTACTGTAAAATTATTTTTGGTTCAAAACTTAATATGCAGTTAAACATAATATACGTTTTTCATAACATTAAACAGTTAACTAAACGATAAATGATAACGGTAAAATGTCTAGATTTAAAATAGTTTTGTTAACTGTATTTTAAAAAATTATAAAAGTTTTAATTATTATTGTATACAGGAACAGTAGTCGTAATTAATATACAACATAAAGTCCTATAAATATAAGTAGGTAAACATATTTCTAATAGTTTTGGACAGAAATAAATAAAACTGATAAACATATAACTTACTGTTATGTTAAATTTATTGTTCTAGAACTTTCGACAAAGACGGGAACGGAACTCTTGACTTTGGTGAGTTTATGCTTGCCCTCTCAATAACGACATCACGCGGAAGTTTCGAGCAAAAACTCAGGTGGGCTTACAGCATGTACGACCAAGATGGTGACGGGTTTATTACCAGGAAAGAAATGAAAGAAATCATGGACGTTAGTTGAAAAATTGTTTTTACACTTTTGTGAACTTTTGTAATGGAGCAAAGTTTAATTGCAGTGCTGGTTTTTTTTTACTTAAATATTAATTATTTAGCATTTGTTTTTAAAAACAATTTTACATATATCAGGTTTGGTTTAATCTTTTTTTTACAAAATGTTTAGTTAACAACAAGAAAAATACAAACCTAAAATTTTGAATTTGTTTTATAGACTTAAAATAACTAATGGTTAAAGTATTTTATGTTTGGTACTAATTTACTTTTTGAATAAAAATAGAGACACTTTGCTAACATCTACTGTAATTATTGTTTTTATCGTGGTATAAAATTGGTTTAGATCGTAAAAAGTTTCGTTATATAAGAGTTGAAACTTTTTGTGTAAAATATGGAGTATTAAAGTAAAAAAAAAAACTTTAATTCGCATTAAATAATTCTTTTTTTAATACATTAAAGTTAAAAACTTGCACATTTTCTAATCAACTTTATTGTTAGCTTATTTATTAATTAATATCTTTTAAAGCTTAGTATCAAATAGTTTTTAATAAAAAAATATGTATTAGTAGAAAATAAAATTAGCCTGCGTAAATAAATTATCTATTTTTTCTATTTTGATTTATTTATCTAAAGCTAGAAAATAGAAATTATGTTTGTGCATATAGATTTCATAAATAAATGAAGAACAAATAGTTTAATAAATCACTACAAAATTTTATTCTAAGCTATCTCAAGAAGCGAAAGACACTTGTAGTTTTTCAATAAAATGTCTCTGTTTTAATACTATAAGGTATTAAAGTTAACCCTTTAAAATCGAATTATAGGATACTTTTTTATTAATAATATAAAAAAAGTGTTTGTTTAAATTTCTCTTTTTTTTTCTGTAAATAATGACAAACTAAAAATTTAATTTTCTATTTGTTTTTAAAACTTGAAAAAGATGTTCATACAAATTAAAGTGCTCTTTTTAAATCTGATACCATAATCAATACAGTTTTGCTAGTTTTTTACAAGCTTTTGTTTAGAACCACTAAAATTTCCCACCAAACAAAAGTTTTTGGCACGTTTGAACTTTTCTAAAGTTCACGGCACAGTAAAGTATAACTGGCATTTGTTCTGTAAAATCAAAGTGATGTTAATACTTTTTGACAGTTTTTTATTAAACGTTTGAATAATTTGAAAAGCAACGTTATAAGCAAGGTTCACTTGAAACTATTTTAAATATTACGCTTACTAACTAATACTTACAAAAAGTTTTAAACGACCAAAAGCTGTAGTACAAGATAACTGGAAAAAACGGCTCAGTTTAGCACAATCCGATTTATGTAACAATAAATACTATCTATTATTTAACTTACTTAACAAAAATAAGTTTATTTATATGTATACTTTTCAAAGCTTTAAAATATGAACTATGAAATTTTGTTAAAACCTAATTTTTTTTAAATTTATTTTGATCTTAAAAGCAATGCTTATTCGCATTGAATTTTTAATACAAAAAAAAAATAAAATAATTATTGATAGCAATCAAAACTTATACATTTTTTTGAAGCTTTTAACTTTATAGGTTAAACTTAAACTTAAACCTAATATTAAATAAAAAGGAAAACTTATAACTGTTACTTTTTTTTTTAAGTACTGAAAGTTCCTATGTTCTGTTATTATGATAAAACTTTACTTTCTTTATTGATAATAATCGCTAACTTGGTAACAAACTCAGACACACATAAAATTAGTATCATTACAACCCTTGGTTCAAACAACCATTATTATTCTGTACTTTAAGGACAAAGTCTCCGAGGAAAAAAATAATCAAAGTTTTAATGGGTAGCACATCACATAAAATAACCTAAAATGCTTATTTTTCAAACAGTCGGTGTACCAGATGGTGGGGGAGGGCAACATGTTCGACCTGATGGGCGATTGCTTGACGGCAGAGGAGAGGGTGTCCATCATTTTTGGCCAGATGGACAAGGACGGTAACGAGAAAATTTCGACCCAGGAGTTTTTCGAGGGCATCAAGAAAGACCCTGAGCTGCTGAAGTTGATGCCCATGGGAAAGTACAATTTTGACGAGGAAAGCATACCCACGTAGCTGAAGAAAAGATGATTGTAAAAAGAATTGTGCGTTTCAAAACTTTTTGTGTTTGAAAATGGGTTTGTAAATTTTATTAGTAATGATCTTCAAAAGTTATTTTATTTGTTATTTAAATAAGTTTTAAATTTTTATTGCTTTCATATCTTTACGAACGAAAAAAGTATTAAAAAGTTTATGTAATAATTTTGATCTTAAAAACTACAATTTTAATTTACTAAGTTTTTGTAAATTAAAGTTAGCTTTATTTTATAAAAAAAAAAAAAAATTTATATTAATCTTATTGTTATAACAACACTTATGTTTTGACGATAAATAAACGCAATATTTGAATAATTCTAATAAGTTATATTGTTTTAAAATTTTTACCATTTCAGAGATATACTTTTTATTGACGTTTAATTTTGGTGTTCTACTGTTATATAAATCTTTTTTATTCTCAAATTTATAAAATAAAATTACTAAAAGTCTAGGTCGAACTATTAGACGATGTAAAAATTATCTGTTTGATTTTTTTACTGTTTATGTGCGTTAAAATGCACATCAATAAAAACAAAGTTCACGAAAATTATGATAAATAAACTTAGTCGTTAAAAGAATAGTTTTAGTTTTTATATAACATATATCGTTCATGTATTGAGTACTAATTTTAACTTATGGTTAAAAACATAAGTTAGTTTTAGTTAGTAAACAACATCTTAGAAGTTTAAAATATATGTTAACGAGCTTTAATAATTAATATAAAACTGTTTGTTTAAGTATGAGTTCTGCTAATAATAATATATAAGCTTATTCTACAGGAAAAGATATTTTTGGTGTAAACATAAAAAACTCAATTTTATTTTAATTTTATTGACGCTTAGCAATTCAAAAGTTTTACTGTTTCTGTAACTAAAACATTGTCTTTGAGCGTTGGTTGATAAACATAATGATGTTGAAGTTTAACACTATTTGTAAAACAAAACTTCATCATAGCAGATGTCCACACGCTCTACAGTTTTAGACTTAGTTTTAATCCTCACTATTTAAAGCACACTATACAAGCTTAAGTTTTCTTAAACAGGCTTGATCCAATTTGTGGAAACAAAGTATGCTGTTTATACTTTTTCACGTATGTATAAAAAAATAGTATTTTATATAAAAGTTTATTAACAATCGTATTTAATTTAAAGCTTTAGGTATGTAATTAATTAGTAAAAACGTTAACCACTTTTTAGTGAGTAATTTGCAAATGAAAAACTTATAGTAAAGCTTTTTTATAGAATTCAAGCAACTTCACTAAGGTATTTAGTTTAAAACAAAACGATATGATACTAATAAAAAAGTTAGCATTTAACAAAAGTGAATTTTTAAATGCAAAAGAAAGTTTTAAAGCTAACGGACAGCAAACTATTAAATATTTTTTTTTACGTTTTTTGTACTTAAAATAAAAGTCGGTATTAATTTATCAACTATAAAAGCTAATTTAGATGTAACAAAACAAATATAACGCTTGAAAAGTTAGTACAGAAACAAAACGAGTATTGCAAATTTAATACTTTAGTAGTAACTTTTAAATATATTCTTAAAGCAATACTTGTAAGATTAAGTCAAAATAGAATTTAAAAAGACTAAATAATAAAAAATTAACTACTTTATTTTTTTAACTTAAAATTGCTCAAATTCAAAATTGTTTACAGTTTGAACTGATATAGCAATGGCTTAAAAACGTTTTAGGGAAATTGAAGTATACATTCTATTTAAACTGTTTTAAACAAGTTAAGAGCTCAATTTTAATTTTGTTGATTAATGTTTACTACCTTATATAACAGCTTTGCTAGTACAGAGCAACAAAATGAAAACAGTACACTTTTACTAGATAAATTACATGGATAAAAACCTAGAAAAATTTAAAGTTGAAAAAAAAACATAAGTCTATGTATTTTCTAAGGTTTATGTGTGACAGCATTGAAAATACAAAGTTTTCTAATAACTATTGTGCTAAAACTGTACTTCCTGCAATTGAAGATGTTAAAAATTATATTCTTTATAGTTTCTTTATTTTTGCAAATTTATGATTTTACAAATCTTAAAATTCAATTTAAATTGAACACCTCTTTTTTAAAGTTATTAAACTTTAATATAGGTAAACAACAAAATACAAGCTGTTTAATTAATGAAATACAGTTAATCAATGAAATAAAAATTGCAATCAAAGATTACAAAAAAGAAAATCATCTCTATTAAACACAGTATTAACAATAACAACAAATCGAATAATCTTAATGCTTTAATGTTATTATGTTTTATATAAACTAATTTTTTTAGGTCCTCTTTTTATAACGTATTTCTTGTCTGTGCGTTTTAACAAAAATTTATGAGCTATAAGCTTAATGTTTAATAGTTTTGTAAAATTTGAAAAACGTTTAGTATATAATATAACAATAAAAGTTAATTTTGAATATAAATATACAGTTATTATTAGTTTTTAATCGAAAAATGAAAAGCGCTCAAAAAGTTTGGTCTAAGGACCTTTTGCACAAAAAGCCTTTCAGCTATCGAGTCGCACGCAATAACGTTTTGTCCAATATATATGTATACCATTAAACTTAACATTTACTTAGCTAAAAACTATACTTAAATTTATACCTGAGTTTTAGAAATAATCAATTCTTGTAAAAGTGTATTGTAGTACAATCAATAATTTCTTGTAGAAATATTATTGTTCATATTGAACGACAAACAAAAGCGTTCAAAATATTTGGTCCAAGGACCTGGCGTACAAAAAACCTTTCGGTTAAAAAAACTCTATTCAAAAAAATAGATACACTTTACATGTTGTATTTTAAAGTTTTAAATGAACTGTGTCAAATTTTTTTATTTATTTATAGTTTAAACTACGGGTAGGGGAAATTTTGAGTCGGTGCACTACAATTCTAAAAAGTCTTCTGTGGGTCGGACTTATTGAAAAATCTTACAGAGCTGTTTAATGAAGAATGTTCTAACTAGTTTTATCTTAAAAAATTCTAACTGAAAAGTATCGTTTAGCCCTACTGGGCTCAACAATTATAATTTTAACCTGAAATTTTTAATTTTGAGGCTAAAAGATACTATTATAATTAAAAAAAACAGACTTTAAACAAGTTTAAAACTGTAGTTGTTTAAGTTAGAACTAAAGTTATTAAGTTATTACAAGAATATAATAAAACTGAATTAACTTTTTAGAAGTTAGACTATACTAAACTAGTCTTATAAAAACAGTAATTAATTTTTTAAATACTTTGACAGTGTTCAACATGTTTTAATAAACCGAAGTTTTACTTAAACAATAATTTATTGATTTAAAACAGTTAAAATAAAAACAAAATAATTTTTTTAGTAGAACTTTTACATTGTTACTTTTAATCAATAAAAATATATTTGGTAAGAAACTGTACTTTTTTAAGTAAACATCTTTCAATTTACATTTCAAGTCTGTTTTTTAAACAATGAAACGAACTCTGGCAAAACAAATTTTTCTCCCTTTCTTTTCTTGTGAACCCACGTTATCAGAGTCACTACACCGGCAATTATGACGACAAAAGCCCAAAAAGCGAACAGCCAGTACAGCAGCGCCTGCCACAAACCGACGACGAAGAACAACTCGAGTTTGTCGAGGAATGAGTTGTGCTCCTCCTCGCTCACCGCTCTCTCGATGAACTTCAAAATTTCCTCGTTTCGCATTTTGCCAGCCATCAGTATTTCCCGCTGCACGGCCACCAAAGCCTGCTGCGATTGGTGGAGCAAGTCGTAGCCCTCTGGCAGCTGAGCGTCCGCCAGCATCTTCAAAGTGACGTCGGCCGTCAGCACCTGTTAAAAAAATTGTGTATACAAAACCTTACTTATGTAACAATGCGTAGAAACACAGAATGAAAAATAAACTTCTTCAACTTTAATATATAACCAAGGCTACCAAGTTCTAGAAAAAAAAGTTTATTGCTTGCTTTGGTGACTTTATTACTCATTTAAAAAACTACTTCACCTGGTTTTTAAGGTCGAGCTTGTGAGAAGTGAGGGAAAGAGTTTCAATCTTGGGCTTGCTGTGGTACAACTCACCATTTTTAAACATGTAAGTCCTGTCCCTGATCTTAAATACGTAGCTCGCGTTCACCCCCGGCGGCTGAAAGTCTCTAACCCCGATCCTCAGGTATTTTTCGTTGGTCCATTGCGCCTCGCGCTTCTTCCCGCCGATGGTCACCTCGAAAACGGGCTTCGACGCGAAACGGTCCTCGCCCACCTTCAGCGTCGCCTTCATTTCGGCGTCCACTTTGACGCACGGCATCCTCTGCAGGTGGCCACCCACGCTCACACTGCCGAACTGGTCTTCGTTGAGAAGGGTGTTGAGGACTTGCGAAGGGCTTATCTGCTTGGTGGCTTTCAGGTTGACCAGGTGGTGTCTGGTGTCGTGGCACTGCATGCTGAGGAGGATGTGGCGGATCTTCTTGCCGTAAGAGTTCATTGAAGTCTTCAGAGAAGCGAACATTTGGGTCACGGCGGCGTCTTGTGCGTTTTCTTCAGACGTTCTTGACTCTTCTGCTCCGGTAGGAACGACGCCGTCCAGTATTCGTTTTCCTTTAGTTTGTAAATAGTGATTTTTCAGCTTTATTCACTTTTAGGGTTATATTTTTGCTTAAAACATTTGGAAAACTGTTTGCAGAAGTACGTTTAAACTTTTAAAGTATTTGTGTCTATTGGATTATCAAAATCATGCTAGAAGTAGTTTTATGGTAGGGTTGTAGCCAGTTAACAAAGTTATTACTTGAAATTTCACACCTTAAGCTAATAGAAAATATGCAAATCTCTAACCCTTACTGTCTGTAGCAGCAATTATAAAATGAGTAGAAGTGCACATAAGCTCCTGGTACGGTTCTCCATAGCAGTACTCGGTCTTGTTGTTGCAAGTTCTGAACGCGTCAAACGAAAGTCCGACCTCCGGCACCGTTATGTACCTCTCGCCGCCGTCCGTATCGCTGTCAACGTGCATGTAAGCCGTCACGTCCGTCGCCAGCTTTTTCTTCAAACCCGGGCACGTTTTGTTCATCTTTTCAAACGTGTAGGTGTACCCCTCCTGTGTTTGACAGTAGCCTTGGTCAACGTCGCAACTTAGCTTATTTCGTTCAATCCCACCACTCATTTCACCGCTGACTTTGTTGTATGTGAGTTTAATAGGAAAGTACCTAGCGTTGTAGACTTTAAACCATTGAGTGTAGAGCCATCGATATCGATACACGTCCTTAAGCAATGATCTCGCAGTGTTATGCTCTCCCTCTTGAGGAAATTTTTCAGCGTTTTCGATGAAGTGGTAATCTCGGCTATCCAATTCGGCAAAGTTATTTTTTTGCCAAGATCTACAATCTTGAACTGACGTGTCGAGAGTTTTAGGGGCTTGCTCTTGGTGCCAATGTTTGCCAAATGCGTACATATAAGTTTGTCCTTCTTGGAATTTAGTCTCACATGCTATGGCATCTACAAATATCTCAGTAGCAGCTGGAGCAAAAATGTCAACCTATATTTTTTGTAATTTTAATGTTTAGTTCAACGTTTTACGTTTGTGTTTATTCAGTCTAAAGAAATTTTACATACCTTATAAAGTTTATGTTTAACATGCTCAAGTACAATGATTAACTGTGTTAGTTAAGCGACTTTATATTGGTCTGTTAACGAATAATCTCTAAATAAATGTATTTATTTTAAAAATATCTGATAAATCTTTTCAGTTATTGTAAAACATATATTAAAAGATTTGTAATGAGCTTGCTACTGATGGTTGAATTCGCAGCATTGAAACGTATTTAACTGACCAAATTACCCGGCAGGTTAGTACAGTTGTAACTTTGTTTTTTTCAACTCAAATAAAAACTTTTCAAGCAGTTTTATAACTTTTAAAATAGTAGATAAAATGTACCTGAAACTGCTGAATCTTTTCCCACTCCACTCTCGCGCACCTATGGGGCTCATCAAGCGCGTAAAATCCTGCTACTTTGTCTGGATAGCACAATGGCAGTCCTTTGTGGAACAAGTAATTACTTTCATCTGCGCTATCACACTTGTTGCATTCAAAAAGAGTAACAAAAATAAAAAGAAAAAGCTTTATTTTCATGCTATCAGATTTTTATTACGTATACTCTTAAGAAGAAGATTATTTATATTTTTTTAAGTTACATGCTTTTAGTTGTCAACTCGAATAAAGAAGTAATTACTAAACTAATACTATTTTATTAATACCAAAAAATCATAAAACTGTATAATTTTTATTGTAAACCGGTTTTGCTTCGAGTAAATAAAATAACTATTACTTAAAGTGTTTCTTTTGATAGTTTAGTTTATTTATATCAGTTCATAATTATTTTTTTATTAATCTTATGGTGTTTACAAACCAAAAAATTAGAAAATCTAGTGTAGAAAACTTTTTATAAAATAAAGTTAGAAGTGTAATAAAAAAAATTAAAGTCTATAGTGTATTAAATCACAGTCAAAGCTATTTGTAATGGACATAGAGTTTTAAATTAAAATTTTAAGATTTGTTTTAGCCTTAAAAGAAACTTTAGTTTTTTAAATAAATGTTTTTTAAAAAGCATTTTTCATTTAATAAAAGTCCTTTATTCTAAAGATAAATAAAAAGTTAAAAAAGTCACTACTTTTTAAAGATTTTCGATTCAGTTATTTGTTACAAAAATATTGCTTGTTTCTACATTATTGTATTCCAAGCGCAGATAAATGAATACAGACAAGTATGTCGTTTTGTTCTTAAATAGAATAGTTTTATAGAATGCTTAAACGTAATTTTAAATTATTATAAACTATAGCTACCAAAATAATAAGTAAAAATAGTACTAGTCGGAAAAATAGCTTCTGTCTAGCAAAAGAAAAAAATATTTGTTATAAATTTACACCTCATAGCTCAAACATACACTTAATAAAATATTTAATTAGAACTTAAGTATAAGGGTATAGTTTAAATAAAAAACTACACAAAGTTTGTTAATAAAGTATTTATAGCTAGCTAATTTACTTTGTTAAAGCATAAAAACATATTTTACTTTGGTTTATATCTTAAGTTTTAAAAGTACTAATCATTGTCGATCTAAAACAATTTATAACTGTAACAATATTTCATTAAAACTAGAATAAAATCTTTTACAAAGTGAAATATTGTATGAAAATTGTTATAAAATTATCAAACAACCATAAATTTTTTACACATTGTTAGCTAAATGTTAGTCTACAATGAAGTAAATGTTTCTTATTTTGATAAATACTTTTTAAATGTTATTTACTTTTCTGTAAAAGATATTAAACGAACATTAAATTAAAAATTAATTACTAAAATTTTTCAAAAAGTTAAAATTTACACAAAAATGCTACATATGAAATTTTACAAGTTAAGACAGTTAAGTTACACTAAGTATTGTACTAAATATACGATTGCTTTTAAAATCAACAATATAGTAATTTGTATAACTAAAAAAGATTGCTCGATTTACTGAAATGTAATGAGCTTATTTGAATAAAAACAAAAATGTGCAAATTAAATATTATATTTACTACCAGATTTCGGTGGCAAAAAAACGACCTTTTTAAGTATAATAAAATAGTAAAAATAGTAAAATCAACAATAAAAACGTTTGTTTTTAAGTAGTTTACCTGAGATATTTTATTTCTAAATTTTATCTATTTTTCTACTAACTGCCTATATCATAATAATAATATAACATAAGCTCTTTGGAATAAATTATTTGTATGTATTTCCTCGTACCAAGACGAGAATTGTACTTGTTACAATTAAGACCAAAGTATGCAGCATAAAAAATGTTTAAATCTAGCTCTTTTGGAAAAAAAACTGTTGCAGAACAAACTTTAAAATAAAAGAGTACTTTATTAAATAATGATAGATCAGATAAACATTCAAGATTTTAATTTTCACAGATAATTTTGCTTTATCTTTTTTTTGTAGTTGTTGCAAACATAATGTTTTTATATAATAAAAAAACATTACCAAACACGATATATTTTATTGTTTTTCAAATATAATTATTTTAAAACTATTTTAAGAAAAGGAACACAAACATTCATTTACTAAGATAATAAACAAACTTGTAAGTAAATTTATAATATTATAATAAATCACAAAAAAAAAAACTTTTGATTTATAATGTGACTTTGTATTTGCTTTTTTTTTTTTAAATTTTGGCCATCTAGGATAGACACTTTCGACTAATTAAATAAAGGTGAAAAAGTTAAGTTTTTCGATATTTAAACTATTAAAGCTCAAAAAATTTATAACAACCTGAGGTACAAAATAACCTTTCGGTCATTGAATTATGCACCAGATGCTTAAACGAACTATGTTGAGCTAAGAAAAAATAGTTTTTTAAAAGTTCAAAGCTTCAATTTAAAACTAGGAAAAACTCACAAATAAGACTTAACAAGCTAAACAAACAAACTATAAATGCATGTAAAACTGTTTAAGTTTTGGACCTACTGACTACAATGGAAACATCAAACACAG
Source organism: Thalia democratica (assembly GCF_965202585.1). Lineage (NCBI taxonomy): Eukaryota > Metazoa > Chordata > Thaliacea > Salpida > Salpidae > Thalia > Thalia democratica. Next base: position 58,061,057 of record NC_139169.1, on the reverse strand, counting down.
AAAATCTACCTTTTAGCTTAATTGGTGCTTTTTGAATATTTTTTTCTTAAAGTCTTAGTTTCAACTAAACTTTTTCTCTAAATGTTATAACGACAAGCTTGTGGAAGTACAGACTGAAAACAAGGGTTTTCAATACCATTCAAACAATAAGACGGAACAAGTTGTGGCACTAATGTAGCTCAGTTTAAACAAACTGACAGAAAGAAAACTTTATTCTAAATTTAAAGAAATTAAGTTTCATGTTTTTCTATGAAGAAAGATTTTTTTTTTCAAACTACCAAGTGTTACACAAGAAAATTTCGATAAACGAAAGAATTTAAATCAAAACGTTCAATTCAGCAGCTAGAAGCTTATCATAGTTTAAAAACGCTATTGAGGTAGATTAAACATTATAACCTATGTTGTAATTAAAAAAAACAGATAAACTAAAATTTAGAATCATATATCTATTTTTTGTTTAAAAAACTCATAATTAGTTTAATTATAAAATTTCTGTTAACAGCTCATTGAAAGAATTTTTGCTAGAATTTAATAACAACTAATTATCTTTTTCTTTTTTGCGTTTTGTCTATAATATAATAGTTCATCATTAAGCCTTTTTATTTTTTCTTATTTTTATAAAAATACTACTAGCGTTTTATAGGAGCAATTGATTAGTTAGATACAGATCTTAATTTTTTTTTGTCAATTTAGATAAGCTTACTAGGATAAAAGATTAATTACGGTGAGAAACTAACAGCTTTAATCTGAAACTGATTTTTTTTCGCAAAATGTTTTCTTATTTAAAATAAGCGTTGCAGTCTGCAACTTAAAATCTTTTTGTAAAGCTTTCAAAAAAAGTTTTTAGTTTATTTTAAGTCAAGTTTTACAACTATGAATAATAACGCTTTTTAAGTTATTTCTAATACTAAAATGAAGTTAAATACTTTATATTTTTAGTAAAACGGCTGTTTCGCTCTAGTGTACACTCTTTAACTACCTTAAAATAGTATTTAAATTGATTAAAAACAAATTTTCTGAGAAAACAGGATGTTTTCTGTGCCAAGAACTTTTTATTATTGTTTTATAAGTTCAAGTATGTAAAAATGCTTAATATTTAATTAAAGACCATAGATTTTCAATAATTTCAGTAATCTCAAGACCTTTTAGCTCAAGATTGCAGTAGAATATTTTACGAAAAAATATTATGTTCTTTAGTTAAGAACTTTTTATAACTCTTGTTAACAAGTTCAAGTATGAAAAAATATTTAAAAAGTACAAGACCTTAAAAACATAAAGATATTGTGCTTTTTACTCGCTTTGAGTGACTTTCAAGTAAAAAAATATTTCGTTTCTTAAACGAAACGAGTTTTTATCACATGAAAGAATAAACAATTTTTTACTTTATGACTTTATATGCTAATTTCAAATGTAGGCATATTATTGTTTTTATTTTTTTGCGAGAATTTTAAACAACGTAATAAAATTACATAAGTTATTGACCTTCAGTTTTTTAAGTGTTTCAAGTTTTAGTCTGCTTACAAAAATCAAAAACGAAACTTTATGTGATATTTTGTGTCGAAACTTTTAGCTTAGGCTTATTGTCTTGTATTTTTTTATCGAAAAGCCCTTTTTAAATTTTTGGTCAAATTATATTATACAAAATGATTTTTCTGATGTGAAAACTTTCTGAGCTTTCTTCGTTGTTTTTTTTTCAAAAAATTCACTATTCTACGAATATTTGTGGCATTTTTAAGTTGTCCAAGTGAAAAAAAAAGAGAGGTTGGGAACACTAAAAACACGCATTTAATTTGTATTTTGACAAACTGCTTACATAAACTTTAGGTTATCAGGTGTATTTAAGAAACTTCTTAGGCTTAAATAAATTGTGAGAAGAAAACATTTGTGGTTTTTTAAGCTTTTTCTGTTTAGCTTTTGAAAATTTAAAAGTAATTAACGAGAAAGTAAAGGTTAGCACTAAAACAACTTCTGTGTTTATATGCTATTTATTACTTACAACAATAAGGATGAATAGATACAAAATATACTAAATACGATTAAAACCAATTTTATGAAAGTTGTTTTGTATTAAACAAATTATCTTCAGACATATTCTTTAATTTAAGCAGCTTTTAAGATTATTCGTACATTGTTAAGCTTTAAGCTTTATACTACTTACTTTTATTAATTTAATTTGTAGCAGTTCATACTGCGACGTCAATCATTAAGTAGGTCTTTTGTTCCAAGTTTATAGCTTATTGTCTATCATTTTTATACTGTTATAAGTAACGTTTTTCATTATACTTATTTTATGTTATTTATTGTAAACACACTTAAATTTAACAAAAGGTAAGGAAAGTTATTCTGAGTATATAAGCGTATGATTTTTTTTCAACCTTGAAAACTATAAAAACTCGAAGATGAAAGTTTTATTTTTTCTTTTAATAGTTCGTTATTTATTTTATTTATTTAGTTAGTAACTTAAAACGAATATAACTTTGTAATATAACTTTTAGATATTCTAATAATTAAAAATTTTCAATTTTAATATTTTTAAAAGAAAAGTTATACACTAATATTGAGAGTTTTGTACAAGTTTTACTTATAAATATGTTTCCTACAACATTTTTTGTGTGTTATAACTGACACTTTATATAAATGTTAAGTAAGTAAACTATAAATAAGAAGTATATAAGTAGTTTTTACGTGTTGAATGTTTTATTAAGTTATTGATAAGTGTTGCTGAGCAGCATCATAAAAGTTTCAAATTTACAACTTAACTAAACAATTTTAGGTCATATCAGCCTTTTGTAGCCTTGCAAGTGCAAAAGTAGGTAAGTCAAACTCTTTGTCATTAAGTATTAACTTAAATATATTAACAATAAGTTTAATAAAATTATGATAGTGTAAAGGTTTTAAATTTAGTCTAATAAATAAATTGTCATTATAGTCTTTAGCATTCATATTTAAATATCAGTAACATGGTTTAGCACATCTCTTTTGTTAGACAAAAAATATTGACTTTTACCTGGGCTGAAGTTTATAAAGCGAAATTTTTGAATAGGTAATATTGAAGTATTTATCGGCAAAAGACGGCGTGCGATATATATTTTAACTAAAAATAGTTCTTTGAAACTGCTTTTTTTTTTATCGATGCTTTTTTTATCGAAATGTTGATACTCGTTCAACGCCTCATAAAGTGTGCTTTCTTTTTACAAGTATGAATTACTCATTATCTTCATGCAACATGTAAATCGTAAAACTTCAAGTAGGAGGTTTTTAAAAACACTGTTGAGTACTTAGTATTTCTCCAATTTGAAATACACTTTTTAATGCTGTATGATCATCCCCATATAATGTTTGTTTGTATACCTTAATTTAGAAAAAAAAAAAGTTAAGTATTAAACGCCTTGCTCTTAACCTATTGCAATCTTTTTTTATTGCAAGTCATAGATTGAAAAATATTTTTTACAAGCTCAGACAGCTACTAAGTTTCTCCGCTAAACTGATTATCAAACTGCGGTTCTGTAATAAAAAAATTATAAATAAAATAAAAAAATGCAAAAAACTATTAAAATATAGTTAAATTAAAAAGTGTATTTGTAAAAAAACACGCTGTATAATTTTTTGTATAAAAACTATTGATTGTTATATATCAACGATTACTGCAGAATTGTACGACGTCAGAATTACCACACCGAATCACAACTTGTGCTTGTTTCCGCAAGGAATGTGGGGCAAACACTACCAGTACTGCATAGTGGACGGCAGTCGAGCGGGAGACTACGAATACGACGGGGCGACCGGCTGGAAACCCTGGTGCAAGACTTCCGGGGGGCAGTTGGGGATACTGCTACCGTTTGTTTTTGATTGAAAACTTTCAAGTGTTACTTTTTTGCTACTTTTGTAACGAAAAGAACTTGTGTTTTAACTTGTAAGCGCTTGTAAAAAGTCGGTGCAAACTGTATAAAAAGTGTGTATGCTTTAAAATTAAAAGAAAAACACCTTAAACTATCAACTTAGTACAAAAACAACTTTGTACTTGATTTTCAACGACAACATTAAAGTTTAACTAAGAATTGCTTTAGTACTCCAAAAGTCGCTTTAAATTTTCACTAGCACTTTTGTAAACAAATTAAACAACTTGAACCAACCTCTAGAGCACGAATGGATGGCGAGGTTCACTGACAGCGTGGTGTCGAGGCGGACCAACGACCACGCGCCCAAGCTCTACCACTTCAGGCACGACTACAGGTACCTGCAGAAAAACTGGTACAACGCTGACGAGATGTGCGCCTGGCAGCTGGCCACCTTCAAGACCATGTTCAAAGTTGTCGAGAGCAGTGAGAGCAGCACCGGGTGGGAAGTGAGTTTTTTGTTTTTAATAGTTTATCGAAAAAGTGTTTTTGATGGTTTGGAAAACTATTTTAACTAATAATTGTTTCTTTGATTATAGTACATGTATATAATAAGATGCCATCTCCCCATATAGTGTTTGTATATCTTAATCTAGATAAGATTATTCTTAAATGTTAAAGTTGGTACCTAACGTAAGTTATGTATTTATAAAACTAATAAAAACTCCCACTAAAAGGTCGTGGTGCCAGAAGTATACAGCCAAGGAACCAAGTCAATTGAGAGAAAAATATACGAAGAATCTATGGAAAACTTAAGGTGATTTGTAAAAACTAACTCTGATTAAATGTGAAACTGTATTAGGTTTTGTATAAAGTATATTTATAAAATTTATAGTTTTTTGTTTCAAAAATGATATAAAAAAACTGTTTTATGCTAATCTATTGCAAAAACTAAGCCAAGCTGTAAAGCATAGCAAGTTTATGAAAATAAATATCTTCTTTTTCTACTCCAGTAAATGTAGCTCTAACTTTTTTTTTTTTTAGCAAAAATTTCAAAACTGTCCTGAAAAGGCACATCCAGCTTTTTAAATTTTACAATAATTGAAAAGTAGATAAGCTGGAAGTATTATTTTCAAGTAAATTGACACTTTTTCTGCAGAGAAATATTTGCTCCCCTCAAAGGAAGAAGCGACATGACCGACTGGTGGATTAAGGACGTGGTCGGCAACAACAGGGACTACTGCCTGTCCTACAACAGGAAGTACCACGCGGTTACTGCAGGAAGGTGCAGTTTGCCGTACAAGTACGCAACAATGTGCGAACTAAGAATTTGATTTGTTGTAGTGAAAGTAGATGTGTTGAGTTACACCTAATTTGAACATTTTTTATTGTGCTTAATATTTGATAGCGTTTGTATTTTGTTGAATATTATAAACTGATTGGTTGTACAAAAATCATATATTTTTCATAAATTTTATTCAAATTTTATCGACTTTATACTTTTCTTTATAATTTTCCCGAATATTTATTTTAATAATTTTATTAGCAGCATACTTTTTTGTAGTGGACAAAAATAAATACTTTCAGTTTGCTAATAAAACCCTAGTATAAATATGTGAAAATGAGATAAGCTTCTACATTTGTCTACTCAACTATTTTTTTTACTATCTAACAAATGACTTATTATTACTTTTTGTGATGTATTACATTTCTTTTAATTAGAGTAGTATTAAGCTTATGTGTATATCAAACTAAATTTTTAAAACATCTATAAATAATTAAAAAATAGTCTTCAATGACGAACATTTACTGAAAACGTAAAGAACAACAAAACAACATCAATAATAATTTTCTTTTAACTAATTCTGTCGATTGCAAATATAAAATAAAGGTTTCAGCTATTGTAAGTTAAAGTATTTTCTCAATAAATTTCTTAAACTACAAAATCAATATCTGAAGTTAGTATTTCAACAACACTGGGTGTAAGTGTTTAGAATGCATGGAACGCGTAATAAAACCTAAGTTTAGGTGTATAATAAGTATTTTTAATGCGTGTTTTAGATAGGAGTATTTTTTATGAAAGTTAGCACTTCAAAGCTACATTAAGCTAATCTCTTTAAAGCCGAGAAACGTATTTGTTAATCTTAAAAATTAACATTGTCAGGTGACAACAATTTACATATTATTTGTTGGCTGTTAAAAGTTTTTATCACCTTAATTTTACCTGATTAAGACATTCTTGTTTTATAAACCACCTCACATACATTTAAAACTTAAAGCAGTTTAGTATAAACTTTTGTAAAAAACATTTCAGAGATGAATTAATCAATGCTTTTTAATTTGCACAATAAGTACTAATAAACGTTACTAAAGCGGACAATAGTTAAAGACTTTTTACAATACTTATAAAAAACTACTTTAGTTGAAACGTAAACAAGTTAAATAAATAAACAAGTTTCCTAACTTTTAATAATTTTAGTTAAAATCAAACTTGAATTATAACTAACTACTTTTAATGTAGTTAAGTTTAAAATTACTTATACCAACAGTCTTTATCTTTTATACTTTATCAAATAAAGGCAAAATCGAAGAAAAATAACTAGTTCATACATATTTTATTATTTGAGACAGGGTTCTATTGACATTGATCCTGGCTAGGTTGTCGCAAGTACTATTAAGTTTTAATTACATTTAGACTACTGCTAAAGTTTAAGTTAATAAAAGAGAATTCCTTTTATAAACGTCAATTACAAAGTCTTTGATAATAATAGTTTATTGAACAAAAAGCGAAAAAAAAAAAAAAAATTTCTGCTCAAAAATGTTTTGGTTCAATGACCTGGATAGCAAAAAGACCTCTCGGTCATCGAGTTGCATACCCAAACTTAATCAATATTATAATGAGCTAAAAATGAAAAAAATGAAAAATTTAAACTCTAAAACGAAAAGCTCTATAAAAAGAGACTCTATTAAACTTTACAACATTAAATATTTTTCTTAAGAAAAATAAATAGAAAAAAAAAAGAATTTTCCAAAAAATTAAAGAATTTTTACACACTCATATATCTAACACTATATACACATAGATATATATCTAACTTTACGTTAAAAGGTTAAGTTTTTATCTGAAATTTCAATTTTAAAATTAATCCAGAACTTTGCAAATAAATTACCCTGTTATATAATTTAAAAAGAAAAAAAAAAAATATATATTAAGTTATTTCCTTTTTTTATGTGTGTTTAAGAATTTCGACTCTACTACCAACTTATTTTAACCTATCAAAAAGTAAGCAACAGTAAAATATAACTATAACATTGAAGAAAAAATAAATAAAAATAACGTAAAACTGCAATATTCAAACAAAGTAAAATAAAGCTGTATCCATAAAAAAATTGCTTAAACTAGATAAAAAGTATAGAATAAATATATCATTTTAATTAAGTATTTTGTGCTAAAAAGGTTTTTTTTTTCTTTTGATAATTTAAGTTGAAAATAAAAATATTTCACATTTGAATAGCTACATAAACTATTGTAAAATTTTTTTTTTATAGAATATTAAAGAAGTGATTTTTACAATAACTGAACTTAACTTTTATAAATAAAAACATGAAGATACGTTACAAAAAAAAAAAAAAACAATAATAATTTTAACAACAATGATATAGTTTCTTCTAAAATCTTAAATAGTTAAATTACATTAATTTTCCATGACTGTTACATATCTTTTTAGATTTGTTAAAGCACTGACGAGGTCTTTGAACGAAACTTAGTTTGTAAAATAAATTCATTATTTCTTCTCCAGTAGTTAAGATCTCTTTATTTGTTTTCATAAAACCAAAACATATAATAGTTAAATTACTAACAAAATAAACGCTATGATAAAAATTAAAAATATCTTAGCTAGTTTTGTTAACTTCTAAGAAAAAATGTTTTTAGTAAATGTTCTGAATAGTGAGGTTCTTTTGCTGTTTGCTTACGTTGTATATCCTGTTATAGTTATATCTATAGATCAGGGTTTCCAAAAGTGGGTTATGACAGATACTCAGCGGCCCTGAGCAGCAATGGGGGGTCAGGTGTAGTTAAGGAGCCACAGGGGGCCATTAGGTTATAATTTGAAGATTACACTAGATGTTATGGAGTTGTTGATGGAGAGGAAAAAAAGTCTTAGGGTGCTTCTATTGGTAGTCTTTTGAGTAATCTTGTTGAAGGGGGCCATAGCTTTTTTGATTTCTTTAAAGGAGGTTATATGAAAAAAAGTTTGTAAGACCCTGCTTTAGATTTATATTTACAATGATAAACAACTTAAAACAAGTCAACAGGCCTTAATTATTGTTTTATGTAGTATTTATTTTATAGATTCTAAACAATTTATTTTTTTTATTTCGTTTTAAATAAATAGTAAACAAAAAAATAAATAAAAAATGGGTGGGGATTTTTCGCGGTCGGGAATTGTAAGTATACCAGGTTTACTAAACCCGTTTAGATTTCAGGAAAAATAGCGCTAATTTATAATATATTTTCATATAGTTACCAGCAAAGGCGTCGCGTGGTCTTTTTGTTAGGGGGTGCTGCAGATTGACAATGTCAATTTAAAATTTTCCTAGTTTGAAATATCTAGATTAAAATCATAAAAGTAAAATGAAAAAACAGAAAAATTTTCAGAAAAAAAGTTTAATACTTTTGTTTAATTAAATAATAAATAAAATATAAAAAAACATATATCTCATACCTTTATATATCATCACCCTTTCCTAACAACTATAGCTACTTTTTTTATTATTTATATCCATGTAAGTTTCTGTATTTGAACAGTTATAAACTTACTAACTTAAATTTAAGACATGTCTAACTAGTAATAAAAAACAAAACATGCAACTAACTTAAAAAACAAAGTTTCCCCTGCTCGAGTTGTTCCTGCTTAAGTTTTTCCTGCTCGAGTTGTTCCTGCTTTAGTTGCTCCTGCTTAATTGTTCCTGCTCAAGTTGTTCCAGATCGTGTTTTTCATGCTCGAGTTGTTCCTGCTCGAGTTGTTCCTCCTTAGTTTTCCTGATTCGAGTGGTTCCTGTTTGAGTTTACCTGCTTGAACTGCTCCTGCTTGAGTATTCCCTCCTCGAGTTTCTTATGTCGAGTTCAACTTGTCGTATTGTTCTCGCATTGTAGTAAATTTTAAACAACAATCATGATTTAATTCACACGGTGCTGAAAGTTCATGCAGCTCCAGGATTTAACTTTTCAATACTTTTTGTATTGAAAATTTATAAACATTTTAGATGCAGCTGACACAGATTGAGTTTGCAGCTCCAATTTTACGAACATTTTGAACATCAAATATAACATTAGAAAAAAAATAATTTAGCAGGGAAGTTAACGACGTTCATGTACACATTTGGCTGTATTTTTTGTACAACTCCATAATATCACAACTTTCTTTTTTTTTTATGGTAATATAGTTTTTTTGATATCATCTTAAAGCTCAATTCCTTAACTTTAAAATAAAGTTACTTTGACGTAGTTTCGGGTTGTACAGCTGAAGCAGGGGCCCAATTAAAGCAGCATGTTTAAAGGCTTAAACTCTAAAATCAAAAAAAAAAAAAACACAACTTTTAATTTTTTTAGGTGGAGCTACAGCTCCAGCGTTCCACCCCACGCGACGACCCTGGTTACCAGTAATATTTAAAAACTATTTATACACTACAAAAATTAACTGTATAGTTAAAACTCAAATGCAACTTTTACATTAGATAACTGAAATTTAAAAAACGCGCTATTGGTAAATTATATAATTTAAAGTTCGAAATATTAAACTTAGATATATTGTTTAATGTTTTAAACTATACAGAGCATTTTTTTAAGCAAAGATTCAAAAAGTCTTTTATATTAGTTTTTTGTATTAAGAAAATTGTTTTACATGCAAACAAAGTATTTTCAGCAATTGACAATCATATTACAACAACATAAATTTAAAAAAACAAGCAATTATAAAATATAAAGATTATTATAACAGATTTTTCACGAGTTTATATCAACATTTAGTGCAAACTTTCATAAATCTGCTGCAAATAATTTCTTATTTGAGAAATTGAAACATAATACTTTAAATTAACCATAAATATAAAGTAATATCACAAAAAATCAATTATTTTTTGTAAATACCCTCTAAGAAAAAGTTAAGGTTCATTAAAGTTTTAAATTGAATAATTTTAAAATACTTGAGTCAGTGATTAATGTACTTATTGTATAAGTTTGAAATAATTACTCTACTAAAGGTTTGGTTTATAACATCTTAATTATTAGTCTTTATATACAGCTATGCAAGTATAAATCAATGTCTACAATGGCTTTCAAACTAACAAATTTTGATATAAAGATAGTTTTGTAAATTAAAAACGGTTTGTCTATATCAAATAGTATACTTTAAATACTTAAGCTTATTGTATACTATATTTAATAATGTTGTTCAACTTTTATAAGCTTTTTTTAATTAAATAAAAAAAGAGGTTTTATTTTCTAAATTCTGATTTCCGTGCTTGGCTGTTTAAAAAATATTTAATAGAAACGAGCACATAAAATGGCTTGCACTGATATAAATCTGATATGAAAATATTTTATTAAAATGATCACAGCAAAAAAAATAAATTATTTAATTAAATTAGTTAGACTCCCTTATTTCATTTAATTTTTGTTTTATTGTATTGATAAGTTTTTATTCGCTACAAAAACTTATTAAACTTTTTTTTTTATTTACCACAGCTTAGCTATTAGCTTAAATACATAAAACAAACAAAAAAATTAATCAGTTGAAAAAAAAGTTAACTGTATACAACACTCTTAAAACATTTTGCAAAAAATCACTTTACCTTATTTAATTTTTGTTCTAAAACATTTCAATTTCAAACCAATAAATTGATAAACTCAACGTTATTATTAACGTTTAGTGCTTTGAAAATAATAATTCAACAATCATATATCAAAGATCGTTTATCTAAGTTTATGTTTATTATAGCGGTTGAGCATAAAAAAGCAAGAAAAAAATTGAATATTTAAAACTACTATCAATGATAATTAACAAGATAATGTTTTTAGTTAGTATAAAAAAATATTAATAGTTAACTGGTTTTGCTAGTTATAGGATTTCATTTTTACAACTTTTAATTGCAAAAAGTAAGTTGTTTAAAGCTTTAAAGTACTAACTAAGCCATAAATATATATAAACACATAATTAAAAGGATTTTTTAAACATTTTAAGAACCTAAGTAAAACAAAAATTAATATACCATTTTACATATCTAAAAACAATCTACAAAAATATATAATACCATCTGAAAATAAATTAAACCAGCGAAAACTCTAAAAACTTTACATCTTGTAACCAGGCATTGCACATTCGTTCAAATAAAAAAAAATCCCCCGAATCAAAACTGCAGCATGTAAATGAAATTGGAGGAGGCAGGGTTCTGGGCGTGGGAGGGAAGGTTGGGCAGGATGCGGACCGGAACGTCCCACGCGAACACCTCCGTGTCGAACCCGGTCGGCCCCTGCCAGAAACCGTCCCCGTTGCCATGGGGCTGGTTGGGGAGGGGAGTGGTGACGTGGGAGAGCAATGACGTCATCACGGTGAACTCGAAGTGAATTTTCCATTTGAGGCAAACTGTATATTTTGAATTTTAGTGGTTTTCGTGCATTAAATACTTAATTAATTAATTGGTTTAATAAAATAGTTCAGTGAAAAAAAACTGATCATAGTATAAACACTATATAGTTTAACTTTGAATATAATTTGATTAATATTTTATATTAGACAGCAAAATTAAATTTTTTCACTTAGTTATAAGAACTAGTAATAAATACCAAGCGTTTTTTTAATGTGTAAATTCATGCTACCTTTTCACCTTGAAATATTAATTTAAAACAAGTAAAGCTTTATTGTAGGCTCATCTTAGCTGGTTTAATATATAATATTAGTATGGCCAAATGTATTATATTTAAAGCTATTTTTAATTAGTTTTTAAAATCAAAAACAGCTGGTATGAAAAACAATAGTTTTAACCTAAGTAAGAACAAACTTTGTCAAACGCAATATTCAAAATTTTACAGGTAACTGAATTGTCATAAATAAGGAAAATATGTAATTATTTTACACAATTTTAAGTATGTAAAATTGAAACTGTAAATCTGTTTGTTTTACAAACTTTTCTTAAACAATTTTACTAACAATTCAGCCTTTTGTTGAACTTCATTGCAATTTAAAAATAAAGAAAGAAAGTTATAGAACTTCTGCTAAACACATTTTTTAAAGTTTTATTACAAAATGTAAGTACGAATTCATTTTGAAACTGATTAAATCAACAAAGTATGGTTAAATTTAAGACTCCTTAGCTTGACTCATTTTTTAATCTAAACTGATATTGGAAAAAAAAGTTTTGCTTAAACAAACTTTCAATATTGTGTAAAAAATAACCTAAACTTAAAACATCTGTATTTGTTGACTTTTTATCGAAGTAATTTATAATTTAATTGTAAATATAACCATATTTTTCATTTATAAACTTTATTCAGGTATATAACCACAATTGTTAAAATTTTAGGCTATCTTTTATCTTTATGTTTATTTAGTTTTAATATTTGTGTCCTTTTACTGTTTTACTCTATTTTTGACTACAGTGAACATAAGTAATGATTTCAAAATGTTAACTAGTTCAACTTCGAAAAAATAAAAAGTTGCTTACGAAATAGTTTAAAAATCACCCAAGTTATAAACAATACAAAAAAAAAACGGAACAAAAAGAAAAACAAACTATTTAAAAAGATTGAGTGTTACTATTAATCATTTATAAGGACCAAGTTATTCAGTCTAGTTTTGTATAAAAAATAGAGTTTTAACTAATAAATAGTTAGTTACTGTATATTTTATACAACTTTAAAAGCATGGTTTATAGTACGAATGTAGTTTTATTGTAGAAAAAATTGATTGTATTTGCAATACAATGGTACATTGAAAATATAATAACATTACTCGTTGAATAAGTTTATAAACAGATCTTTCAAAATCAAATACATAATTTATGGGACTATTAAAAATAAAAAGTTTTTCAATTATTAGATTACTAATTACCTACTGTTGATAAAACATGTTTTTTTACTGACATTTATTTGTTTTAACCTACTGAAAACGTAAGAAAATACTGCAATTTGTAACAACCGACTTCAAACGTTCGACGTTTAAACAAACTTAAACTTTTATTCTAGTGGTTAAAATTACAACTTAGTTGTATTTAAAATTTTACTTAATAATTGGAATTTAAATATACACATTAGAGTTTTGTAAAAAACTAACTGATATCGGTGAGGCAGTTCGGAGTCACGTGCAGAGGCACCGGCACAAGAACGTGCGTTTTCTTCGTGAACAGGCAGAACTCGTTGAACTTCGAGTATGAGTTCACCATGTTCGCTTGCGTCCGGAACTTCCTGTACTCCTCGCTCACTATCTCCTCGCTTCGGAGGCAGCAGGTGTACTGTGGAAATTTTTGTTAAATACACAAAAAATTCATATGCAGTTGGTTGACCAACCTCTACACACGAGATGTCGGAATCGGAAAAATCAAAGTGGCCTATGAAGTTGTCGCCTATTTTCGCAGAGTTCTTCGCAAGCGTGAAAACTCCTATTTTCTCTCCGTTTTTGTTCTTTATTTGAACTTTTTCTGTTTAAAGTATTTTAATAACGGCTAAAATATATTTAAAATCTTATTAGATAATTTCACAGTTGTACAAAAAATTAGTAGAGAAACAAACGTTTAATACTGAAAAGTTGTGATGTACTTACTTTATGCATTTTATAACAAAACATAAAATCTTATGTAGGTCATAGTAAAAAGTAACGCTACCGTCCAAAAAAAATTTTGCACTATACTCATTAAGAAGCACAAAACTAACTGAACGATTTTCTTGAAGTGAGCTCGTCAAGCTGGTCTCGGGCGATTTCCTTTAAATCGAGTTTGGTAGCCGGATTATCGAGAAAGGGATTTGACGGCATGCTGGGCACTGAAGACTGGTTCATCAGGTAATCGGACAGCCCTGTTATGAATTTTTACAATAGCCATAAAAGGGTCACTTTTTTAAAATAAGTCTTTTTTTTATATCAAAACTCAAACTACCAGTTATTTTTAATGCTTTATTTATTTTTTTGTTTTTAAGCTTTTAAGATATGAGAAATCAAAATAAGAGAATATAAAGGTTCTTTACATTGGCCAGAACTATAAAAGGCGAAAACTGAAAACTTTCTTAAAAATTGATTTCTTTCTCTAGTTTTTAAACAATCTATTCAGACTTTTTCAGTCTAATCTTTGTAAAATTGTGACAAGTTGCAAACACAAAACTTTTTTATTTGCTGAATAAAAACATCTAATTTATTTTAAAAAATCTTAAGATTGATTTAAACATAAAGTTTTGATCATACCACTTTGATCATCAGACCACAAGCTTTCGGTAAACTGAGACACGGGTTTCGTTCAGTGACGTCTACTGAAGCTTGTAGTCTGATGATCGAATTGGTAAGATCAAAACTTTATGTTAACTTGAGCTTGTCTCAACGCACATGTAAGTCCAGGATTAGGCTCTAGTAGACTTTTGTCAACTTTTTCTTTGACTATTTTGAATTATATTAGAATTGTCTTGCTTAAGAAGTGAAAATTGCTAATCTAAGTTTTAAAATATTAATCAAAAAAAAAAGTTTGATATTTTTCAGATAATAATAACATACCGGTTCGAGCTTTAAACATGTGTTTTTTATTGTCGTTTACCAACTTAGATGAGCTATGCTATTGTTTTTTAAAATTACTGAGCTTAATAATATACTATAACATGTTTGAAAATTTATTTAATTTTTTAGTTTCCACTATTAAGCATGAACATTTAGTTTAAGTTTTTTTAAAGTCTAATAAAAACTTTATTAGAATAAAAGAATTTAAAGGTACAAAACTGTATACTAATGTATTGGTTAATTTTTGATTCATACAAGGGTCTAACGTTTTAAAACTCTAATATGACCTTTTATTTCTAAATTAGTAAAACTTTACTAAAATTTTCATCCATGACTAAAGGTTTTAGCTGTTTTTAAAAAAAGGTTTAAATTTTTTTAACCTAGAAACTTCTAACAAATAATACTCTAATGAAAATTTAAGAGTATTAACGAATTTAAAATTTAGCTAAAAAAAATAGGTTAGTTATTAACTCTGAAAAAATGTGCTCATGTTTATTTTAGGATACTTTTTTAAGCTTTTTTTTTGGGGTAACTAAAACAGAAAACAACATTCAAACACTTTAAGATAAGCAATAAATTGATTCAGTAGTTATTTTTAGTTAGTATTTTCATACCATTTAAAAAAAAATCTGATTAAATCTTAATTTTGTTTTTGATTTGTTGAATGAGATTTCACTAACAGTTTTTTTTGACAATACCACTTCTATTCTGAAACTAAATCAACACTAATAGTGAAAAAAAAAGATTTATACAAATTATATTTTAAAGCATTATAACCTTAATTTCAATTACTAAACTGACCATACAAAACAAGTACGCGGAAGGGAATGCGAAGAAGTTGGATCTTCTTTCCCACTCGCTGAGTGCCAATCGTCAACTTGTAAGAGTATCTGCACGATCTTCCTCTGTAGGAAGGAGGTATGTCACTCGGAAGCGTTTCACTGAAGTCGTCTGGAAAATCAATAGAAAAATTTTAACAAGTTAGTGTGATTTAGGTCCGATGTTGACACCCTTTTATGATATACCTTTCACTAGAAAAAAACACTTTAGGAGCAAACGTAATTTAAAAAGATTATATTTAAAGACCTAATCAAATACGTGAGTTTTATTAAATGTGTATTAAAATGAATATAAATAGGAAGCACAGTTTACTTGCAAGCAAAAAAGAGCCTGTTTGTAAGGTAAACTTAAATTTCTACACTAACTATTTGTAACTAAAACTCACATATCAGTCAGAAATTTTGAAGAATACTTCTTTCCTAATTGTGTTTAGTCTATTTATTATTAATGAACTTCTTCAAAGATAAACTTGATATAATGAGCTACATAAATCTATAAATTATTTGGCAGCAGTTTATTTCCCTTAATTTCTTAGAAAATTGCAACAGTTTGAATTTTAATCACTAAGCTAAACTTTTCCTATCTTTAACTCTCATACATATACACTTTTTAAAACTAAATTTTAATTGCTAACTTATGAAATTTTCAACAGATTGCAAAAAGTACAAAACTTACGCAGCATAGATTGCCCAGGCAGCAGTTGGCAGTCGCAGAACAAAACTTTCACCGGAGACTGGTAAACACAAAATCCCTGTTCCTCCTGCTCAGGCACAAAAGATGTTCCTTTTAATATATGGACTTTAAAGTTTTGTCAAAAAACAGAAATATTTCAAAATGTAAATTTCTGTTCATTTGTTTATTTTTAAAGGTTACATGACAATTCAATTTCTGAGAGTTTAAATTCTGACAACTAAAATTCTTACAGGGTTCGTGCGCAAATTTTTTTTCATTTAGCCTGACTGAGACCAATTTAGCCTGACATCTTTTCAAAGTAAAGCAAATACCGTTTAGAAGTCATTTTAGGTATTGGGGGGTCTTGATTAGTACTATTGTAGTCTCAGACTTCAACCAGCTTTATCTCAAAAATATTTTGAGCTTTAAAAGTCTGCAAAAAGCAACTCATAGCTTAGTTACAACTCACTAAAATAAGACTAAATTTTCAAAAAGGTGATTGACCCTTCCCCTATGTCCTTAACATAACAAATCCAGTGATAAGTTTTAAAATAAGTGTTATATCTAATCTATTAATAGTGTAAAAATTTAATATATATTACTAAACACAATTGTTCAATTTAATTAAGCACTAAGTAAAAACAGTATAACCAGAAGATTTATAATAAAACAGCGTGCATTGTCGTGTTTTATTAGAGTTTAAAATGAAACGCTCACACGGATATTAAAATAAGTAAAAAATGTTTGTTATAGTATTTTGACTAATACTTAAAATTGATATATAATTATAAATCCTAAACTCTAAATACAGTAACCTCTTGGATCTTTACGCACTCGTGACGTTACGCACTCTCGTTTAGTTACGCGTTTCAGAGTTCTTTAAAATTCAGAAAATAAAAATTTTAATTTTTTTCAATATTGCACAAATTAGGTTTAATGTATATTTTAAAATTAAAATATGTTTTTGAATGCTAACACACCTCTCTATATCTTTAGACTTTGTAACTTTATGTTCCGTGACTAATTGATAAACATTTAGTTATACCTCAGTATATCAGAAATTTTGTTAACAATAAGAGATTAAATCAAAATTCTGAAATAAACATGACTGTGTTTAATAATGAAAGTATAATGAAATAATGAAAGTTTAAAACACAAAGAAATAATACATCAGTCTTGCCCTATATATTAATAAAAACCATTTTATAGTTGTAAAGAAATGCTTAATTATAAATTGAATTTGCTAAGTAGAATAGAATATAAATGTAACATATAAATAAAGATAAAGATAATTTCTACTTATTATTAAAATAGTAAAATTATTTCTACTCGTATTATTATTTTATAGAAATTCAAATCCTTTTTTTTTTATATGTATAGTTTTATCTGTTGTTTTCATATTCATAAATAAAGTAAACAAATAGTTAAAAGTGGGAAAGTGCCCAGTCTGTTTTTATAAGAAGCAATATTAAAAAACAGCTATTATAGTAAGTATTTTTGGTACCTCTTGTTTCTTTACGATCTCTCATATCTTTACGCACTTTTTCTGTGGACAAAATGTGCGTAAATAAGCAAGAGGTTACTGTAAATACAGTGATTGTTGATGTCATATCAGATTTAAAAAGCTTACACTTAAATTGAAAAAAAAACTTTTAATATTTTGTTCTTGTAAAGAAAAATTAATTGTACCTAAAATTTGTACTCCCACAAACTTAATACTTATATCTTAAAGCTAGGTTTTAGTTTTATGAATGTCTCTAATAACTTTAAACAAACAGTAAAATATATGAATAAACTGCTAAGAATTTAATCTAAAAAGTATTTGGTATAAAGCCTTTAATTTAGAAACTAAAACAGTTTAAACTAAGCTATGAAATACATGGGAACGGGTCACTTTTGCACGAGCGTCACTTTTGCACGAGCGTCACTTTTGCACGAGGGGACACTTTTGCACGAGGGTCACTTTTGCACGAAGGGTCACTTTTGCACGAGGGGACACTTTTGCACGGCGACTCTTTTGCACGAGCGTCACTTTAGCACGAGGGGACACTTTTGCACGGCGTCACTTTTGCACGCAGGGTCACTTTTGCACGAGGGGACACTTTTGCACGGCGACTCTTTTGCACGCAGGGTCACTTTTGCACGAGGGGACACTTTTGCACGGCGACTCTTTTGCACGGAGGGTCACTTTTGCACGAGGTGACACTTTTGCATGGCGACATTTTTATTTTTAATTATTTTTTTTCTTACTTAAATAATATTCGCTTTTAAACTTAAGTTGTTTTGAATACATAAAATGTGGTAGTTTTTTTTATGAAAATTTAATGCAAAGACTTTGTTTGAAGTTTTACGTAGAACAATATAATAACGTACCACAGTTCATTAATTTATATTTTTTAGCTTATATTAAATAAACTAGATGAATACACATTTTTAATTTTAAATAAAAACAGTTTTGAATATATTAAATGAAAATAGTGTGAATTTTTTTACTTTTCAAACAGGAAAATAAACTTAATTTAGTAAGGCTTTAGTACATTTGAGTATTATTTTTTACTTGTTTTCTCTTAATGTTATAATTAGCATTATATAGTTTTTGAACAAATATTTTAAATTTATTGTAATTTTAAACAATAGTTAAATTAAAAACAAAGATTTAGTTAGTTTTTGAAGATTAAAGGTATTTAAGATTTTACTTGTTGTTTATTTTTATTTTTTAATTTAGCGTGAGAATAAAAAAAGCAATAAAATAGCGCATTTTCCATGGTTTAAACTTAGATTATTTCATAACAATAATGTTGCATGATCATGATAAGCCAATGAGAGAGTAACATTTGGAAGTTTAAACTTATGTTCATCAAAAATATCAAGAGATGCTTACACCAGCATTCCATGATCATGAAATAAACCGATGAGAGCCTAACGTTAATGTCCTTGGAGCGTTAGGTTTCTATTTTTGTCAATGCATTTAATTACTTGATGTTGATCGTTCTACATCAAATCGTAAATCAATATAAGTTTGTGGTTAAAATTTTGCTTTTTATTTGACCTATAAACTTTATATCAAATAATGATTTTATATTTGTTATAATAAATAAACTATATGTGTTATTTTATCTTTTATTTATGTGTCTTCCAGTTTAATTGGTCTAGGTTTTGATGCCTAGGTTCATCATATAAACAATAAACTTGTAACCGTATAGTAAAATATATAAAAAGGCATAGTTTTTTATTAATATGTTAAAATTCAAATTAAACTAGAACAACTTACTTACATTTAAAATATATTTTATCCTGGTTTCTATATAAATTAACTTTATTGTCCCTGGTATGAATCTTTTATAAATAATCTTTTTTTATCTTTTCGTTAGTTTGTTTCTAACAGTAACTTTTACTGTTTAAAATTTTAGGCCTTTCATTTTTTGTCTTTAGTATAGGTATATTATAACATTTTAGTTTTCAGTTTCTTTTTTATGTTACAGACTTGGTAGTAGCTAAAAAAACTTTTAATCGGCCTGCATGCAAAATTGATTTTCCGTGCAAAAAAGTCATCGAGCCAAAATGTCGCTGTGCAAAAATTTCATCGTAAAAATGTGACATTGTGCAACAATGCAGCCGTAAAAAATTGTCATCATCAAAAAATTTCGCCGTGCAAAAGTGTTTCCTCGTGCAAAAGTGACCCTCCGTGCAAAAGTGTCCCCTCGTGCAAAAGTGACCCTGCGTGCAAAAGTGACGCCGTGCAAAAGTGTCCCCTCGTGCTAAAGTGACGCTCGTGCAAAAGAGTCACCGTGCAAAAGTGTCCCCTCGTGCAAAAGTGACCCTTCGTGCAAAAGTGTCCCTCGTGCATAAGTGTCCTCTCGTGCAAAAGTGACGCTCGTGCAAAAGTGACACCCACCCGAAATACATAGCTGATATAAAAGAATTTAATGTTTAAACTGTATTTTTTTATGAATTTTCATAATTATGACGTATAAAATTTACTCAAAATAAAAAAAATAAAGATTCTTAAAATTTTTCTAGAGATTCAACAAAAGGTTTTAAGCATTTATTTTTACAAATACTGACTGACTTTGTCATTAATAACATAATTTTATTTAAAAATAAATTCACATTTCAATTTAATCTTAAAAAGATTTCTCTTTTTTTTAATCAAAAATTTTGAAGCATTTGAACTGAGAAAAACTTAGATTCTCAAATTTTAAATAAAAACACTGATTTAGCCTGACTTAGTCTGACACGCACGAACCCTGTGCTTATAATATTTTTCAAAACGCCGCAACTCGAAAAGTAATGTATATTTGAAAAAAATTAAAAATGTATAGGTCTAATTAATAACTTTGAACACTATTTTGTTTTTGCACAAAACTTTTATTAAACGAGTATTTTGAAAATTACTAAATAATACTACATATCAAAAACCGTTTTAAACATATATACAAAAAAAAAAAAAAAATTTAAAGAAATAGGTGTTGGTAGGTAATAACTAGAACTCCATACTCATTTTACATTTTTTTCAAATACATAATACTTTTTGAGTAATGGCCCTTTGAAAAAAATTTTAAGAACTTGAATTGTCAGAGTTTGAATAGTCGTGCACCCAATCTTAAAATACCTTCTCAGTTTTTTTTTCTCTTTTAGAAAACCTTTCTGTGCAAAGTAGATATTGGATATACTTATTGCTTAAAAAAATATTACAAACAGTAAGCTTTTTACAAATTAAAACATTATAGTCGTAGAAAATCATATACATAAACGTTAAAGTAAAATACAGTTAAATAACATATCTTTAATTTATAATTAAATATACTTATATGTCTAAAAACAGGTGTTAGATAAATACATTATTTGAACAGCTTTTTTCCGGTGCATAAATTACTAAAAATATATAACAGAATGCATTTCATTATCTTTAAATTTATTTAAGTACTTTCAAGTAGGACTCGTCAGAAATTGTTTCCTACTGGATTGGAATGAATACAAATTGAAATAAAATTATACTGCAGTTTAAAGTTTTAAGATATAAAATGACTTAATAATCAAATGTTAAAAATTAAATAAGTGCTAATGCTAAACAAATTTTGTATACTAATAAAACTCCGTAGAATTAAAACAATCTAAATAAAGAAGCGATAAAAATTTTAAATTAAAATCTTATATAAATCCTTATATTAGTAAAATTAAAGTAATTAGTTTCTTGTTAAACTTTATTTTTAAGCATAGTTTTAATTTAAAATTTTCATTGCTTCTTTATTTAGATTGTTTTAATTCTACTGAGTTTTATTAGTATACCAAATTTGTTTAGCATTAGCACTTATTTAATTTTTAACATTTGATTATTACATCATTTTATATCTTAAAACTTTAAACTGCAGTATAATTTTATTTCAATTTGTATTTATTCCAATCCAGTAGGAAACAATTTCTGACAAGTCCTACTTGAAAGTACTTAAATAAATTTAAAGATAATGAAATGCATTCTGTTATATATTTTTAATAAATACATTAAAAAAACAGCTTATGTTGCATAATACTTGATACTACTTTGGTTTGTCACAGATCACCTATCTCATAAACATTAAATACTTTTTTGTTATAAATTTTACACATTTTTCAATTACAAACTACTTTATATATAAAACTTAAGTAATTAGTGTAGACACACAACACAGGGTTGTACACAAAAACTTATAATTTTAGACTGTCATCTCTCAATTTAGTTATATAAATCACCTATCTCATAAATAAAATTTAAGTTTTAACTTTTCACTTATTTTTATTATTATTTTTTTTTTTTGCTATCACTATTACCCCTAACCCTTACCCTTGGTTGGTGATTTTTTTATTTTATTGATTTACTTTTTATTAACTTTTTTCTTTCAAATTTTTTAATTTATAATTTTATTTTTTCTATAACTGTTACCCCTAACCGTTACCCACCATCTGTAAAAAATTTTTATAATTTTTTTTATTAATTTTTAATTTTTTCATTTTCTATTTAACTATTTATATTTTTTTAACTGATGTGCAAAAATGACCATTTGTGCAAAAATGTCTTTGTGCATATTTGACCCGTTCCCAAATAAAGTATGAAAAAGAAAATTATGCAGTCAATTTCGGCAAGTGTAAAATGAATGTTGATGGCTATTGCACATAAATTAAATTTAAAAGTATAAATGACCACTTGTAGTGAAAATCAGCTATAATTTAGGTTACTTAAAGTTTTATGAGAACTTTTCAGTTAGTTTAAATAACGCTTTAGCTTACTTGAAATTATAAAACAGTATAAGTAAAACTTAAAAATGATTTAGTAGTTTTTTAAAGGTTAATTTAAATTTTCAAAATTATGATAATATTCTACTAAATTATCAAATAATAAAAAAATTAACCTGAAACAATATTATCATTGTGGTTAGATTGAGAAATGTTAATTCTTGTTTCATTTATGTGGCAAAAACAATGAATTTGGGCAGAGACCAAGGCAATTGTACTTTCACTCTCCCTTATAAGTTTATTAAAACATATAAAAATGAAGTACATAAAAACTTGTTTTAATAATAAAAAATAAAAACTATTACAAAGTAACAATTATCTAAAAAAATTATTTGATAAAAATTTTCGACTAAATTATTTAATTTGTATTTGTAAAGACAGTATATTTTAATTTTCTAAGCAAAAATGCTATTTCCATGATAGTTATCTAGTATATCAAGGTTTAATTATAAAAGCTTTTTAAGACTAGTTGCTATTTGTTTTAAAGAAACACTTAAATATAATAACTACATTAAAAGTACCAACTTTTTATTGCAAAAAAAAAAAGAAAGTAATTTTTTTATTGTCTTGAATTGAATACAGAAAATTTGTAAATGAAATAAAATTAGGCATTATTTATGTTTTAGCTTTTTTATATGCATTTTAAGTTTTTGAGTTAAATGTACTTTAAACTTAGTTAAACGTTAAACTACGTTAAACTTTAGTACTTACAAATTACTTTGAGATGATCCATCTGCTACATTGGTGAACTTCAATGTGCAATGGATTGTTTCAGCAGATAAATAAACTTGACCATTGTTTAACTTTGCTGCAACTTCAAACATGCTAACTTGGATAATGTTTAAGTAAGCTAAATATTAACATCAGCTAAAAAACAGCATTCAGTTAGATCGTAAGTTTAAATAATATTGGGACTTTTGAAAAGTGCTGAAAAATATAGCTAAGACATTTAGTATTTATTTTTTAGCTAGCAAAATTAATTTGTGACATTAAGTTTTCAGAAGTTAGTTAATAACAAACAAACTAGAAAGCAGGTAAATCTACAATTTAGAAAAAAATAAATTCAGAACAGAAAGAGACAAATTATTAACAAAAAAAAAACTCAACAAAAATTCCCAACTTTAATTTGTTTTTAAACTTAAGAGACTTTATTTAAATTGATAGCTGTATCTTATGTTGTCTTTTTTCTACTTTAAAAAAGACTATATAAGTACAAGTAAATTAAAAATCAAGGCTTCTGTTGTATTATAGTAGTTTGAACATAAGTTTAAAATAAAATTCTTATTGGTGTGTAGTTTTTGTGATAACATTTAAAAATCAAAATAAAAAACTACAGTTGTACTTCATGTATGAGTGTAACTAGAACCATATCTAAACATATTTATGAAAATAAAGAATAAAAGTTGCCTGATGATGTTTGGTCCTATTTACTGCTTTGGAAACCTTCAGAGTTGAAAGTTGCAAGATCAAAACCAATTGGTTTTACATATAAAAAAAAAACAACTAAAACAATTCATTTATACTAGTAAAAATTTTATAGTTTAGACATTTATAACACAACTTATCATTAGTTAATAACTTTATGTTTAAATAAAAATACTTTATGTAAACACATTTTCAATAAAAAAAAAATTTCAAGCTAGTCTTATTGTTGTTGATTATTTTGCAATATTATACCCAGGCAAACAACTTGAACCAATATATACATGTAGAAAAACAAAGGTTTAATAATAACATAAACATGAAATTTGTAGATAGAATATAAAACAAATATTGCAAAATGTAACCTATTTTTGGATCGAATTAAGAAACAAAGGATTATTATATAAACAAAAACTTGGTATTTATAAGAGTAAACTATTTAAAAACAAATAAAAATATTGAAAAAGTGATGAAAAAACTTAACAAACTCAGTTTAAGTAAAATATTTTCATAACTAGTAAAATTTAAATATCAGGGTGGCCACTAGTTTTTAATAGTTTTTTTCAAGTATTGAGGTTTTTTTCTAGATTTTTAAACACAGCTTTTTTTGTCCATTTTTTGTAGAAAAAAAGTTAAATTGTTAAAAATGTTTTACAAGTTCAAAAGTTTCTAAAACAATACTGTAATGCTACTGTATATGTGTTTTATAGTAAATAAAACATTGAATAATATAACATTTATTTATCATACATAATAGTTATTTTTTGTCTAATTTAAATTTTTTATTTAACATTTTACAAATTTATCTTTCATTCCTAATTTTTGCAGGTTTTTAATTAAATTCATAAAATTCAAGTACTTTTTGACTACATTTTTAATTTAAGGAATTTTCAGATTTAATGGCCACCCTACAAAAACAAGTTTTAGAGGGTCATTAGCTTTATAGCAGCTTTTTTGTATATACATTGACTATTAGGTTTCGATCTTGCACTGTTGATCTCAGAGACTTTACAACCATTTTATTAGGACTCCTCAACTTCAGGCCATACAAACTGCAACTGTATACATGGTTGCCACTGATCAAGCTGAGAAAAATTCTCTGACTTTTCCTGACTTTTTACCAAAACTTCCCAGACTTTTCTAAATCAAACTCTTAAATTAAACTTATTTTTAAAATACATAATCTAACATTTGAAACTATATAAAGCTTTCAATCTAACTTTAATACAGGTTAAAAACAACAGTTTTATGCTGAATTCTATCATCAAACTTCCAGTACATCACTTAAACCATCTGTGTATGATTGATGTTTGTAATAAACAGCTATATCAGCAAAATACTTGTATTATTACCTTATAAACACAGCTTGTCTGAAAAAAGACACAATTTTTTAGCATTTCCTAGCATAAATGTATCTAGATAAACAAAAAACATATAAGGAACTTTTACAATTAAAACCTTGAATTAATAACAAACTTTCACAACTAGAATCTTAAAACAATAACAATTTTTTACAGTTGAAACCTTAAAACAATAAAGTACACAATTTTTTAGAATTTCCTACCATAAATGTTTTTAAATAAACAAAACCGTTTTGTTTATTTATATACGTTTATGCTAGGAAATTCTAAGAAATTATATACTCAGTTATTTACTTAAACAAAAAACACTTTGATTCTAAAATTATGCTAGATAAACTTTTGTGTATATATCACAGTTCCACTATGAAGATGTCCTTGCTACAGATCATCAATACTAAAAAGCTTACGAAATCTGCTAGTTCAAGTAGGGTACTTGTTCAATATGTTAATAGAAAATTTTTGCAGTTTTATAAACAATATTTTACTAATTTATACCAGGTGAAGGCATTGGAAATAAAATTAAATATTTTTGTAAATTTCTAGGAAAATTTTGGAATTTTTTTCTGACTTTAAAGGACTTTTGGTTATGCTTACGAATCGATGGATGTCTTTTTTGACCAACTTTTTGACCAACTTTTGCTAATTTGTTGAATATCAAAGCGAAATTCTGACCAACTTTTAAAATATTCAACTTCATAAGGAACGACTAAAATTTTTAAACAAACTTAGTAAAGGGGTTGGTATTTGATAATAACCTGTAATTGCGCCTACTAGCGGTTATTTTGTTACAACTTAAAATAAAAAAAATTAACAAAAATAAAGAAAAATATAATAATACTAATAATAATAATAAACTTAAAACAAGGGTATAAAAATTATTATTATGCTTTAAAATTTCATACAAAGCTTTGGATCGTACTCAAAAGTTGCACATTGAAAAAATAATTTGAAAATTTGGGGTCGGTCGGACCCCGTCAAATTTGTAACATAAAATAAAGGTATTAAACGTTATTGTTTTGCTTTGAAATTTTAAACACAGCTTTAGATCGTACTCAAAAATTGTACGTTGGAAAAATAATTGGAAAATTTGGGGTCGGTCGGACCCCATGAAATTTGTAACATAAAATAAAGGTATTAAACGTTATTGTTTTGCTTTGAAATTTTAAACACAGCTTTAGATCGTACTCAAAAGTTGTACGTTGGAAAAATAATTTGAAAATTTGGGGTCGGTCGGACCCCATGAAATTTGTAACATAAAATAAAGGTATTAAACGTTATTGTTTTGCTTTGAAATTCTAAACACAGCTTTAGATTGTACTCAAAAGTTGTACGTTGGAAAAATAATTTGAAAATTTGGGGTCGGTCGGACCCCATGAAATTTGTAACATAAAATAAAGGTATTAAACGTTATTGTTTTGCTTTGAAATTTTAAACACAGCTTTAGATCGTACTCAAAAGTTGTACGTTGGAAAAATAATTTGAAAATTTGGGGTAGGTCGGACCCCATGAAATTTGTAACATAAAATAAAGGTATTAAACGTTATTGTTTTGCTTTGAAATTTTAAACACAGCTTTAGATCGTACTCAAAAGTTGTACGTTGGAAAAATAATTTGAACACTTGGGGTCAGTCGGACCCCGTCAAATTTGTAATATAAAATAAAGGTATTAAACGTTATTGTTTTGCTTTGAAATTTTAAACACAGCTTTGGATCGTACTCAAAAATTGTACGTTGGAAAAATAATTTGAAAATTTGGGGTCGGTCGGACCCCATGAAATTTGTAACATAAAATAAAGGTATTAAACGTTATTGTTTTGCTTTGAAATTTTAAACACAGCTTTAGATCGTACTCAAAAATTGTACGTTGGAAAAATATTTGGAAAATTTGGGGTCAGTCGGACCCCGTCAAATTTGTAACATAAAATAAAGGTATTAAACGTTATTGTTTTGCTTTGAAATTTTAAACACAGCTTTAGATCGTACTCAAATATTGTACGTTGGAAAAATATTTGGAAAATTTGGTGTCGGTCGGACCCCGTCAAATTTGTAACATAAAATAAAGGTATTAAACGTTATTGTTTTGCTTTGAAATTTTAAACACAGCTTTAGATCGTACTCAAAAGTTGTACGTTGGAAAAATAATTTGAACATTTGGGGTCGGTCGGACCCCATGAAATTTGTAACATAAAATAAAGGTATTAAACGTTATTGTTTTGCTTTGAAATTTTTAACACAGCTTTAGATCGTACTCAAATATTGTACGTTGGAAAAATATTTGGAAAATTTGGGGTCGGTCGGACCCCATGAAATTTGTAACATAAAATAAAGGTATTAAACGTTATTGTTTTGCTTTGAAAATTTAAACACAGCTTCGTATCGTACTCAAAAATTGTACGTTGGAAAAATAATTTGAATATTTGGGGTCGGTCGGACCCCATGAAATTTGTAACATAAAATAAAGGTAATAAACGTTATTGTTTTGCTTTGAAATTTTAAACACAGTTTCGGATCGTAGTTTAGAATTGTACAGTAAAATTTTTGAAAATTAGTTACTAAAAACTAGTTTTTAAAATTAGTTGACTGGTTAAAACAATAGTAGTTAAATACAGTGTATTTTATTTATTCACTTAGTTATTAATAAACGCACATTTTATATATATTTTTTATTCAAAAACGAATTAAATGAATTTAAAACGAATTTAATCAATTTTTCAATAGTTTTTCGAAAGCTGAAGTTTTTTTAGTCTGTTGAGCACAAGGGGCAATAAAAAGCTTCGTCCTCATTCGGAGGTACATTTAAATTTAGGCATGATATATGATACCACCTTTTGCATAGTTCAGCGCTGCATTCAACCTATTTTGACATAATTTATGTTTAAATAAGTTTTAAAGCTTAAAATTTGTTTATTTTACTATTTGCTAAAAAATTAAAATAAATGTTATAAAGAATTTTCAAATAATAAATAACATGACTAAACTATTTTTAAGTTTATTTGTTTTTTGCCTTATTTTAAAAGTAACAACTTCAGTTGTATTAGATACAATTTGTTAAATACAAAATCGAAGAGTATATCATTGTTTAATAAAAGTTCTATTGAATTAACAAGTTTGTGTATCTTGCTTACCCATTTTATTTTCGGGTCCTCTCTTTCATCCGTTTTCAATCCGCATTTCCAGCAGTAAGGGTCTTCGTTTGGACCTAAGCATTTTGTGTTAGTTTAATTTTTAATTGATCTTAATTTATTTCTAATATATAGGTTAAGCTACAAAAATAAATATAAATAACTTAATTAATAATAAAAGATAAAAGTTAAATAATAAGTTATTAACCAGCTAGGTGCAAAAGTTGTATTGCAGCATTGTTTCGAATGTTATCAAAATCAGGAAGACTTAAATGATCTTCTATTTTACCGTCAAAAAAGCATTCGAGTAACTGAAACAAAAGCTTGCTGAAACTTTATCTTTTTTTTTTAGCTTTTCTTGCTTTACTTAATTTACTACTTCAAAACAGAGATAACTTTACAAATGCAAAATAGGTCTAACCATAGCAAACAGTATGTTTTGTTCATTTTTATCTTTTTCTGTTATAAGTTCAAAATTAGTTTTGATTTCCCTATATGCATCTGCTGATGATTGGACTAAAATTTGATAAGCACATTTCTCAAGTTTTATTCGTTTTTTGAATGCGTCGATACAAACCCATTTTTTTTCTATTTTGTCTATTAACTGTTTTAAAAATTTAATCTTATATAAATTTTAAAGATTTTTCAAAAAGATACTGAAACTAAGATTAAATAAGTGAGAAGTAAAACTTAATTACAAGAAGTTGTGTAGTTAGTCCTTTTAAAACGAATGAAACTTTTTTAGCTTTCAGAAGTTTTGTCCATTCCTCTTCTGTCCAAAATTTTAATGGGGAATTTTTTTCTACAAGCATACACACTTCTTCTGTTAGAAAGTAACTGTTTTATAGATAACAAAAATTTTTCTTCATTACAGAAAAAAAAACAGTGCAAGTTTACTTGTTGGCTTAATAACATTTCCGTAAAAAATCAAAGCTTTTTCATCAAAGCGCTTTCCTGGTATTAGTGTGCAAAAGTCTTTGTGGCTTAATTTTAAAACATCTTTTTCAGATAAGATGCAAGCTTGGAAATTTTCGTTTGGCTTTTTATCCCAAAGGTAGTTCCGCTAAAAATAAAAATGTTTAATAACTTATTGTATATATATTTTTAATTACTCTAAACTAACACGTCGGATATTCATCATTCTGATTGACTCCTCATTTAGATCAAATTTAGAGTTAATACTTTTGTTCTCAATCTAAGAATAATTAAAATGTTTTGATATCTAAGATAAAATAAAATTACATTTAATGTCCTTGGACAAGATGTCAAACGGTATCCAAATAGTTTGCAACTAATTAACCGAAAGGATTTTAGGTGCACCAGGTCGTAGGATAAAATATTTAAGCTTTTTATTTTGTCTTTAAATAAATAATAAAGTAAAAAGTTTCTCTATAAAACTGTTTTAACAAGTTGCATGTTAAACTAAAAGTTTAAAGAAAACAAACGTACTTTTCTGGACATGTTGAACCAAGAAGATTTTTTTTTTGCTTTCTTGTGCTGCTTAGACTTACAACGCGTAATTCCATCTTCACAATCACTTGTATTTAGTATTTGGTTTTCATTTTTCGGCAGTACAATATTGTAATTTTTACAATATAGCAATCGATAGTAGCTGTTAGTAGTTTGTATTATTAATCATAAGTGTTAAGTATAAATGCTTTACAAAAGTTAAAAGTACTCACTCAATTCTATCACGTAGACAACGAATAAAATTATCAAATTCCCAGACCTCACGTCTTTTAGAGAAATCTTTTATACTGTCTTTCTCTAGTTGAGGCCTATTAATGGTGTGGTTCTTCATATTGGCGAAATGAGACTCGGCCGCTTGGTTATTTTGAAAAAGACTTTGATTCGGGATAAATCTTGTAATTGTTGCTGTTACAAACGGGATAATTGGTGCCCACTGTGTGATAATGTAGTCAGGAAAAGCAGATAAATGATATTTATTTTTTTTTAAATTTTGTTGTGCTGTTTCAGCTTTATTTTTTTGTTGAGCCTTCTCAAGTGTGTCCTATAAAAAATAAATAAACATTATTACAATGTTATACAAAACGTACGTAACAAAAATAAAAAAATCTTACAAACTTTAAAATCTTTGGTAAACGGAGATCCTTTGTAAACGTTGTTATCCCTGCTATCAGTGTCTGTATTTCTGTCCTTTTTTTTAAGAAAGTTGTTGACGATCTCATCAACATCTTCTTCTGTTGAGCTAAATTGTATTTTAAACATTAGAATTCAATAAAGAAAATTTTTACAACTTAAGTCACAATTATATGTTAAAGTTTACAAAGTCTCACCTTTTTTCGCAAAATCCGTTTAAAATAAAAAAACTATTTTTAGCTTCCTTTGTCCATCCTAAAATAAATTATTTTTAATAAAATTCAAAAACTTTGAGTGAATATTTCCTTATCAAATATAATTTGTAAAAAAAAAAAACTCACTTTCACTAGTAGTCAATATACAAACTTTTTCGAATATATATTTTATTGTGTCATACTCTTTACATGTTAGAATACGACAAAATATGGTCATAAGGAAGGTTTTCACTTCGCTATCTTCAACCTCATGTCTTGTAAAGAACCGTTTCATGCTGTTCATGTTGTGCGCACCGCAAACATGAACAGCACATTTCATATACGAATCAAACAGAAGTTGTTTTTCTAGAAAATAAAATTTGTTACTTAACAAAATAGTCACACAAATTAACCCTAAAGACTTACCATCACTATGCAAAATCATGTAGCATAGTTTCAGGTATAGATCTAGCGTGGTGCCATTGAATTGCTCACACACTGCGTGAAGTATAGGGTAGCTACAATCGCATTCTACCCTTTTCACTTCCTTACCTAAAAGTTGTTTAATGAATTTTAACTGTTAACAGTATTATCAACTATTTTTTTACTCTCACTTTTTAGTCTTTCCATATCTCTTTTTAATACAGCCAGCCACTGCTTGTATGATGTTCTGTCGAGGTTGGTTGAGATCATGCTCGACACTGTTAAAGGTGGGTGGTTGTGTGTTTTAAACTTTTTTAATATTTCACCGTCGTTTCCTTTATAAAAACAGATTGTTCAGACTTTTTCTTAATTGATATTACAGTTTAAAAAAACAATAAAGTAACCTCGAATTAATGCTACTGTATAGTAGACATTTTGACTTTCTATTTGATCGAAAAAGCCATAAGTTGAGTCGATGCACAGCACCGACTCTGGCTTTTTCCGTAGTTTTTGTTTTAAAATTCTTAAATCATTTTCTTCATGTAATATGATTCGAAACGGAAAAATAGCAAACTCTTGGATTACTCCTTTTACAATCTAAATATAGTTTTGTTATAAATGTACAGTTTGTTCTATATTTTTTAACTAAAATTACTTTGTTTTTGTTGTATTTCAATGAAAGTTCTTTTTTAACTTCTGCAATTTTTTCTATGTAATTCAGCTCATTTTCTTTCCTTTTTTGTTTTATGCAGTATTTAGCGTTTCTTACTTGTTTATTTGTGTACATACCAGAACAATTTCCTATAAAAATATTTTGTTAACAATTTAAATCTAAACAACTTAATATGTTTGTCATTATTAATTTAAAAAACTATGTTTTAAACATTATGGGTACAAGCATTAGTTTTAAAAAAAGTTGCTTATATTTTACAAACCTTCAGAATACTTTTCAATATTACATCTGTTTGATATTGTCCTTGTAACATAATCTATGCTGTCGTTTTCATCTAGTAACTCAGCTATTTTTTCTGTATGTTAGGTTGTTTAAAATATAAAGATTAAAAAAGAAATTGTAAGAATTTAAGAACTATTTACCTTTAACTTTTTTTGTTAATCTTGGTATTGAAGCACCTAGATCTTCATCGTGATAAGGAGTTTTCGACCTTTCAACGACTATTTCCGTCTTATAAACACAAACTGTCCATACAACTTTACATTCTTTTGTAGTTGTGCAATGGAATATCATGCGGAAATAATTTCCATTGAAAACGAAATAACAGTGTCTTAGACGGTTTTTTACGCATGGCTTTATAATTTCAGCAATTTTTCTTCTAACAATCTTTATAATTTTAGGGTTTGAAATTCATAGCAAGTAGAATTTTAAGCATTTTATTTTTGAAAAACACGTTTAACTCATGTGAAAAAAGTTCAATGTTTTGTTCTACTATTTCAATCTTCTACTATTTAAATCTACTATTTTAAGTTTTTTATTTTTAAAAGTAACTTAGACGTTACTGCTACAAGTTTGTAAAAGCAAGCTGCTACTGCTTCGTAAAAAAAACTTTACTTTTTGTAGTTATAATTTATACAGTTACCATCATCTTTTACAAAAACAAACCTCTACTCCATCAGTTTTTATCATTTTGTATTTATCTTTTTTTTTGTCTACAACCAACTTATTATTATTGAAAATACTTAACCATTCTTTCTCCGTGATTTTAACTTTTTCTTTGTAGCACTATAAGTTTGTATTTGATAAAGTTTATTTATAAAATTTGTAAATAATCAATCAATTTCAGTAATTTTACAAAACTAATATGAGATAACATAACATTTTTAATTAAAACTAACTTTTTTTGGCTCAACATTGGCGTTACAAACAATTGTTGTTGTAAACTCTTCTTCGCTTTCATGTAAGTTTGTTTCGCTGAACTGTAAAACAGATTTGTTTTTGTGTAAGTTCTTGATTTTGTATACTACTTTTTAGGTATAAAGGCGAAGTTTAACTAACATGGACACCCTTCTTTTTCAAAGTAAAACATCTATTTTCCAGCTCTGCAAACTTTTTCTTTAAAGATAAGTTTTTCCTAGTAAGTTCTTCGTTGCGCTTTGTTTTCAACTCACTTTGTTTTTTAGACTGAAATTAAGTTTATTTAATACAATAAATAACATTAAATGTTCTAGTTTTTGACAGTTTATCTGTATATGTTATAAATGTCCACTAAATTCCTAAAGATATTAGATTTTTCTTAATAGTTTTAGTCAAACTAATTTTTCTTAAGTAAAATGTTTTTCTTTAGTTATAATTTACAAAGACACTGACAACTACACCGTTCATTTGCAACTTTGTAAAATTTTTCTTCAGCTCTGCCAACTTTATCTCTAATATAGAATTTTTTTTGCTAAGCTCTACATTACGTTGGTTTTTTTTTTCATCCTGAAATTAAGTTTATTTGACTACATTTTAACGTATATAAAGTTTTATTTTGTTTTTTATAAATTGTAACTAAATTATATTTGATATAGAAACTTTTGTAACAGTTTAATGTTTAATTAACAAACCGTTTTGACTAAACTGCGGTTAATACTTTTTAAATGTTCACCCAATTTTTCAAGTTTTTCAATTTCTTTATCTTTGTTCTCAATGATCTATGAAAAAATAAGTCATTATCATTAAAACAAAAAATTAAAAATGACATTTGTTAAACTACCTTATAAACTTAAATTAATTTTCGCAACTAATTTTTGGTGCAATTAACAAGAAATCAATGTCTTAATAACTTTTAAATAAGAAGCTGATGTATTGACTGGTGATTTTGGATATTAAATTTTGGATATTAAATTAAGGTACAAGACGTTAGTCTTTAGCTTTGATATTTTGTACACAGTTTTGGATCGTAATCAACGATAGTACGTCGAAAATATATTCAAAAAATTTGGGGTCAACCGGACCCCGTGAAATTTTGAATGTTAAGTTAAGGTACAAGACGTTAGTCTTTAGCTTTGATATTTTGTACACAGTTTTGGATGGTACTTAACAATAGTACGTCGAAAAAAAATTTAATAAATTTGGGGTCAATCGGACCCCGTAAAATTTCGAATGTTAAATTAAGGTACAAGACGTTAGTCTTTAGCTTTGATATTTTGTACACAGTTTTGGATCGTAATCAACGATAGTACGTCGAAAAAAAATTCAAAAAATTTGGGGTTAACCGGACCCCGTGAAATTTCGAATGTTAAATTAAGGTACAAGACGTTAGTCTTTAGCTTTGATATTTTGTACACAGTTTTGGATGGTACTTAACAATAGTACGTCGAAAAAAAATTTAATAAATTTGGGGTCAATCGGACCCCGTAAAATTTCGAATGTTAAATTAAGGTACAAGACGTTAGTCTTTAGCTTTGATATTTTGTACACAGTTTTGGATCGTAATCAACGATAGTACGTTGAAAAAAAAATCAAAAAATTTGGGGTCAACCGGACCCCATGAAATTTTGAATGTTAAGTTAAGGTACAAGACGTTAGTTTTTCGCTTTGTTACTTTATACACAGATTCGGATCGTACTCAACGATAGTACGTCGAAAAAAAATTCAAAAAATTTGGGTTCAAGCCGACCCCGTGAAATTTTGAATGTTAAGTTAAGGTACAAGACGTTAGTCTTTAGCTTTGATATTTTGTACACAGTTTTGGATGGTACTTAACAATAGTACGTCGAAAAAAAATTTAATAAATTTGGGGTCAATCGGACCCCGTAAAATTTCGAATGTTAAATTAAGGTACAAGACGTTAGTCTTTAGCTTTGATATTTTGTACACAGTTTTGGATCGTAATCAACGATAGTACGTCGAAAAAAAATTCAAAAAATTTGGGGTTAACCGGACCCCGTGAAATTTCGAATGTTAAATTAAGGTACAAGACGTTAGTCTTTAGCTTTGATATTTTGTACACAGTTTTGGATGGTACTTAACAATAGTACGTCGAAAAAAAATTTAATAAATTTGGGGTCAATCGGACCCCGTAAAATTTCGAATGTTAAATTAAGGTACAAGACGTTAGTCTTTAGCTTTGATATTTTGTACACAGTTTTGGATCGTAATCAACGATAGTACGTTGAAAAAAAAATCAAAAAATTTGGGGTCAACCGGACCCCATGAAATTTTGAATGTTAAGTTAAGGTACAAGACGTTAGTTTTTCGCTTTGTTACTTTATACACAGATTCGGATCGTACTCAACGATAGTACGTCGAAAAAAAATTCAAAAAATTTGGGTTCAAGCCGACCCCGTGAAATTTTGAATGTTAAGTTAAGGTACAAGACGTTAGTCTTTAGCTTTGATATTTTGTACACAGTTTTGGATGGTACTTAACAATAGTACGTCGAAAAAAAATTTAATAAATTTGGGGTCAATCGGACCCCGTAAAATTTCGAATGTTAAATTAAGGTACAAGACGTTAGTCTTTAGCTTTGATATTTTGTACACAGTTTTGGATCGTAATCAACGATAGTACGTCGAAAAAAAATTCAAAAAATTTGGGGTTAACCGGACCCCGTGAAATTTCGAATGTTAAATTAAGGTACAAGACGTTAGTCTTTAGCTTTGATATTTTGTACACAGTTTTGGATGGTACTTAACAATAGTACGTCGAAAAAAAATTTAATAAATTTGGGGTCAATCGGACCCCGTAAAATTTCGAATGTTAAATTAAGGTACAAGACGTTAGTCTTTAGCTTTGATATTTTGTACACAGTTTTGGATCGTAATCAACGATAGTACGTTGAAAAAAAAATCAAAAAATTTGGGGTCAACCGGACCCCATGAAATTTTGAATGTTAAGTTAAGGTACAAGACGTTAGTTTTTCGCTTTGTTACTTTATACACAGATTCGGATCGTACTCAACGATAGTACGTCGAAAAAAAATTCAAAAAATTTGGGTTCAAGCCGACCCCGTGAAATTTTGAAAGCTTAATTAAGGTACAGGACGTTAGTTTTTTGCATTGTAAATTTATACACAGATTTAGATCATACTCAACAATAGTACGTCGAAAAAAAATTTAATAAGTTTGGGGTCAACCGGACCCCGTGAAATTTTGAATGTTAAATTAAGGTACAATATGTTAGTCTTTAGATTTGATTGTTTCAACTTATTTTTTAGTTTTTCAACTTCTTTATCTTTATTTGCAATAATCTATAAAAAAATAAGTCACTATCAGTAAGACAGTACAGTAAAAAAAAACCTTATTTGTTGTAGTACTTTAATAATTTTAATCAATATTAGTAACTATTCATTTTATTCAACGACTCACTAACTTTTAAATATGAAGCTACTGTGTTGTTATTATGAACTGAGGGTGATACTTCTTCATGAACTGATGGTGATACTTCTTCATGAACTGGTGATGATACTTCTTCATGAACTGATAGTGGTATTTCTTCATGAACTGATAGTGGTATTTCTTCATGAACTGATGGTGATGTTTCTTCATGAACTGAGGGTGATACTTCTTCATGAACTGGTGGTGATACTTCTTCATGAACTGATAGTGGTATTTCTTCATGAACTGATAGTGGTATTTCTTCATGAACTGATGGTGATGTTTCTCCATGAACTAAGCAACCATTGATAGCTGGTTGTACTTCTTTTTCCACTGCTGATTGTACTATGTTAAACATGACTTTAAAATCAAAGGCATAAGTTCAAGTTTTCATTATTCTAATTAAAAACAAATTTTATTTTATATTTTCCAATCTAATAAACTTTTAAAAAAACACTTCTAACAATAAACACAATAAATCATTTCTTACCAGTACCTTGCCCTGATCTCAGTTCTGTAATTTCTTTCTCTCTGCAAACTGTACCTACCTGGTTATAATAAGTCATTTCTAAAAACTTGCTGACTGTGTTAACAAAATTTTACGAATATCACTATTATATAGGAAAGTAATATCATATAAATTGTCTCTTTGGTCTGTAAAAAATGTAGAACTACAAGGGCTTTTTTTCTGAAAAATGAAGTTAACTTATACTAGAGGTTGTAAAAGTAGATAAACAAATAATAGTTTCCTTTACTAAGAAATTGTTATAACACCACGTTTAGAAAGCTTTGTTTTATCATGGTTTTATATGTAAGGAAAGTCTCATAAAATTTAGCTCTAAGTAAAAAATAACTATTTTATCACACTAACCTTACTAGAATCACTTTTATTAATACTGCTACTTCTCTGCAAAAATTAAACTGTGTTATGTTATTTAACTTTTAATGTTAGCTATTATTGTCAATTTTCTCATTTACAACATTGAAACAATAACTATTACTTAAACTCCAAAACATTGAAAGTTTAAAGAATAAACAAAAACTCATTACTTTAAATTAAACTACTACAAAACTTATAAAACTATACTAAGTAATTGTACTTACATATTTTTGTTGTATCTCGTTTTTATACGTGTTCCAATACCTCTTTAGTCTTAAACAGTTTCTTTTATGTCTTTCCTTATTTGCTCGGGGAGCTGCTTTTTTTGATATTAACATACAAGCTCTGTGTAAATTGTTATCCACTTCTTTAAAAAAACCACTTTGTGTGGCAGCACTAACAAAGTTTTTGTTACTTTGAAAAACAATATTCATAATAAGTTTTATCAATTTACTATGCTGAAAATAAATCTTGTTTATTAGATATACTTTTGCAACAAGTATCTCTCATAGATTTTATCTAAAAGCAGAACATAGTATCATAATATTAATAAAATGTAGCTAATTGTCTCTCACAACAAGAATCTGCCTAATTTGAAAAATTAGCAAAAAAAAAAATGAACAAAACTTAATCAAATCCTGCTTCTTTAAGTTAAAAACAATTTAAAAAAAACATAGGTAAATTAGAAATTGTAACTTATGATATTCAGAAAGTTTAGAGTCTTAAACATGAAAATTGTATGTACTAGAACTACTAAATAAATTGAAAACTTTAACTTAGGTATTGAAGTTAAAACTACTAGATTTTAAAATACAATCAGCTTAAGTGATAAATAAAGTAAATGACTTACATACTACCATGAACAAAGGTATTTGAATTAAATTTATAACTTGATAAATTGCTATTTAGCTGGAATTAATTTAACTACTTTAAACTTGCATAGAAAATTTTTGAGTAACATTGTTTCTAACATTGTGACGTAACTAATGTATATTTTGAACTAAATTAATGATATATTTAGTTTTTAGAGTTTAAAGCTGGAGCTTTTTTAAGTTATTTAAGTAGGACTAAAAATTTTGTACTTCAAAGCTATCAAAGCTAAAGACTAACGTCTTGTACCTTAATTTAACATTCGAAATTTCACGGGGTCCGGTTGACCCCAAATTTATTAAATTTTTTTTCGACGTACTATTGTTAAGTACCATCCAAAACTGTGTACAAAATATAAAAGCTAAAGACTAACGTCTTGTACCTTAACTTAACATTCGTAATTTCACGGGGTCCGGTTGACCCCAAACTTTTTGAATTTTTTTTCGACGTACTATTGTTCAGTACGATCTAAATCTGTGTATAAATTTACAATGCAAAAAACTAACGTCCTGTACCTTAATTAAGCTTTCAAAATTTCACGGGGTCGGCTTGAACCCAAATTTTTTGAATTTTTTTCGACGTACTATCGTTGAGTACGATCCGAATCTGAGTATAAAATATAAAAGCTAAAAACTAACGTCTTGTACCTTAACTTAACATTCAAAATTTCACGGGGTCCGGTTGACCCCAAATTTTTTGATTTTTTTTTCAACGTACTATCGTTGAGTACGATCCAAAACTGTGTATAAAATTACAATGCAAAAAACTAACGTCTTGTACCTTAATTAAGCTTTCAAAATTTCACGGGGTCGGCTTGAACCCAAATTTTTTGAATTTTTTTTCGACGTACTATCGTTGAGTACGATCCGAATCTGAGTATAAAATATAAAAGCTAAAAACTAACGTCTTGTACCTTAACTTAACATTCAAAATTTCACGGGGTCCGGTTGACCCCAAATTTATTAAATTTTTTTTCAACGTACTATTGTTGAGTACGATCTAAATCTTGGTATAAAATTACAATGCAAAAAACTAACGTCCTGTACCTTAATTAAGCTTTCAAAATTTCACGGGGTCGGCTTGAACCCAAATTTTTTGAATTTTTTTTCGACGTACTATCGTTGAGTACGATCCGAATCTGTGTATAAAGTAACAAAGCGAAAAACTAACGTCTTGTACCTTAACTTAACATTCAAAATTTCACGGGGTCCGGTTGACCCCAAATTTTTTGAATTTATTTTCGACGTACTATCGTTGATTACGATCCAAAACTGTGTACAAAATATCAAAGCTAAAGACTAACGTCTTGTACCTTAATTTAACATTCGAAATTTTACGGGGTCCGGTTGACCCCAAATTTTTTGAATTTTTTTTCGACGTACTATTGTTGAGTACCATCCAAAACTGTGTACAAAATTACAAAGTAAAAAACTAACGTCCTGTACCTTAATTAAGCTTTCAAAATTTCACGGGGTCCGGTTGACCCCAAATTTATTAATTTTTTTTTCGACGTACTATTGTTAAGTACCATTCAAAACTGTGTACAAAATTTCAAATTAAAAAACTAACGTCTTGTACCTTAATTCAATTTTCAAAATTTCACGGGGTCCGGTTGACCCCAAATTTTCCAATTATTTTTCCAACTTACAATTTTTGAGTACGATCTAAAGCTGTGTTTAAAATTTCAAAGCAAAACAATAACGTTTAATACCTTTATTTTATGTTACAAATTTGACGGGGTCCGACCGACCCCAAATTTTCAAATTATTTTTTCAATGTGCAACTTTTGAGTACGATCCAAAGCTTTGTATGAAATTTTAAAGCATAATAATAATTTTTATACCCTTGTTTTAAGTTTATTATTATTATTAGTATTATTATATTTTTCTTTATTTTTGTTAATTTTTTTTTATTTTAAGTTGTAACAAAATAACCGCTAGTAGGCGCAATTACAGGTTATTATCAAATACCAACCCTTTTACTAAGTTTGTTTAAAAATTTTAGTCGTTCCTTATGAAGTTGAATATTTTAAAAGTTGGTCAGAATTTCGCTTTGATATTCAACAAATTAGCAAAAGTTGGTCAAAAAGTTGGTCAAAAAAGACATCCATTTACGAATCGGGGCACACGCTTTTCAACATTATTTGAAGGAACTTTTTCCTAATTTTAAAGATATTCAACATACTTTTGCTAACAGGTCCAAATTTCAAAAAGTAAAGACGTCGTAAGGTAAGAACTTTGAGAGGTACGCACCCGCGTAAGGTACGCAAATTAGAAATTATCTTTTTATAGTTGGTTTGAGATACTTATTTAAAACTAAACATTTAAAAATTTTTTACAGGTATTATCAGAGACGAAGACAAGCTCTTTAAAGCAAAGTTAGAAAACTGTAACAGTAACTACCAGTGACATTTCAACTACGTTTGACATTTTTACTATTTCAAAACTTTATCGTCAAATAAATGAAAATTTTATTTTTGTGAAACTTGTATTTGACTAAAACGAAATAAAATTAAAAAAAAAGTTTAGTAATATATTTAGTTAAACCAAAGTTTAGTCAAACTTGTACTAGAACTGTTTTAAAAAGAAAATTAATTATTATTATCAGTAGATAGAAATAAGAATGCAACTCTTCAAAAGAAATTAAACTCTAAAATTTATCAATATTTTTAAGTTTTAACTAACTAAGTTTAAATAACTTTTTAAGTTTAAACCACAGACCATTTTTTAAATAAATATAAAAACAACTTAAACATTGTTTTCAAAACTAATTAAGTATAACAAATATACTGTATTTTTAAAGTAAAGATACTACTCAAAGATTTTGTTTAACTTCGTTTCTTTTTTCGTTTGCTTTGTTTGCTGAAAATTAAATTAAAAAAATATTAGATCGTTTTTATACAGCATGATCTGAACATCATCTAAGTTGACAGCACAGCAGAAGTATTAAAATAGTTTCAAGTCAAATTAGTTATAAAATATTTGAACAATTGTCAAAAGCTGAACCTGGAAATTTCGAAATTATTTTCTTATATATGATTATTTAACTAAAATAATTCTATAAAAATAAGTTTCATGGCAATTAAGAGGCGACTGCTACGCTCTTTTTATTTTTTTTTAATATAAGAAACAAAAGTAAAACATTGATGTTAACAATATTAAAAACGTATGTTAAAAAAACCACTAAAGACATTGCTATTTTTTGCTAAATATAAGAATAAAATTAGATTAACTTGTTTTATTTTCGCTAAAAGTGTATGCACGCGTAAATTTTCTTGTTTATTTAAACTAAAACTTCGTTAAATAGCTTAATTATATTAAAAAACTATTGCACACACTATGTATGTGCTTGATAAAACGATAAAACTTTCAATACTTTTTTATTTTTTTAATAAGTATCTGCACAATATGTAAATTTTTCTTTATTCAACAATAAAAATTTGTTATAATAGTATTATTTAAACTATAGACTGTTGCACGCATAACTATAACAATGCAAAGTTGTAAAAAATATTTAATGAAAGCGTTTAAGATATCATTAACTTACTAATCAGGTAAGCATTTTAAAAGAAAACAAAGTTTGAAGTTATTTAGTTAAAATATACTTTATTTAATTGAATTTTTTTCTTATTTTCGTTAAATTTTAATTTTTAGATTTTAGAATTCAGTCTTAAATTTGATAAACATGACCAAAATAATGTTTTAAAGTCATGCCAATACTAATTAATTTTGTTAAAAATCATAAAACTACTACTAGTTAAAAAATAATAACAATTAGTACTTTATAAAACTCGCCTCAACAAGCTGTTTTAAATCTATTTTTAATAACTTGTTTGAAACACGTTAAAGTTGTGACAATGGTAACATAAAAACTAGTAATAAACAAACATTGCAAATCATATTGTCATAAAATTACCAAAATGTCTATCATCTACGGAGCTGATGTAGAATTTAAAGAATGTGGAGTCTGTCCCTTGGAAAAGGAC
The DNA here is from genome assembly GCF_965202585.1 of Thalia democratica. NCBI lineage: Eukaryota > Metazoa > Chordata > Thaliacea > Salpida > Salpidae > Thalia > Thalia democratica. The sequence goes on along the minus strand of NC_139169.1, from coordinate 58,019,012 downwards.
TTGATAAAAATTTCGCTAATTCTAGAGGTACTGACTTTTATAAAAACTTAATATGTCCTTTATTAATTTATCACTTTTAGTTAATTTTAGTTAATATTTATCATGTTTAAAGTTAATAAACGTTTTGTATATAATAAAGTAAAAGTATTTAATCATTTCAATAATTTTTATAAAAATTTAATACAGAGCGCTCAAATTGGACGAGAAAGCTACTATCGCGACTTGTTAATTAGGCACAACATCCTTCCAAAAGGCAGAAGATGCAAAAAATGCAACAACCCTTGCAGGTTTGTATGTATAGTTAATTAAATGTGATAAAAACATCTATGTTTCTTAACTATGTTTAATTATTTTCTAGAAAACATAAACATGTTCAAAAATTGATCAAGTAAAATGTTGGTTGATAACCTTGAGCAAAAAAAAAAGTACAAACTATATTTTTCATTATTACTTGAAAGTTCAAATTTGAACTAAACAAAATTCTAAACAAAAATTAAAGGGCCACTCCATAAGTAATATATAACTAAAAAATTTAATGAAAAACGCTTGTAATTTAAATAAAAGTTTTGAAACCGGCCGAAATCTAATTTTATGGAAACAGTTGATCGCTTTTTTAAATCCTTCAACTTCACAAAATTTATCAAGTCTGAGAATTTTAGATGTAGATTGAGACATGTCAGATGTTTAAATAGTGTCTACAAAATAGAACTGACATTATAATTGACAAAGGTACGTATGTAAAAAATTGTCCTAAAAAAAAACTTTGCTTGGGGTAGTTTAACAAAAAGATATTCAAACTAAGTTTAAACAACAAAATACATTAGACTTAGTGATGTAACTATTAGTACACATTAATTTATAAAGTAATTTTTTAGCATGTTTTTAATATCAGATTCTTATAGTTTTGTTTTGTAAAAATATGATACATATTTTTATAAAAAAAAATGTTGTATTGTCCCTTTTCGGGCCTGTCACTTTGCTCGTAAGTCGTATACTTATACTGATACTGTTATAGTCCCTAATATAGTAGGTGTAAAAACAAATAACAACTACTAAACTCATTTTATGTTAATTTTTAAAATACTTATGTTAAATAAACTTGTGTTTATATATTAGATTAGTTGTTGTATTATAGTTAATTAGTTAAACTTGTACCGCTTTAATCAAGGTTTTTTCTGACAAAAATTTTGAATCAAATTTGAAAATTAAATTCAAGTTGATTATTTAATAAAATGGTCTGTAGTTTAAACTTAAAAAGTTATTAGATTTTATTATTTATATAAACGATGTAGCCTTAGAGGTTATATCGCTAGGTTATATCCTTAGTTGATTCTAAAAGCAACATTAAGCTTTTTGCAGACGACACAAAAATATTTAGCCAATCTAACTTAGTTTTACAATAATCTTTAGATAAAATCTACCATTGATTAAAAGAAAGGAGATTAAACCTAAATCCCAGCAATGTCATGTTTTGAATATTCAGAAAAGTACACCTATTCCAACGTTTGATTTTAAAATAAACAATGCAATCTTACATAAAACTGAAGTATTTAAAGACCTTGGAATTTTTATTTCAGATAATTTAAAATGAACCCATCACATTAACTATATTTACCGTACTGCATCAATTTTATCTCTTAAGCACTAAAAAGCTTTATATCTACGGATTTGGTAATTCTTAAAAAACTGTACCTAGTTTACATCCGTCCTAAGATGGAATACAACACACCTTTATGGTCTCCATATTCTATAAAAGACATCAACCAAATAGAATCTATACAAAGAAAATTTACGAGATTAATCTTTAATCGGTGCAACATTTCATATACGTCATACATAGACAGACTAAAAAAGCTTAATATAAAAACTTTAGAGTACAGAAGACTTGAATTTGATCTCATTACTTTTTTTAAACTGATTAACAATGAAACTACTATTGATTCTCAAACTTTCTTTAAACCTTATGAAAATAATTACTCACTCAGAGGTAATAGTAGAAAATATACATGCAAATATCATTTCTACTATGTTGGTTGGCACAAATCTTTTTTCTATCGTTCGGTAAAAATGTAGATCAAACTTCTAAATGAACTAGTATCGTGCAAAAATCTTAAACATTTTCGATTAAACTTAAAAAAATTTGATTTAAATAAAATATTTACCAGTAAAATTTATAAGTGATTAGTTTTGTTCATCTCTTTAGCCATTGATTTGGTGTGTGGTATGTAGTTTATTGGTAGTTTAATCTGTAAGCTACACCTTCCCCTTATAGATTTTAGGTACTTTTTCAACTTTGATATTTTGGAAGGGCTATTGTTAGTGTGCTTTAGGCTTTAGATTTTAAAATTATTGGATACTCAGTTGATTCCTAAGCTAAATTTGTGAACTGTTGCTGCCACATTTTTGAAGTGATTTTTGACTGAATTTGACGTGGTGAAACTTTAAAACATAACGAGTGGCAAATAGTAGCTGAGATCAATGTTCTGCAAGATGAAGACAGGTTCTGAAGAATTTTGACAGGAGTTGCTTGTTACAGGGATTTGTTGCTTTGGAACGTATAATTGGAGATTGGTGACTTTGGAATCGTTGAATATTTGTTTATTAAAGTTTTAGTTTATTCAGTGTGTGCCTTGTATAAGTTTTATGTTTATTTAATCACTGTAATTTGTTTTCTTTTTCTTTTTATTTTAGTGTCTTTCAGTTTAAGTGGCTTAAGTTTTAATGCCTAGGTCCTTCGTTGGACAATAAACTTAATAATAATTTAATTTTTAATTATTTCTAATTTAATTTTTATCTACTGATAAATATAATAAATATCTTATCTTAAACTAATATGAACTAATTATTAATTTTTTTTTGAACTTATTTGGTTTTAATAAAATAAATGTTTCACAAAATTAAAATTTTCATTTATTTGACGATAAAGTTTTGATATAGTAAAAATGTCAAACGTAGTTGAAATGTCACTGGTAGTTACTGTTACAGTTTTCTAACTTTGCTTTAAAGAGCTTGTCTTCGTCTCTGATAATACCTGTAAAAAAATTTTAAATGTTTAGTTTTAAATAAGTATCTCAAACCAACTATAAAAAGATAATTTCTAATTTGCGTACCTTACGCGGGTGCGTACCTTACGCGGGTGCGTACCTTACGCGGGTGCGTACCTCTCAAAGTTCTTACCTTACGACGTCTTTACTTTTTGAAATTTGGACCTGTTAGCAAAAGTATGTTGAATATCTTTAAAATTAGGAAAAAGTTCCTTCAAATAATGTTGAAAAGCGTGTGCCCCGATTCGTAAGCATAACCGGACTTTTAATTAATTTTTACCATTTGAAGGCTTTGGAAAACAAAGAATTTTGTAAACTTAAACTGACAAAATCTGACTTTTTTTTAATTTTGTCAAATTTCTTGACTTTTTTTCAAAACCCCCCATTTTTTCCTGAATTTTGTCATTTTTTAAAATTTTTCCTGACTTTTGCTGACCAAGTGGCAACCCTGTGTATATTACTTATAGAAATGGAGCTGATGAAAAACTGTATAGTTAGGGAATGAAATACTTCCGAGTAAACTTTCAGATATAAAGATTCCTAAGTTTTGAAATAACTTGTTTTAGTGTAAAGTAGTGTTATTAATGAATCATAACCGATAGGTTATAGACTCGATAACCGAAATGTTTTTTCGTGCACAGGGATTTTGGACCAAAGAATTTTGTTTAGGTTTTTTTATAGTATACTCACTATTCTAATATTATTGTTTCTTATTAAACTACTTTAGGGGATTTTTAAAACACGAAATAGTTAAAAAGGTTTACAGATGTACTAAGGGGAATACAAAAACACTGTTGATTGTTAAAAGACTACTAAACATTTTGGTAAAACTTTAAGTGCTATTGACATATTAACTACACGAGAAACTTTTTTTTTTAGTTAAAACTGTAAAGTATTTGTAAATTAAAAAGCAAGTGATAATACAGTTATCTAATTCGTAATCGGAAATGCAACACAAAAACTAAGACATATATTAATTTTCGAATAAAAAGAAGTAAATGCAAAACAATCAAAAATAATACTTGCAACAGCCGACCAAAAACTTAATGAATAAATATTTAAAAGTTTATACCCTCAAACACTATTTTTGTCATGATCTTTTTTTAATATCTATAAAGATATGGCTATAATAAATTTTGAAAAAAGTAATTTATATGTAGTGAAAAGTATCTTTTTTAGCAAATATTTTTTGGTAAAAAAACTATTTGTAGGTATAAGTTAGCTAGTACTACGTATCAGACTTTTAAAAGGCATTGTAACTTCGAGTTGTCTTTGCTCGAGTTGTCCTTAATTGAGTTGCTCCTGCTCGAGTTGTCTTTGCGCAAATTGTCCTTACTAGAATTTATCCTGCTCGAGCTGCCCTGCTCGAGATCAAATCGTCACTACTCGTCTTATTATTCTCGCGTTGTAGTGAACTTTTAATAATGCAAGATCATGATGTTTGATATACATTATTTTACATTAAAAAAAATTGTAGCTTTTTTTAATATTTTTTACAATGCATAGCTTTTTGATAAAGAGAATCTGAGCTGAGTCAAATAAAATTTGTTCTATTCTTTAGAAACTAAAGAGCTAAAGAGTGCTTACATTTCAAATTATCTATCAGGAGGGTGGAACAAAAGTATTTTTTTAAATACTAAAAGCTAGAAAATCAAGCTAAATAATTTAAACAAAAGTTTTTTTTGCAAAATTGTACACGTTTCTGCAGATTGGTAACTTAAGTTTTGAAATGGAGTTTTTGGAAGTGCGGGCAGGAATAAAAGAGCTCGTACCGTTTGTTTAGATTATCCCTTCTCTCTGTTTTAGCGATCGCGACCTTTTCTAATATGTAAGTACTGCAAATGCTTTGTGGGTTTTTGGCTTTGCCAATATGGTTGATAATTTTCCAATCTATTTTGTAGTCAATGTTCTTATTTTTAAGCTTTTATATGTACTTCGATATTTCTGTTCCATTCTCTTTATAGTTTTTAAAGTTACTTATATGGTTGTACCATCTTTTTTTGAAAGTTCTAAAGTTTGAAAGCTTGAAGATATATTAATTTTTAACGATTTAAGTCTGGTCAAAGAGAAAAAGATAATTTAACCATTAATTTTATCAAGTCTACAATTGAAATCCGTCAAGCATATTTAGAGGTCTTGAAAACATATTTAAATCAGTATTCAAGTGTAAAAGAAGAACTTAACTTGCTAATTAAAGTACTCGAATAACTTGAGAAGCAACTGGAAGAACGTTTTCGATACTTTAGAAAAAAGTCATTGAAAGGGTTCGTGAAAATTTAGAACAAATGGTAGAATAAACAACTCAAAACGTAAGTGAACAAGAAGCAACAGATTCTGAAACAGAGTTGGACACAATTTTTCACTCAGTTTCTGGCACGTATGACAAAACACAACATAAACTGACTCCTGAAAGAGTTCAGCAATTTGAATATTTCAAAGCTGGTCATTTATTGGTAGTCAGTGTGTGATTTGTATTGAGAAATTTAAATAAAGTAGAAATATGTTACGTCTTGACAGCGATGGTAACCACACTTTTTGTCAAGTTTGTATAAAAGGATGGTTCGCTCACACGAACACATGTCCCGTTTGTAGGTATAAGTTATAGAAAGTTGTTTTTCTTGATAAATCGTTAAGTAATAAAACTTTAACAGGTATGTTTATTTTGTATTTTTTAACTTGTCATATAGTAGATTATGTTCAGTAATTTCAAAAGGGACATGGTACAAATGTTACAAAAGACTTCAAATACTTTAACTTAAAGAAGTAATTAGTTTCACAAAGTCTTTAAAAAGAGTTTAGTATTTAGAAGGTAGCGTATAAAGACATTAAATATTAGCTAAGACTTAAATATGAAACGAAAAAGTTATAAATTTAAAAAAATCAAAAAAACTTTAAATTATTTTTAATTTTATTAATTTGCTTTTATTGTTAGTGTAATTTACTGTTAATTAAAACTTTATGTTAAGTGAAATTACAATTTAAATACGAAAAATTAAAAACATGAAAAATTTTTAGTTAAGTTAAGATAAATTAATAAATAATTTTTTAAATATGTGCAAATATATTATTTACCATAAAATAAAAATTCATAAGCATCTATAAATTAACAGACAATAACTTTTGAAAATAACATCACAACTAAATTATTCAGTATAAATCGTTAAATTAGTTATTTAATTTTAAACAGTCTCTATAAAACAAAACTTGTCTAAAACTAGTTTTATTAAAATATTAGTGAAAAAAGTAAGATTTAAAGCTAAAATCAAATTAAAAGAAAGTTTTGAAATGAAGCTATTTTGATGTTTTGTTTGATTGATTAAAAAGACATAAGATTTGTTCAGTTTTTAGTCAATTATGCAAATTTCGAGAACTAAAAAAGTGTGGCGTAGTTGGATGAGAACTAAAAAGATTGATCTTTCATTTAACGATATGGATTCATATAATTTCGATGCAGATCCAACCAAATCTCTAAAGAATGAATCCGGCAGGATCCTAGTTTCTGAATAAAGTTGTATCCGGAAGCGGTAGGAACCTAATTTTCTGAATTCGGTAGAATCCCAGTAATATGAAATGAAAAAAAACGTTCTTTCGGAGTCTTAAGGTATTTTTTTTGAAGCTTACACTAGAAATTTCAGTATTTTTTACTGGATATATCAGGATAAGTAAAAGTAGCTTGAGGTCTCGATCATTTGAAAAAAAAAAAGGTACAGATCCTGAACCAGCCGGATCCTAATTTTGTGCAAACGGTAAATCAATAATAACAAGCAAAAATTGTCTTGATAATAATATAAATAACATGGGTAGCTGTCAAGTTTGCACGGGCGTACAAAATTGCACGAGGGGAAAAAGTTGCACGAGGGCACAAAAATACTTTTGCACGAAGACACTTTTACGCGGAGACATTTTTTCATGGAATGAATTATCGTTTTATTTCATATTTTTTTTTCTAATTTTGTTTTATATAGTTTTTTTTTTTACTATCACTGTTACCCCTAACCCTTACCCTCGGTCGGTAACTTTGTACCGCATAGCGGTGAATTATTACTTTTTATTCCTTCTCTTCTTTCAAGCTTGCTATAAATTGAATGTGCGCGCTTGTGTTGGGATTATTTTTTATTTAATTTGGTCCATTACGTTGGAATTGCTTGTAAAGTGTTGTATTTCCCATTGTTACTAGTGTAACTATGGCGAATGTTTTTCATCTGGACTTTTGAGTCAAAGTAGTTTATTTGGTGTTATTTTTTAGCAGTTTGTTGTAATTTTGTCGTACTTTTATTCATTTGTAAATACACATTTTTGTTCTGAGATTCGAATTCTTTATACAAGTAGTTTAAGCATTCTAACAACCTTACTATGTACTTAAATAGGCTAAATAAAATGATAGTATAAGTTTAACTTGCGTTTGATAAATCGACTTAGCTAAGTTATTTAGCGAAGTCAAATTTAAACATTAGCTTAAGTAACTATCACCGATATTGTTATAAGCGCGTTAAGTCAGTTAATAGCTTGCGTATAAACTAAGTAACAACGTCGGCTGGTCGGTCCAACTTATTATTATTTTTTTAATAATCTTTTTTTTATTTTTTAATAACACTGTTATTCCTATCTCTTACCCTCGGTCAGTAACTTTTTTTTTTAGTTTATGTGTTTTTTTTTTTATCTGTTTTCTTTTCTTTTTTCTTTTTTATTTTTTTACTCTCGTGCAAAAATGAACCTCCGTGCAAAATGTCTTCGTGGAAGTTTGTCCCTTCGTAAAATTTTGTTCCCTCGTGCAAATTAGTCTTCATGCAAAAGTATCTTAGTGCAATTTTGTGGTTCTATTCTGCTTTTGTGCAATTTTGACCCGTTTACAAATAACATAAGTTAAGACGAGTGGGAATTTGATTTTATATAATCAAACTTAGATTACTTTGTAACGAAATTGTTAAAAGATAATTTCATATAAAGTTAATTTACAAGCAAGCAAGTGTAGTTAAACTTTAGTAGTTGATGTTTAAAAAATTTTAAATAAATTATTTTTTCTTATTCAAAAACAATGCATAAAAGTCATATGTTTACTGACACAGAATTTAATTTATATATATATATATATATATATATATATATATATATATATATAGTGAAATACTACACAATTTACTGAAAACAGTAAATCGACGATATCTTTAAAAATAATTAGTTTTATATAAAATCGTATATAGGGAATGAGCAGAATATTGTTTTATACGTATAAAAAAATATCAATTGAAAACTATTTGTTTATCGTTAGATTTTCCAAAAAAACTGAAAAAAAGACATAATGTACTACTTTTTCTATGGGCTACAGCACCATTTATACAAATCCAATATAGAAAAAAAATAATTATTCAGAAACTAAATACTTTAAGCTAAAAGATGATGTATAAAACATTATTGTAGAAGTAACAATAAGGATGCGAGTAAGCGTCAAAGCTAAAGAACTTTAGTAAAAACCGTAAAAGTTGTATCGTAAATAGAATAATGCTCGTATTTTTTCAACTCATTAAGGAACTTTATTTTTTAAATAGGCTCTTAAGTATTGATGATATCTTTATGACATCACAATAAATACACCTAAAAAAACAGGTTAAAAATAATATTCTAAAAACTTCGCACTTTGTAGGAAAATTACTATACTATGTATCATATTAAGTTTCAAATATTAAATATTATTTGCCATTAAATTTTTACACATAATGGCTTCAATATTAGTAACATAACATGACATTTAGAACTTTTTAAGTAAATTAACATTATTTAATTTTAAAATACCACATTATTTTAGTATGATGTAAACTTTAGCTCTTAATGTTTCTGCCCTACTCTTTACATGTAAATAAATATTTAATATTTATTTTTTCACATGTGAAAACCTTTTTTAGTTTAGATTCTAAACCATGGTTTTTATAGTTTTTGTGACAATTTATTAATTTTTTAGGTTGTTGCTGAAGCATACTATTTAATCATTTTGTATCTGTAAAATTTTAGCTTCAAGTTAATAGATCATACCAAATGCATTGAAAACCTCAGCTGTTTTTTTATGCATTGTAAATAGTTCATATAAATCTTAAACTTTTTTTTTCACAGGCAACAATAATGTATAATGTATATAATCACATTTTTAAGAAATTTAAAACTCCTTATTCATTACGAAGTGTAAAGTTTTAGTCTTCCGTCAATTGCATCTAAAATATTATTTTTTTTTCTCATCATTACAGGCTCAAGACGATCTATTTAAAAATACTAGTTGTTGCAGAAAATTTCAAAATTGCTTCATTCTCCTTTTGCAATCTCTTACTAGATGTTTAGTTTTCGCAATATAAATCAAAAAATACATGTATTTTTTAACTTTTTTTGTTAAATATTATTGAGTGAATTAACATTATTTGTAAGTGATTTATTTTTTGTTCATAAACGCAATATTCATTGAAATATGGGCCATATTTGGTTTTTGAGTTTTGGTCTTTAATTAGGGTCTTCTTGCTTAATTGAAAAAAGAAAATATAAACTCATTCAACTAAAGAAATTTTTGTTAAACATTTTCAAATAAAATAAAAGTTATTTTAATCTTATTTCAAAACTATGTTGCAAGAATTAGAAACATTTATATACCCTTTTGTTGTTTCTTAGTTTTATGGTTAGAGTTTAAATCTGTTTACACTCTAAGTTTAAAACTCTCTCGTTGTTATTATTTAATTTCTCCTTGTTAGTAGAGCTCTGTCTTGAAAAAAATAACTTCCTTTGAAAGTTATTATTGTTTTTAATTACAACCATATATGTTTTAGTTTAAAATAATATATGTTTTCGGTCTGAGGATATGCACAAAGCATTGAAATTAAGTAAACGATTCGAGAATTAGTTGCGTTTTATATTATAAATATGTTTTAGTTTAGATTTTCAGATGCTTATTATTGAACACCTGTATTATTATACGAGCCATTTTGTTAAGTTTTAAAAAGTATACAAAATAGAAATCCTTTAGTTTGTTTTTTAGGACAAAATCAATTTGGGTTTTACTTTTAAACCAGTGCTGCTTTTACTTAAAAACTAGAAATTAATGAATAAATTATAAGTCAGTGTAAATTGTTTTAGTTAAATAAGTTTGGTACAAGTTGAATATTCTTTTTATATTTTATCTACTATCTCTATTTTTGATTATTTTTTATTTTACTTTTTATATATTTTTTTTTTAGTTAAAATACTTTTGAACAAGTTTAAGTGGTATAATTGTTTTGTTTATTTTATAAAACAAAAATATAATATAATGCCTATATAAGAATAAATAATTTAGTTTTAGAAAGCTGTTTTTTACTTAAATTTAAACATATACAAAAATAAAAATATAAGTATCAAAAATTTTGAATATGTAAAAAAAATACATGTAGACACTCTATCAGTCTAAAGTAGGTCAGATGGCCCCTTAGAGACTAGTACTTCAGAAATTCAGGGGCCATAATTTGAAACTTACATTTGGTATTCTGGAGTTCATGAGAAAAAAAGGTCTTAGGATAGTCTTTTGAAAATCTTTTTGGATGGGCTATTGCTTTTTGAATTTATTCATAGGAGGCCTAATGAAAAATTAAAACATAGTTAACTTAAAAAAAATTGACTGCATTTTTTTTTTCTTTGTCTGTTGTATTTTTTTAAGTGGATTTTAAATATCTATAGCAGTTGTCATAGGTTACATCTTAACAATTTACCCAACTCCTGCTAAACTAAATCTTTTTAAACACTACTTATTTTGTTACCTCTATAAAACAACTTAGAGTCTATATCAGAGGCTTGTTTTGACTGGTTTCCTGATTCCTGGGCAACTCCTTAAAAAAGGATGAAAAAAGTTTATGTTTTTAATCTTAGATTATTCACTAAAGACAATGTTTATTGATTTGTTTTGCTATTTGCTTAGTTTTTAGATAAGAAAATATTTTTTAGTTTTGTTGAACTTATCACATAGAAACAATTGAATTAGAAAGTATCACTTTTAGCTTAGGTATGTCCTCAAGTCATCTGTCATAAATCTAAATTTAATTGTGATATTACCAAGGATTAATCTTTAAAAGTTTCAGTGTTTAGAATTTAGATCTTAAAATGTTTAACTTAAAGAACTTTCGAAATCAGCTTTAGGAATTTTATACCATCAAACTAAACATTTAATTATCATTTTGTTATGTTTTTTTAGATATTGTGTAAATTTAACCATTATTTCAACTTTTATAAATTAAATTTAAGAAAAATACTAATTTTATTAACAAAAGTTGCTTAAATATAAAAGAAGTTGAGATTTAAATAAACTTAAACTGAAAGAACTAAGTTACTTAAAAACTAAGACTGTTGAACTAAAAGTTATAAAAGTGTTCAACATTTGTTATATCCTGTACTTTTGTGTGTTACCTTTTATTATAGTTTTATAATAACTATTTGCTTAGTTTTAATTTTTCTACCTAGAGTGTTTTGATAAAAATTTTTTCAAACTTGTGTGACTTTTTAGTTTTTACTGTTAAACATGATTTATTTAATACTAAAATTTACATTTTCTCCCTATACTTTTTAATTATGTGTTTAAAAAATTCTAGGATAATTATAAATAATAACCCAACATATTAAGTAGTGTACTTGCACATCGAAAATAGCTACTCTAAAGAATACACTGCTTTTAGAGAATTTTGACAAGAAATTTTGAAAATACATCTCTTTAGTTTTCGGACAAATAGTTTTTTAGCTTAAATTTTTTTAGTTTTTAGTTTGGATATGAAATGTATCAAAACTAAAAGCTATAAAATTTGTGTTTTTTTTAATAACTTCTATATGTGTTTATTGTTTATTTTTCAAAAACTCTTGACTATATTTTGTAAGATACTAGATATTTTATATTAATTTTCCTTTTTAAATGTAGTATTATAAATGTAGCTTTATTAAATGCTGTATTCTGTTTAGAATGTTATAAAGGTTAAATATTTTTTCTTTTTTGTTGCTTATTTTTACGTTATAGAAATTTATCCCAGCAACAAGCTTATTTTACAGTTCTTTTAAAAGAAGCTTATTCTTAAAGAGAAAAACTGAAGTTTGTAAACTTATTTTTTTCTTATGGAAGAAGCATACTAAAACAAGACGACTTTTTTAAAACTATTTTCTCCTTAAAGATATGTTTTTCTGTTGTTAAGTATATAGTTGTGACCTCCTTGTGCATTTTATTTGGTTGAAGTCTGATTAAATTAAACAGCTAAAAATTGACATCTGAAAAACTGAAATAGTGGTGATATTAGTTTTTTGAAAATAACCTACAAAAATAGACTAACGAAAATGCCTTATCCAAAGTTAAGCTTATTTACTCCTAGTTATTTATTTCATGTAAAACGACCTGGGTTTTACCACACCTGATAAAACCTGCATTGTTTTATCACACCTGTTATTCTGTTTAAAGGTAAAACAATGCATTTATTTTCAGTTAGCAGTAGAAAAAACTTATAACTATTCATTTTATTTCAATTTTTTAGTTTTGAATCCAACTTTGATTAGTTTATAAACTAAAATGTTTTTGGACTTTATTGTATTGGTAGAACTTAACCATAAATAAATATTCCTCCATTTATAAAAAAAGTTTTTTTAATACTAGAGCTTTATTGTTTTGTAAGTGTTCGTGTTACTTTGTGAAAATAGCTCAAATCATAATATTAATATATTTTACTTATTAAACGTATATAGCGAGTTTTAGTTTTAAAAATTTCGATTTTGTTTTGCTTTTTTTTGTTGCTGAAAGTTTTTATACTTTTATTTCAAGCCTAAACTTATTTTTATTACTAAAAGTTTTAAGGAAATATGAATTTGTTTCATATAGTCGTTTCATATACACTTTAACAAAAAACTGGCTTTGTTTATACATACATGTTATGAATTAGTACATTACTTTATTGAAAACAAGTTCTATAAATAAACAAAGCTCAGTTTAATAAAACTATAAGATATGTACATGTTTTTTTTTAGTTATTTATTATTTTGTCATTAATTTTATAATTGATAAATATAACAATATTTAGCTAAAAATTACTGTAAAATTTTATTTAATATAAGTGTTATATAGTTTTTTTTATAACTAATTCAATTTTTTACAAAGATAACTAAACTAAAGCACATAAAATACAACAAACATGAAAAATCGAAGTTTTGATCAATACAAGGTTAGGTTCGAGTATTTCACATGCTAAGATTGTAAATACAAATAACACAAAGTAAACCTATCAAAAAAATATTATACTAGATATAATTTATTTACATTGTAAAGCTTTAAAAGTATTATTTTTTTACCTTAATTTATAACACAACAACATGCTTATAAACAAATTAAAAAAAAACTGTTTAAAAAACTATTTTAAACTTTTCTTAGAATATGAACTTTATAATTTCAAAATGTATGTATATTACGAATAAAACTAATAAAAATATTGTAAAACTCACAAATACCTTAAATATCTTAAAAGTTTTAAATCAACTTAAAAGTTTAAAAATTGAAGTAAATTTTATTATCAGGAGTTCAACCTGGAGTTAAAAAAAGAACTTGAGCACCAATTTGAGGCATGGCAGGATATAGTTGACAGCAGAGTGGCAAGTTTAATTTCTTGGTTAGAGCTTCGTCGAATTGCGGAAACAAATAAAAAAAGTTTTGAAAACAAAATTCAAAGAGCTAGTTCAAACCTTAGCTTAGAAGAAAATGTGCCTGAAAAAAGTTTGGGGCCGTTAAGGGAAGAGCTTAATCAGTTTAAGGTTGAACTGAAAAGTAAGCTTGACGATTTTTGCGATCAGCTTTATCAACAGGTAGTTGTAATCCTGCAAAGGTCTAATGACATGCCATATTCACCTGAAGTAGACATTGAAACGTTTTATGACTCAGAAGATGAAGAACAAGGCCTGAATCCTGAAAAAATTGAGAAGTTCGATCAATTCACAGCTGATGAGCAATTTGTTGATGACCAGTGTATGATATGTTTTGCAGACATTGAAATTGGTAGAAATATGATGCGTCTCGACTGCAATTCTCAGCACACTTTCTGTCAAGTTTGCATTGAAGAATGGTTTGCTGACAACAAAACATGCCCAACTTGTGGGCATAGGTTTTAAGAATTTCCTTTACTCATGAAAATTATTCGTTGATATTTTTTGTAATTAAACTTTAAAAACTAGACTCGTTGATTTTTTATGTTATTAGTTTTCAACATTTTTTATAGTAAAATTTATTACATAGTTATAAAGACTGTCTAGTTTTTAAAACCTAGTTTAACCTTATTTTCTTAACCTAAAAACTGTAATGTAAAATAATCTCAATTTAAAAGTAATTTTAGATTTCTATAAAATTTATTTCACACTCTTTTTACTTTTTTAATATATTTTTTGAGATAATTATCATACCAATTATAAGCATCTAGCCGAATGTGAGATTTAGTACTTTATGTTTTAGAGTAAGGCGCTATTTAAGAAAAAATAATTCATCTTATAATAGTGTATTCTATCAAAAGTTTTTTATCTTAGCACTATTTTAGTAATTTTTGAATAATTAGTATTCCAAGACCTATACTTTATGTACAGTTGATCTTAAATTAGATATTTTACAAACGTATGTAGTTTCACTACGCAAAAATTTGTTTTCTAAAAGCAACTTGGTCTGTTTCAAAATTAAAAACATGGTATTAAAAATTTAAGTTGAACTATTAAATATCGACATAGTCATCATCATCATAACGCGCTGTAAATTTAAGCCGTGGTTTTCAGCCTAATTCATAGGTATAAATATTTAACAGTTTATCTTTTTACATGTAAATACACTTTTACTTTAAAGACCATTGCTTTACAGCGTTTTATTTTCCAAGTTTATTGATTTGTAATCAGTTATTCTTAAATGCAATAAATCTTAGCTTATAGAGTTTAGGTTTAAATAAGTTTACTCATCTATCATATTGTTTACATAATATTTAAATTTGAATAGTTGACAACATTTAATTTTCAACTAAAAGTTTAAACATCATATTTTGTTTTAATGTGTCTAGTTTTTAAACTATTTATTTATTTATATTAGATTAGTTTGAATGGTCCTGTAGCACGTAAACATTGGTTATAGGCACTAATCGGTACCCACATTATAAAACAACATTCACAGGAATTTATTTTTGATTCATTTACTACCACATCCGACTTTCTACTATATGTTTTTAATAATTGAAATATATAGAAAGTTACGCATTGAGGTACAAATTTTAATCAAAATATTGCTCTAGCTCAGGGGTCGGCAAACTGCGGCCCGCGGGCCAATTGCGGCCCGCGAAGGGTAAATCTGCGGCCCGCGAGCACGTTATTTTTTTGAATGGAATGCGGCCCGCGAGAGAAAATTTTGTGGCCCGCGAGCATGTAAATGTGGCCCGCTGAGCAAAAATTTATTTCAAGTTGAATTTTTTTCGGTAATTCGATTTAATTTGATTAGTTTGGTTTTAAGTCTCTGTATAACATTTAAAAATAATTAGAAGAAATTACTGCTTTAGTTTAAAAATGTGAAAAAGACAAATTAGCATTCTAAGAGGATATTTTTCTGAGTTTCATAATATGTAACTTCTTTTTTACAACAGCAAGTAATTATCTGAAAAAAGAGTGTAAAGAGTGCTTGAACTTAATAAGTTAGTTATATAATATATATTTATTAAATAAACTAAATGCAAGTGTTTTCCATTTTGTACAAAAGTAATTCACAGTAATTAACTAAAGTGTCATTTCTTTATAGCTTAGATATTCTTTTTCACTGTTTTTTATACCTAATTTTCTTTTATAGATTTTTTAATTTGTAAATGTTATATTTTAGTGTAAAAACATTTAAAATAACATATTAATAAGAAATAGGTTTTTTTAATTTTTGTTTTGACACATTTTAATTTTTTAGAAGTTTTCTTTGCACTTAAATTAATTTATATGCACACCAACTTAAAAAGATGCTCATATTTTAGACCACTTTTTATTTAATACTTTAGTTAGTTTAAGTTTAGTTTATGCATAATTATCTAACATTGTTGTTTCTACATGTATCATTTAAATGTATACAGACACATTTAAAACAGTATATATGATATAAATTAATATAGTTTTTGTTAGGTATACATTTTCATTTTTCAAACATTGTTTTTGTAAAACTAAGTTAACTTTTATGCCTTGCATATCAATACACACATTTGCTGATTTTTGGAGCTACCTAATTAAAATAAACTAGACTTAGGGATGGTAAATTTATTAAGTTTGTACACTGTTAATCAAAATAGTTCAAATTCAAGCAAATAAATAACTAAACATTGACACTAACTCAGACTATCACTATTTGAAGACTTCAAATCTCAGGCCAACTAAGTCATTTTATAAGTTTTTGGCTAGAATTGTTTTTTGTTTACAAAAATATAAGAAATGTTTTTGTTGACTGACTCATGCTGGCTTTTTTGCTTGAAAGATAGGCAAATTAAACTTATGATGTATGTTTTGCTCAATCCACAGTGTTAGTTTGAGTTATAATATATGTTTAATTTTAAGTCTTGCAGCTGATATAATTCAATATATTATTTATATTATTGTGTTCATTTATGTGTGAACAATCAGTGTTGCCAAAAAAAACTTGAATCCCGGAAAAGCTTTAAACTTGAAAATTTATGCTTAAAAGTTCTGGAAAAAAACTTGAACTTGAGAATTTTTGAATAAACCTGGAATTTCAAACAATTTTTCAATGTAAAGTAATGAAATTTCGATTTGACACAAAAAATTTAGCAGATAAACATTTCTTTATTAAAAAATATACTAAAGTAGCTTAACAATGTTTTTTAATATTGATTTATTTTCTAAGACACATTTTAAACTTTAATTAAACTTTATACTAAAATCAAAAGAAGGAATTGTACTTCTAAAACCTTTGTATTGGTGCTTTACTTGTAAAATTTCACCGATTGTTGTGCTTCGTGTTGGAACTAAACCAAGAAATTTTACTAAAATGTCAAAGTTAGTTAAAACATCTCTAATAAAAATTCTCAGATGAGCAATAGTTTTTCTATCAGTGTTCTCTTGTTAACATATTGATTAAAGTCTTAATTTGATTTATGCGACTTTATAACCTTAAAGCATTTCCTAAATACGACCTTTTGTTGTCATTGATGAAATAAACAAAAGTTTTTCATTACTACCAACATAAATTCTTTAAAAAAGTTTTCAATTATAAACGGTATCTCATTTTAAATAATAAATTTTGCTACTTTATAACTTGCCTTAACATTTTTTTTCTGATAATTCTGTAGTTACTGAAGATAATCAATGTGCTTTGTTGTAACTGATTTTGGTGAATTGTTTTTTCATCGTTTCTCGCAATAACTCCTAATTAACGTTTTTTTTTTTTTTGTAGCTCGTCTTATATTTTACAATTAATATTTTTAAATGCAATATTCTTATTGCAGATAAAGAATTGCTATAATGCTTAATAAAAAACAAATTTTTCTATTTCGCTAATAACTCAATAAAGTTTTATACTTATGTTAAAATTGTTTAAGAAACTTAATTGTCCATTCCAGCTGACTTATAATTTTTTTTGGCATGTAATTTATTTACTGTTAATAACTTTCGTTATTTATTTATGCTGTGAACTTTGTTTTAACTAGGTTGCTGCACAAACAGGCTATTTTAAAAGCTTAAAAACTTAGGTTTGTGCGAAACTTTTATTTCAAACACTTTAAAGAAATCTTTTAATTTCCAGAATAGTTTTTATGATTGTAGTGTAGTTTACTAATTGTAGTTTTTTCTTGTTTTCTTACACTTTTTTTACTTTTTAATGATGATGATATTTTACTAGGGCTTAATAAACAACGATTTATTAGGTTTTTCAACTTTTAATAAACTTAGGCTGGTTTGATACAACTCAGACATTTTTGCTTTTTAAGTGGCAACTATGTAAAAGACTAGTTACTAATAAGATATTTTATTTAAGTATTCGCGAATTAACTATGTTAAAGAATTTGTTCTAGCTTTCTGGAATACAAACAGGTATTAATTTTATTAAGTTAACTAATTACTAAATTTTTTAATGAATGTAAACTATTTAACACACAAAAACTTTTTTTGAAGTAAATATTCTTAGAAATATGAAAAAAGGGGTTAGTAGTATAACAAATATATAAAGTAACCCATAAATTGTCTTTAAAATTTGTTTTTTATAAAGAGTTAGGTTGTTAGTAAAGTTAAAAAAGTATTAATTTTAACTTATTAGTGCTTATGAAAGTACATAGTTATTAACACTTAAGTAAATTTTATTCTAATAAATATTTATTTAAATAAGCATTCTATGTATAGCTAAAAGTTATTTAAAATGATAAGGTGAATAAAAGCAAAACTTTTCTCTCGTGTGACTAAAACTAAAACCAAAAGATTATTCAAATGTCACTAAAACTAAAACTGCGGCCCGCGAGGACTTCGTAAACTTAAAATTTGGCCCGCGACCACCAAATGCCTGCCGACCCCTGCTCTAGCTTAAAATTACAAAACTATCTTAAATGAGCTCGTTAAGTGTGTAGGTAACAATAAATGAAAACATCGGCGAGAGTCTAACAAAGCCTGGACTTTTGTTAGTTGAGAGACAAGCGTTAAGTGTTTATTTATAAAAAAAACTGTGCTATTCGACTGAAAATACTCTAGACACGACCCTGGTTAAAAACCTTACTTTTAATGACACTATTTCTTTAAACTGTATCAAAAAAAATTTATAAAAGTTATAAGTTTAACTGCACTATAAGTAAACCTAAAATGAATTTAGATAATATGCAACAAAAAAAATTAATCATAAACTTGAGTTCAGATTTTATTTAATAGTCATTTCCTTATTACAAAATGTTTTAAATTATATTTCAGCAAAAAAGGTTTGGTTTGAAAATGTTAGAGTAAAAAATTGTATGCATTTTTGATGAAAACACCATTTATTTAACTTTTTTTCTTTATTTACTTATCTAAAACAAAAATATTTTTTCCTATAGAGTTAATTAATAATGAAAACAAAGATAATTTAGTGTGTATTTCAATAGACGAAATTCAATACAGAAATTTTATTGATTTTTAAGTTATAAAAACCTAAAAAAATAAATATATTTAGTTTTAAAACAAATGTTTAAAAAACTTTATTATAGTACAATAACAGTTAACTTGGTTTTCCGACGGGTTTGTTTTAACACCTTAGGAATAAAAAAACTTACTTAGGTACTCAACACAAAAAAAAGTTAACTAATTTAAAACAACTGGTAGCTTCCAGTATATTCTATTACTCAACTTTTAGTTAAATTATTTTGTATATAATCTTGTAACTTTAAACATCTTACTTTTGGAACTTTAAGAACAAACTAATTCGTGCAAAATTTAAACTTATTCAATGGCAGCGCAAACAAATTACAATAAAACAATCCAAAGCACACATAAGAAACTCAACCGAAAATAAAATTTTTGGTCTTGTACCTCTTCTCCAAAGTTCCCCTGTTGTACTCGTTGATGCCGGTGGAAGCGACTCGTGCGTTTTTATTATCACTTTCGTCGCGGTGCCACGCCTGCTTGCCGTCGTTGGTGTACGGGCACTCGGCCTTGTTGTTTTTGGCGCGGTTTTCGTGGTACTCTACGGTGGCGCGGCGCTGCATTGCAGCTACGGTGGAGGTGGATTGTTGCTTCGATGGAGAGTAACCAATCTTCGAGCTTTGAGTAAATTGTTTTTTGTATTAAATGGTTTTAATTATCTAAATAGCTTTTGAATTGAAATTGAATAACAAATTGCAATGCGCTAGACTTTATAACTTAAGTTGAATTTAAAGTTAAATTATTATTTTTTTATTTACACACAGTTATTAAAGTAAACAAAAAAGAGTTGCTTTATGTTGAGACTAATAAAATAATATAATTGTACAAACTTTGATTGAACGATTTATAAATTTGTTTTAACTGAAAAAGTATACCGTACAATAAATTTGTCTGTGTTGCGAGATATTGAGTACTCAAAAGGGCTTAAGTATGCATCAGGAAGAAAATTCTACAAATTACTATTATACTTTTAATTTAAACTTCAAACAATATTCTTACCACATTTTTATTGAAAGTCTTTATTTTAAATATCATTAATTTCCTTCTATTTAGGTAAGACGGGTTACAGTTAAAGGTTTAGATTTAAAAGAATTTAAATACAAGATAAATACATAAGTTGAGTACAGAAATTTTAATATTAACCTTTACCCCAAACCCAAACAACTTGAAAACTTATTTATGGTTGCCAAAAGTTTTTTTGATAGTTTCTTTCAGGTTATTAAAAAAACATGTTTTCAATCTATTTTTAGTATAAAATTAAATTTAACTTTAAAAAAAAACTGTCTTAAATAGTATAATTACATTGATAAGGTACTGTAAAGCTACTTTAAATTAGTTTTTTATTGAAAAAAAAATTACACAATTCTCTTTTAAATATATGATAGATTTTGTATACCAAATCGAAATTCCGTTAATTAATATGTAAAAAAGTCACAACTTTATAATTTACTTTTTTTTAAATACTCTCAAAATTTTAAGAATTAAAACTAACATTTTGCATACTTTTTTCAAAAAAAGATTTAGCCTGACGCGTATCAACCCAAAAAATTAATTTACAAACTAAAAAAGTATTTAACTAATTAACATAAAAAGTTGTAAACTTATGTTCCAAGTCCCAAAAAAGTATTTACAATAAGTTTTATTTAGTTTTAACAGATCTATAAGAATTTTTTTTAATAAATAACAATACTAACAACCCATAACCGCTTTCTGTTTGTGTTCTGTCCAAATAATCTTCTTTGTGCTTAGACATGTCTTTTTGCTGTTTAATATATATAGATTTATCTTAAATTTTGAAAGTAGATGGTACAACCATAACCACAGTTTTAACACCTATAAAGAAAACAACACCGAACTAGCTAAATACATCTGGTTTTAAAAAACAACAGTATTAAGTATAACATTAAATGTAGTATCATCCATCTCATCGGGGAGGTAAGAAAAATCCACAGCATATGCAGCACTTGCAGCCTAGAAAAACTAGAAATAGCCAGAGCCAATAAAATAAAGAACTTAAACAAAAGACACGAACTGTTTGCTAATTGCCCACACTTAAAAAATCTTTATTTTAAGACTTCAGCGCTTGATAATTAGTTTTGCATGTCATTTTATTTACTTAAATTTATTTTCATTTATTAGTACAAAACGTTTTTAGTCCTACTTAAATAATTAAAAAAAATTCAGTTATAAACTGTAAAAACTAAATTATAATATTAACTTAGTTGAAAGTATACATTAGTTACGTCATAATAATAGAGGCGATGTTATTCAAAAAAATTCAATGCAGTTATAAATTAATTCAATTTAACTCTAGCTAGCTAATAGTTAATCAAGATATAAATTTAATTCAAATCCCTTTGTTCATGGTAATATGTAAGTCATTTAGTTTATTTATTCACTTTAAGCTGATTGTATTTAAATCTAGTAGTTTTATGTTCAATACCTAAGTTAAAGTTTTCAATTTATTAAGTAATTCTAGTACATACAATTTTCATGCTTAAGACTCGAAACTTTTTAAATATCATAAGTTAGAAATTCTAATTTACTTGTTTTATTTTCTTTTTAGTATCTTTCATGTTTTGTTTTACTTTTATTTTTCAGATTTAAATTGTAACTGATGATCTCTTAAAGGGTGAAACTGAGTTTTACAAATAAAATTTTGATTAATTAATGTTGTTTAATCAATATGCAAAATCTCTATTTTTTAGTAGCTAGTTAAAAAACTGAAACATATAACATTTGTTTAGTACTTAAAACCTGTTATAACAATCTTATAATTAGATGAGTTACAGCAATAATTTAAAAACTTTGAGAGAGTGAAAAAATAAGTAAATTTAGTTTTATTAAAACACTAAATAGATTACATTTTAAAAATCCTTTACCAAATGCTTTTTACGAACAAAAATACTAAGTGAAACTACATGATATAAGTAAAACACGTTATAAAATTCTTAAATAACAGTTTTTATAGAAACTCACAACATCGGTAGTGCTGTTTCTAACCACTGAACAATTTCCAAACGAAGATGAATATTCCGTTTCTTTACCACAGTATGATTTTATCGGTGGTCTGAAACATTTGACAGAATTTGTTATAAAAAAAATCATTGTTTAAATTAAACGGTGGTAAAGTTTCTTGTAATGATTATTTTTTCAAACTTTAACCATCAATTTATTTACTGACATTACTAACCTCTATTTCGAAATTAAGAAAATTTAAAAATAGCAACGCACATAAGTTTAGTTGAAGGTGTATATCTATCAACGAATTTCGGAATGTAAACTATATGTATATGTTATATATACATACGCTTTTACTTAAATAAATTTTGAAAAGTTCAAAAACTACCAACTAAAAATTTTCAAGTAAGTTATTTGTTTTTATTGAACATTTGTGCTAAATGTTAAACAAAATATTGTATTAAAAGCTAAATTATCATTTATTATTTATCAGCTATTTTACTTAATAATTGGCTATACATAAACTTTATTTTGTTTCGAAAATTTAGTTAGATTCAATCGCAGTATTCTTTTAAAAACTGTAAGTTATTTAAAAAATTTAAAGTTGAAATAAAAATTATTAATCAAAAAATTACTAATATTACACCAAATATACTTACAAATTTTTTGAAGACTCCCCCGGCCTCACTTCATAAAAAGGTTTTGCAGCCTAAAAATTTTCAATTAAAAACGAGAACATAACAATTTAATTTTTACTGTATTTATAAATATTTTCTTCATCACACAAAACAATCTGAAACGGATAACAAGAAAACAATGTCTCAAATTTATATTTAAAAAATTAAACAAGAAATTGCTTAGAATAGATTTCGGCTTAATCAAAAATAATAATTTATATATCGAGAAAAAATAATAATATAAAAATCATAAATCAAGTAAACTTCGTTAGAACTAATATTTTTACGTTTAAAAAATTAGCACACTAAAAAAAAATCTTATAAATTTATACTAAAATTTTATAGTTTTAGCAGCAATAAGTATACTTTGTTGCAGCTAACAAATTCTTAGATGTTAGATGAAAAAGATTCATGTTGTTGGCTCAAAGTTGACGTTAAAATTAAAGACTAGCATAAAGTATCAATAAAAGACAAGAAA
The DNA here is from genome assembly GCF_965202585.1 of Thalia democratica. Classification (NCBI taxonomy): domain Eukaryota; kingdom Metazoa; phylum Chordata; class Thaliacea; order Salpida; family Salpidae; genus Thalia; species Thalia democratica. The sequence continues at coordinate 57,995,724 of NC_139169.1, read as the reverse complement.
TTCCAGCTATTGTTAACTAAACTATTGATAACTACTTTATACAGCTAAAAATTAGTGTGAAAAGATAATACTGTTCAAACCTTAGCACTCTTGGCATTTCTTTTTGAATTTAGTCTAAAAAAATTATAAAATTGTTTGTTTAGATTTACAAAAATTAGTGTAGGAGATGCTTTGAACTTACGAAATTTTAATTAAAGTAACTAAAAATTGTCTACTTAAAAAAGAGAGCAATAAAGTCTTTTTAAAATATCCTTATTTTGATTAACAACTTTCTATTAACTTAAATTTGTAAAACGAAGAGTATAAAAAAAGAAAGAATTTAATTAAATCTAACGCACTTTTTTAGCTTCGACTTTGAAGTCCTAGTTAAACTTATAATGCGGTTTAAAAAAATTACAAAATAAACGTAGGATTAAAATTACAACAAGTTCACATGCATTGAATTGCTTTATAAGAAAAAGTATTGTCTGATAGATAACCAAAAATATTTATCAATCTATCGTTTAGCCACAAAGTTTCTAAACAACTAACGCGCCTGCATCAGAAGTTTCATAAAGTCTTTGGTTATCCGTCTGTGTCGTTTAAAAGAAAACTAATTAAACCAATACATTTATATACTAAACTATATAATCAAATAATTTGCATATTAAAATATAATAAAATATTAGAACTCTGTTAATGACTTATAAATTTTAAGTAAGTTACCAAATATATTTTACATAAAAACTTACCAATGACTTGACTTTTGTGGTGTGTTTACTGGCACTCTTAATAAGTTTCTAAAAAATTGATTAAATTGCTGTTATTTTTACTAAAACAACTATATATATTTTTGTTTGAAAAATTAATACAAACTGTTTAAATTAGTCTACAAAATTTGATAACTAAGAGTATACTAGCTTATTTTTTGAAAAACTTTTAAAACTCACATTGTCTTCTGCACTGACTGTTTCTGGATTGCTATAAAATTATTAAAGTTTTATATTTTAATATTTTTTTGTCCTAAATCAAATTGATTTGTTTACCTGTTTTTCTACCGTATTATCAATGTATATATATATATTATAAATCTATTATGCAACTCTAAAATCTATTAAAAAAATCCTATGTAGTTTCTCAAAATAAATCTCTAGAACTTAATTTAGAACTTCTATACTCGGACAAACTAAACTTTTTAAGTAAAGTATAAACATAACAAAAACTTCTATACTAAAATGATTTATGAAATTAATATTTAAACAGTAAAAACTTTATTTAATTAATATATAACAATGTATTAAAATTGATTTTTTTTTTGTTGAAAAATCAAAACTATTGTTATAGTATTGAAAGTGAACCACCAGTCTTCTTTCCACGTTATGAAAAAAAATATATTAAAATACTGATTTTTTTTTTAGTTGCCTAGATCTTTAGGATTAAATGTCGTTTTTAAGTACATTTCTAACAACTTAAAACAACTAGCTTTTTAAAGTTACAAATACTAGTGTTTAATTTTCTCCAATTACATAACATATTTTTTTATAAAAATCTTTTTATAGAGTAAAAAATAAAAAGGTTAAAAACAAACTTCTAATAAAGTCTTGAGAATAAAATTTTAGTATTAATATCAAATATTAATCATAAAACTACATAAGTTTTAGTCAGAAATATATAGAACAAAACACAGTTTTTTCTTCAGTGTTTAAAACAACAAAACTTATGTAAATTATCGAAAAAAAAAACAATACACACCAAATAGCTTCATCTTGACTAGAAATTTTCGTTTCTGATGTGCCATGGTTTTTTTCTACAGGGGACGGACTTTCGTGAGACTATAAAGAAGTTATTTAAGTTCTAGAAAAAATACTAAGGTGAAAAGCATATTATTTACAGTATATTGCTACGATAAAGTTTGTATGCGAAATTTAGCAACTTTAGCCTGACATGCCCTAATTTAGACAGAAATTTCTTAATCAATGTTTTAGTCTCCTATGTAGGCTTAATTTTAAAAATTGAATGGCATAGTCTACTAGTAAAGCTATAACAGCGAAGCTCATAAACAATAGGACTCTTAGGTATATTTTTTATTTTTCAACTTCAAATGTTTATTTATTTAGTTGGCGCATTACACTAAACAAAATATTGTTTAGAAAAGCTTACTCAACTGGCTTAAATCACCAAGATATTATAAGAACCAATGAAAAGAAATCAAACAACGGATTTGTGATGGAACATAAATAGCTTAAACAAAATAGTATTCATTCTATAGTGTATTTCGATCTCACTAAAATTAAGACTATAAAAACTAAATGCTTAATTAGATAAAATCAAAATTAAATATTCTATTTAAAAAAAAAACACTCTTAACTCTTTTTAAAGTTCAGAACTAACTTTAAAGCATTTAAACCAATATTGCCAAATAAGTGATTTAGCTTGATGCGTACGAACACTATTAAACCTGTTTGTATTTAATATTTTGTTTGACTTCAACATCCATCAAACCTCGAATAGATTGTAACTAATATAAGTCAACAAATTATATATGACAATAATCAATTTAAAAAAACTGCTATTTATATAATTTTAAGTAGACTATTATACTTTTCAAACAAAAGCAAAAAAATAAGAAATTACTAGTTTATATAACTAAGTATACATTAGTAAAGTTTTTGTAAGCAATGAAATATTTTTTTATAAAATAATAACATACAATGTTTTTATAAATATAATTTTTTGCATAGTTACGTATAGCTGTTTCAACAACCATTAACCTAAACTCCTAAACTAGTATCCAGATAACTCCTAAAATATAACTTTTAATATCTATTTTTACTACTAATTGAATGGTTTTTTCAATGGTAAAGAAACAATCAGAAACTTAGTATTTCTTAATAGTGAAAATAAATTAGCAATTGAAATGCATTCCAATTTGAAGAAATTAGTTTAAAATCATTAAATTATAACACAGGGTGGCAACACAGTGGGCTGGCAAGCTGCCATTTAACATTTTAAAGACTAGAAAGTTAAACCAAGTGTTTTGTTAAATTGTTTAGAGCTGGGTTTCTTTTTTTTTTAAATGAGTTTGGTTTAATTTTTATTTTAGTATATTAAAGGTTACGTAAGGTTAAACTTAGAATCTTTTTGCTGTTTTGAAGTTTAAAAATAACTTGAAAATTCCTAAAACTTTGTCTAAATTTAAGGTCTACAGCAACTGCTAAAAATACCTTAAAAGCTTTTATAGAAATACTTTTTTTTAGTTTTTTTTCTTTTCTTTGGCTTAGTGTTAATTTTTAAAAGTAAAAACTTTTCGAATATTTGAAAAAACTGCTATTCTTTCTGAAAAACCATTGGTGTTGTTAGGGCAGTGTAGAGTATTTTCAACATTTAAATATTTCAAATGCCTATTGCAGATATTTTTTAATTTTTTTATCAAATATGAAAAGAAATATACAATATATAAAAATTTACAAAAAAAATTACCGATAACCATATATCCATGGTTGCCACTGATCAAGCTAAGAAAAATTTCCTGACTTTTCCTGACTTTTTACCAAAATTTTCCTGACTTTTCTAAATAAAACTCTTAAATTAAACTTATTCTAAAATACATAATCTAACACTTGAAACTATATAAAGCTGTTCAATATGTTAATAGAAAATTTTTGCAGTTTTATAAAGGATATTTTACTAATTTATACCAGATGAAGGCATTGGAAATAAAATTTTAAAAATTTGTAAATTTCTAGGAAAATTTTAGAATTTATTTTTGACTTTAAAAGACTTTTAATTAATTTTTACCATTTGAAGGCTTTGGAAAAGGAATTTTGTAAATTTAAACTGAAAAAATCTGACATTTTATTTTATTTTATCAACTTTCCTGACTTTTCCTGACTTTTTTTCAAAACCCCCCATTTTTTCCTGACTTTTGTCATTTAAAAAAATTTTTCCTGACTTTTCCTGATTTCCTGACCGAGTGGCAACCCTGTATATCTATTTTTTAGTTTTATCCACGAAAAATACTTTGATGGCTATTTGCGTTTTTTTTTTTGTAAAATATATTTTTTAATTTTTCTTTTATTGTCTTACAATTCAGTATACAATAAACTACTGAAATAAATTGTAAACAAATATATATAAGTATTTCAGGTATTTTTCTGTAAATTTCTGCAAGCAATTTTTTTAGTATTGAAGCTATGGAGAATTTTGAGTCGTTTTTACACTGTAAAATGAAAAAACTGGTTGGATTTAAACTGGATATAATCTCTGAATTACTTTAAGAAGAAAAGTAACAAAACCAATTTTATTAAACTATGTTTCTACTTAGTTTGATTTTCTATTCAGAAAAAATATTTTTTATGGTCAATGGCCCTCCTTTTAAGCTAGGGGTGGGCAACGTACGGCCCGCGGGCCGGAACCGGCCCGCAGAGTGAAAATGACCGACCCCCGACCGTTTTTTAAACTTTGATGGGATCCGGCCCGCAAATGAAAATGACCGACCCGCGAGCAAATTTATAGGCCCGCAAAGGGTCAATATTACAAAATGTTTACAAAACTTTGTATCATGTTTTGACAAAACAAAACTTTAAGAATTTGACTTCAACAACATGCTAAAATATTACCTTATAAGTTTCTGTGTACTAATAAATACACCATTTTGTCCTAATATTTTGTGTTGTTCTAACTTCGTTGGAATATCTTTTTGTAAAATTACCCCAAGCAAAGTGTTTTTTTTTTAAGTACAATGTTTTACATACGTACCTTTGTCAATTATAATGTCAATTCTATTTATAGACATTATTTAAAAATATGACATGTCTTAATCTACATCTTAAATTGTCAAACTTAAGAAAGTTTTTTGAATTTGTAGAATTTAAAAAAGTGATCATCTGTATCCATAAACTTATATTCCGGCCGGACCAGAAACTTGTATTTACATTAGAACCCGACCGTATCTTTATCTCGACTTAAAATTAGTTTCCAGTAGAATTCGGATCTAAAAAGTCATTATTCGGCTTGATCCTGATACTGGATCCGGTAAATCACTAATTCAAAATGCTCCGGCCCGCAATAGACTAAATTTTTACGGATCCGGCCCGTTTATTGAAAAACGTTGCCCATGCCTATTTTAAGCCCATTTTGTTTATTTTTTAATTCTTTCAGTTTTTCTGATTGTCTTCAAAGGTTTAAAAACAAAACTTTTCTTGTTTATTGGTATTAAACAAAATTTAAGGTAAAAAATTAGTTTAAATTACTGAAAAAAACTGTAAATGTTGTATTTTAAACGTTTTTACAATAAATAAAATTCTAAATAATATACAGTTTTCTTTGTGTATTACTAAAACTTAAAATTTCAGGTTTTTTTAGGATTCAACGTTAAATAGTCACCCTGATAATATAAAGTCAGGTGTTTTAGTATGATACAAGTCACAAAGAGTCTTACATGGAGGGTCAAGGGTTAAAGATAACACTGATAGTAAAAAATAGGAAATTAAAAGGAAAAACTTAAAATAAATAAACAAACAAAATAAAGTTACAAACTTGCACTAATATGCCGTGCAAAAGTGTAAATTTGTGCAAAAGTGCTCATGTTTCAACAAGGTTTAAGTTAACTATACATATAGGACAACAAAAAAATATAAATAAATTATATATATATAAAATAAAAATGCTTAGAAAATTAATTTAAATAAGACTTTTTTAATAACTAGTAGGTGTTTTTTTAATTATCACTAGCCTTTTTTATTCATTAATTTTTACTTTTAAAACTTACAACATTTATGTTTTTTTATTTAGTTGATGAACATATTGACAAAAAAGAGTACCAGAAAAAACTTTGATTGACTTGCTTTAAATATTTAAAAATTTAATACTTTAGAATGTCTTAAAATAAGTTTAAATTAATATTTACAACATCGCATGTGTTGTAAGTTTCTCACGTTTAACTTTAAATTTATACTTGCAAAATTTACATTTTGTACAAATTTATAAGTATATGCAAAATTTATGAAAAAATACCTAACATTTTTATTCAGAATAAGCTTATTAAGTTATTTTATTACACAATAAAACAACATATTTGTTTTTTAAAAAAAAGTAAATTAAATCTGACCCTGTGTTCAAGAAACTTATGATTATACTGTTTTGAATACTTTTGTAATTCAGTAAAATGATCTTTTATGTAGTGCTTCCTTCTGAAAAAATTTATTGACTTAACTAGAAACTAAAAAGCTTCCAAAAACATAAATAAAATATATGGAATTAAAATCAATCAAAGCGCAAAAAATAAAACTAAAAACTAAGATTTGTTTGAGTTAAAAGAAATGCATTTAAACATTAGTTAATATTTTGTAAACTGAACTATATGAAAGCAAACTATCTTACAAATCAACTTTAAGTAAAACAAACTTGTTCTCAAATTCTGCGCCAACAAAGCCTTTTGAAAAACCATTTAGAGAAGTTCGAGTTGCATTACTAGTGTTGCTTGGACAAGTGTTCTTATTACTGGGCAGTACAGGCTTTTTATTTCTTTCTTCAGCTAAATAATTTCTAACATAGGCCCGGTGTTCGGCCATTAGAACATTGGTTCTATTTTTGTGTCTGATAAAGCATTTTTTTAACTATTTGGTCTTTTGTAGCTTCAATTTAATTTTCAATAAAGCCAGCAATTACAAACTAAATAAAATAAAATAAAAAATGGCTATTCCAAATTAAAAGTTTTGCTAACAAAGATCCTAGCAAAACAAGCTCACTTAAATATACAATATTTACAAATTTAAACAGTACTCTTTTTTTATTTAAGTCACACATGTTTCTGATAATGTTTCTGATAACACACAGAAACATGTATTAGTTAAATAAAAGAATACTATTTAAATTTGTTATTGTTAGATAAAAAAAATAAAACAACCAAAGTTCATAAAAATAGACTTCCTTAAATTTTATGATAAATCTTATTCTCTTACAAAATGTTTATAAAAACTCAAAACACTCAATATTTTTACCTTAGATTATAGCGTACTTTTAGAATCCTAATTATTATAATTGTATAAAGCACTTTAAAAGCATACCCAGTTGAAAATCCAGTAAGAGAAGTTGTTATTGGATTTTGTTCAGCTTTTTTGTTAGCCTCTTGACAAGTCGTTATCTTTGATGCTGATAATTTTTGTTTCAAAACCATTTTAAACAAGGCAGTTCTACTTACTAAAAAAGTTCATTTTTCTTAATTTACTGAAAATGAGAGCATATTGTTATGTTTTACTTTTCTAAGATTTAAAGAAGTTTATGGAAATTTTTTAACACATTCTACTAACAACATAATTTTTTGTAAATAAAAAAGTCTTTAAAACCTTCAATAATACTTAAAACATTTAAACTGAATAAAGTAGAATGGGATTTAAGGCCATAGGGGGGTCCACTTTGTTTTTTACAACTTGATCGTATTTTGTAGAATTTAATCTGAGCTATCAGACACTTTTAACCGCTTAAAAAAACTCAAAGTAACTTTTGAGATATAAGCGATCAAAGAAAGGGCATTCAATAGGTTCCTTATGGAAGGCGAAAACTAAAAATGCGAAAAAAGACTATTTCACTAAAAATCTATCTCCTCCTTCATTTTTTGAGTAATCTTTCTCAATTTTTTACAGAATGTGTATCATTAAATTTTAAAGAGATATATTGTAGGAATTTTTTTAATTTTGAGTAAAAAAAAAATTATTATCAAAAAACTACCCTTTTTTTTAGATTTTGTGGATAAAATTTTTATTTTTCAAAATTTCAAAAATTCCAACATTCAGATTCTTCAAAATATTAAAAGGAACATTTCCTGAAAATTTGAAGTCTCTAGGTCAAAAAATGAAGGAGGAGATAGGTTTTTAGTGAATTTTTAAATTTCCGAGAAAATTGACCCCAAAAATTTGCGGTCCATACGTTTGTATCGGAAACTTTTTACAAAAAATAAATATCTCAAAAGTTAAATTATATTTTTGAATTCTATAAAAACAGACTTGTAGTTTGTATTTAAAGCTTTCATATAAAATCCAAAGTTATTTTTTGTAAAAAAAAAAAGTCGGACCCCCCCCCTATGGCCTTAATTTTGTAAAAAGTTAGTTTTAATATTTTTATCAAAATTTAAACTTTAATATAGACCAAGAATGTATCAATTCATATTTTAGAGTTAAATTTAATGATTTTGCTCCAAGCATTTTTTATTGGAAAATAAAATTAGTTTTAAATTAAAAACTGGCAATTTTACCTCAAATTTTAACTAATTTTATGTTGTAACAACTTAAAGATTTAAGTAAATATATATAAAAAACTTTAAGAGTATGATCTACTGGACTATTATAAAAAGAAATATTAAATAAACATTTTCTAAAATTTTATTAAATCAGGGTTACCAAATTTTTTTGAGAAATGTCTTTCAGATTTTTATAAGTACACTGTTTTGAGTTTAAAGCCAAGTTTAAGGTAAAAAAAAGCTGTTTTAAGTTGTATAACAACATTAAAAAGATACTGTTAAGTTACTTAAATTGTGTTTTTTAACAAAATAAATTTTGATGATGACAACTTTTTTTTTATCTAAATGATAGATTTTTTGTGTCAAATTAAAATTTTACTAGTTAAAATATAAGAATTGTTCAAAATTCCAGGTTTTAAAGTGATTTTTGTTTAAAATTCTAGGATTTTTCAAAATTTCTCAAACTCCAGGTTTTCCCAGGATTTTTGGCTACCCTGTTAAATACAAAACAGGATGGGTGGACCAATAGCTGTAAAAGAATCTACTACATTATAAGTTTTTATTGGATTAGTTTTATAGGATTCTTTTTCATAATCTTTTAAGGTTTTCCAAAAAATCCAAAATCCTTGACAAAAATAAGTGCAAAAAATACTTTAATTTGTTGCTTTATTTTTGCTAAAAATAATTATGCACTAGTTTAACTTTATAAAAACTTTGAAAGAAATTTTTGAAGTTATGAAAAATTAGTCTAACAGCTATATAATATGTCTTTTTTAAATGATTTATTCACTTTTTTATACCTAGATTTAAAGATATCTAAATTTGCATTAAGTAATAACTTTCCAAATGTTTTTGTACTAACTGGCAAAGCTACAGTTATAGAGTATTTTTTTTTTAATTGGCTTGAACTTCTAATTGTTTAGAATCTTGGTTTACTAGCAACTAGTTTTCAAAGAAAAATTAAGGGAATAAAGTGTATAACATTTTTTACAACAATTTACATTGTCTTATATTTGAAAGCTTAGAGCAGGAGTTGGCAAACTGCGGCCCTTGAAGTGTAAATCTACAGCCCGCGGGCATGTTATTTATTTAAATGGAATGCGGCCAGCAAAATAAAAAGCTGCAGCTCTTGAGCATGTAAATGTGGCCCTTGAACATGTAAATTTGTCCAGTTAAACAAAAACTATATTTTAAATTAACTTTTTTGAAAAAAATTCAGTATTTTTATTAGTTTTGTTTTTAAGTTCCTGGATATTCTTAAGCTTAAATATGTGAAAAAAGACAGATAGTTCTAGCAGTTTTTCTTTAAAGTTTAGATTTTGCTTATCCTTTTAAACAACAACATCTTTGAGTGTATACAAAAGTTACTTGGATTGGAAAGTTTCTTAATTCAGTAAGTTGACAATGCAATAAGTAATTTTATTTAGTATAAAGGTTTTTATATGTACAAACACTGTGCAAACATTAAAGTGTTTTACTAACATACCAATTCTTTATAATTTGGGTCTTTGCCTTGAAATGTAATTATAAAAATGTTTCTTTTATAATTATTTTATCACTATATTGAAATCTGCAAAGAAAAATTTAAAGGAAATCAAAAAATATTTACTAAAACTTAAATATTTTTTCTAATTCGTAGATTATTTTGTTTAAATGGCAAAGTCATTCAATCTTGATATTTAAGCAATCAAAGTTAAGGGCATAGGGGGGTAAACACCCTTTTTTAGTTTTTGATCTTATTTTATATAGTTTTTACTAAGCTACAAGATGCTTTTTACAGATTTAAGAAATTCAAAATAATTTTTGAGATATAGCCGGTCAAAGTCGGAGCCAACAATAGGATCCTTATGGGAGGCGCAAACTAAAACGGCAAATAAATAGAAATCACTAAAAATCTATCTCCTCCTACGTTTTTTGAGATAACTACCTCAAATTTTTAGGAAATATTCCTTGCAGTATTTGAAAAATTCTGTCTGAACGGAATTTTAAAAAATTAAAAAATAAAAATTGTATAACAAAAAAACAAAAAAGAAAAACTGTTTTTTTTGTTTATTTTATATATAAATTTTTTATTATTTATTTTTTTTCAAAATTCCTTCCAACAGAATTTTCTAAACATATCAAGGAACATTTCCTGAAAGTTTGAGGTAGTTATCTCAAAAAACATAGGAGAAGATAGATTTTTAGTAAAATAGTCTATTTTTGCCGTTTTAGTATGCGCCTCCTATAAGAGACCTATTGTTGGCTCCGACTTTGACCGGCTATATCTCAAAAATTATTTTGAATTTCTTAAATCTGTAAAAAGCATCTTGTAGCTTAGTAAAAACTATATAAAATAAGATCAAAAACTAAAAAAGGGTGTTTACCCCCCTATGCCCTTAACTTTGATTGCTTAAATATCAAGATTTATTTAAAATTTCAACAGGCAGTTAAGAGCAACTGGTAGCTTTATTTATTATGTGAAAAATAAGACTATATAAAAAAAAAAGTACTTTACTCCTCTCCCCTATGACCATAAAAATTATTTACTTTTATATTTTTAGTAATTGTTGTTTCCTATCTCCATATGTGTAACACATGTAAATTAAGGCTATAGAGGGGTCCAACAATTTTTTAAACAAAAATTAACTTTGGCTTTTATATGAAAGCTTTAAGTAAAAACTACAAGCCAGTTTTTAAAAGAATTCAAAAATATCATTCAACTTTTGAGATATTTTATTTTTTGTAAAAAGTTTCCAAAACAAATGTATGGACCCCGCAAATTTATTGGAGTGAATTTTCTTGGAAATTTTTTAAATCAATAAAAATCTATCTCCTTCATTTTTTAAGCAATCTTCTTCAAATTTTCAGGAAATGTTCCTTATATTATAAGAAAAAAATGTTGTTACTTATGAATTTTAATGATTTGAAATATAAAAATTTAATAACAAAAGTTTAATAAAAAAGTTTTTTTTTTTTTTAAGTTTTTTTACTTAAAATTTTTTAAAGTCCAAAGTATTTTTTTTTTGTTTTTATATAAAGATTAGACTGTGAAAGTTTGAAGAAGGTTGCTAGAAAAATTTAGGAGGAGATAGACTTTAAATGAAATAGTATTTTTTTGCTGTTTTAGTTTTCCCTTCCCATAGGAAACCTATCATGTGTCTACTTTCACCTGTCCTATCTAAAAAAATAATTCGAATTTTTTAAAATGGTAAAAAGCAACATGAAGCTTTTTAAAAACTCTATATATTAAGATCAATTTGTAAAAAATATGGCTTAGGTATTGAACATGAAACTACTAGATTCAAATCACTGATTGTGTTTTTAAATCTAGTAGTTTCATGTTCAATACCTAAGTTAAAGTTTTCAATTTATTTAGTAATTCTAGTACATACAGTTTTCATGTTTAAGGCTCAAAAAAATATTTTATTTATTAAAGTATCTAAACTATTTGCATTGTTTTTTAATTGTATGCCACTATAATTTTTTTTTAGAATTAAAAGTTTAGATTTTCCTTTTTTTCCAGTTAACAGCTTATTCAGTATAAGTAGTTTTTTAAATTAAAGACTCAAATCCTCTGTGTGTTATAGTTTTAATTTTATTTAGTTTTTTACCTTCATGCTAGTAATGTTTTTAAAAGTTAAAAGTTTTACATTCAGTATAAGTAGGTTTCAATTTAAAGACTCAAAAGTTTCTCTGTATTTTATAGTATGTAAGTAGCTTGTTTTATTCCTTAATTTTTGAGCTGATAATGTTTTTTTTTAGTATACAGTTTTACATTTTGTTTTTTAAGAGCCTAAACCCATAGTGTTTATTCAACATTTTATACAAATTCTTGATTAACTTTCTACAGGGTTGCCACTCGTTTTTTCAAAAATTTTTCCAGGTTTTCCAAATTTCTTCCAGGTTTTTAAAAGTAAACATTTTTAGGTCTATTTTTAGTTTTAAGTTAATTTCTATAAAAGAAACTGTGTTAAGTAGTACAAACACATTTAAAAAATGTTGTTAAGTTACTTTAAATGTGTTTATTAATAAAAAAAAATTTGATGATGACAAAATTGATGACATTTTTTGTGTCAAATTGAAATTTTAGTACTAATAATGTTAAAATTATTAAAAATTCCAGGTTTTTTGATCAAAATTCCAGGTTTTTCCAGGTTATTTTTGCCTAAATTGTCGAATTCCAGGTTTTCCAGGTAAAGTGGCAACCCTGTTTCTAACTAACATAATTAACAATTTCTAATTTACCTGTTTTGTTTTGTTTTATAGTATCTTCCATTTTTTGTTTAACTTTTGTTTTTCAGATTTAAATTGTAACTTAATATTATTTAAATGTTGAAACTTAGCTTTGCAAATAAAAATCTTGAATAACTAATCTTGTATATTTGTCTCCTTATTTTTAAATAAGTTGAGAACAATTTTTGTTCAATTTAGAACCTCAAATATAAATCTATTAAAAATTTATAATTAAAATCTAAGAAATTCATTCACAATAACAAACTTTTAGCTTTTCAAAGAGTAAATTTAAATTATTTAAACCTAATGCCCTTGAAGTAGCTTTTTGAGCTAACATTAAATCTAAATTATAATTATAAATATGAGTATTAATTGAATTTGAAGCTATATAACCATTATCATACAAAAATTATCACTTTTATATTTTTATGCAGCAAAGGCATAACAACTTAAAGTGATGTGGCTTTATATTTATTAAAACAATTTAATCCAAAATTTGCATAATCTTAAATATTTTAAAAGCATCAACTTAGTCACTTAATATTTGAATTTTTACAACATAAAATATTGTTAGTACCACAACAAAACTCATAACTCAATACTTTTTATATGTAACAATCAACTAATTTAAAATATTGGTAAAAGTGATTTATATACTCTGAGTTGCCACTGTTTAAGGCAAAAAAAAATAGCTTAAGTGATCAAAAACAATATTTACAAAAACATGGTCTTCTGCACACAGTCTTTATACCAGGTAGGGCTCCTAATAATGGCCATTAAAACTCTCTGAACTAAACGTTGAAAGACATAAACCCAGTGGTATACACATAAACGGAATTAACTAAAACTCATTTGAAACATAGCATAAAAACTAGCCTGACTTTTATTTTTTAATTCAAAAATAAAAGTGAAAAATGTTAGTACTTACTCTTCCCTCTTCAACAAAGTTACAGGGTCGCCACTCATTTTTTCCAATTTTTTTTCAGGTTTTCCACATTTCTTCCAGGTTTTTAAAAGTACACATTTTTGGGTCTACAAATTTTTGGGTGGCAAATTGTGTTAAATAGTAAAAAAACATTGAAAATATACTGTAAAGCTATTTTAAATGTGTATTTATTAAAAAAAATTTGATGATGACAAAAAATTTTTGTCTATAGGATAGATTTTTAGAGTCAAGTTGAAGTTTTACAAACTAACATATTAAAATTGTTAAAAATTCCAGGTTTTTCCCGATTTTTTTCAAAATTTCTCAAATTCCAGGTTATTCCAGGTTTTTTTCCTAAATTGTCAAATTCCTGATTTTTCAAGGTTTTTTCAGGTTTCCAGGTGAGGTGGCAACCCTGTAATTATTTAAAGCCTGAGTAATCTTGAAATTTCAGTTGATAAAACATTAACAGTTAAGATTACATGATCAGCTTATACTTAAAGTGAAAATAAATATAATACCTTGAATTAAAAGTATTATTAGTTTTGAATATATTAAATTTAAAAACTATGCTGAAAAGGATGCAAGATGATTTTTCTTGAGCATTTGTTTTGTTTAAAGTTCTATGACATGAATGAACTATAAGTTATTATATGTAAATAAGCATGTGACAACAGTTAAAAGCTAATTTTTTAAATATTCAAGCCTACCAGAGTATGTATATTCAAAACATTATTGTATTTATGAAATCTTAATTATAAACTTAGGAACAAAACAAAATATAAATTCAATTACGAAATTAAACAAGAATAAGACTTAAATGTTTTTGACAAACATTCTTAAGTAATTAAAGTCTTATCAAAACGATTAAAAAAGATAATTTAAAAATTTCAAAAACAATAACAAAAAACGTATCGTTGAAATAAAAGAAATAAAACATCATCTGAATATCATAAAAATTCTTTAGGTATAAGTTTAACACAAGTAGAATATCGTTTTTGTTATCTAAAATATTTTTAGCGTACTAACTAAACTAACTAACATTAAATTTTTAACCCTAAACAATATGAGGAACTTTTTTTTGTTTTTGTTCAAAAAACCACTAGTATACAATAGGGCATAACTATATCTTAGGGTAGGTGTCAGAACAGAAAAGCACAGCGTCACTTTAGCACGGGGTGACACTTAAGCACGGAGTGTCACTTTAAAACTTTTATTAAAGTTGAAAGACAACTGATATTTTTCTATCAATTAGTTAATTTTTCTATAATAAGTAAGTCTAAAACTTTTTGAAAAGTAAAGGGTACACATTACACATAATCGAAAAGTTGCCAAAAAAAACAAGTCTTACTATGTAATGTCTTATTATGTAGTTGTGCATTAAAAAAATATTTAGAACAGAATGAAAAAGAATCACAATTTATGTTAAATTTTAAAATAGAACTAAAAGTTTATCCATAAAGTATTTATTTTGATAATAGAGGAATGAGGATGCCCATAGTTAGATAAAACAACACATAAATTATAAGTTACTCATAAAAAGTCTAAATATTTATTAGAACGACAAATTTATTAGAACTTTTTTTTTTATCAAAAAAATTTTCATTTAATTTTGGAAAAGTGAAGAAAAACAGTAGTTTGAATTAAATTACATAAAATCAGAAAATTAACCATAATCAACTAAAATAATACATTAATGTATTTTAAAAAACTGTTTTTAGAATTATATACAACCAATAATATAAACAAAACTACACACAAGTTTTAAATTACCGATAAAAAGTCCTAAAGTATTAAATAGAATAAAGTTTCCAAAACTACAATAAAATTTACCCATAAGAAATCAAGATCCGTATAAAGTGAAAAAAAATCTTCATTGCTTTTGGCAGACAAGACACAAAAAATTGCAAAACACAAAATATTAATAATTTAGAAAAACAAGTCCATGCAAGACTGAAACATTTTTCTGCTTTTTTTTTTCTCGTATTATGACGTCACAACAGTGTACGCATAAGTAGCACACTGCGGTGTTTGAGCTGGTAATAAACTGTTCGACTGTATAGTTAAACTAACCTGACGGGGGTCTTAACAGCGATCAGGCAGGCTGTTGACCCAGGGTGAGGTATCATCATTGCACACTGATGACAACTGACCTCTGCGATTACTCAAAATTGGGTAAGTCGGCCGTTTCATTTTTCACTTAGGGAAGATGCATTCGCGCTCTCCCCGAACAATCAGTATCATGTGCCCCGTATATATATTCTATTTATACTTATAGTTTTATTTTTAAGTTTCGTTTAAAATGCTAGACAAGTAAGAATGGAGCTATATATTTAGTTGTATAATAAACAACATTTTATACAGCTGTTTCGTATATGAAATATTTTTATCTTATTTTTGATACAGATTTATAAAACTGTTGTATTATATAATTAAATATATTCTGTTTATTTGTTGTTGTAAAATAAAAGTGTAAAATAAAATGTAGTTGTTAAAATTTCCAGTAATAAAGGTAAAATTTTTTATTTTACTGTTTCAATCTAAATATATTACAAAACACTAAAAAAAGTACTTTACTTATTTTTTTGTCACTATTTCAATTAAATATTTAAGAGTATTCTTGTATAGCAAGTTATAGACAGTACAGCTGAATATAAAAAATTATAATTACTCACATATCATCTTTTATTTTTGTAAATAGAAGAATTAGCAAACTTTTACGAAAAAACTTTAAAAGAAATTAATTTTTAGTATACAAGCTTATTCAAAACATTCAAGAATGGTAATACAAAAGCTTTTTAAATGTACAAAAAAAGTTGTTAAGTTATTAATTTTTTTTTTATTTTGTTAGTTGACAAAAAAGTGCGTATAGAATTCTAAATCAAAAATACAAAATTTGAAAGTTGTCGTCTATAAAGTAAAGCTAAAATTAAAAAATATAAAGTTTAACTAATATTAATAAATTGATAATTAATACCGTTTAAACATTTACAACTTATTTCATCAGTTAGTTTTCTCTTTTTCTCAATCACTCATATTGTGACGTCATAACAGCTCTCCTGCTAATCATGATTTCGTGGCTATTGGTTGGGTAGCAGCTGATGGCTGCAAGATTAAACTTACCTGACGGGAGTCTTAACAGCGATCAGGCAGGCTGTTGACTCAGAGTGAGGTTTCATCTTTGCACATTGATGAGACTGACCTCTGCGATTGTTCCAAATGTGAACAACTCGGCCGTACAATTTCTCCCACGGGGAACTTGCGTTCGCGCAGTCCCCTCTTATTAATAACCATTATTCAAATTATTTATTTATAAATCTTCACCTATTATTTGTTTTAACAGTTTTATTATGCCACTCTCGTGGTAATTGTCTCTTATTTACTTTCTTATTTTCTCTTAAGCGCAGTATAAATTAAAAAAATCGCGCGTAAAGGGGAATTTTAGTTTCTGCTGCGTTGCAGCAAACTTAAGTCAGTGCGGCTTTTCGCTGCACTTAAGTTGTTAATGGTTTCAATCTTGTTTGTCGAATTTCGATTTTAGAACACTTTTTGAATTTGACTTTTTGAGTCTTTTTAAAAGACGAAAATACTCGAATTAAAGAAGCTATAAACTAAACGTTTAAATCAAACTCAAAAAGTGTTCTAAACTCGAAATAAACTCGACAAACAAGATTGAAACCATTAACAACTTAAGTGCAGCGAAAAGCCGCACTGACTTAAGTTTGCTGCAACGCAGCAGAAACTAAAATTCCCCTTTACGCGCGATTTTTTTAATTTATACTGCGCTTAAGAGAAAATAAGAAAGTAAATAAGAGACAATTACCACGAGAGTGGCATAATAAAACTGTTAAAACAAATAATAGGTGAAGATTTATAAATAAATAATTTGAATAATGGTTATTAATAAGAGGGGACTGCGCGAACGCAAGTTCCCCGTGGGAGAAATTGTACGGCCGAGTTGTTCACATTTGGAACAATCGCAGAGGTCAGTCTCATCAATGTGCAAATATGAAACCTCACTCTGAGTCAACAGCCTGCCTGATCGCTGTTAAGACTCCCGTCAGGTAAGTTTAATCTTGCAGCCATCAGCTGCTACCCAACCAATAGCCACGAAATCATGATTAGCAGGAGAGCTGTTATGACGTCACAATATGAGTGATTGAGAAAAAGAGAAAACTAGCTGATGAAATAAGTTGTAAATGTTTAAACGGTATTAATTATCAATTTATTAATATTAGTTAAACTTTATATTTTTTAATTTTAGCTTTACTTTATAGACGACAACTTTCAAATTTTGTATTTTTGATTTAGAATTCTATACGCACTTTTTTGTCAACTAACAAAAAAAAAAAAATTAATAACTTAACAACTTTTTTTGTACATTTAAAAAGCTTTTGTATTACCATTCTTGAATGTTTTGAATAAGCTTGTATACTAAAAATTAATTTCTTTTAAAGTTTTTTTGTAAAAGTTTGCTAATTCTTCTATTTACAAAAATAAAAGATGATATGTGAGTAATTGTAATTTTTTACATTCAGCTGTACTGTCTATAACTTGCTATACAAGAATACTCTTAAATATTTAATTGAAATAGTAACAAAAAAATAAGTAAAGTACTTTTTTTGGTGTTTTGTAATATATTTAGATTGAAACAATAAAATAAAAATTTTTACCTTTATTACTGGAAATTTTAACAACTACATTTTATTTTACACTTTTATTTTACAACAACAAATAAACAGAATATATTTAATTATATAATAAACAAAAGTTTTATAAATCTGTATCAAAAATAAGATAAAAATATTTCATATACGAAACAGCTGTATAAAATGTTGTTTATTATACAACTAAATATATAGCTCCATTCTTACTTGTCTAGAATTTTAAACGAAACTTAAAAATAAAACTATAAGTATAAATAGAATATATATACGGGGCA
Organism: Thalia democratica; assembly: GCF_965202585.1. Taxonomy (NCBI): domain Eukaryota; kingdom Metazoa; phylum Chordata; class Thaliacea; order Salpida; family Salpidae; genus Thalia; species Thalia democratica. The sequence goes on along the minus strand of NC_139169.1, from coordinate 57,977,427 downwards.
CATGATACTGATTGTTCGGGGAGAGCGCGAACGCATCTTCCCTAAGTGAAAAATGAAACGGCCGACTTACCCAATTTTGAGTAATCGCAGAGGTCAGTTGTCGTCAGTGTGCAATGATGATACCTCACCCTGGGTCAACAGCCTGCCTGATCGCTGTTAAGACCCCCGTCAGGTTAGTTTAACTATACAGTCGAACAGTTTATTACCATCTCAAACACCGCAGTGTGCTACTTATGCGTACACTGGTGTGACGTCATAATACGAGAAAAAAAAAGCAGAAAAATGTTTCAGTCTTGCATGGACTTGTTTTTCTAAATTATTAATATTTTGTGTTTTGCAATTTTTTGTGTCTTGTCTGCCAAAAGCAATGAAGATTTTTTTTTCACTTTATACGGATCTTGATTTCTTATAGGTAAGTTTTATTGTAGTTTTGAAAACTTTATTCTATTTAATACTTTAGGACTTTTTATCGGTAATTTAAAACTTGTGTGTAGTATTGTTCATATTATTGGTTGTATATAATTCTAAAAACAGTTTTTTAAAATACATTAATGTATTATTTTAGTTGTTTATGGTTAATTTTCTGCTTTTATGTAATTTAATTCAAACTACTTTTTTTCTTTACTTTTCCAAAATTAAATGAAAATTTTTTTGATAAAAAAAAAAGTTCTAATAAATTTGTCGTTCTAATAAATATTTAGACTTTTTATGAGTAACTTATAATTTATGTGTTGTTTTATCTAACTATGGGCATCCTCATTCCTCTATTATCAAAATAAATACTTTATGGATAAACTTTTAGTTCTATTTTAAAATTTAACATAAATGGTGATTCCTTTCATTCTGTTCTAAATATTTTTTTAATGCACAACTACATAATAAGACATTACATAGTGAGACTTGTTTTTTTTTTTGGCAACTTTTCGATTATGTGTAATGTGTACCCTTTACTTTTCAAAAAATTTATAGACTTACTTAATA